>NC_072053.1:37049876-37738376 GCF_027791375.1 Indicator indicator
TTCTGGGGCCATAGCTACAGAGGCTCAGAGGCAAACTACACTCCAACAGAGAAAGAGATTTTAGCTGCTTATGAAGGAGTGAAAGCTGCTTCTGAAGTGATTGGAACTGAGTCACAACTTCTTCTAGCTCCTAGATTGCCAGTTCTGAATTGGATGTTCAAAGGCAAAGGTTCTTCACCACATCATGCAACAGATGCTACCTGGTCTAAGTGGATGGCTCTGATAACACAGAGAGCTCGAATGGGAAATCTCGAAAGGCCTGGTTTGGTGGAGGTGATCACAAACTGGCCAGAAGGCACAAGCTGTGCTAAACCTCCAGAGGAGAGAGTAGCTCGTGCTGAGGAAGCTCCTCCTTACAGTGATCTGTCTGATGATGAAAAGAGATATGCTTTGTTCACAGACGGTTCCTGTCGTCTTGTTGGGAACAAGCGGAGATGGAAATCTGCAGTGTGGAGTCCAACGCGCAGAGTTGCAGAAGCGAGAGATGGAGAAGGAGAATCCAGTCAATTTGCAGAGGTAAAAGCTGTCCAGCTAGCTCTTAACATAGCTGAACGTGAGAGATGGCCAAAGCTTTATCTCTACACCGACTCGTGGATGGTAGCCAATGCCTTGTGGGGTTGGCTGAAAGACTGGAAGAAGAATGGCTGGCAGAGGAAAGGAAAGCCAATCTGGGCTGCAGATCTGTGGCAAGACATTGCTGCTCGCATTGAGAGAATCCCAGTGAAAGTGAGACACATCGATGCTCACATTCCTAAGAGCAAAGCTACTGAGGAACAACAACACAACCATCAGGCAGATCTAGCTGCAAGAGTTTCCCAGGTGGACACAAACTCTGATCCTGATCCTGATCTTGACTGGAAACACCGAGGTGAGCTGTTCTTAGCTCGGTGGGCCCATGACTCGTCAGGACATCAAGGCAGAGATGCAACCTACCGATGGGCTCGTGACAGATCCATTGACATTTCCATGGATGCTATCACACAAGTCATCCATGACTGTGACATTTGTGCTGCTATTAAGCAGGCAAAGCAGGATCAAGCCCTTGTGGTACGGTGACCGATGGTCCAAGTACAAGTATGGTGAAGCCTGGCAGATTGACTACATCACTCTACCTCGTTCTCCATCTGGTAAGCAGTATGTGCTGACTATGGTAGAGGCAAGCACTGGATGGCTGGAAACTTATCCAGTTCCTCATGCAACTGCACGTAACACCATTCTTGGCCTGGAGAGACAAATCCTGTGGAGACACGGAACTCCAGAGAGGATTGAGTCGGACAACGGAACTCATTTCAAGAACAATCTTGTAAAAAACTGGGCCAAAGAGCACGGCATCGAGTGGATATTCCACATTCCCTACTATGCACCAGCTGCAGGGAAGATCGAACGCTACAACGGTTTGCTGAAAACCACTCTCAAAGCCATGGGGGGTGGATCTTTGAAAAACTGGGAGAAACATTTAGCACAAGCAACCTGGTTGGTGAATAGTAGAGGTTCAGTGAATCGAGCTGGACCTGCCCAATCAGATTTGTTGCGAAAGGAAGAAGGTGATAGAGTTCCTGTTATCAGAGAAAAGAATCTGTTAGGCAAAACTGTTTGGGTATTTTCTCCTTCAGGAGAGGCCAAACCTGTCCGAGGGGTGGTTTCTGCTGAAGGTCCTGGTCACACCTATTGGGTGATGCAAGAAAATGGTGAAATTCAGTGTATTCCACAAAGAAATCTAACTTTGGCTGAGAGAGGTTAAATTCAGAGTGTTGCGCAGATACAGCATCGCGCCCAAGAGGAGAGTTCATGAGATCTACGGTGCACGAACCCTGAGAGCCCTGAGTCACCTGAGAGTCCCTGTTCCTTCCTTCGCTCCATCTGCGAGGAAACAAGCTGTTTGCTGTTTTTCCTGTGATTTGACTCTTTTGAATCATCTACATCTGAGATAGCCGGAATGGACTATGGTCTTTATTCACCTATTGTTGTAGATATTATTTTAGATTAGATAAATGATAGTAGCAGCCAATGGAATTGTTTAGAAGGGGTGGACTGTGATGGTTTGAAACTGTCTTTTTAATTTTTCCTTGCAAAATTCAGAACAGAGAAAGTGAAAGAATGTAAATAAGTCACTATTGGGTGTAAGAAAGCAAAATAACGATTGTTCTAAACACTTCCATTGGATAGATAGAAATGTTTAAGAACTATTACCCAAAACAAAGTAGGCATTCTGCACATTCTGCGTTCGGCAGTGGGGGCAGTTGCTGGGCTGTCTGGCTGCTGTTTCTTCTTCTCTTCTGGCTGAAGATAACACACTGACCTTGGCAGCTAAGTTAACAACTTTCTGCTTAACTAACTCTGCTTCTCTGTCCAGGGGGGTCTGGGGGGGAAGCTCCTGGGAGAGAGGAGGCCCCTTTGGGAGGGTCCCCTTGGGGGGAAGCAAAGGGAGATCGGTTGTGCTTTTTCTGTTGATTGTATATATTTGTGAATGTTGTGAATTTTGTATATTTGTACATATTCATTGCATTTCATTGTAGATTTTAGACTCTGCTTGTAAATACAGCTTTTCATTTGCTTCCAGACTGGGCTAGCCTGGTTATTGTCGGTGGGGGGGGGAATTTCAGCTCACACCGACACAATCATTTATAGTAGGATTTTTTAAGGTGCACAAGAATCTGACAATCAATGTTTGAATTTTCAATAGCCAGCTGTTTAACAATAAGATCTCTAGCTTGCTCATTTTCCACTTGCTTCTCCAAGGTATCTTTCAGATGATCAAGACATTGCATGTAAGGTTCTTGGTGTCCCTGCTTAATGTTGACAAATGATTGCCTTGGTTTACCAGCGTCAGGCACCACTTTGATCACTCGCAACACAATGTGCTTAACTTGCTGTAACACTTCTGCTGGAATCTTAGCCTGCTCTGCCTTTTAAAATTATAGGGAGTAAGCACTAAATTATCAAACACTGATTGTATCTAATTCAGGGTATAGGGTGCTCCCAGGCTGTGATCTGTAACTCTGCAACACAGATATTTTATCACAGAATAAGAGAGATCCTCCCAGTGTGCATCTTGCTGTGGGGTGTAAATTACTGGAAAACCTGTTAAGAGTTCCACATTGCCTTCTTTCTTCGCTTCCTTTCTAAATGCAGCCTATAAAAGTGTTCATTGAAGAGCTGAGTTACTGACAGATTTCCCATGTTGCTTGTAGATTTTCTGAAAGGCTTCCAGGACAGTTTTCTGTTTCCTGAGTTAAACTACTTCCCATCGTTCTCAGCGGCTTACCTTCATCCGGTTAGAGGTAATTAGAATCACAGAATCAGTCAGGGTTGGAAGGGAGCACAAGGATCATCTAGTTCCAACCCCCCCTGCCATGGGCAGGGACACCTCACACTACATCAGACTGGCCAGAGCCTCATCCAGCCTGGCCTTAAACACCTCCAGGGATGGGGCCTCAACCACCTCCCTGGACAACCCATTCCAGGCTCTCACCACTCTCATGGGGAAGAACTTCTTCCTCACATCCAGTCTGAATCTCCTCACTTCCAGCTTTATTCCATTCCCCCTAGTCCTATCACTACCTGATAGCCTACAAAGTCCCTCCCCAGCTTTCTTGGAGGCCCCCTTCAGATACTGGAAGGCCACAATAAGGTCACCTTGGAGTATTCTTTTCTCCAGACCGAACAGCCCCCAACTCTTTCAGTCTCTGCTCACAGGAGAGGTGCTCCAGCCCTTTGATCATCCTCATGGTCCTTCTCTGGACACGTTCCAGAATGTCCATATCCCTTTTGTAATAGGGGCTCCAAAACTGGACACAGTACTCCAGGTGTGGTCTCACCAGCGCTGAGTAGAGGGGGAGAATCACCTCCCTTCACCTGCTGGCTATGCTTCTCTTGATGCAGCCCAGGATCTAGTTGCCTTTCTGGGCTGCAAGTGTACATTGACAGCTCATGTTGAGCTTCTCGTCCACCAGCACCCCAAAGTCCCTCTCCTCAGGGCTGCTTTGCAGCCAGTCACTGCCCAGCCTGTACTTGTGTTTGTGATTGCCTAGACCCAGCTGCAGGACCTAGTACTTGGTCTTGTTGAACCTCATGAGGTTGGTGTGTGCCCAGCTCTCCAGCCTGTCCAGGTCCCTCTGGATGGCATCCCTTCCCTCCAGTGTGTCTGCTGCACCACACAGCTTGGTGTCATCAGCAAACTTGCGTGCACGTCATGCGCTTCCTGTCAGCGCTTACCCCGAAGTTTGGATGAGCCATGCCACCAGAGACAGCTAGTCCTTCAGTCCCTGATTCAGGGCGCCATTCTGCATGGTAAGGGCACAGACCCCTGCAGAATACTTGACGAGACTCGCCGATAGCTCAGAGAACAGTCAGCATCCCTTTATTGTGAGAATACACACAGCTTGTATACCTGCAGCAGCAGTCAAAAGCAAGCCTGTCTCTAGCAGTACTTTTCCATCCTAGCCAAACAAAACTTATCTAAACAGTCATTGGTTAAGCATGTCAAAACACTTGCACTACAGAGATCAACAACAGATGTCCTTTATCTTGCCTACTTTCTACCCTAGCACCTCCCAAGGTTTTGTTTTAATAAACAAGTGTTTCTTCATTAGAACATTGTGTTTCAAACTCAAAAGTGATTAACTCATTGCCTTCAGTTCCCATAGTTCCTTATCCTTCTTGAACTTGGGGAGACCAGAAGTGGACACAGTGTTTCAGATGAGGCCTCACCAGGGTAGGATAGAGGGGAGGAGGATCTCCCTCAATCTGCTGGACAGATCTTATTGATGCATCAGCCTTCTTGGCTGCAAGGCACATTGTCAGCTCATGGTCAGCCTATTGTCCACTGAGACTCTCATGTCCTTTTCCTCAGAGCTGCTCTCCAGCAAGTCAGCTTCCACCCTGTACTGGGGCTGTTCTATCCCAGATGCAGTACTCTACACTTGTCCTTGTTGAGTTCTCCCTGACCAGCTTTCCAGCCTGCCCAGTCCTCTCCAAACAGTAGCACAACCTTTTGGAGTGTCAGGCACTCCTCCCAGTTTTGTATCATCATCAGATGTGCTGAGAGTACACTCTGTTCCTTCATTCTGATAGTTGATAATACATTGAACAGGACTGGACCTGGTACTGATTCCAGGGCAACACCACTAGCCACAGGCTTCCAAATAGACTTTGCCTCACTGAACACAGTCCTCCAAGCTCTGTCGTACAGCAAGTTCCCAACCTGTGTTCCTGTCCAGTTGTCCAATCCACACTTCTTAGGCTTGATTGTAAGCATTCTATGGGGGATAATGTTGAAAGTCTTGCTGAAGTTAAGGTAGACCACATCCGCTGCCCTCCCTTCATCTATCTATCTATCGAGTCACACCATCACAGAAGGCTATCAGATTCATCAAGCATGACCTCTGCTTCATGAATCCATTTTCACTACTCCTGATAACCGTCTTTTTCTCTGTATGGTTTGAAACAGTGCCAAGAACAAATTCTTCCATCACCTTTCCAGGCATGGAGATGAGGCCGACTAGCCTGTAGGTCCTCCTTCATGCACTTTTTGAAGGCTGAAGTGTCATTTGCTTTCCTCCAGTCTTCAGATACTCCTTCTGCTCTCTGGAAGGGGTATTGAGAGTGGCCTAGCAATGAATTCTGACAGCTCCCTCTGTACTCATGGGTATGTTCCATTGGGGCCCATCAATTTATGAATGTCAAATTAATTGACCTCTAACCCAGATCTTTTCATCTGAGGAAAAGTTTTCCTTTCTCCTGACTTTTCTTTGTGGTCTCAAAGGTCTGGGACTCCTAGGGGCTGGTCTTAACAGTAAAGACAGAGATAAAAAAGGCATTCAGTAACTCCGCCCTCTCTGTGCTCCATCACCAGGGCACCCACTTGCAAAATACATCATAGACAGTCATAGTTTGATCCCAAACACTATAACAAGCTCTGAATGACTTTTCTTCAACTGCTAAAACCGTCTCAGAAGTATAAAAAAAATCGTGTTGCCAAATGTGAACATGCACAAATACCAAGCGTTTTCTCACAGGACAATTATGCCTACATCCCACTGCTGAAAACATGAACATACTTACCAGCTATTGTAATTTATTTCTAAATATCAGTGAATTAAAATTCTGCTGTTAACCGTCACTAACATATGTAAACTTTTCCTTGAAGAAAAAAACTGGAGGTCAGAGTTTGCTTCAGCAAACTATACAATTTGTTGTATGGTCAATAAAGTATTTGTCTGGGAAACAGCACTTGTCAAGCAAGGAAATGGGAAGTAACTAACAGACCATCCTCTTCTCTGGTCCTGTATCACCTACCTTACTCAGCACCCAAGGTGGAGGTAGTCTGAGTGAATCAGCCCACAACAGGAACATGAAACGTTGTTCCAAAGTGAAGGGGCCAGGCTATGATCCATTTCCTTCCTTCAGAAGCATCACGTACCCATATTCTATGGCTGGGGGACATGATCTTTCCTCCCCAAGGCAGACTTCACCCCTATATATTCCACCAACAGCATGCTTCCTCAGCCGTGAATACTTTCCTTTTCTCTTTTCCTATTAACATTCTGCTGGAAGGCCTGGAATAGCCAGGATACCTGAAAACAGTTGTCTAGGAGCATCTCCAGGTCCTTACAGACCTTTACTGCTTCAGTTATTCTCAAGAGGCACGTTCCCACTTTTCTCCTAAGCCTTATGGACTGGAGAGCTCACTTTGAAACAGAAGATGATGGAATGGGCTGCCCAGGGAGGTGGTGGAGTCACCATCCCTGGAGGTGTTCAAGAGGGGATTGGACGTGGCACTTGGTGCCATGGTTTAGATAGTCATGAGGTTTAGGGTGACAGGTCGGACTCAATGATCTTTGAGGTCTCTTCCAGCCTTCTTGATTCTATGATTCTATGATTCTATGATTCTATGATTCTATGATGCAGTAGTTGAACAGGGACAGCAGTTGAAGATTCACTACTGGACAGTGACTGAGTCTGGAAATCTAGAACTCGTAGGAAATACTTTCCTGTGTTTACCTCAAAGACAGCTCAGTAGACTAAATTACAGCTTTGAATATGGCTTGTGGGCTTTGAGTCATTTTGCTGGCACCTCAATCCTTCTTCCACATAGAACAATCAGTAAAATTTTGCCCTCTGTAAGCACTACAGTTTTCATGAATTTTGCTTTAACTGCTTTTTTTTCAAATGCAAAACTGTGCCCTTGTGGTTAAAATCAGGCAGAAGCTTACAAGATAACACTGCACTCCACATCATCTGTGCAGGGCATAGCACTCTGCTCTTTCTGATACAACTCTCTATGTTGCCAGCAGACACAGTTTATTCATTTACTAATTTTACAGATATTTTCCTGGCAAACTTTTTTCCCCCCATCCTCTGTAAGATTGAATCCAGTGGGCCAGCAGTGATGCTCACTAACGTAGCAGTCAAAGCCACAGTTACATATCTTTCTCCCAGATCAAATTTTCAAAACATGACTCTGAAGGGGATGTCTTTGAAAAGTGTAGTCAGGACTGAACTTAACAACTCTCTTTTGACCCTGAAACATGGAAGATTTGAGTCAGCAGTTATTCAATGGCCATGTTCGTACAGCCTTCTTCACTTAAAGAAAGGTTATGGACAATATGATGTTTGAGAGAGTTATTTAGTTATGACATTAGAATATTACTTAATCATGACATCAGACTATCTCCCCTCATTTATCAGCAGACAGCTTGGCAAAGATGACAGCCGATGTAGCTGTTGCCTTATTTGCTTTTTCTAAACCTTTTCTGCTTTAGCAGTAATGATGTTTTAGAAAAGATGTTCCTTCTGTGGTAGGAGCATGATATATCAATAGATCAGTTTGTTTTTCTTGAAGGTTTCTTTTACACCAAATTGAAAATTGAATTTTTACAGATAAAATATCTTTCTGGAGCAAAGGGAGGAGGGCTTTTTATGTTGGGGGCTTTTCTCCTCTGTTGTTATTTCCTACAACCCAGTAATGAGAAGCTCACTGTAGCCAAACCCAAACACTGCAGCCAAGCACAAGCTGTTCTCTTGTTGTTGCTGTGACCCATGTATTTTGAGCTACACTAGTGCCCAGTACTGCAGTGCATATGCCCACACAACTGCTGCCAGATCCTGAGTCACCAGGAAATTTAAAACAAAGCTGTGACTCAGCAAAGTGCCAATCAGAGGAAAATAACACTATTTGTAACATAATAACTAAACCTCAAGTAGCTCAAAGCAAAAAGGACAATAAACATCAAAGAAGACCAGCACTTCTCTACATAAGGATATTCTTCATTAAAATGGTGTCATCCATCACCAGCTGTTACAGCAGTTAAAAATAGCTACAAACACACCCAGAATCTCAGATGCTTGCATTTTCTTTTTCTTTCTTTTTCTCATTCTTTATTTTTTCATTTCCTTCCTTCCTTCCTTCCTTCCTTCCTTCCTTCCTTCCTTCCTTCCTTCCTTCCTTCCTTCCTTCCTTCCTTCCTTCCTTCCTTCCTTCCTTCCTTCCTTCCTTCCTTCCTTCCTTCCTTCCTTCCTTCCTTCCTTCCTTCCTTCCTTCCTTCCTTCCTTCCTTCCTTCCTTCCTTCCTTCCTTCCTTCCTTCCTTCCTTCCTTCCTTCCTTCCTTCCTTCCTTCCTTCCTTCCTTCCTTCCTTCCTTCCTTCCTTCCTTCCTTCCTTCCTTCCTTCCTTCCTTCCTCCCTTTCTTTCTTTCTTTCTTTCTTTCTTTCTTTCTTTCTTTCTTTCTTTCTTTCTTTCTTTCTTTCTTTCTTTCTTTCTTTCTTTCTTTCTTTCTTTCTTTCTTTCTTTCTTTCTTTCTTTCTTTCTTTCTTTCTTTCACACACAGCAAGCTTAAAATAGATCACTGTATCAGAGCTTGATTTTTACAGCATTTTTTTCCAAAACCTTCTTAAGATTGAAGCTTCAGCTGAGCCTGGCCTTGGTCAGTTTGGCAGCCACCCTGTGAAATTCCCAACTTGAGGACTTTTGTTCTTTCCTGATTTCAAATGGCTTCCAGGTAGCCATTTGAGTTTTAACATTTCCCTTCTCTGACCACTTTAGCAAAGTAGGAGAGACCAAGGAGAGAGTAGATTTGTGTAGTGCATGTGGTTTACCCTTCCTTTCACAGGTTGGTTAAGAAATCTCTGAGCTCATAGAAAGTCTTGAAGGGAGCAAAGTGAAAACATTCATGATTGCATTACTCTGGAAGCTCCATCTCTGAGAACTATGTAGAAGCCAAAAGGAGTTTCATGCACACTAGGAGAGCACCTCGCCAGACCAGCCTGGTGTTCCCAGCCATCAGCTTCTTCCCCAGCTTCCTCTTACTGAAAACAGCACAGACCTCAGCCCATGCAGGGAAACATGTGAATTTACTCCCATGTACTATCTACTTAAGTCTCAGTGGAGAGTGAATCTCAAAATGTCAGTTCCTGAAAGCCACACTGACCTGTAACGACTGAGGATCTACCTTCTAAAGGACGTTAATTGAATCTAAGTGTGACATTCTCCACCATATCTGCCTCTTCAAGAAGTACTGTAGCATGAGGGATGAATGAGGAACTTAGTGCAAGGTTGAAAACACAAAGTACATCAAAGTTTAAACATTACGTTTTAGCACATTTCTCTTTTATCAGTACCCAGGTCAGGGGCTATGAGACAACAGTTGAGTTACAGTTATTTCCAACTCAGATACAGGGCAGTCTGTAACACTGATTGTGACTCTTACTTGCTGTCTTTGTTTTTTTTGCTTAGAGCCTTGAGTAATGAAATATAAGATGGGATGAAAACGCTTACTCTGTCTAGAAAGAATAAAATAAAGTAAAAGCATGAGGAAAGCTTTTATAGGATTGTTCTTTTATTTTCTGATGTATACGTTCAGAATGAGAGTCTCACCTCAGCCCTGCTCCATACCATGTCTTGGTGACACATAGCATCCCCCAGCCTTCATTTCACCAGTGGTCATAGCCAGATGGCCAAGCCAACAGCAGTTGCTGAAAGCTGCAGCTGAGCTCCAGTGCCTAGTACTCAGATGAGTCTCTTTGGATAAAAACCCTTCAGAGTTTGTCAGTCTGTCACTCTTTGCCGCTGCCCGTACACAGAACCACCACGTCCTTTGGGATCATGATTAGAAATACCAGAAAGGGACTCTGCTGCTACCGTCCTCTTGTAAAGCATACTACTTGCCAGGAGCTGATGCAGACAGTAATACATTAACAGTAGCACCTCACAAACTTCTAGCTGCTGACAAGTGCTGGGAATTTCTCTATAGCTTCCCCAAAACACAGAAAGCAGGGATGTGATATATCTGCATCTCATTCTTCATCAACACCTCCTTGCCTCTTCACTAGGTCCCTGCTTTGCTCAAACTCAGTAATAGCCAGATAGCACTCAGTTACATCTTGCTGGGCCCACAGCATGACTGATGTTTTACAATGGGAGATGGACCTAAATCAGAGAGTACAAATCCAGAGCTGAATACCCCAGGGATCATGTATCATACTGGTCTGGGGGCTTTCTCCCACATAGTCAACAAGGCTGAAAGTGCTCTGCAACCTGAAGATACAAAGGCTAGCAAAGACCATCCTATTCCTGAAATGAGCTAGCTTTTCATACTTGACTGGAGAAATAAAGAAGAAGATGCTATTTTTTTCAAGAGAGAGAAAGAGAGAAGGAGCTTCAGTGACCCAGGCAGCAAGGCTAAAACAGATGGAGATCTGCTGAGGAGAGAGATAACCACGAGGACTTTAACAGCAAAACATGAGGCCTGACTGGTATCAAATAACTACTGAAGCAGAAGGATGAGTTTAAAGTCAAGTTACATACTGACTAAGGCTGAAGTTTGTAAAAGCAATTCTGTCTTGATGCTTTCATAAGGATCAGAGGCATGGCAACCATCACAAAGTAAAAAAGGTGGCTGGATAGTTCCAATAAGCTATGTTTAAAAGGATTTTTGCTGTCTGCTTCCAATAACCAATTAAAACACCAGATACCTATTACCTCACCAGGTCGTGTGAAAATAGGTTGGACAATAGTCATTTATGATATACTTGCTTAAATTCCCTTGTGAAATACAGAATACTCACACAAGACACATGGATACCCAGATGGGAGAGCAGCAGCAGCAGATGCTTTCCTCTTTAAGACTTGAAGGCTCAGAGCATTAACAGCTAATATTTACTCAGGCTTCATTACCAGGTTTCAGGGTGATTTTTGTGGTAATCGTGCCCTCTGTTGATGCACAGGAAACATTTCACCAAGATGTTGCTGCTGGCTGAAGGCTGGCTGCTTTAGCAAGGCATGCTCTTATCTAGGAAAGGCTTGGCTTCATCTAGTTGTTTTGTTTTTTTTAATGATACTTTTCAAGAAAACCTGTAACAGATATTTGCTGACAAGGACTGGGCAGTCTTACTGGTCACTATTTATGAAATTCATCTCTGGGATGAGCATGGGAAAAACAGCACCACATCCACCTTCCTCTACTGTCCATGCACCTGAGATAAGATAAGCAGTGGTGTGAGCAAGCAGGAGTGGACAAGGTCATGCGCTGATGTTTGAGTTGCTCCATTTTAAGTTTCAATGTCTGATTTTAAAGATAGAGCAGGAATTAGAATAGTACAATGTATTAGGTTAAATTTATACAATAAATTAAAACTTTGCAAACTGTCTACTTTTCCTCATTGTTTCTTCAGACATTTGTCTTTTCCAGATGATACTTTTAACAAATATTTTCTTCCAAATGAAACCAGAGGAGGCAATGGAACTGTACTTGTTTTACTAAATAAAACATGCCATATTTGGAATGTCGAATATGCCAATAAGGCAATACAGAATACCTGTGATTTTTCCCTTATCTAGTGTTCTTTAAGCAAGGATCTCTAAGCAAGCATGTTATCAGAGAAGGGCCACCAGGATGATCAGAGGGCTGGAGCACCTCTCCTATGAGGACAGACTGAAAGAGTTGGGGCTGTTCAGTCTGGAGAAAAGAAGGCTCCGAGGTGACTTTATTGTGGCCTTCCAGTATCTGAAGGGGTCCTACAAGAAAGCTGGGGAGGGCCTTTTTAGGATATCAGGTAGTGATAGGAATAGGGGGAATGGAATAAAGCTGGAAGTGGGGAGATTCAGGCTGGAAGTGAGGAAGTTCTTCACCATAAGAGTGGTAAGAGCCTGGAATGGGTTGCCCAGGGAGGTAGTTGAGGCCCCATCCCTGGAGGTGTTTAAGGCCAGGCTGGATGAGGCTCTGGCCAGCCTGATGTAGTGTGAGGTGTCCCTGCCCATGGCAGGGGGTTGGAACTAGATGATCCTTGTGCTCCCTTCCAACCCTGACTGATTATCTCTCCCTGGTGTTTTTCACTCATTTAACCAGACGTGCATGACTCTGTCTTGCCTGGTGTCAGATGTACCACCACATCACCAGGTATTCTCTTAAGCTTTCTGCCCTGTAGCTTTTTCAATTCAGATTTGGGCATTATGATCACTGGGGAGGCTTTTAGTGAAATTCATTCCCAGCCTTTCTGAAGTCTTACTGCTTAGTGCCAATCTCCTCTTCACTGGCTTTTTGTTGGTGTCGTTTTTTGTTTTGATTTTGGTTTTGGGTTTGGTTTGGTTTTGTTAATAATTTTATTTAAGTTAACTTCACAGCACCATTGTATTTTCCCATTTGCCATACTTGCTGTAGCTATAGGCCACCTTTCCCAGCAATCAGCCACGGATGTGTTATTTAATATCCTGTGATAAGGAGATTTTTTTATATAAAAATAAATAAAGTGTTACAAGCACTGATTTCAAATCTTGGTGTAATTCTTAGATTTGAGTTCCAAGCAAATTGGCTGCAATGCCTGTGCACAGACAAAACACTTGCATGGAAGAAATCTGAGGAGTTCTGTAAAGACTTGATATTTCCATTTCAGAAGTAAGTAAGATATGTGTTACCAGAGATCAAGACATAAAACTTGGGAAAAAGCTAATGTGGTTCAGACTTACAAACTTTAGAGCCAAGGACTCTGGCATCTGCCCAGTAACAATATTAGCTGATACTCAACAGAAAAGTCTCATAAGAATCCAAGAAATTTTGGAAATATTAATTAAATGTTGGAGTGAAGATTCCAAGTCAATGCTCTTAGCCTGACCCTTGTTTGTGTTGCTGCCGGTGCCTAGTAAGTGACACAGCTGTCACACAGCAACACTGGCTTTCCCAAGCCTCACCATTTCTCCATAAGGAGATAGTATCTATCACTTAATGTCCACACAGGGTGTCCCTGGAAGGACACTTACAGGGGAGGCCAACACCTTCCACGTCTTTTGCTTCTTATCTGTCCTTTCATAGGGTGTCTGGGCATGCTGACACATAGCCTGGAGGCAAGTCTTGCTATCCGGCTCAGACAAGAAACACCAGGCAGGAATAATATGAAGGGAGTCACCAGGCTAAGATCATATTCCCTGCAAATTTGCCATAGCCCAAAGGGAAAATAAATAATGGTTTCCAACCCTTAGAGACTCACCACATTACAGGCAGAAGTGTACACTGTGATGACAGCTTCCTTTGGCACATACAGCAAAATACAAATGAAGAAAAGGACCCAAGGAGGTCACCATTTTACAACATTGCAGTGCCTCTGACAGCCCCATCATAATGGGGTTGTCTCAAACTAATTGTGGTATCACAGATGCTTTCAGAAGTTGTACAGAGTGTGGTAACTAGGGATTTGCTTATAGGAGATATGATCAGATGCACATTTCTCCTTTTCTTGCTTTGCTCATCAAAGATGTACATCTTTATATAAAAATGGATATAATGATATATTCAGCATTAATTGTTATTGAAGAGCTCACTTACATTTATTTAGGATAGATCATTACTATATATCTTGCTGTGTGGTGCTTTATTTAACATACCAACAGTTATTGAAGTCACCTCCCAAATAGACATACTGCTTTATTTACCAGAGTTTAATATGAGAAGAATATTTAGGGAGAGAATGTGTGAGAGATTAAAAAGGATTCCTTAAGCCTTTACCTGAGTGGAGTCTGATCAAACATGCTTTCCCCTTTTCTGCCATACCCAGCTGGTTTCTTTTAATTTCTGAAAAGTAAGAGCATCTCTGGAATTCTAAAGATCTCATAGAATAATTATTCATAACCTACCAACTTAGCTCACAGATAATTTTTTTAGTCTCACCAGATTGGAAGGACATGCAGGAGTTCTCTAATCCAACCACTTGCTCAAAACAGAGTTGATATCAAAATTAGGTGAGTTTGTTCATGGCCTCACCCAGTCAGGTTTTGTGTATCTCTGAGGACTGAGACCCCACATCATCCCTCAAAAGACTGTTTCAGCATATGACTATCAGGATGAGGAACTCTTTCCCAGTATCTGCTCAGAACTTCCCTTGGGGCAAAATGTGTCCTTTTATGTCTTGGAAAAAAACTCTTTATAACCTCCCATTATGTACTTGGAAAGAGCAACTAAATACAAAAGACATTGGTTGGAAAAGACATTTAAGACCACCAAGTCCAACCATTATCTGACTCTACCGAGATTGGTGCTAAACTGTGTCCCTTAGCACCACATCTACACATCTTTTAAACACCCCCAGGCATTCTCCTTTAGGCTGTTTTTACTCCATGCTAAATCCAGTTCTTTCTCTCACTACCCAGGAGAGGTAAATGGGCCCCAGCAGAAGGCTCACCCAGATGAAGTGCTCCATGAGGATAGAGGAAACAAATCTTCATTTACTTATACACACATTTTCAACTCTACCTTCCAATTACTGCTGACTTTCAGGAAGTTAGATTTTAAATGTTAGTGTTTTCCTCTATGGCCACAATTCCTATTCTGGCCCCACATCAGGAGCAAAGAAACAGATCAGAGAACAGAATGATTTGTGATCCTTCCAGCTCAGCCAAACCCAGGAAACAATGAGTTTCTCTGCGGACAGGGCCACCCTGTGTGGCTACTAGGCCAAGGAGATGTGGTTGAAGATGGAAAAACAAGACTCTTCCGTGCTCTGGGGACTGTCAGCAGAGTTTGAGTCTCTTGGAACAACAGTGATATACACTCATGCCTTCTTTGGCACACGATAGGCAAAATAAGTACCAGCAGTCTTCTTTAAATGGGCATTATTTCATCCTTGTCTCCTTTGTAGCTCTTTATTTTACATCAGGTTCATTGAAAGCACAGGTATGTATCTATGGTGTCCACTACACAGTAGTGCAGCACAGAAAATGCAGTAGGGTACCCTTTCAAAAATACTTACTGTCCTGGGGAGTAAGGCTGGGTGCCTCCTGTCACTGCCACATAAGCTACACCTCCGGTGTTCCGAGTGTCCAACCCCAGCAGGTGGACACAGGAAACGGCGTATTGCTACCCACAAATCCTGCCCCTATAAAGCCATCTGCAGAGTCATTCTCTTCCTCTTTCCTCCCTCTCTGCTCCCATGGGAGCTGCTCTCTTATCGGGTAACGTTGGGGAGTATCTCAAGGCCTCTTAGGCCTGTCTAGGCCTAATGCCAGGAGGAGAAAGGAGGTGTGGGGGGGGCAGTCCCAGACCTGGCCAGCCTGAGACTTGCCTAGCAGTGGGAGGGTGAAGAAAGAGCCCTGGGGGTTTGGGTATACCCTCAGGTGGGGAGAAGGGAAGAGCTGGGAAGCCTTTGGGTGTTATGTAAGGGACTCTGTACGCTTTGGGATATTCTTGTCACTATGCTTGTAGTTTTTGTAGTTTCACCAATTGCTTTTGCATTTAAACTTTCCATCACTCTCCAATCCATTTGTGTGAGTGTCATTCTTTTGTCCCTCTAGGGGCAAGAGAGGATCTGTCTGGCCCCAAACCAGCACACCAACATCATCTTCTACTCATGTTTAGGAGCACGAGTTCCCAGTTAAGTAACACAGAACATGCCAGTGGGTCTGTAGTTTTTCGTAAGGTATGCAGAGATCTTGAGAAAGGTCAAAACAAAAATTAGGGCAAATACAAATGACTAGGTCACTTTGGGGTTTGGCCCCAGTTTGTTTACACGTTGCTCTCTAATTTAGTGTGAAGCAGTGAAATTTTTTGCTTGTCCTCTGACTGTCCTCCTGCGGTGGGTTGCCTGAAGAGGCTCTGAAATGTCCATCTGCAGAGACATTTGGAGCAACCCACAGAGGTTCCCTGAGCGGAGATTCAATTACAGAACCCTGGTATTCCCCAGTCTAGAGTCTTTTGTGGCTCCAAGCCTCTTTCTGGTTTCCCAACTGCCCCAGGGCATTTTTCTGACTTCTTTCACAAACTACCTTCTGTACTGACCCCTGATATGAACTGAAATGTGTGTCACTTGTGGTTTGGTCCCATGTTCCATCAGCACATGCTCAGCCTCTTTGTGGAAAAGGCACATCAGCAGTATCTGGAGACAGTAGGGCTCAGTTTCTCTGTTGTCAGCTCTTTATTCAACAACCAGAAAACAAACTGCAGAGCTGATGGGCAGAGGTAAGACAATGTCCAATTTTTTTTTTTTTTATATGTGAAGGACTATCTATTTTTTAAAGAAAAAAACATTGTCTTGCTGATTGGATTTGGCATCTGCTAGATTCCAAAGAAAAATATTATCTTCAAGCTGTAACAACCCAGGAGCTCAATTTGCTTTTTGTTATGACTGTGGTCAGAGCTCAGCCTCTGGCTGAGGGCAGGAAGCTCACCAGTCTCCATGGCTTTCTGGCTGTGCTCTTCCTTTCTCATTTGTTCTGTTTCAGGCACTCTTGCATACACACTGCTGAAACTGAAAAAGTTGCCAAACCACTCCGTTTCTGCCCAACTAGCTCTACGTTTTCCCCTTTCAAGTCCCTCTATAATAACCCTCTTCTCCATGACTCCCCCTCTTCACCCTCTTTCATGATCATACCGCAACCACCATCATCTGAGATACTGCTACATGGTGTGTTTTGCTCTGCAAATCTCAAAGGGCTTTTCTTTGTAGCCTCGTGTGATGTTATCTCTGGTCATTCCCATTGGTCTTTGTTTCCCACAGCTTCCACTTACTCCATTTACAAAGTAACCACAAGAAGAAATGCAGACAGTGCTTGATCTGAAGGACTGTTTTCTTAGCCGTGATCCTCAGGGGGAAAAATATCACTTTACCATATTCTTCACTCTTTGGACACCTAAAACTTGTAAAGCAGATGCTTCAGTGAGTTACCCACAGTGATGCTTAGGTCAGAAAACAGTAATTATATTCCAGCTGTACGAAATATGCATAGTAGTTAACTATGCCAGCTCTTTGTGGATTAGAGTAATTGGGGCTTATTATGATGTTTACTTACTCTTCTAACCATCAGGCAAGTCCTGCATAAGAGGAAAAATCAGCTTTCTTTAAAATACACAGTTCCTTTTCTGTGCAGGCTCTACTGAAGGATCAGCACTAAAATTACACTCTTTACTTCTCCTAAGATTAAAAAATGCAAAAGATGAATGGGTACCCAAAATATTATACATTTGAAAGGAGCTTTATCAGCTCCAGAAACATGTGGTTTTACTTATTTCAGTGGCAGCAGAAATACTTGCAATTCCATTTTGTCTTAATATGTATCTATTGCATATCAGTGGTGCTTCTGTGTATTATGTGCTTCTAGCAGTCACTCAGTTTGCAATTATTATTTGAGAAAATATGTTTGTGTAGTCATAATATCAAGGAGGCATCTTAGAGTGGCTTGAAAGGGCCATTTGCTAAGATGTATCTTGAAATGAAGTGTCAGATTCAATAGACCTGTGTACTGCTTGTAACCACCACTCCAGCAACAACCACTTCTAACATGCAAAATGGAAGCACTGATTATCTGAGTATCTTCCAGCAGGGATTAGCTGCAGTTTCACTGTGGTTCCACAAAACAGAGCCAAAATTTGTCAGAAAATTAATTTCAGATTGTTTTATTACATTAAATCAGAAATGGAGTCCACACAAGGCTCCTGAGTGCTGAAGGGAGCAGCTCTGTTACATAAATATCACAATGAGTGTATCACAATATTGCAATCTCAGCAGAACTATCTCAGCAAAGAGCTACACTACTTCTCAGTACTATTCAAGCTAAATGAGAAAGTTCCTGTGGTATAGGAGGCTATCAGTGATATCAGGGGTACTGCTCAAAATTCTTTAGCATAAACAGAATTGGTAAACTCTTGTTCCCATAAATAAGGGTTGGAAAGATCAGAATTTTTCTGCATTGACCACAAATGACCACAAGAGCACAGAATATTAGATTTTGGTTCCATCAGCTCTGTGCATGTACAGACCACAAAAAGGCCTGAGGAATGCCTCCTTGTTAAGCTATAAACCGTAGACCCTTAACCTTAATGGAGGAGTATTACCACTGCATTTGCTGGTCCTCTGATTACAGATTACTCTTCTTATTCCACTGAAGAACTGTTTGAATAGAACTGTATGAAATGCATACTAGGACTACAGCACCCATGTACAAAGAAGTTATATATAAACCACAAGTACTGGAGAAAATTAATCCTGGTCTCCACAGAACAGGGATGTAAACCAACAACTAAGAGGATTTTGGGGTTTGGTTTGTTTTGTTCTGTTGTGTTTTGTTTTAAGGAGAAAGATGTCATTTCTTGTTCTAAATATACCTTCTGTGGTTTCAAAGTGATCGTTGTCTTATAATAGGTTACTTCATTGTAACCACAAGTGTAAACACAACAAGTATTTATAAATTACTGGGGAGGTGTGCAAATTAGCTCAGAGTCATGCAACATTTGAATGGTTTTGTTCTGAGCACTTAATTTAATACCTGGCATTTGAAGTAGTCATGGCAGAATTATATGAACAGGCTACTGTTGCCCTTCAGTGGGAGTTACTTATATAACTCTGGAACAGCACACAGAAAAGGATGCCAACACTGCCCAAATAGGAAGAGTTCCTGTGAGAGCAGACTGTATCTATTTTAGGGTCTTGAAGAAGGTTTAAAAAAAAAAATAGATCAAAAGTGCATGATCAGGTTCTACCACAACAGCTGTAAGCGGAGTCCTACCACCAAGGGTTTTTAGCTTTTTCAAGCTTTCCCTGCCAGAGGGGTGCTAACAGACCCTCATCTGTCCAAAGCCATGTGGATGCATGTACTTAAGGTAGCAAATCTCCACATTCAGCAAACCTTTTAATTTAATCTTTGGTGTTAACCTTTGGGAGGTCCCCTGAGCAATGCCAAAGAACCTTGGTAGCCAGTGCTGTCCCCTCTTCCCACCATTTTGTCTTGATCACCAGGCAAAGCTGCAGGTAAACCAATGACATCTTGTTTATGGGCAGCAATGCTCGTGCCTTTCTGTTCCAACTACAAGGCACATTGCTTTGCCCTGCTTTTGTTCTTGTAAAATACATAGCTATGTGTACACCTGCAAAAATCAACAACCCTAAATCATGTTGCATGAAGAATTCTCCACAGGCAAAGATTGAAATACTGGCAATCATTAATCTTGGTGGTTAACACGTGCTGCTTTGCCTTCCTCACTGCAGCATCATGGACCTTGCATAGAACCGAGCCCTCCTCAGGTGAAAGTCTGAGAGGTAACAAATTCCTGACTCCCAGAGTACGAGAGCCTGTGTGCACTTCTGCCTTGTACCCACAGGTGTCAGTGACAGACCAACCCTTCTGACAAAAAAAAAAAAAAAAGAAAAAAAAAATTAACCTACTCGAGCCACAGAAGTTTGATGCAGCTAAATTCCAGGGCTGTAGATCCATCAACTGGAAAGCATGCAATTTAAAAAATATCTCAAAGGATACAGAAAAGACCACTCCTGGAGTGAGGAGCACCAAACAAATCAGCACAGCTCCCTTCCACACTGATCTAAGACTTTCCTTTATGCCATGAAACTGTGTCTGATTTCTCTTTGTAACCCAGGCCAGATATATTCGGCCTCCCCATCCCGTGGCTCCTTTCATACTTCCCAGTGATTTTCCCTACCTTACACTGCACCCTGCAGGTCCAAGCTCATCTTCTCCATCCACACTGGATAACTTTTGCCTCCTTTGTCCTTTTCCACAGAAACACCATCAAGCTTCTATTTAATCAAAAAGATACAGAGTACCTTCTGCAGCTCTACTTAAGGCTTCCCAAACTGTTACTGCTACCCTGAGAGCTACTGAAACACTGGGGGGGGCGAGAGCTCAAGTATGGGAAGCGCCTTAGAAGTGGGTGTTTTGCACTACCTGATCCCAGCATACATCTGGCCCTTAGAGGCACCAAGGCAAAACAGATCTTGAGGATTGTTTATAGAAAAGAGAGGGTTTGGATACTAACAGCTGTCCTCAGGGACATGAGGCCAACTAAAATGCAGCACCCTCCAGGGACTCTACCTGATTTGCATGTTTGTGACTTCCATCTAGGCAGGGTGCTCTTTGGAAGTAGACATAGAATAAAACATTTCCTCACAGGAACTACCTGGGACTATCCTTATACATGCCTCCTACACAGGAGCTACAGATGTAAAGCAACTCCTCATTGTGAAGGAGAAAATGGAATACAGTCTTTCCTAAGCATGTTACTGCTCTGTACCAGCCTAGCCATACGAGCATTTTTTTTTTTTTGCTGGTGCAGAAAAGCCCTGTGTCACACACCCCTCCCCATCTCAGCTCTGACAAGGAACACACTATAGTGATAAATCATCCTTCCTTGTCAAAAGAGAGCAATTTATCAAGCTCAGAGACAGCTACGCAGCTGCCCTGGCCATTTCACATCACAGCTACAAGTGTCCTTGTCTTCAGCTGAGATCAGTGCTGAACACCAATGTGCCAGCTGACAAGGCTGGCACAATCCCACCAGAAGCCTACTTTCTTTGCTGCTGCTACTAGGCTGCAGGATGAGGCTGGGGCAGAGCTGCTTTGCTTGGGGACCCTCCATCTGGCACAGCTGGAAGGGATGACTAGGTGCAGCAATTCTGGATAGTCAGGCACTGGGCTCACGACACCTGTAAGTCTGTGTCCCCTCAGAGGTTTCATCGTTGTAATTCTGGAAAAAGCAAATATAAGGCATGTGAGCATCTCCACACGTTCTACAGAGGCTCTCACTTCTGTGAGATTTTATTGTCCTTGATTTAACTTTAATCATCTAAGATTTTAAAAATAATGCAATCCATTAAAATTTGAGAAATAAGATGGAACTGAGATGAAGGGTACCAGTGAAACTTCAGAAATAATGACCTTTGCATTTGTGATGCTGACAGCATGTTAGTGAAGGAAAAAAACTATGCTCAGGATTGTTTCAGAGCGCAATATTTCTTGTTTTCAGGAGAAAGAGATAAGGCACGATGCTTTGAATCTGCAGGCTGCTTAGAGAAATGGGAAGACAAACCTATGGAAGAACGTGGGAAATGGTTGCTTGAGTGATAGACAAAGAGTATTTAGAAAATTTCCTGTTGTGCAATGAAAACTACCATACAGCAGCAGAACAAGAGGACACAGTCTCAAGTTGTGCCAGGGGAGGTATAGGCTGGATATTAGGATGAAGTTCTTCACAGAGAGAGTGATTGCCCATTGGAATGGGCTGCCCAGGGAGGTGGTGGAGTCGCCATCACTGGAGACGTTCAAGAGGAGACTGGATGAGGCACTTAGTGCCATGGTCTAGTTGATTGGATAGGGCTGGGTGATAGGCTGAACTGGATGATCTTGGAGGTCTCTTCCAACCTGGTTGATTCTATGATTCTATGATAAACTCTTGCTTTTGTATTTTAAATACCACTATAATACATGGATACGTATACATTGCTACATTAAAATATATTTATACATAAATATCGTGCCCCTCTGAAACCCCTTCTTTTCATGGGGGAAAAAGAAAATAAGTTTAAATGCTGAAATATTGTAAAATTTCCCAAACAAAAATGAATGTTCATGAAATATTTTCATTTTATGCCAAGCATAGTCAGATGTAGAACCACAGTATGCTAACTACTGCATCTTTTGAAAACATCACTTTGCTTCCAACCTCTCAACAATACTTGCAACATCATTAAAAGAGCAACCAAACCAACACTGCAGCCTGCTCTGGTGTACGCTGGTCTACACTGTTTGTTGTCAATGAAGCAGTGATTTTTTGTTCTGCAGTTTACAAATGATAGTTCTGATTGCAGCAAATCTCTTCAGTTGCCATTCTCCATTGTAATCTGTAGAACACATAAACAGCAATCAAGGCAAAAGTCTCCCATGGTTTTGAAGCATAATTATTCTATTGCATTGTCCTACTCTGCTAGTTCAGACTTTGGTGATTCTGCTTTTTGATTTGGAGGAAAAACCTTACACTAAAACTACCTCCACTCTTGTTAGTCTTACAGACTGCCCCTAGCATGTGGAAAGGAATATTTGGTGCTCAGATTCATGCTAAACCAGCAGTTAAACAAGATCCCTGTAATGTCATATGCAGTTAATAAGGAGAGAATCAACAGTAATGCCACTTTTACTTCCAGTTCTATGCCCAAGACAAGCTTTCCAAATCTGTGCTCCACTTCAGAGGTCCATGCCAGGTGTATGGTGCATGACCTGAACCAGTGCGGTGTAAGCAGTGGAAGCAACCAACTTTATCTTTAAGGCTGGCAGCTTTGGTCCTGCACCTCCAAGTGGTCATCTGTGTGCAGGCATTGAGCTGAGCTGTGGAGAAAAGGTCTCTTCAGAGCAGCTACAGGGCAATTGGGTTTTCAGTAATGACAACCATCTGTTCTTGGCAAACTGTTACAAGCACAGAAGTTCCTCATCCCCCAAGCAGCCTTGGTCTGCCTCAGTAATGAAACTCGGGATGCGAGGACAGTCTGTAGGAATCATAGGGCTTCTGTAGAGCACAGAGGAGGGCAAAAGGTGTTGAGCTAAGTCTCAATTTGTGGGACTACAGGAAACCAGTGATGAGATTTAACATTCGTGGTGTTATTACAGTAGATGTTGTGGCTCCTCTTTGGTTTGGTTTGTTTAGGCACCATTAGTCAGACACAAGGAGAGTGCACAACACAAGCACAAGGCAATCTCTTTATTGGCTAATATCTGTGAAAATCACATAGGATGTAACAAGCTATTAATGTGAAGCTCACCACCCTAGTTAGGCAGGATGGGCAGGCAGGTAGCTGAATGCCTGAGCTATTAAAAATCCTGCCCACCATCTGAGTCAAGACTGGGTAGCTGTGCTGTGCAAGAGCTGGGACTTACATCCTTGGCAGACAACAAAACTCTGAATACTGCAGTGCTCAGCTTCTGGTATTTCCTTTATAGAATCACAGAATCAATAAGGTTGGAAAAGACCTCAAGAATCATCAGAGTCCAACCTGTCACTCAAGACCTCATGACTACTAAACCATGTCACCAAGTGCCACGTCCAATGCCCTCTTGAACACCTCCAGAGATGGTGACTCCACCACCTCCCTGGGCAGCACATTCCAACATCTAACAACTTTCTCCGTGAACAACTTTCTCGTCATCTCGAGCCTAAACTTCCCCTGGCACAACTTGAGACTGTGTCCTCTTGTCCTGTTGCTGGTTGCCTGGGAGAAGAGACCAACCCCCTCCTGGCTACAACCTCCCTTCAGATAGTTGTAGACAGCAATGAGGTAACCCCTGAGCCTCCTCTTCTCCAGGCTAAACAATCCCAGCTCCCTCAGCCTCTCCTCGTAGAGTTTGTGTTCCAGACCCCTCACCAGCTTTGTTGCCCTTCTCTGGACACGTTCAAGTATCTCAATATGCTTCTTACACTGAGAAGCCCAGAACTGGACACAGTACTCAAGGTGTGGCCTAACCAGTGCTGTGTACAGAGGTACAATGACCTCCCTGCTCCTGCTGGCCACACTGTGCCTGATGCAGGCCAGGATGCCATTGGCTCTCTTGGCCACCTGGGCACACTGCTGGCTCATGTTCAGGCGCCTGTCAACCAGTACCCCCAGGTCCCTTTCCACCTGGCTGCTCTCCAGCCACTCCGACCCCAGCCTGTAGCTCTGCATGGGGTTGTTGTGGCCAAAGTGGAGCACCTGGCACTTGGATTTGTTGAATGCCATCCTGTTGGACTCTGCCCATCTGTCCAGCCTGTCAAGGTCCCTCTGCAGAGCCCTTCTACCTTCTAACAGATCAACACCTGCTGCCAGCTTGGTGTCATCTGCAATTTACTGATGATGGACTCAATCCCCTCATCCAGATCATCAATAAAGATATTGAACAGGATGGGGCCCAGCACTGATCCCTGGGGGACACCACTAGTGACAGGCTGCCAGCTGGATGTGGCACCATTCACCACCACTCTCTGGGCTCGGCCCTCCAGCCAGTTCCTAACCTGTTGCAGAGTGCTCCTGTCCAAGCCACAGGCTGACAGCTTGGCCAGGAGTTTGCTGTGGGGGATGGCCTTTATTTGAAGGCTATGTTTTCATTCATGTACATCTGTGAATGTCTGTTAGACGAAAGCACACACGATGAGTTTGCACTGAGTTACTACATCCCATTACTGACCAGGACATGCTCAGGGATGGAAACACAGAAGTGAGTTTGCTCCACTAATACTGCCCAGAGGCTTTCTTTAGCAGCCTTTTCTAAGTGCAATAATGATTATTTCTGCCTTCTGGAAATGCCCAAATTATCTGGCATATATGGAGGCTTTTTTTTATTTCTGAAAAGAAATGGAAGTACATTCTAAAGCTCTGCAAGCTTAATGCCTCATGGTACCAAAATGGGAAAGGAAAAACCAAACATGACTGATGCAGATGTTTATTCACACTAGGAATTCCCCAACATGTGCATCTCCTTTTTGCTGAATGTGTCCTGTGGTTATTCCTGATGAGAAGGACTCATGCTTTACACTATGGCTTAAGCATACAGCCGCGATGGCCTATTTTGGGATGGTACTGCCCAAAGATCTATCTGCCTCATAGTCCCTTTATCACAAGCAATCTTTTCCCTTAAGCTACTCTTCTGCTGAAACCTGCCATGCCCCTTGTGCCCAGTGATGATGTGTGCCCAGGAATTGAACAGGGCTACGCAAGAGAGTTGCAGAGAGTTTTTGCAAGGTTTTGCATGGAGAGGCCTCAGGTTCTTCTCCAATTGCAGAAAACTGCACTTCCACTGCACCAGAGGCTAGAAACATCAGGCTACTCAGCCTAGTGCACAAATGACAACAAAAAAACTAAATCTGTTGAAGATTACTGGGAGAAAGATGCCCTTTTGTGGGCTGAACATATGATGAGAAACCATGCCAAATTCCAAATTGCAAAACTGGTTTTAAATTTCAGCTATCTCAGAAACAAATTTTCCTGGCTGACAACACAACTGCTGGATGGTGTAGTATCTTGTGCCCATCCAGTCCATGCCCTGCAGTTAAAGGGCAAAGAGAGCTCCTCAAACACCACCTGGCATCTCCATCTGATACTTACTTCAGGACATAGTTTATGATTCATGGGCACACTGGCTGGATAGTATGGTTCGTGTGGTCCTTTCTAGAACCCAAATAGTCTCCTTTCCACAACCAAACAGTAGGATTAAGCCACTTAACCCAGCTCACAGCCCTCTCCAGAATCCCATTTCAGATTCATTTTACAAGAAGTTGATGGGATATAAACTGGTGATATTCAGCTGCAGCTTGGTTAGCTCCAGTCTCAGGAGCTGGAGGAGACAGAATAGGGACTATCTTGCATGCAGATGAATAATTAGACTGAACTAGACAGGGTGGTTTGCCTTTATCTCTGCAAGATAACTTACTTTCATCACATACATATGCAAACAGAGCACAACAGAGCCTTAACATTAAAGTCATCACTAGCATTTCAAGATGCATTGAGTTACATCAAAGGAAAGATCTCCCACAGTAAAATCACAAGTTGCACAGTTGAAAGCCTGGCTTTGTTACTGCATAGTTGAAAGGAGAAATCAGAAGTAGTTGTTACAGAAAGTTACAACAGAAAATTTCATTGTTTCTCCTCTTGTCTGACCATCTCTGAGGAAAAGAACTGAACAGCAACAATTGTTCTTTGAAAAAAGTATCTTTCTTTCAGTGATAATGAGTGAATGACAGGTGATAGCAGAATTAAAATTGAGGTGTGAAAACAAAGATTTAAATAGGTATCCCATGCTGAATGTTTCTGTACTGGAACTGGAACAGAGCCCTGGCCCTGTTACCTCTGGTATGTAACCAACCTGGGAGAGTATAGAAATACAGCCTCCCTCCTTTTGTCCCTGCAGAGTTGAGACATGGGGGTGTAATAGGCTTGCCAGAATTGCAAAAAGCTGAACAATCCCCAGGTCTGGTCTGTGCTCAGAAACACACCTCCAAAGTGGACTTGGGCTGCTCAGTCAGAATCCAGCAGATCTGCTGTGGTGCCTTTTGAACCAGCAGAAGCAAAGGGACAGAAACAGATCAATTTCAATAAAGGATCACTGCTGCATGAAGAGATGATGAAACTCAGAAGTGAGGGTAAAGAAACCAAAGGAAGAAATACATGAGTGGGAGGGAGGTAAGAGATAAAATGCAATAGTGAGGGACCTGAATCTGCAAAGCAGGTTAATGAGGAAAGTGCCTCCTTCTAAAACCAGTAACCCTTACTTCTATCTCAAAAAATACATGCCAGACAATTCTAACATATAGCAAGGAACACTTTTTACAGAAGATGTTCATAGTCTTTGAGAGACCATCTGGCCTGAGATCTGTGGCCTCCTTCTTTCAGTAGGAACTGAGATACATAACCTGTTTGCAGAGCAATTTGACCTGGAGGTGTAAGAGAGCATCTGGATGCACATTAAGTGGGGACTGCAGCTGTGAACTCCTGCAGGTTAACTCAGGACACCTGGTGTATTTATCTTGCCAGCTCAACACTTTTATTACTAGAAATGCTGCCTGACCCGAGGCAATGTGCTGATAACACAGTTTGTCTTACTCATAATTAGTAGTGGACATATAGAAATGAGTTAGTATGAAAACCGTATTTTTTTTTTAAGAGGGTGCTATTAGCAGCACGTGATACCTTACCTATGGTGAAATGGTAGTCCTCTAGATTCCTTTCTCTTCCCTTCACATTGGTTTAACCCACCTGCTCACTTCTGTGGCTTCTGAGACTTGCATTTACATCTGTTTTTAGATTCTTTGATTCAAGGGGTTGCCTTACAAGGAGAAGCAACTAAAGAGACTCAGTACAAACTCATACTGTGCTTCCAACTCATATTAAGTTCAAGGTTGGCTTTTAATAAAGATAAATTACATTTATGGACATCTCCACAACAACCAGAGGTTAGTCCATTTTCCTTTGTGATAAAAACCAAATAGACAAGTAACATTTGTGAGATAACTTTGAGGATCCTGCCCCCATTAGGCAGACATTCAGAAGTTCCTCACTCACTGGTAATCACTTCATGTTTGTGGCAAAGTTCACTCTGTAGTTCAGAGAAGAGTAATATAGTGTTTAGTCTGCAGGAAAGGAGGCTGCAGGGAGACCTTCTCAACCTCTACAACTACCTAGAAGGAGGTGCTGTCGAGGTAGGTATCAGCCTCTTGTCCCTGGTAACAAGTGACAGAATGAGAGGAAATGGCCTCAAGTTGCACCATGGGATGTTTAGGTGGGATATTAGAAGAAAATACTTCACTGAAAGGGTAATCAAACACTGGAACAGGCTCACCAGGAAAGTGGTTGAATCTCCATACCTGGAGATGTTTAAAAGACAGAGTGATGTGATGCTAAGGTATGTGGTTTAGCACCAGACTTGGTAGAATTAGATAATGATTTGACTTGGTGATCTCAAAGGTCTTTTCCAACCAAAACGATTCCTATGATTCTACAGAAACCAATGCACTTTCTCTATGCTTAAAAAAATTATTCAGAACTCTGCTTTTTTCAGCAAGTGGACTGTGATGATTTTGGAAAAACCATCTCCTAAGCTAGGGTTTCACATAGACTAGAAGATAATTTTAAGAAGCATACTGTAACTTCACCTCTTTCCACCAGGCTACATAACTCCAGATATCTCGTTTCCTCCAGAATTACTAGGTCAGGTTCTCGTGGTTTTTTTGGAGGCTGGACTTAACAGCCATATATATGGGACTTAAGAATCATGCCACAGACTCACAGAATAACTCAAACTTGTAGGAAGATAGCAACCTTTGAACCATTTTTGAGAAGGCTATGTTTTGTCTTTGAGTTGGAAAGAATGTAAACATCTTATAACTGAAGAGAAAGACTAGGCAGAAGTTGACTGGGTATGTTGAGGAGCTTGTTTGTCAGTATTAACCTATCCTGTGCTTTGCTTGGACCCATGACAGTGAAAGGATAGCCAACTGGGATGTGACAGCTCTGTGTTAGAAAAGTATGTAAGTGTACTATGTAACAGAGTAGGGATCTTTAGCTTTTGCTTAGGCTTTTGCTTTGCTTGTGCTTAGTGCTTTGCTTAGTTGCTTAGGCAATAAATGCTTTCACCCTTCGCAATAAGAGTCTTCTCGTCTTGTCTTCACCTGGAAACATCTTGCCACACAGCCTGTAGAGAATAGTGCTTGCTGCCATTATACAAACTGGATGGACCTCCTTAGCTATCTCGTCCAAAACCCCTGCTCAGAGCAGCATCAGCTAAAAAAGATTGTTCAGGACGATATCCAGCTGCATTTCAAATATCTCCTCAGATAGAATCTCCACAAGGTCTCTGAATAATTTGTGGCAGTGTTTTATCACCCTCATGGATTTATGGTGTTTTCCTGTGATAAGATGGAATTTCATGTTTCAGTCTCTGCCCGTTGCCTCTTGTACTGTCAGTGGTCACCACTGAGAGGAGCTGGACTGCCTTCTTCTTTCTCTTCTGTCGGGGATTTGTACACATCGGTGAGATCATCCAGAGCCTTCTCTCCAAGATCAACACTCCCAGCTCTCTCAACCTCTCCTCAGAAGTCAGATGTTATAGTTCCTCAATGGCCCTTTTCTGGACTTAGTCCAGGCATCTCAGAGTTTGCTTATGGCTTGGTCTTTTGCACCTGCAGTGGGTATATGATCCCCCTTGGTTGGGGCCTGCGATTCAAGCTCCCCCCAGGGCCTGAGAATGTGAAGCTTCTTATGTATTTCTGAAGAAAAATTCATCTACTTGTTCTTCTTGGTCAAGGAGGTTTATGGCAGACCACCACAACATCACTCAGGTTGTCCTGCCTGCTTGATTCATATGTTCTTCCTTGGCTCCTGACACACCCCAAGGCAGATTTCCATGCATCCCTGTCCACAGAACAGGGAAACTAGTCACTCTCGTTGCGGGCATTTAGTCCCTTTCCATTAAATTGTTTTAATAATTGCTACATTTTCTCCTTTGTGGTTGTGAAGTGAAATTATTTCTCTCTTCTAAACCTACTCATTTCCAGGTTAAGTTTCTTCTTGACTGTTTTGAATACTTTTTTTTATATTAGCTTCCATAACTAATAATTGACATCTTTTTCTCCACCTTGACGTTCACTTGTGGAGTGTTTGTGTAACAACCATACTGCCTTTTAGCTTTCATTTGTCAAGTACAACATGTTCAGCACTTTCACTTGCTTCCTGTACAATAGGCTGTTGATTCACCTGTTTGCTTAGGAGCAAACAGTGCTTCAGTACATCTGCTACAGGCTCAATTAATCCTCAGTCAGGGTGAAGTTGTGCATGACATCACTGACTTTGATATTAATGCTTCTCTGTCCATGCAGAAGAGATCTTTTCTGATGCCTCCTAGAGCTGTATCTGTCTGTATTACAGCTGCATCACTAAGCCATGGTTTTATCAGCAGTACTACAGATTTATTCTCTCTCCTCTTGTAAAGCTATAAATGTCCTCTGTGAAGGATTATCTTTCTCTATGTAGTCCTACTGGTTTCCAGGAACTTGCATCATTCTGGTACAACATACATTCTCTGCCTTTTCTGTTCCTAAGGACATATTAGGTACTGTTTTTATTAACTCTTCAGTTCCTCTTAGGTCATAAGTTCACGGCTGATTTGCTGTTAGACTCATCTAGACTTTGCTCTTGGTTGAGTTGTTTTCCAAAGAAAAAAAATATTTTCCTTTATTTCCCTTTCCCCTGAGTCTCTACTTTTTTACTGTGCCTTCTCTTTCCTGTATTTCCAATTAAACACAGTGACTTTCTTAGCTTCTTTTTGAATGTCACCCTATCATCCACCAGATCAGCATCAATTACTGTAATGATCAGTTCAAACCAGGAATGTGTGTTACACCCTGTGGTCTCACTAGCACTGACTATGCCTCCAGCAGCACCACCAGTCTTGGTTCTCCTCAGGTTTTCTAGCAGCAGCACCATCAGCTGTATTGTTTAGAATCTTCCTAAACTTTATACTACAAAGAATAAAGATGAATATTGCTGCCTTCTTCCACTGTGGCTATACGTAAGGGGTAAGCAGTGGGATGCTGGACCACAAGCACTGTTACTACATTTTCTATGAAGCCATCAAGACCAAACTGATAGGAACAGGACTTCTGTGTTGTTGCAGAACAGTTTGTATCTTAGGTATGTATAGATCAGCCTGTAACATCTCCTTGACCGTTTCATTCTGATGCTCTGCACCTCTAAACCATTGCTGACCATCTTAGCAGGTGCCTCTTCTGAGGTGGGAGGTGCATATTTGCCTTCTCTAAGTCTGATGCTGGTGATCTACAAGGAAGGTAGAGTCCGTAGATGCATTCTGTGAAGCTGGAGATGTTCCTGTATAGTGTATAGAAGGACATCTTCAAAACGTGACAAACAGTGCCAGAACAGTATTCTGCATCAACCTGCAATAATTTCCAGAGGTATTAGTCAGGTTTTGCAATTGGAATATCAACCTCTGCATGCACCCTCTGGTGCTGCATTTTCAGATCCTGCTGCCCTAAGAGAACATAAGTCTCCTGGACTCTTTTTTCCCATACACAGCCATCTAGACGTAGGTCTTCTTCCTTCATGATTTAATGATCAGTGTTACACAGGTGCTGCCTGCCAGTATCAGCAGTTCCACATTCAGTTCAGAAAGCGGAAGAGCACTAGAACTTTGCTGATGCTCTCCTCATGTTGCCAGATCCTCTCACCAAAAGGCAAACCTTCAGCTCTAACCTCCATCTACTAGAACTGTCTATATTTGTCCTCTCCTGTTTTTCGGATGAGTGTGGATGGCAAATTCTTCATCAAGCATATATGTCATTTACGCAGAAGTGTGAAAACTTTATACAGTGCAGGCTTCATACATGCCATGGGCTGCATCTTGTTTCCACATGTTTCCCCAGCCACTACATAATTGCACTAACTTCTGCCTAAGCCAATGAGCTTGTGTATTCCTTCCTTTTTCTTTTTCTTTTTTTTTTTACATTCTTTCAAGGTTTTTATTTTTTTCTGATTTCCACTTTCTCCATGTGCAGTGACAAATCAGGTGTGCTCTAAGTGCCTGACTGCTTGAATGATCGACTCTTGAGGTTTCCTCAAGTTCTGACTAACTCATTTTGTTCAAATAGAATCTATGATTCTATAAATAAATCAGAGATGGGTAAACAAAAAAACACATACATACACTGCAGTTACAGAAAGAAATACAGATATTTCACAGAATCATGGAATCAACCAGGTTGGAAAAGACCTCAGAGATCATCAAGTCCAACCTGTTACCTAACACCACCTGACAACTAAACCATGGCTCCAAGTGCCACGTCCAATCTTTTTGTTTGAACACCTCCAGGGACAGTGACTCCACCACCTCCCTGGGCAGCACATTCCAAAGGCCAATTACTTTTTCTGTGAAGAACTTTCTCCTCACCTCCAGCCTAAACTTCCCCTGGTACAGCTTGAGACTGTGTCCTCTTGTTCTGGTGCTGGTTGTCTGGGAGAAGAGACCAATCCCCACCTGCCTACAACCTCCTTTCAGGTAGTTGTAGACAGCAATAAGGTCTCCCTTGAGCCTCCTCTTCTCCAGGCTAAAAAATACCAGCTCCCTCAGCCTCTCCTCATAGGGCTTGTGCTCAAGGCCTCTCACCAGCCTCGTTGCCCTTCTCTGGACACGTTCAAGTATCTCAATGTCCTTCTTAAATTGAGGAGCCCAGAACTGGACACAGTACTCAAAGTGCGGCTTAACCAGTGCTGAGTACAGGGCACAATGACTTCCCTGCTCCTGCTGGCCAAACTATTCTTGATGCAAGCCAGGATGCCATTGGCTTTCTTGGCCACCTGGGCACACTGCTGGCTCATGTTCAGCCGGCTGTTAACTAGTACCACCAGATCCCTTTCTGTCTGGCTGCTCTCCAGCCACTCTGACCCCAGCCTGTAGCACTGCATGGGGTTGTTGTGGCCAAAGTGCAACTCCTGGACCTTGGACTTGTTAAATACCATCCTGTTGGACTCTGCTCATCTGTCCAGCTGGTCAAGGTCCCTCTGCAGAGCCCTCTCATCTTCTAATCCCCAACTTGGTGTCATCTGCAAACTTGCTACTGGTAGACTTTATCTCCTCATCAAGATCATCAATAAAGATATTAAACAGGATGGGGCCTAACACTGATCCCTGGGGGACACCACTAGTGACAGGCTGCCAGCTGGCAGTGGCACCATTCACCACCACTCTCTGGGCTCAGCCATCTAGCCAGTTCTTATCCCAGCACAGAGCGCTCCTGTCCAAGCTGTGGACTGACAGCTTGGCCAGGAGTTTGCTGTTGGGGATGGTGTCAAAGCCCTTGATGAAGTCCAAGTAGACTACATCCACAGCCTTCCTCACATTCACAAGGTGTGTGATCTGATCACAAAAGGAGATCAGGTTGGTCAGGCAGGACCTGCTGTCACGGTCCAAATGATGGACTCGTGATGGCTCATTACTGTGATCTCAAAGTGCAAAAAAACCTCAGGCGACTCACGCTGGGTTCACTTCAATCAGCAGCAAAACTTTATTATTGACTCATATGAAGTAGAGAAAAGTGAGGGGAGAATGGGGAAAAGTAGAGTAAAGTGGAAAGGGAAAAGGGAAAGAGGTCTATAACTGCCAACAATGCAAGGGTCCAAAGATGTCTTTCTGGCCCGGGGTCCAGTCCTGCTGGTCCTTCTTGATCTTAATAGGGAAAGCTTTACTTCAAAGTCTTTTTCTTGTTACTTCTTTAGAACTCTTCAGGTAATACACTCTCACACACACAGGAAAACACACAGAACTCCCAGGGAAATCTCCTCAGGAAAACTCTCAAACTTCCCATTGCTAGGGAGACAACTTTTATAATCAACTTCACACTTGTCAATGTCTGAACTCCACCTCTCTCCACCCCTTGTACCCACCCCTTGTAAAGCTTCCACACATGCCCAAAGAGGAGTGATCAGGGTGTGGTCTGGGCCCAAGGAGGCATACCCAAGGCGTGGTCTGCCTTGGAGACAGATAACCTCAGGCCAGGGGATGTGTTTTCCTATTATAATGGCATTATAATGAGCAGAGCTCACTAAAGTCCATGTTTGGCAACACCAGGACATCATTCTCTCTCAACTGCGGTTCCGTTTCTCTGTTCCAAAGTGATAATCACCAACAGTAGGGTCGTCCATCATACTCTGCAGGTATGGATCCTTGGTGCCATCTAGGTCTCTCCCACAGAACCTGCACCTGGAAAACCATGGAGGCTGCATTCGAGTCAACAGGATCACCCACTTAATCAGTAACTTATTATGGAGTAGGCCGCTGCAAAACTCATGCTAAGATGTTAGCCTGACCTTCACTCCTCCTCCTTGGGGCAAGGGGGTCCTGATTCCTGATTAACAATGATGAGACAAATGAGCCTCTTCAGACCGCTCCTTACACCTCCCCCTCCTAAATCCATGTTGGCTGGGCCTGATCCCTTGGCCATCCTGCAGGTGCACTGTGATTGCACTCAAGGTGATCTGCTCCATAATTTTCCCTGGCACTGAGGTCAGGCTGACAGGCCTGTAGTTTCCAGGTTCCTGTATCCAGCCCTTCCTGTGGAAGGGCATCACACTGGCCAGTTTCCAGTCATCTGGGACCTCTCCAGTCAGCCAGGACTGGTGGTAGATGATGGACAGTGGCTTGGTGAGTTCATCTGCCAGTTCTCTCAGTACCCTAGGATGGATCCCATCCAGTCCCATGGACTTGTGAGGATTTGTCATTTCTGACACCACATTCATTCTTGAAAAGTGGCTTCACTTTGAAGGTGGCTTTGAAGGCATCACTACTTGGGATGACTTGTTCATTATGTATAAAACTCTGTCACAGGATATTTCCTCCAAGATATAGCAAGGCTTTTACATCTTTCCCACTTAAAATTCTGAAAAGTTACAGCGATGACAAGTAAACTCTAACTACCCATTAGTAACCAATATTGATTGTAGAGCTTAGCCGCCCTGCTGGAATGACATCAAATAAGAGGAGTTTCAGAAGGTTCAGTCTAATTATGTTATAATATTTAACCATATTTGAAAGCAAATAGGAACTCTTGTTTTAATATTAAAGCTGCCAGCATAGACAAGCAGATAGCTGTAAGGTTTTTGCTCTTCGTTAGAACAAGAACTATCAACAGTTCCTTCAGAGTTCACTTCTGATCTACTTTTGACAGATCTGATGAAGTCTTACAGCCAAGCCTGAAGACTTGACTTTGATCCCACTGCCTAAGGTAACAAGACATCAGTGCCAACAGGGATGTGCTCCAGTGCCTTCCTCACTGTAAAACTAAAGATAGGTTGAACAACTGCCCCGTGTAGTCCTTACCTTTCTTAGAAGAGGGCAACATAGTTCATATAGACAACGCTGAACATATTATGTTTGCATGCTTGTCTGAACCCTGGTTTGAAGTATCTATTGAAAATATATATCTTGCTTTGATGCCTTGTGCAAAACCACATTTTACCTTTAAATCTCAACTGAAAAATGAAGAAGCTCAGTCTTAGAACAACTGTGTTCTGTATGAACGAAATATGTAGGGGCAGTGAAAGGAAAAAATAAGATTTTTTTAAATTATTTGGCATTAAAATTTGAATGAAAAATATTGCTTTTATAATTTCTCTTTAAGTATTTTTTCACAAGATATTTTACACTGTTGTTAAATAATAGCTAATTACATGTGGTGGCACTGCTTTATAACTAACTTGTGAGTATATACTAATTTATGATTATGCCAAAATCTTTATGTGTGTAATGGTGGCTGCTTTAATTGGGGTTAAATTAAGGAGGTGGGTATTATAAAAATATAGTTATCTTTATTTTTCCAAAAACCCCCACCCCCAAATTATGTACAAAACTGATTTAAATTATTTACAGGTTCTATTCGGTCATGAATTTTACCGGGATGCTTATGGGCAACTTCCGCAGAGTTTAGAGAATTCAGAAAATGGAAAAGGCTAAGACACAAATAGCTTCACCCCATTTATAAATCAGAGGCAAGCCAGGACTCATGAGGCCAGAGCAGGAATTTGGAGATGGTCCCTAGGTCTTTCTTTGGTGGCAGGCTCCAGAACTGCAGGTTTTATATTCCGATTTGTGGATAATGTGGCTCAAATCCAAAGAAAGGGGACCCGCTAAAAATCCAAGTGTCCGCAGACACGGCTGCCGTGAGGGAAAACTCGTGCAGTAGCACTGTCTGAGCAGTACAAGGAAGAGCCGCAGTTTCACAGCAGGCGGGGAGAAAAGCCGCAGGTTTCATGGCAGGCAGGGTCACTCCGGGGCAGGCAGGTCCAGGGAGAAGCCAGGTCCGAGTGCCAGTTTCTCCGATTTTGCCGCGAATCCAGAGCAGAGAGAGTCCAAAATGAGCGGGCCCCGAAAAATGAGGGCAGACCGCTTCCTGGTCACTCTATTTAAGATCTTCATAGACAATTTGTCCAGTGCCAAAGCATACTGGGCGCGAAGAGCCCAACCCATCACAGTTCCGAATCCCGGTGGGCTTCCCCCACGGATAAATACCTGTGAGGGACCTCTGTCCCGGCAGGGAGAATGGGCACCTATTACCTGTCCCCAGGTGGAGGGGAAGGCAATTTCGCACCTTGGAAGGCAATTTCACGCCTTTGTCTTCTCCCATTCAAACCTCCGCTGATGGAGATGGTGGAGGGGGAGGGGGGGGGGGGGGGTGGAACACCCCATAACAGTGGCTCACAAAACTTTCTGTAAGATGAACACTTCAGCTGGTGCACTATCTATGCTTTCAATGCATGAACCAAATAGAAGTTGACTCCCACAGAGATCTTTATTCATCATGGTCAAAATAATCCATGTTTGCTAAACTGTGCTGTAAAATTGTTTCCTACTCAGAAGACTCTCAGATGCAACTGTCTTTGAGGTATCACTGTGTAGCAAATGGTTGATAAAGAGCAAAATGGAAATACATGTACTCTGTACCTGCACAGTCAGTCACCCTATTTTACCTATGGATCTAGTTCCTGTGCATAGGTAACCAGAAAGCAAAACCTTGTGTTGGTGGGAGGTTTTGTGTTTTAAAAAGCTTTCTATTTTGCTGTACACATGACAATCTTTAACCTTTAATTCTGCAAAAAGAACCATAATGTCTGTTTCAACAGGCATGTATATGCTTTTCACAGCTTTCCCAGGCTCTTGGATATCATGTCAGATGTGATATTTTTAAAGATGGGAGTATGAAACACATATAGCATGCCTGTATTTTTATTGATAGAGCCCTCTTCTATAACTTTCTGCAGACAAAATGAGAGCAATATCTGTTGGTATCTCTTTTGACACAGTGAGCTGGCATTCTTTGACAGCAAGGAATTAAAAGAGAAGCTGAGAATCCCTCATGTTCAGGTATTTTGGGGTTTGTCTGTTTGGATTTTGTAGGTTTCTTTTTTGGATTGGGGTCTTTTTAATAGACAGTTTCTGATAGATTTATTAACAGCCTGGTAGGCCAAAGGTAAATCTACATTCAGAAGGGACCTATCTGATTCTGCATATGATTTTTTTTTCACCAGACAATTCATAACATCACTCCAAACTATTAAAATGTTATCACAATTATTGTATTTCATTCTTTTAGTAAATTAAAAATAACAACAACATTTGAAAAGAATACCTGGAAAATACGAACATATGAGCTATCAAAAATCAAAATTAAATGTTTGTTTAAATACTTTTTTTTTTACAAGTCAAGATTTTCTCCACAATTTTAAATCTTAGCATCTAACTTCTCCATATTTGAAATATTAGTATGCATTGCTTTTTTTGTTCTGTCCTCATATGGGGTAGAATATTCTTAATCATTTAGGGAAATTTCTCAATTACAATCCTGTAATTGACAAAAATGACCACTCCAATTTTATGTGGTTAAATTTAAAGTTTTATTTGGTAAGTGAGCAAAAAGAGCGCTGGGCAGCCGGGGGAATTTCCTGTTCATCCACGGCTTGCAACTGACAGTATCGTATAGACTCCTTTTATAGGGTAGGAGTTCAGCATCATCTCAGTCTCTTTGCATTGTTTCAGTTCCTCATCTCTTGTTCTGTATACTCGGAGCCAGTTTATCATTCTGCATATGCGTAGATATCCGGCAAGGAGTCGTGGATCCGGCTTAGGAATGTTAGAATACAGGACTTTGAGAGATACACAAAGCTGCCTATGATACACAAGGCTGTCTGTTGTAGTTTAGTTACAAGGTCTTGGCAAATAAGCAAAGCAACCTACATTCCACTATTAAGCTATTATAAAAGATAATTATTAATCTAACATCGTTTAAACTTAACATCATATGATTAACAGATAATTCCATTTCTATTTATTACAAAACTTTGGATTAGATATGTATTTTATGGGTAAGAAATATGTAGAAAACAATTATTGTTGTGAAAGAGTAGGTGGTTCGTTACATTTTAAAGTCAAGGAATTTGAAACTCTCCACTAGCTACGGCACAGCAGATTTGTCCAGGCCAGTGAAACTCTTCTCCTTGCCATGAGGAGGGAAGCAATGTATATGATAGACATTATGTAACAGCTACATATTTAGTATCCACTCCTTAAATCTTGTTTTTCATATTTCAGTGGCTTTTTAGACATCCCAGCTCAGCTGCTTTCATTATTGCTGTGATTTGAACTCGAGATTTTTGTCTGTCTGATACAGGAACTAGCTGACGTGCTGAACAACCCAAATTCAGAGACCTGATGTCTGGACCCCACAGTTAAACACTCATTGCCCCAGATTTCCTGCTCCTTTAACACTGGCTGCAGGATTTAGCAGATAGGATGAGGAACTCTTTGTCAGCGCACTAACAGACTCTACAAATCCAATCTGCCCAATCTGGAGACTCCTCAGCAGTATTCACTGCCCGTATCAGCCTCCCAGGGCCTTCAGTTTCTTCTGATGTGAGTCAGGTCTACAGCTCCCTCACAGCTCTGCCCTGGCCTGGGCATTGTCTCATCAGCAGAAGTGTGAATAGAGTAGACAAGGTGTGAAACGTTCTTCCCCTGCCCTGATGACAGCAATAGTCACCTATTGTCACTGGCCCCACAGGTATTTAACGGTGTGGGGAGAAGCCCTCTGGTATTTGGAAAGGTGATAAGGGGGATATTTCACATTTTGGCTTGAACAGATTGTCTAGGAAAGGGTAAGCAGAGAACAGTCAGGGTCCTCACATATGATTAACAAATAATTTAATTTTTATTTATTACAACCCCTTTTCTTAGTAGTAACTTATTTAGTAGTAACTGGAGTACTGCGTCTAGTTCTGGAGCCACTATTACAAGAGGGATCTGGACATGTTGGAACGTGTCCAGAGAAGGGCCACCAGGATGATCAGAGGGCTGGAGCACCTCCTCTATGAGGATAGACTGAAAGAGTTGGGGCTGTTCAGTCTGGAGAAAAGAAGGCTCCGAGGTGACCTTATTGTGGCCTTTCAATATCTGAAGGGGGCCTACAAGAAAGCTGGGGAGGGACTTTTTAGGATATCAGGTAGTGATATGACTAGGGGGAATGGAATAAAGCTGGAAGTGGGGAGATTCAGACTGGATGTGAGGAAGAAGTTCTTCCCCATGAGAGTGGTGAGAGCCTGGAATGGGTTGTCCAGGGAGGTGGTTGAGGCCCCATCCCTGGAGGTGTTTAAGGCCAGGCTGGATGAGGCTCTGGCCATCCTCATCTAGTGTGAGGTGTCCCTGCCCATGGCAGGGGAGTTGGAACTAGATGATCCTTGTGGTCCCTTCCAACCCTGACTGATTCTATGATTCTATTTGCAATTAGTTTTCCTCCCTGCTCTTTTCAAGTATTTGTAGAATAAATTTATCTGTCTCCTTTACGCAGTTTGGTCATTTTTTCACAAATAGCAGCAAGATCTCATTACACCACAATGTCTTCAGAAACAAAGAATAGCCCTGTCGCTGTGCACACACCTATGTTTGCATTGGCATCACCAAATTCACAGGTTGGGAACCAGTCTGGGAAGTGCATCATTTCATTGTTGAAATTCATATTGTTGATTTTTTTTTTTATGTTCATATTGTTTCTGTGCTTGTTCACTTTTAAACTCTCCTATGACTCTTCAAGCTGTTGAAATTACTTTAGGTATGATATGGAGAAGGGACTACATCTGTGGAGCCTAAAATAATTTCCCCTGCCCTCAAATGCAAATTTTTAATGAATTCTAGAATGGTTCATTGGCAAAACTGCATAGAATTATTGTAAACGATGTATGAAACCCCTACAATTCATTTATTATCAATAAGTCATGTCAGCTGAGGGTGCTAGAAAGTGCAAGAAAACAAAACTAAATTAAATTCTGGTGTTTCATTCTGTTCAAGATAATATAGTTCAGACTAGAGCAAAAGATATAATGTTGACATTTCTGGTGAAAGATCACATTTTATTAGCAGCAGCACCTGTGACATGTTATATATTACCTTCTCTCCTGTACTGTCACATGATATGCAGCTGGTACTGCTACAATCCATGTATTTCTGTTAAAAGATCTATTTTGTTTGTCTGCTTGTATTAAAACTTTTCCATTTTAAATTTTCCATTTAAAAATATTTCTGTTTAACTATTCCCATTTAATTTCCAAAGCATGTTTATGTTTCTCAAAATGCACAGGACATCACCCATTACTTTTAAAGTCACATAATTCTAGCAACTAATTTGTGAGAAAAAAGGGCACCGGATAAGCAGTGACCTTTTCAAGTGAAAAGCAAGTTGCAAAACAGTCACAGTCGTCAGACTGCCCAATGGAACATCCATTAGGTCCATCTTCAATTATGCTTCCTAAGAAGTGCTTTTTGTGCATCTGGACTGCTACCTTTTGACCTTGGTCTGCTGCCAGTTCTACTCAGCAACCTTTACACCATGTTAATTATTCCCTTTTCCCACCTGACACTCATTAGGAGTGACTTTCTTCCTGTTTTGCAAGAGAAATAGGAAATCTGCTCATCCTGTCTGATGCAGTCCAAGACACTCACTGCCAATAAAACAGCCTAGCTGCAAAATGTTAGGGAAGTTGATAAGGGCCAAGAACAACATTAGAGAAAATCTGAAGTAACAGAAAATAAAAATAATGGAACCCTGAAAATTCAACTGTGTTATGGAGCTTTTTGTCTTCTCCTCCTTTCAATTTACACACCTGCTATATGAGATGCAGTAATGTGAAATCAAGTCCTGGTTTTGAGGATAATGTATCCAAACCCTGGTGTCACAGATTAAACAGTTAACACAGATTGACTTCTTGCAGAAAGCACAGGAATCCTGCAGCTTGCAAAAAATTGAAGATCTGCAAATGTGGGGAGAAAAAAAAAAAAAACAACTGATACATAGCTTCTCCATAAGAGGAGCTCCTTTATTTCTTTCTCTCTCACAGGACCACCGGGGACTAACCTCTTATAGCCCAATCACCCCTTCATCCACAGCATTTGTGCAATGCTGAGCAGTTCTCTTCTCACTACACCTTGTGGGTGCACTGCTACACTGCTCACTTTCAGGGCTGCAGGCTCTGCTTTCACCATGCTGTGGAGCCAGCAGTTGCTACTGATAGCTCTAGCTTTCATCCCTTGAATTGGGGTGGATGAGGAAACCAGTCTCCCTGGAGAGGAGAGAGTGGGACAGAAATTAGGGTTAATTGAGAAATCAGCAGCCCAGGTGAAGTGCATGTACATCAATGAACGCAGTATGGGTAACAAACAAGAGGAACTGGAAGTTTTGGTCCACCAGGAAGACTATGATATACTTGCCATTACAGAAACATGGTGGGATAATTCACATAATTGGAGTACTGCACTGGGGGTTTACAAGCTCTTTAGGAGAGACAGGTGAGGGAGAAGAGGAGGAGGGGTGGCCCTGTATATTAGGGAATCTCTTGATGCCTCAGAACTTGAGGTTGCGGATGAAAGGATTGATTGAGTGCCTGTGGGTTAAAATCAGAGGGAGGCCTAACAAAACTGACATCCTGATTGGAGTCTGTTATAGACCACCCAACCAGGATGAGGAGACAGATGAAATATTCTATAAGTGTATCAGTGTGAGAGCTGAAATCCCCCCCACCGACAATAACCAGGCTACCTCAGTCTGGAAAGCAAACGAAAGCTGTATTTACAAGCTAATCTACAATCTATGATGAAATGCAATGAGTAAGTACAAATCTACACAATTCACAACATTTACAAATATATACAATCAACAGAAAAGCACAACCAAACTCCCCTTGCTTCCCCCCAAAAGGGGACTTTCCCAAGGGGCCTCTCTCCCAGGGGCCTCCTTCCCCCAGACCCCCCTGGCAGAAAGCAGAGAGTTAAGAAGCATAGAGGCTGTTAACTTAGCTCGCCAAGGTCAGTGTGTTATCTTCAGCCAGGAGAGAAGAAGAAGCAGTCAGACAGCCCAGCAAGGAAGCTGAGAGCTCAGACCCTGACTGCCCAAACTCTGTTTTGAGTAGTAGTTCTTAAACATGTCTATCTCTCCAATGGAAGTGTTTAGAACAATCATTATTTTGCTTTCTTACACCCAGTAGTGACTTGTTTGCATTCTTTAGCTTTCTCTGCTTGAACTTTGCAAAGAAAAAAAAAAAGACAGTTTTAAACCATCACAGTATGCAACTGGAAGCTATCTCATGATCATCAGATCTTGTCCTTGTGGGTGACTTTAACCTACCAGACATCTGCTGGGAACTTAATTCAGCAGAGAGGAGGCAATCCAGAAGGTTCCTAGAGTGTATGGAGGACAGCTTTCTGATGCAGCTGTTAAGTGAGCCTACCAGGGGTCAGGCTCTGTTTGATCTGCTGTTCTCAAACAGAGAAGGACTGGTGGGAGATGTGAGGGTAGGAGGCTGTCCAGGGTGCAGCAACCATGAGGTAGTGGAGTTTTCAATATGCAGGGAAATAGGGAGGAGCAGTAACAGAACCTTCACCTTGAACTTCTGGACGGCAAACTTCAGCTTGTTTAAGCAATTTGTTAGGAAAGTACCCTGGGTTGCAGCCCTTAAGAACAAAGGGGTCCAGGAGGGTTGGACCTACTTCAAACAGGAACTCTTGAAGGCACAGGAACTGGCAGTTCCCACGTGCCGAAAGACGAGCCGACAGGGAAGGCGACCGGCCTGGATGAGCAAACAGCTCTGAAGGAATTAAGGGAAAAAAAGAGGGTGTATCACCTTTGGAAAGGGGGGAGGTAACTTGTGATATGTTTAAGAATGTTGTTAGATCATGTAGGAGAAAAATTAGAGAGGCAAAAGCACAGTTAGAACTTCAACTGGCCACTGCTGTGAAAGATAATAAAAAACATTTTTATAAATATAATAATGCTAAAAAGAGGGGCAAGAAAAACCTCCCTTTACTGGACCTGGAGGGAAACATTGTAACTAAAGATGAGGAAAAGGCTGAGCTTCTAAATACCTTCTTTGCCTCAGTTTTCAACAGTAAGGCAGGAGGACATCAGGATAACTGGCCTCCTGAACTGGTAGATGGGGTCAGGGAGCAGTGTAGTATCCCTAACTTCCATGAGGAATTAGTTCAGGAGTTACTGAGCCACTTGGATACTCACAAGTCCATGAGACTGGATGGGATCCATCCTAGGGTACTGAGAGAGATGGCAGATGAGCTGGCCAAGCCTCTCTCCATCATTTTCCACCAGTCCTGGCTCACTGGAGAGGTCCCAGATGACTGGAAGCTGGCCAGTGTGATGCCCATCCACAAGAAGGGCTGGATGGAGGAACCTGGAAACTACAGACCTGTCAGCCTGACCTCAGTGCCAGGGAAAATTATGGAGCAGATCACCTTGGGGGCAATCACTACGCACCTGCAGGATGGCCAAGGGATCAGGCCCAGCCAACATGGATTTAGGAGGGGCACAGGTCCCGCCTGACCAACCTGATCTCCTTCTATGACCAGGTGACCTGCCTGGTGGATGTGGGGCAGGCTGTGGATGTAGTCTACCTGGACTTCAGCAAGGCCTTTGACACTGTCCCCCACAGCAAACTCCTGGCCAAGCTGTCAGCCTGTGGCTTGGACAGCAGCACTCTGCGCTGGGTTAGGAACTGGCTGGAGGGCCGAGCCCAGAGAGTGATGGTGAATGGTGCCACTGCCAGCTGGCAGCCTGTCACTAGTGGTGTCCCCCAGGGATCAGTGCTGGGCCCCATCCTGTTCAATATCTTTATTGATGATCTGGATGAGGGGATTGAGTTAGTCATCAGTAAATTGTGGATGACACCAAGTTAAGAGCAGGTGTTGATCTGTTGGAGGGTAGGAGGGCTCTGCAGAGGGACCTTGACAGGCTGGACAGATGGGCAGAGTCCAACAGGATGGCATTCAACAAGTCCAAGTGCCAGGTGCTGCACTTTGGCCACAACAACCCCATGCAGAGCTACAGGCTGGGGTCAGAGTGGCTGGAGAGCAGACAGACAGAAAGGGACCTGGGGCCACTGATTGACAGCTGACTGAACATGAGCCAGCAGTGTGCCCAGGTGGCCAAGAGAGCCAATGGCATCCTGGCCTGCATCAGGAATAGTGTGGCCAGCAGGAGCAGGGAAGTCCTTCTGCCCTGTACTCAGCACTGGTTAGGCTGCACCTCGAGTACTGTGTCCGGTTCTGGGCCCCTGAATTTAAGAAGGACATTGAGATACTTGAACGTGTCCAGAGAAGGGCAATGAGGCTGGTGAGAGGCCTCAAACACAAACCCTATGAGGAGAGGCTGAAGGAGCTGGGATTGTTTAACCTGGAGAAGAGGAGGCTCAAGGGAGACCTCATTGCTGTCTACAACTACCTGAAGGGAGGTTGTAGCCAGGAGGGGGTTGGTCTCTTCTCCCAGGTAACCAGCACCAGAACAAGAGGACACAGTCTCAAGCTGTGCCAGGGGAGGTTTAGGCTGGAGGTGAGGAGAAAGTTCTTCACAGACAGAGTTGTTAGACATTGGAATGTGGTGCCCAGGGAGGTGGTGGAGTCACCATCGCTGGGGGTGTTCAAGAGGGGATTGGACGTGGCACTTGGTGACATGGTTTAGTGGTCATGAGGTCTTGAGTGACAGGTTGGACTTGATGATCCTTGAAGTCTTTTCCAACCTTATTGATTCTGTGATTCTATGATTCTTCAAAGCTGCTGGGGAACTAGATGGGGTAGAAAACAAATCTATTGTTTGGAGGCTGAAGTTTATCATGGAAACCCTTTCTTTGTTCCCATGTAATGTGTAGCCTAGTCACTGTCTTTTGATTTTTCTGACAAAGATTATTTAGTCTTTGTAACTTCTTTATTAAAGATTTTTCATTATCTCTTTGTATCTTTTTTCTCTGTATAGAAAGAGAATGTGTCTTAAATTTTTTCACATAGTTGAATTTACTTTCCAGCTTTTCCTGCAGCAGTGAACTTAGCCTGTGTCACCACAGATAAAATGCTGCAATGTTCCAACTACAAAATTAGAACATGCAGCTCAATAAGTAGAGATCAATAAATAGAAAGTAGGAAGTAAATTACGTTTTCCCCAACATAACTGTTTCTTCACATATTGGAAATACAGGAAAACTCTTACTATATATTCATATGGATCTGTTAGATTACGGGGGAAATGAATTGCAGGAAGAGCTTTCATGAACACCTGAAACAATGAGGCATGAAGTGAAGCCCTGCACTGGGACTCCCTGCATCAGGGATTTGAGCCAGTGGATTTCATACCAGACATGACAGGTGTAAATTATATGCCTGTTCAAACAGTATATGTTAATGTGTTTTTGTCACATGCTTGTGCTTTTGTAGTTACTTTTCTGGAAGAGCAGTTATTGCTAGTGCATGGGCACCCAGTGACACTGACTCGGCTGTGGTTCTGAGAGACCTTGTTGTGCCCCACCTTCATCCTGTGCCCCAGCTTCCACTATCATCTTCCCTGCACATACTCCTAGCCCCAAAACACATGGTTTTACCTGTCCTGGATACTGCTTTCCTCTGACAACTGGGCCAGCTCCTTTAAAATCCTGAATTTTATGAAACCAGTGGCTAAACTAATTGTTTTCTATGATGTCTCTTCCCTGACAATTATGCACGTGCAGACATGCTTAAGTTGCAGTTCGTAATAGTGGGAACTTCTTCCACTTTATGCCTTCTCCAGTGGAGTAGGTCTTGTAAGGGCAGGATCTGTCTGTTATGGCCATCAGTTGCTTTTGCAAATAAATTTTTGCTGTATTTTGCAGCTTGAACCTTACTGAGCTGTATAGGGAGGTCAGATGCGTGTTGTAATACCCACCAGCCTCAGGTTAAGCAGCGAGCTTCTGGACACTCCTCAAACCCATTTGGAGGTGACAAACTCCTTTGTGGGCTAAGCAAAAAGCATGCACATGCTTTATGCCAAACTCTTGGGCTGACTGCCCCAGGGTTATGGATGGAAATATCTAGTGCTTAAACATACGGGTTCTTTATTATCTAGCCTGAAATCTTACAGACATTGGTATTCTTAAGACAGAAGGAAAAAGGACACAGAGAGGGTAAAAATGAGATGAAACTCCTCTAAGAGAGCAGCAGTTGGTAGGTACTTATGCCCATTTCCCTCCCTTGTCAGTGTCAGTCTGTATGCATATGTATACATATGGATTTACCGTATATAACTCTGTATGTCCATCCTGCCTCATCCTTAAGGGCTGCTGGAAAACACCTTGCAGAAAGTGTGCAATCTTACACCATGGAGGGTTAATGACTGGGAGGTATCCCCATGACAGCAGCCTGCAGTGCAAGCACGTGGACTGGGAGTGTATGGAAAATGAACTTGTACTTAGAGATGGCTTTGGAGCAGTATAAGCATCACATGGAGTCATGTCTTTAGTGCAGGATAACAAGAACAGAATTAATCTGTAGGGAGCCTTTATTATAGAAGCACTAAAACTCTTTTTAGGTGCTGATACACCACATTCACTACCGTTTGTCTTTCCTAGAATGAACCATGGTATAGGATTGATAGCTGTAAACTAGACTGACTGTAAGATTCCATGCTACAAGTTTATAGTTCATTACAAAATTAGCATATGCATGATTCAGAGGAATATAGAGAGGTGTGTTTTGGTTTGTTTTGTTTTAACTATTGTAAGGATCAGGAAATGAACTTGGCATTTGGCTAAGATACATTCTTAGTTAAATTTCCAAGTTAACCTTTTTATTACTACTATTCCATAAGAAATATCAGAGACCACACTAGCACACAGTGCTGAACTCAGACAAATAACCAGGTTCAGCTCCTCTATTTATGCTCTGCTAAAATGCAGAATGGTAATGTGGTCTTGTCTGCAGCGTTAACTCAGCGTGGCATTTCACTCAATTGAGCCTCCTCAGACTCTTGTGTGAAGGGTGCAGTTAAAGTGGTCACACTGAGACGTAACTCCTTACTGCCTGTGTCCACTAGACCTGCATGCAGCAGTTCAGGTGGTGGGAAGCTCCTCGTGCTGTCAAGTACTGCAGTGGTCTGAGCCTCCTGCTAACTGGTTCATAGTAAGGTGGAAAATACTCAATTCACCCTTTGCCAGAAAAAATGGTGGTAGCCCAAAAACATATTAACCTTACCTGAGGGTAAGAACTGAGTACTGCAGCCTTTCTTCCATGTGGTGACAGGGGCCAGGTCCAGCCTGGAAGTGCATTTTCAGTGTAGGCATCATCAAGCTGTTATTTCAGCATCAGGAGAAGACTCAGGGCTCAAGACCCAGTGACAGGTTTTTTAGCTGCATGGTCTTTTGCAAAGCTGATGCAGATTTCTAAGGACAGATCACAGAATCACAGAATCAATAAGATTGGAAAAGACCTCAAGGATCATCAGAGTCCAACCAGTCACCCAAGACCTCATGAAACACTTGTTGAGCAGGCCAGCAGTTTTGAAGCAGGAGCTGTTACACAGTCCTGGATCTGTGACAGGATAAGAAAAGGCACATTCCTGAAGAGGAAATGGGAGCTTGAATTGACCTTTCACAGACATGCAGGTGAAGGGCTGAGAATCAGAATGATACTGCTATCCAACATCTACTATCCACCTCCCCAGATGAACTGCACCAACTAGAAACCTGTAGCAGTAGTACTGAACAAGACACAAGCTCCCAGGGGATTCCCTCTTCACTGAGAATTTTTAATTTTGATGCATCCATGATCAGGAAAGGCAATGTATTTCTCCAAACAGCAGTTTTCCCATGAGGAGGTAGGCCAAACATAGAGATAATCTTCTAATCATTACCTACTTCCCCAGCTACATGGCATGAAAATATAATGAGAGATTTGCCATTGTGCAGATCGCAGTCAGGGTTTGAAGATAACTAGGTGGAACATATGCAAGATTTTTGTGCATCCAAGTAACTGGAAATTGCCTGTGGAATTATGCCTGTGAATTGCTATTATGTATAATGATTCTGAAATATCAGTCTGTGATAACCTCATGCCAGAGAGCCACAAGGATATTGACAGTCTATAAATTTCCTAGCAAGGGGTTTTCCTTCTTGTCCTGATTAAATTGGGTATAGAACAGGAAACTACATGTGAATGTGAGTTTCAAATACCCAGATCAAAATAAATGAACAGTGTGCAATGGAGGCCTAGGCAAGGTTTGGTGAGTTACTCCATCGTTAAAAATATTCAGAAACATAATTATTTATGTTCCAAATCAAGTAGTATTAACAGAAAATTCAAGTTCTTTTTATGGAGTTTGCTTACAAGTGGGTACCCTCTCCAAGAGTATGTACACAGACTAATTCTAAAGATTATCTTTTGCTTCAGAGATAGCATTATTTAGGCCTAAAATCTGTTGGTAGTAAACATCTCTGAATTTCAGATATCTAAATTTGGAGAACTGATCCTGAATAGCTTTGACCACCGATATTTTTGAAAGTCAGTAAATTAAAAATTGCTGGAAGAGATAAAGGAATCAGAGAACAACTGCAGAAATTAAGGAGATTTCCTGTATGCCTGTGTTCTCCTCTGACAATATGCAGGTTTAGTTTCTTTCATTTTTTTATATACTAAATTCATTGATTATATCACATGGCAAACTGGAAATTATCCTTTTACAAAAGATTATTATCCTTTTTACTGACACAAATTCCTCCACAAGCAGGTGTGGAAATAATGAGCTGATGTTTTACTGCCTATTAGCCTTGGGATTCTTTCATTTTACATACTAAAGTCATTGATTATATCACATTGCAACCTAGAAATTATCCTTTTACAAAACACTACTAAAAAAACCAAGGCAGATGAATAATGTATTAAAGACAGAAGGACACCAAAGTCCAATGAACGATACAAATGCGTGATTTGGAAAGGATCATGTTTTCCCTTCAAACTTTTCGCAGGGGTTTATGAACAGTGCTTTCTTTTTCTCTTATTTTCTTTTTTCAAGACAACTAATTCCAGGTTGCAGTCATAAACTAACAAAGCATGTAAATCATTGCAGTTTGTTACACACGATGAATGTATCAGCCCAGCGCACACTCCGGAGATGGCAGGGGCAAAGGAACAGTGCAGGAAATAGGTTTGAGATTACAAATTAATCTCAAGAGATTATGAGTATCTTGAAGGGTTAATGAGTATCTTAAAACTGCCCATTCCTCCTAATTGTTCAAAGGCCAGTTGTTCCTGATACCTACAAAACACCGGTGCATGAAGAGGAGAAGCACAGCTAAGACAGCCAGGAAACAAACAGCAGAGATGAGCCAAGCACTGTGTCTGCTGGGGAAGACGCCAAAAGCTGTTTTCACTTTCATTCGTCTTTCTGTGCTCTTACTCGGTTTCTCCACTATTTGCCTGGGAGTCCTTTGTACTGCCACAAATTCCTCCTCATGCAGGTGTGGAAATAATGAGCTGGTGTTTTACTGTCTATTAGCTTTGGGGTTCTTACTTCTTGTGACTGGCATTTTCTGGAGCACTTTCCACGCAGTCTTGAAATACAGGGATCGCAACAGCATCTTCATGCAGAATCCCTGGCACAGAGAGCTACATGTCAGCACCATAGACAGGTAGGCATTGCAGGATGCAGCTGCTGAATTGGGAAGGAGGGATACTGTTTTGTATGTATACAGTGAGAAAAAAAGAAGCAATACAAATTCTTGCAAAATAAAAAACATGTCACTTTTCTTTTGTTTCTGTGGAGAGAATTGGAGCCTGAAATTTTATTTGCCAGAGCAAGCAGCAATGTGCAGACAGCAATTTGTTAAAACAAAGCAATAATAATTTACATTAGTTAAGGTATACTACAGGAAATGTGGCAGGTTGTACAGACAGGTTCAAAACTATGCATGTAGGAAGCAGGTGCAGCTACACTGACTGCATGGAGATCCTGCAGGAGCATCACCAATTCCATCTAAACAGACATTTCCAGATGCACTGCTGTGAGATACATGCTAACATTACTTGTTACTTGTGTCCTCACTATTTCCAAGCAAAGTCTGATGCTTTTTAGAGAGAAAGTTCCTTCAAGTGATTGGCTCTAAGCCTGACAAAAGTCTTTAACAGGGTCATTAGATACAAATTACTTTTCCCCAACTGTTGTGAAAACCACAATGGAAACAGAAGTAATGAGATCTAAAAAGGTAGTATGAAAGCAACATTCATCCCGTATTGGTTGGATAAGCAGAAAGACATATTTTAAACCCATAGAATATTATTCTTTTTGTTGTTATTATTATGATGATCAATTTATTAATAAATAACTCAACAATTTAACCTATTTTGGACAGTGATCTCCTTCTTCCAAATCAAACTTTTCTTGGTCACTTGTTGAAATACTCACATGTATGAGTATTTGTATGCCATGAATGGGAACTCTTATGGGGAAGGCTCTTCTTTTCAGAATGCTGTATTTTAGTAAAATATTTTGTTCAGAAAGACACAGGTGATGATCCCATCTATGCCAGTTGTTGTCTTTTAATATATTTCATTGCTCTGAAACTACTTAGTTTTCCATTTAATCTTTGAAAACACAACAGACAAAGCATCAAACCAAGCTTGCTGAGGTAAATCACATTTCATCATGATGTATTTTCTTTTGGTTTGGGGTTTGGTTTTTCTTTCAGGCCTGACTTCTATCCCCCATCCTATGACGACAGCATAGATCCTGAAAAACAGACCTTTCCACTGCCAGTGGCCTCCACACTAAAAGAGCAAGAAGTCATCCATATGCCTCTGCCTCCACCTCCATATAGTGAAAGCAGCACAGAGTTCAGCAGTGAAACTTATGAGTGGGAACTGCCACCACCGTATGAACTATCTGTGCAACAGCTACAGCAGCAGCAAAGATGTGACCAAGACTTAAGCCTCAAAGCAAAGTCACATTTGCATCCATCTGCACTAGAAAACAGTTATCAATGGAATACAGACTGCCAAGGGACCTCAGAAAGAGTTACAACTGTCAGAAAGTTTCAGGCAGGCAGTGAGTAAAATCTGTGAAGCAGGGAAATTGAAGACCTGGGCCAGTGATCCCTAAAAGATCACCACTTGGGAAGAAACTGACCAGGAGAAGATCAGGAACATTTGTGTGTCTGAGAGGAGTGGGAGGGGATATATACAAAGAGGTATTTCAAAGTTCAGTATTTCAAAGCAAAATCAATCTCTGTAGAGATAAAAATGATCAGGCTGTATCTTATAAAAGTCAATAACACTGGCAGCTGGAGTTTCTTATATTACAAGACAAACAAAGGAGTTTCTTATACTACAAGACAAATGAAGTCTTAAATGCTTGCTTCTCATAAGTAGTTTGGCTGAAAGTCCTTTTCTGTGGTTTTCTAACATTAGCTTACTTGAGAAACCTATTAACTGAGCCTTTGTTCGGAAACTGTAAATTATTCACTGTAACTCATTATTTTTGTTTTGTATGCCTTTCACTTGTTTTATTTTGTTGTACTAATAGCTTGTATTTTACTATGGAATTCATGAATAAATTTTGTAATTAAAACAAATGCCTTTCATTTGCTTATATGATGCAAGGTGTCCCTGATTCAGGCTAAGCGCAGAGTGCAATACACTTCCTAGCTGCTAAATATCTAGGTTATGCCCACAGCTCCTCAGAGGGACCCAACATATGAAGGAGGAAAAACCTCTTCTGACTCCTCTGAGCTGTCTCTAAAAGCAATTGTTTCCACTGCATGTTAAGTCTGTGGGAATTAAAAAGGGTCCTGTATCCTATTTCTGACACAAGTGCCTTGTGGTTTGGTAGCAAGTGCCATAAAGAGGACAAGCTTGGATTCATCCTTCATATTTTACAAGTTTTCTGCCTTCCACAAAAAGTCCCTGAGGCAAATTTGTGTACAGGCCACTGCCACCTATAACTCCAGATGACAAGAAAAAGTTCCAGAAGGTTCACTCAGATTTAGACCTGCAACACTGACTGTAAGTGGAGGTTTTGTTGTTCTTAGAATATTAAAATAGTTTGGGTTGAAAGGGAACTTTAAAGGCTGTGTAACCTACCCTTCCATGCAATACACAGGGCCATCTTCAACTATATCAGGTTGCTCAGAGCCCCATCCAATCTGACCCTGAATGTGGAGGAGTCTGTGGCGGAATCTGACCGTGGTTTGTGGAGTCACCATCCCTGGGGCTGTTCATGTGGACCTGGTGCTTAGCGACATGGTGTAGACTTTTCAGTGCTAGCAAAAGATTGGGAGATTTTATATTCTATTTACAGGGATGGGGCATGCACCACCTCTCTGGGCAACTCAGAATCATCCCAACAGTTAGCAGGGACATGCCAAACTTGACCAGGCTGCCCAGGGCCTTGTCAAGCCTCTCCATGAATAGCTCCAGGGAAGGGGCCTCAACCACCTCCCAGGGCAACCTGTTCCAGTGTTCCACCACCCTCATAGTGAAGAACTTCTTCCTGATATCCAATCTAAATCTGCCCTTCTCTAGTTTGAAGCCATTGCCCCTCATCCTGCCACTGCAGGCCTTTGTAAAGAGTCTCTCTCCATCCTTCTTGTTGGCCCTCTTCAGATACTGGAAGGCTGCTATTAGGTCTCCCCAGAGCCTCTCTTCTCCAGGCTGAACAATCCCAGCTCCCTCAGCCTGTCCTTGTACCACAGGTGCTCCAAATACCCTGATCATTTTTTGTGGCCCTCTTCTGGACCCTGTCCATCAGGTCCATGTCCTTCCTATATCGAGGGCACCAGACCCGGGCACAGTACTCCAGGTGACATCTCAACAGAGCAAAGAGGCAGAATCAGCTCTCTGGATCTGCTGGCAATGCATCTTTTGATGCAGCCAGGATGTGATTGGCCTTCTGGGCTGCAAGCACACACAGAATCACAGAATCATAGAATCAACCAGGTTGGAAGAGACCTCCAAGATCATCCAGCCCAACCTATCACCCAGCCCTATCCAATCAACAAGACCATGGCACTAAGTGCCTCATCCAGTCTCCTCTTGAACATCTCCACCAATGGCGACTCCACCACCTCCCTGGGCAGCCCATTCCAATGGGAATCACTCTCTCTGTGAAGAACTTCCTCCTAATATGCAGCCTATACCTCCTCTGCACAACTTGAGACTGTGTCCTCTCGTTCTGCTGCTGGTTGCCTGGGAGAAGAGACCAATCCCCTCCTGGCTACAACCTCCCCTCAGGTAGTTGTAGACAGTAATGAGGTCACCCCTGAGCCTCCTCTTCTCCAGGCTAAACAATCCCAGCTCCCTCAGCCTCTCCTCATAGGGTTTGTGTTCCAGGCCCCTCACCAGCTTCATTGCCCTTCTCTGGACACGTTCCAGTACCTCAACATCTCTCTTGAATTGAGGAGCCCAGAACTGGACACAGTACTCAAGGTGTGGCCTGACCAGTGCTGAGTACAGGGGAAGAATAACCTCCCTTGTCCTGCTGGCCACACTATTCCTGATGCAGGCCAGGATGCCATTGGCTCTCTTGGCCACCTGGGCACACTGCTGGCTCATGTTCAGCCTACTATTAACCAGCACCCCCAGGTCCCTTTCTGCCTGGCTGTTCTCCAGCCACTTTGTCCCCAGCCTGTAGCACTGCTTGGGGTTGTTGTGGCCAAAGTCTAGAACCCTGCACTTAGCCTTGTTAAATCTCATCCCATTGGCCTCTGCCCACCCATCCAGCCTGTCCAGATCCCTCTGCAGGGCCCTCCTACCCTCCAACATCTGCTCCTAACTTGGTGTCATCTGCAAACTTACTGATGATGGACTCAATTCCTTCATCTACATCATCAATAAAGATATTGAACAGGATGGGGCCCAGCACTGATCCCTGGGGGCACCACTAGTGACAGGCTGCCAACTGGATGTGGCACCATTCACCACCACTCTCTGGGCCTAGCTCTCCAGCCAGTTCTTGACCCATTTCAGAGTGAATCTGTCCAAGCCACAAGCTGCCAGCTTTGCCAGGAGCTTCTTGTGGTAGACGGTGTCAAAGGCTTTGCTGAAGTCCAGGCAGACTACATCCACAGCCTGCCCTGCATTCACCAGGCAGGTCACCTGATCATAAAAGCAGATCAGGTTGGTCAGGCAGGACCTGCCCCTCCTGAATCCATGCTGGCTGGGCCTGATCCCTTGACCATCCTGTAGGTTCTGTGTGATTGCACTCAGGATGACCTGTTCCATAACCTTGCCTGGCACCGAGGTCAGGCTGACAGGTCTGTAATTTCCTGGTTCCTCCTTCTGGCCCTTCTTGTGGATGGGCATCACATTGGCCAGTCTCCAGTCATCTGGGACCTCTCCAGTGAGCCAGGAGTGCTGATAAATGATGGAGAGAGGCTTGGCCAGCTCATCTGCCAGCTCTCTCAGCACCCTAGGATGGATCCCATCAGGTCCCATGGACTTGTGAGGATCCAAGTGGCTCAGCAGGTCCCTTACCACTTCCTCCTGGATTACAGGGGGACTATACTGGTCCCTGGCTCCACCTGCCAGTTCAGGAGGCCAGTTGTCCTGCACACAGCCTGTCCCACTGTTGAAGACTGAGGCAAAGAAGGTGTTAAGTATCTCTGCCTTTTCCTCGTCTTTTGTTACTATATTCCCCTCCACATCCAATAAGGAGTGGAGGTTGTCCTTGCCTCTTCTTTTGCCATTAATATATTTGTAGAAATATTTTTTATTCTCTTTTACAGCCATGGCCAGTCTAAGTTCTAACTGGGCTTTTGCCTCTCTAATTTTTTTCCTGCAAGACTTAGCAATGTCCTTAAACTCATCCTGGGATACCTCCCCTTTTTTCCAAAGGTGATACACCCTCTTTTTCCCCTTAATTCCTTTAGAAGCTCCTTGCCCATCCAGTCTGGTTGTCTCCCTCATCAGCTCCTCTTCCAGCACATGGGCACAGCCTGCTCCTGTGCCTTCAGGAGTTCTTTCTTGAAGTAAGTCCAGCCTTCCTGGACCCCTTTGTTTTTAAGGCTATTTCCCAAGGAACTTTCCGAGTTAGTTCCTTGAATAAGCCAACGTCTGCCCTTCGGAAGTCCAGGGTGGAGGTTTTGGTGTTGCCCCTCCTGGTTTCACCATATATTGAAAACTCAATTATTTCGTGGTCACTGGACCCCAGGCAGCCTCCCACCACCACATCTCCCACCAGCCTTTCTCCATTTGTAACAGCAAGTTGAGCAGGGCTGAACCCCTGCTAGGCTCACGTACCAGCTGGGATAAGAAGCTATCCTCCATACACTCCAGGAACCCTCTAGACTGCCTCTTCTCTGCAGTGTTCAATTCCTAGCAGATGTCTGGCAGGTTAAAGTCACCCACAAGAACAAGGGGAAGCGATCTTGAGGCAGCCTCCAGCTGCTTGAAGAAAATTAAATCAACCTCTTCTTCCTGATTAGGTGGTCTATAACAGACTCCAACCAGGATGTCAGGCTTGTTGGCCTTCCCCATAATTCTTACCCATAGGGACTCAGCCTGATCATCCTTAGTCTCAACCTCCATGATGTCCAGAGTCTCCCTAATATACAGGGCTACTCCTCCACCCCTTCTCCCTCTCCTGTCTCTCCCGAAGAGTCTGTAGCCCTTGATTACAGCACTCCAGTTGTGAGTATCATCCAACCACATTTCTGTGATGGCAACAACATCATAGTTTTCCTCCTGTACCAAGGCTTCCAGCTCCTCTTGTTTGTTACCCATGCTGCATGCATTAGTGTACATACACTTCAGCTGAGCTGCTGGTTTTTCCCCTGTCTGTGGCTTATTACCCTCAGCCCTCTTTGGTTCATCTCTAATACTGTTGTGCTCACTCCCCTCCCCCTTCAAGCCTAGTTTAAAACCCTTTGTACAAGCCCTGCCAGCTTGTCTGCCAAGATCTTTCTCCCCCTCTGGGTTGCTAGCAGACCTGGGACCATATAGAGTTCCCCAAGATCAAAGAATCCAAAATTTTGTTGGTGACACTAGCCTCTTAGCCACTTATTAATCAGGAATGTTTTCCTGTTCCTTTCAGCATTCATGCCTGCAACTAAGGGTATAGATGAAAGAATTACCTGTGCCCTCAATCCCTCTACTACTTTTCCCAGTGCCTTGAAGTCTCATTTTATTGATTTAAGACTTCTGATATTGACCTCATCACTTCCCACCTGCATAACTAGCAGGGGATAGTAATCAGAGTCTGTCTGTACTACTTTGGGCAGCCTTCTGGCAACAGTCTGCTCATGTCCAGTTTCTCATCCATCAGCACCCCCAAATCCCTTTCCTCAGGGTTGCTTTCTATCACCTCATCCCCCAGTTTATTCATAGAGAGGATTGTCCAGCCCAGGTGCAGAACCCTGCACTTGCTCTAGTTGAACTTCATGAAGCTCTCCTGGGCCCATCTCTGCAGCATGCCCAGGTCCCTCTGGATGCCATCCTGTCCCTCTGGTGTATTGACAACACCACACGGCTTGGTGCCACCTGCAAACTTGCTGATGGTGCACTCAATCTCACTGTTTATATCATTGATAAAAATATTAAATAGCACAGATCCCATTATGGACCCCTAAGGAACAACACTTGTGACTGTTCTCCATCTGAACTTCAAGTTATTGAGCACCACCCTCTGGATGCGACCATCCAGCCAATTCCTTATCCACTGAACAGTCCACCCAGCAAATCCATATCTCTCCAACTTGGTGAGCAGAACGTTGTAGGTGGTTCTGTCAAAAGCCCTGCAGAAGCCCAGATAGATCACATACATAGGTCATCCCTTGTCTACTGACATAGTCACTTTGTCATAGAAAGCCACAAGGTTAGCCAGGCAGGACCTGGCTGTCTTGAATCACCTCCCTGTCCTTCATGTGCCTCAACATTGCACCTAGGAGCATCTGTTCTGTGATCTTCCCAGGCAGGAGGTGAGGCTGGCACGTTGGTAGTTCCCTAGGGTCCTCCTTTCCACCCTTCTTAAAAGTGGGTGTAATGTTTCCAGGGACCTCATCTGACTGCCAGGATTTCTCAAATATCATGGAGAGTGGCCTGGTAACCACATTGGCCAATTCCCTCAGGATTCTGGGGTGTATTTCATCAGGCCCCAGGGACTTGTATGCCTTCAGGTTCCTCAGTTGTTCATGCACCCTGTCATCACTTGCAGAGGGAGGAACCCTGTAACCCTGGTCTCCAACTTGTGGTCCATCAATATGAGAGCAATGAGAAGAAGGTTTGCCAGTAAAGACTGAAGAAAAAAACTTGTTTAGAATCATAGCCTTCTCCTTGTCCATTGATACAAGATCCCTAGTCTTCCTTTTCTGGTTAATGTACTTGAAGAAGCCTTTCTTGTTTTTCTTTACATCCCTTGCCAAGTTCAGTTCCAGCTGTGCCTTGGCTTTCCTGACCTTGTCCCTGCACAGCCAGGCAACATCCCTATACTCTTCCCAGGATGCCTGTCCCTTCTTCCATTTCCTGTGAAGCCCCAGCTTGCCCTTTAGTTTGACCAGCAGGTCACAGCTCAGCCATGGTGGTCTCTTGCCATCCTTGTCCTATTTCTTCCATGTGGGGATTGAGATCTTTTGTGCTCTATAGAGAGCATCCTTAAAGATCTGCCAGCTCTGTTCTTCTCCCTTGTCCCTGAGGGCTGTTACCATGGGGTTCCATTTTTTAACTCCTTGAAAAGATGGAAGTTTGCTTTCCTAAAATTTAGAGTCCTAACTGAGTTTCTTATGGGCATCATACTCCTTAGGACAGTGATCTGTGCATGATTGCTGCAGCCCAGGCTGCCTTCAACTTCGACATCCCTGATGACTTCACTTGCATTTGTGACCAAAAGGTCCAACAACAGATCTCCTCGAGTAGGGCTGTTAATTTCTTAAGAAATTGTTGTCTAGGCACTCCAGGAGCGTCTTGGATTGCCTGCAGCCAGCCGTGTTCCTTTTCCAACAGATGTTGGGGTGGTTAAAATCCCCCAGACAGAGAAGAGGCTGTGACTGTGATGTCTCCTCAAGCTAGAGTTGAAGGCTTCATTGATAGGCTCCACTTGGTGAGACAGCCTGTAGTAGATTCCTACCACAAGGCTCCCCTTGTTGTCCCAATCCCTAATGCCTACCCACAAGCTTTCAACCTGCTCGTGGCTATTCTTTAGTGACAACTCTCCACACTCTATCCACTTTACATAAAAGACAACACCTCCACCCCTTCTTCCTCTCCTATCCATTCTGAAGAGCTTGTAGACACTGATGGTGACACTCCAGTCATAGGATTCATCCCACCAAGTTTCTGTAATTGCCACTGTGTCATAGCTTTCCTGGAGGAGGACAGCTTCCAATTCCTCCTGTTTGTTGCCCATGCTGCATGCATTGGTGTAGAGACCATTCAGCTGGTCTGCTGGCCACGTCATCTTATTAGAGGGTTACTCCGCTGATCCCCCAAGGTGCTTCATGGCAGCTACCCTCCTGTCTCCTATTACCTTGCAGGCCTTCGGTTCAGCTCTGTAAGATCTTGCTGCAGTGTTCACAGCATGCTTCAGTGCAACAGTTTGGAGGCCCTTACTATCACCACATCCTTCCAATCCTGATGTGCCACTTGCCACAGACAATTTTGATATTGTCATCATCTCCTACCTCAAGTGAAATAATAGAATCATAGAATTGTTAGGATTGGAAGGGACCTCAAAGATCATCTAGTTCCAAGCCCTCACACTGGATCAGGTTGCCCAGAGCCACATCCAGCCTGGCCTTAAAAACCTCCAGGGATGGGGCTTCTGCCACCTCCCTGGGCAACCTATTCCAGTGTCTCACCACCCTCATGGTGTAAAACTTCTTCCTAAGATCCAATTTGAATCTTCCCACTTCTAGTATTGATCTATTCCCCTTAGTCCTATCACTGCCTGATATCCTAAAAAGTCCCTCACCATCTCTCTGGAAGGCCACAATAAAGTCTTCCCTAAGCCTTCTCTTCTCCTGACTAGCCCCAGACTGAAGGTTATCTATAGGCTTCTCTCTAGTGTATGTGTTTTTAACCCCCTTCCCCTTCGAGCATAGTTTAAAGCCCTTTCAACAAGCCCTACCAACCAACTCATGTGCCAGGATCTTTCTCTCCCTCTGAGACAGATCTACTCTATCTGTTGCTAACAGACCTGGTGCCATATAAAGTTCCCCAAGATCAAAAAAACCCCAAAATTCTGTTGGTGGAACCAGCCTTTGAGCCACTTGTTAATCACAGCTGATTTCCTATTCTTTTCAGTATTCCTTCCCACAACTAAGGGTATTGATGAAAAAATTACCTGTGTCCCTGATCCCTCAAACTGTTTCCCCAGTGCCTTGAAGTCCCTTTTGATTGCTTTTGGATTTCTGGTTTCAACCTCATCGTTTCCCACCTGCATAACTAGCAAGGAATAATCAGAGGACTGTACCAGACTAGGCAGCCTTCTGATAATATTCCTGACCCAGGCCTCAGGTAAGCAGCAGACTTCCCTGTTGGAAGGATCTGGCCAACATATGGGGCCCTCTGTTCCCCTCAGAAGGGAATCACCAATCACAATTACTCTCTTTTTTTTTAACGGAACAAGTCTTGATGCTAGGGAGGCACTGATTTGCTTTAGGCAATCCTGCAGATAGTGTCTCTCTGCCTCTCATTCACCTCATCCTCAACTTTAGTGCCCCATACTTGTTTTGCAAGGGCAACTGTGAAGGTGAGGGGCCCTGTGAGGGCTTCCCTTTACCTCTCCTAACAGGGACTTGTATTGCTTCCCCTCTGCTTCTTGGGTCACCTCCTTCTGCTAGGGGGGTCTGCAGAGCTTTGTACCACAAATCCATCTCCCTTTCACATTCCCTTATAGTCCTTAGTCTTATCATCTCTTCCTTCAGTTCAGCCACCAGATTAAGCAGATCATTGACCGGCTCATACCTAACACAGGTGTTTTCCCCACCACCCTCCATTTCCACTGCCAGGCTCTAGCACTCTCTGCAGCCAGTTGCCTGGACACTTGCATTATGGTTGCATATACTTTGGAAAAGCAAGCCATGCTAGCAATGACTACAGTCAGGAAAGTGGCAATTGCATCATTTTTTCTGCCAAAGACTTACATCCTTTATATGAAGAACCTTCAGGTTATGTAAACAGAATGGAAAGCAGGATAAAATGTGTTGGAGAAACTACAGAGAAAAGAAAAACAATTCAAGATGGGTTGAGGAAGAGAAACATTAAACGTATTAAAACAGTTATATGGTAAAAACGAGACCCTGAAAAAGAGATGCTGATGGAAGATGACATCAGCCTACAAAGATTTGTCAAAGTGACTGAGAAGAGGCACAACATGTAGAAGAACAGTAAAAGTCAGAGGAACAATGTACATTATTTCAAAAACTGTTGAGGATCTTAAGTGGCCTCGTTACGACCTTACCTTCCTGCAATACCTTACCTACATCCTGAAATCTTTTGCTTTTTGATTCCAGGGCCACAGATCCTGAGAGGCATGTACACCTCAAAAGTATTGGTATAAGGATTAATAGGCTGATTAACCAGGAGATCTGCTATGGTGAAATGATCATCCAGAGCAAGTTCAACTTGAGTGGGATGTGACTGAGACTACAGGGAGCTCTGAAAGCAAGTACTGCAGGAGTACTGCTGATGGTTACTCTTGGACCAGTTTGCTACAGGAAATGAAGCTCAGATTCTTTCAACATAGTTTATCAGGAAGAATTAATCCTGTCTTCCTTTACCTCAGTCCCAGAACAGCCCTGCAGTGACCCTTTTAAGCTACAACTTTCTTCAGGTGCTGTGAGGTCTTAATGGATACAGAAATGTGAAACCAAAGATAACTGTATCTTCAACTTGCAATACAGAAGAAAGTATTTGAGTTGTGAAGAATACTGAGATAAGGAGAAAATTAAGGTCAATATCTAATATTTTACTTCATACTATCAGTTTTCATGTTTGTCTTTTCCTAGCTAATGAACTGTCTAGCTACGGACTACATAGAAAATGTTGTGGGCAATTAGCTCAAAAAATTCAAGAATCTTAAAGCAGCAAAGGCTTTTAAACAGTTTCCTTTTGATCAATTTTATTAGCATGAATTAAGTAACCTTTGCCAAAAACCACAGCTGGAAGTTCTACGTTAAAAGGAGTTTTCTTTGGATTGGAGGATATGAATAGGTCAATCTGAGGCTTCAGAACAGAGTAGATTCTTTTAGTGCCTTGACAACAAACTTCTGACACTGGTAACTGAAGAGCGAACAAAGGTGGGCAACTGGCCTAATATTTCATACCAGAACAAATGAGTGAGCAGGCAAAGGCCTTTGCTGTGGCAACCATGAGATGGTGGAGCAGGAATCCTGAGAGGAAGGAGAAGGGCAAAAAGTGGGACCAAAGTTAGCAGAGCAGAATTTAGACTCTTCAGAGATCTGCTTGGAAGAATCTCATGGATATAGCTCTAAAGAGAAGATAAGTTCAAGTCTTTGATTTTCAGGTATCACCTTCTTCAAGCTCAGGCCTACACAGAGACCAGGCTGATCCTGACTACCCTCTAGATATGAACAGGAAGTGGTAGCAGGGACAGGTGGCACAGGAGAAATATAGAGACACTGTCCAATCATGCAAGGAAAACAGTGGAACAGCCAAAGGCTACCTGGAGTTGAACCTGGTAAGGAATGTGAAGGGAAAAAAGAAGTTTCTATAGGTGCACTATATGAAAGAGGAAATGGAAAAGGTCGAAGTGCTCAATGCTTACTTTGCCTCCATCTTTACTATCAAGCCCAGCCTTCAGGAATCCTAGCCCCTCAAGACCAGAGAAAAACTCTGGAGCAAAGAAGACATACCCTCAAGAGCGCAGGATCACTTCAGGAATCACATTACTTTTAAAAAATGGATGTGCCCAAGTTCAAGGGATGACTTGGGATAGGTGCATTGTGGTTGAGAAGCTGGGCCATGCCATTACACAGCCACCCTCTGTTATCTTTCAAAAACTCTGTGGTGACTGGGAGACACTCCTGAAGACTGGAAGAGAGCAAATGTCACCCAAGTGTATCAGTGTGAGCTGAAATTCCCCCCCACCGACAATAACCAGGCTACGTCAGTCTGGAAAGCAAATGAAGGCTGTATTTACAAGCTAATCTACAAACTATGATGAAATGCAATGGATATGTACAAATATACAAAATTCATAACATTTACAAATATATACAATCAACAGAAAAGCACAACCAAGCTCCCTTTGCTTCCCCCAAAAGGGGACTTTCCCAAGGGGCCTCTCTCCCAGGGGCCGCCTCCCCCAGATCCGCCCTGGCAGAAAGCAGAGTTAGTTAAAAGCAAAGAGGCTGTTAACTTAGCTCGCCAAGGTCAGTGTGTTATCTTCAGCCAGGAGAGAAGAAGAAGCAGTCAGACAGCCCAGCAAGGAAGCTGAGAGCTCAGACCCCCGACTGCCCAAACTCTGTTTTGAGTAGTAGTTCTTAAAACATTTCTATCTCTCCAATGGAAGTGTTTAGAACAATCATTATTTTGCTTTCTTACACCCAGTAGTGACTTGTTTACATTCTTTAGCTTTCTCTGCTTGAACTTTGAGAAGAAAAATTAAAAAGACAGTTTCAAACCATCACACCAAGTCAATAAGAGAAGGAAGATCTGCGGAATTACAGGCTGGTCAGAATCATCTGAGTTCCTGAGAAGGCAGTAGAGCAACTACTGCTGGAAACCTGTGCTGAATCCATGAAGGACAAGAGGGTAGATAGAAGTAGTCAGCACAGGTTTCTGATGTGGAAATGATGCTTAATTGATGATGATGGATAATGGGAGAGCAGTGGATGTTTGTAATGTTTTGGGCTGCATCATATATATCCCTACACTATTCTGAGCAATGCTGACTGAAATTTCAAACTTGAGAGAGATGTTGTTGTAGTCAGGTTAGGGGGAGTGGGGTCTGAGCTCACTTTCGGAGTGGTAACTTTGTCCTATTCAAAGAACTACTTAAAAGTGCCCCATGGGATAGGATTTAAGTGAGCTGGTTAGTAATCAAACACCACCTCCTGCAAGCTCAAGATAAATGTATACTCTTGGGGAAAAAAAAACCAAACTAGTAGAGGAGGCAGGAGACCTGCATGGATATGCAAGGAGCTGCTAGAAAAGTTGAAATGGAAGAAGGAAGTCTACAGTAAGTGGAGAAATGGTCTGGGCAGTAGGGAGATTATAGAAGCACTGTCAAAGCATGCTGAGATGCAACGAGGAAGGCGAAGGCTGCCTTGGTGCTAAACAAGGCTAGTGATAACAAGAAGGGCTTCTTTAAAACATCAATAGTAAAAGGAAGAAGGGGAAAAAGTGGGTCCATTGCTAAATGAGGTGACAGTGAAAGATGGCCAAATTACTGAATGTCTTCTCTGTCTCAGTCTTTCCAGCTAAGACCAGTGCTCAGGAATCTCAGACACTGATGGGATGCATCCATCAGTGATGAGGGATGCTGTTGCTGTACCACTCTCTATCATTTTTGAAAGATTGTGGAGAACAGGGGAGCTGTCTGAGGACTGAAAAAGGGCCAATGGCACTCCAGTCTTCAAAAGGGACAAGAAGGAAGACCTGAGCAACTACAGGCCAGTCAGCCTCACCTCCATCCCCAGGAAGGTGATGGAGCAGCTCATTCTGGAGTCCATCTCTAACCATGTGAAAGAAAAGAGGGTTATCGAGTGTAGTCAGCATGGAGTTACTAGGGGGAAATCTTGCTTGACTAATCTGATAGCCTTCTGCAAAAACATGACAAATGGATAGATGAAGAGAGAGCAGTGGGTATTGTCCATCTTGAATTCAGCAAGGCTTTTGATACTGTCTCCCATAACAGCCTTGTATGTAAACTCAAGAAAAGTGGGTTAGATGGCTCGACCATGACATGGATTGGTAACTGGGTGCCTTGGTCCAGGTGCAAGGCCCAGGTGTGGTTTGCCCATTAAGATGTGCTCTTCAGTTGCAGCTCCAGCAGCATTTGGCTCTTGTTGCTTTCTGGGTGAGAACAAGGCAAGTTGCCTGCCTTCTTGTCTGGTTTAAATACTGTCCAAAGACAATTAATGCCCCTTGGTAACAGAAACCTGATAGCTGAACTTACAGAATGGGGCATATCCAAACATGGGCGGGGGCACACACAGTTCACAGGTGTGTTACAAAGTTAATTACATGTGCTACATATTTACCTGGACCACCCCAAGAAATGTCCAGGTTAGCACATTCACAGGTGCTTAATCCATTGTCTGGGTTAGGGCATGTTTTGGGATTTGTCCCTTCAGGATACTCAACAACGGAGTTCAGCACAGAGTCTCATTGGAAGCTTTTGTCCCCCAGGGATCACTACTGGGTCCATTTTTGTTCAGTGTCTTCATTGGTGACCTGGGTGAGGGGGACTGAGTGTACCCTCAGCAAGTTCACTGATGATGCAAAACTGAGGGGTGAGGGGGGCTGACACACCTGAAGGTTGTGCTGCCATTCAACAAGATCTGGACAGGCTGGAGAGCTGGGTGCAGGCAAACCTCATGAAGTTCAAGTTGAAGGACAAGCACAGAGGCCTGCACCTGAGAAGGAATATGAGGCACCAGTACAGACTAGGGCTCATCCTGCTGGAATACCAGCTCTGTGGAGAAAGACCTCAGAGTCCTAGTGGACAGCAAGTTCTCCATGGGACAGCAATGTGCCCTTGTGGCCAAGAGAGCCAACAGCATCCTAGAGTGCATTAAGAAAAGTGTATCCAGCAGGTCTAGGGTGGTTCTCCTCCCCCTCTGCTCTGCCCTCATGAAACTACATCAGAATACCATATCCAGTTTTGGGTTCCCCAATTCAAGACAGACAGGGATGTGCTGAAGAGAGTCCAATAGAGAGCTACAAGGATGATAGTAGGACTTGAACACCTCTCCTATGAAGAGAGACTGAGAAACCTGGGGCTGTTTTGTCTTGAGAAGAAAAGGCTGAGAGGGGATCTTATTAATGGCTATAAATATCTGATGGGTGGGTGTCAAGATGAAGGTGATTGTCTCTTTTCAGCTGTGCCCAGTGATAGGACAATCCAGCTGCTGAGTTACAAATCCAGCTGGCAACCAGTCACAAGTGGTGTTCCTCAGGGCTCAGTGCTGGGACCACTTCTGTTTAGCATCTTTATTGATGACCTTGATGAAGACTTAGAGTGTGTCATCAGTAAGTTTGCAGATGACACCAAGTTGGGTGGAAGTGTTGATCTGAGGGTAGGGAGGCTCTACAGAGGGACTTGTATAGATTGGATGAATGGGCCAACACTAATGAGATGAACTTCAACAAAGCCAAGTGCCAGGTCCTGCACTTGGGTCATAAAAACCCCAAGCAATGCTACAGGCTTGGGGAAGTGTGGCTGGAAAGCTGTCTGGCGGAAAGGGACCTGGGGGTTCTATCTAAGAAGCAAATGAATATCAGCAAGCAGTGTGCCCAGGTGGCTAAGAAAGCCAATGGCATCCTGGCTTGTATCAAAAATGCTGTGTCCAGCTTATCCGCAGCATTGGTGAGGCCTTTGGTGGACACCTTGAGTATTGTGTCCAGTTTTGGGCACCTCAATACAAGAGAGATGTGCAGGTGCTGGAGCGAGTGCAGAGAAGGGCAACGAAGCCAGTGAAGGGCCTGGAAAAATAAATCTTATGAAGAGGACTGAAGGAGCTGGGGCTGTTTAGTTTGAAAAAGAGGAGGATGAGGGCAGACCTCATTGCTCTCTACAACTACCTAAAAGGACATTGTGGAGAAGCTGGTGCTGGGTAGGTTCAGACTGGACATTAGGAAAATTTTTTTCACAGAAAGAGTGGCCAGGCATTGGAATGTGCTGCCCAGGGAGGTGGTGGAGTCACCAACCCTGGATGTGTTTAAAGCTTGTTTAGATGTGGTGCTTGGTGATATGGTTTAGGGGTGAACCTTGTAGAGTTGAGTTATCAGTTGGACTTGGTGATCCTGAGGGACTTTCCAACCTGAATGTTTCTGTGATTCTGTGACAAGGAACAGGTACAACCACAGGAGGTTCCACCTCAGCACAAGGAGATGATGAGGGTGACAGAGCACTCAAACAGGCTGCCCAGAGAGGTTGTGGATTCTCCTTCTCTGAAGACTTCCAAAACATGCAGCCTCCCCTGGGTGATGCTTCTTTGGCAGGGGCATTAGACTCAATGGCCTCTGGAGGTCCCTTCCAATCCCCAACATTCTGTGATTCTGTGATCAGTCTTACCAGTGATCATGAAAAAGGGATGGTAAATGGATTTGGAGTTAGGAAAGTTCTGGAAGTTTGCTGTCTGACAGGTATCCAAAACCATCCTCAGACAGCCTTTTTCTTCACTTCAGTACAGAGATAGAGCTGTTTTTTTCTGAAGCCCAGGACAAAGTGAGCACTGAGATTTAAAAATATGTCCTTTGTTCACAGCAACTGCCTTCAGGAAAGAAGACTGCCATCTACAGCAGCTAGTGTTCTGTGACTTTCTGATAAAAGCACAAGTATGCTTCTTCACAGTCCTGATTTGTTCCTCATGAGTCTTCCCACTGCATCTTGTAAGACACCTGGCTTCAGCATATCTTACTTTTCAAAGTGCAAGTCTCAGTCCCAGAAGCCTGGCAAATGAGATACTTATTATTCTAATTACCTAGTTCACCATGTGTTCAAAATTACTTTACTGTCAGAAAACGCATGAGAGATTTTAGAAGTTCTTGGAATCCCTTTCAGAACCTTCTTTCATGCAGCCTAGTAATTTGAACTGTCATAATCCAGGGTGTCTATGCTTGGACATGAACAGACGGTGTGCACTTGCAGTCTGGAAGGCAAATCACCTCCTGGGCTGCATCAAAAGATGCACTGCCAGCAGATCAAGAGGTGATTCTGTCATTTTACTCTGCTCTGATGTGACCTCACCTGGAGTACTGCACCCAGCTGTGGAGCCCTCAGTACGGGAAGGACATGGACCTGATGGAGAGGGTCCAGAGGAGTGCCACAAAAACGATCTGGGGATTGAAGCACCTCTGGTATGAGGACAAGCTGAGGGAGCTGGGATTGTTCAGCCGGGAGAAGAGAAGGCTCTGGGGAGACCTAATAGCAGCCTTTCAGTATCTGAAGAGGGCCAACAAGAAGGATGGAGAAAGACTGTTTACAAGGGCCTGTGGTGACAGTACCAGGAGCAATGGCTTCAAACTGGAGAATAGCGGATTTAGATTGGACATTAGGAACAAGTTCTTTACTATGAGGGTGGTGGAACACTGGAACAGGTTGCCCAGGGAGGCGGTTGGGACCCCATCCCTGTAGATATTCAAAGTGAGGCTCAACAGGGCCCTGGGCAATCTGACCTAGTTGAGGATGCCCCTGCTCACTGCAGAGGCAGTTGGACTAGATGACGTTTGGAGATCCCTTCCACCCCAGACCATTCCATGATTCTATGATACATATCATCCATTACTTAAAGAGTTTCCTGTTCTGCATGTAGAGGAGTCTCATCTATAAGAAAAATGAATGATTAGGTAAACAAGGCTCTTGTAGAGATGAATATCCTTAAGTTCAGTAGTAGATGTTCAAACTGTGTCAGAATACCATGGCTGTATAAAAAAAAAATCTTTATAAAAAGAACTAAAGCCTAAAATTATCTTTTAGTTTATGGGAAATTAATGATAAGGAAGTACACCATGTGAGAACATTATTATCTGATTTGCATAGAGGCCATTAAGTAAATAATGTAATTGTATTAAAGGCAGTTTTATTAGGATGCTTGAAAGTGCAGTGTGTCCTGTCCACAAACATGTACTAAGACAGAAATATAGCATTACTCTTTATTGTGTACCAAGTGCCATAGCAATTTTTTGACTAAAGTGTTGAAAGAAATCAAAACAATTTTCTTTTGTTGCAGTATTATATAAACTGTACTGAAATTTGACAACCACAAGGAACTAAAATACACTGCAAAGAGGTAAGTTGCAGAAAGCCACCTTGACAAATGATACAAGTGACCACACTGTTCCCAAGGAAGCAAAGCTTTCAAACAAGTCGCATGCATAATATGTTTGTGTTTTGATTCAGGCCACAGTATTGTAGTTAGAACTGCAGTATCATTTCACAAGCAGAAAAAGGCTGATGTTCATATCCCCAATATCCTTCTCAGACATATGCCAGGGGGTCTCTTCTCCCTTTGTACATCCCGAATTTTCACTCCATGATCCACTGTTACAAAGACTCTAGCAGAAACTGTATCCAGCTGGTGACTCAGAAAGTTCTATTTAAATCCTTACTATTTGTTTTCATTCCCTCTTTACTACACAATTCATTTATGCCTTGTGGTAAAGTGAAGCACAAGTACTCCAAAGACTTAAAAAAACTTCCATAATAACCCCTTTGTGAAATACTCCTGAACTTGCAGTGATTAACTATCAAACACAGTAAGCACCAATATCATCTGCTGACATGAGGAAGACTGCAAAAGACAGCCAGATTCCACACCCAACATATTACTGGAAGGACACAATCAGCTTCTATAGCACAACTGCCTTTCTTTGGAGGGAAAAAAAAAAAAAAAAAAAAACAAAAAACAAAAAACCAAAACCCAACCAGTCAAAAAAATCAGGAAACTCTAAAGGCACAAGTCACATTGAAATGCTTTAAAATTGGGGATTAAAAAAAATACGGATTAGCCTCTTCTTTGGGAGCACGTGCAAGTGTGTACACAACACTGCTGTGAGTGTGCATGTGTGAGCAATGGGACAGACAGGAGAGGAGGAGTGTGTCAGGTGAGGAAATTACACCCTTTGCAAAGCTTAGTACACAGCCCTTATGCCTCAGACATGCTCAGCATACGTCTTCATAAATCAACAAGAGTGTGACAGGGATCCCAAACAATACTCCACAGGCAGGTCCTTGCTTTGCAACTCCTCCCTCTCTCTCCCTAACTGAAATTTCCCCAACTTTTATCAAAGCCTTCAAAACCAAGCAGTTTTCCTTTCAGTCTCATTACTGCCAACACTTGACAGTTAAGGACTCTTTCTTTGATTATACTGTTATCTGAAATAAAGATATCGCAGGTAAAACAAAGAAGTCAGCACACTACTGTATTTGGAGATCAATGCAAATGAATATACTCAATATTATATTGTTCATTTCTTCCCACCCTACTTCTATCCCCAAGAAAACTTCTTAAATCATACAAGGCACAAATTAATAACACATTTCAGCAAGGTCCTGTCTCTTCCTTGCTGTTCCTCTTTTGGCCCTGGATTAACAATCTTCTGTGGCTTCAGGTGATGACAGTGGGTCCCTTTCGCCCTGTCCTCTCATGAATCTGAGATATTTTCAGTGCAATTGCTATAAGAGGACTCAGCACAGCCTAAAGAGAAAGAAAGAAATACAGTGAATTACATAAAGCAAAAATAACAGGCAACTTACATTCCCCTTTTAACTGTATTACATGACAATCATCCAATAATAATAAAAAACACTAACATAGTACAGTCACTATATTCTTATATTTGATATAATGAAGTATCATGCTGAGCATGTGTTTTGCAAAACATTACACTAAGCATACATAAGCAATGTAGAAAAGAGAAACCAGTAAATAAACTGCACTGATAATGTCTCTATATAACAGAAATTGTGGAGATCTGGTGGAATTTGTAGTACAAAACAACCTAGAAATCACGAAACTTGACTTTTTTTCTCTATTTGGATGAGTGGAAGCCATGTAGACAAGATCCTCTTCCTAAACACAATCTGTGAAGCTTAGAGTAACTACTACTTTAACAGAAATTACAAAAGCGTGTCTTGATGAATATCACCTGTAACTGTATTAAACAGGATAAATTCAACCAGAAGCAGCATGAACTCACAAGTTTCAGGACATATGTATGAAACTGCCCAGATGGGTGAGTGCAGATAACAACTACAATAGTACCAAATAAATAACAAGTAATAATACAACATTTCAAATGCATCTCTCAGTCAATTAAATTATATGCAAAGAGAAACTGGCAGGGCTGAGCTCTGTGTGAAAATCTTTTCAAATTGTATACTTGATTACCAAACCAGTAAGGTAATTTTCTGACCCTCAAAGATTTCCCCCTGTTAACTCTTTGTGACAGTTTAAAACTGTCTTTTTAATTTTTCTTCACAAAGGTCAAGCAGGGAAAGAATGTAAATAAGTCACTATTGGGTGTAAGAAAGCAAAATAATGATTGTTCTAAACACTTCCACTGGAGAGAGAGAGATGTTTAAGAACCACTACTCAAAACAAGTTTGGGGAGTTGGGCAGTTTGCAACTTGCTGGGCTTCTCTCTGGCTGCTGCTTCTCCTTTTCTGACTGAAGATAACACACTGACCTTGACAAGCTAAGTCTAACAGCCTCTCTGCTTCTTAACTCTCTGCCTTCTGCCAGGGGGGTCTTGGGAGTCCTTCTGGGGTGTGGGGGGGAGAGGCCCCTTGGGAAAGGCCCTTTGGGGGAAGCAAAGGGAGCTTGGTTGTGCTTTTCTGTTGATTGTACATATTTGTAAATGTTGTGGATAGTGTATATTTGTACATACTCATTGCATTTCATCATAGATTGTAGATTAGCTGGTAAATACAGCTTCATTTGCTTCCAGACTGAGCTAGCCTGGTCATTGTCAGTGTGGGGAAATTTCAGCTCTCACACTGTTAACACTCTTTCAAATCAACTACATTCTGGCTTTAGACCTAACAGGTTTAAAAATCAAATCAAACAGAATAGCAATCCTGGAGAGCTTAAATTTACAGACATCTCTTTTTTTGTAAGCTTAATATAATCAGTATTTTGAATCTGGCTTAGCCACCCAATAGTTTCTGACAGTATGAGGTGTTTTCTTTATTTATACAAATAGTCAGATGGTTGAATCTAAAGAGTAAGAAGACAGATTCTGTGCAAGCAGAGTCATGGAATAACACTGTGAATGCCACTGGTGTCAAGTGAGGTTACAATCAAACTTACTTACGCACGAGTGTGAGCAGTCTGACATGTTATTGTTCAAAAAACTCCATATTTGTAGATATCTATCTTTTGAATAATCACTGAAGCAGAACACAAATCCATTAAAGTCAAACATGGTTAGAGAAGATTAATATGTGGAGCACAAGTTCAGATCAGAGGGCAAATACTCCAAAAGTAAATATTAAAATGTGCCAATTTATAAAGTCTGGACCATATAATTCCTTATCTCAAGCAACACAGATTAAGCAGTGAAAGAGGACTGAAAGATCTAAACAGCCCCTCCCACACTCGCACATAAAACCCCTTCCTTATTTAATCTAAAAAGCACGAGAAGGCTTAATTTGACAATGCTTCCTTATGCTACAAATGTACAAACAAAACAACAAACAAAAAAACCACAAACAAACCAAGGCCAAACAAAACTCTACACAATGCTCTGAACAAAACACAAAATCAGATGAGTTTACGTGATGCTCATTTACATATACAGTTTAGCTGCTGCTGTTTTGCCAAGTTATTCCAATTACTACTAAGTGTTCTGCTTGTTAAAATTGTGCTTCTCAACAGAGAAAGTCCTGGTTTAGTTCTGTCCTCTCACACTTCAGTTTAAAAGTGTGTTCTTTTTGAACAGCAAGAGCAGGCCAGAGTAACAAGGAACTAGAGCAGTGTGTGCCTTTTAAAAAAGTCTTTTATCTCTACATTTCAGTAGTACAAGGTAAATCCTAGCCAGCAATCCTTTATAGCTAACAAGACTCTAGAAATACTTTTGTATCTTGGAGATCTTGATTAAATTTTTTTTTTCAAATGGTCCTTTGTGCTTAAGAAATTGAAAGCTTTACTATTGAGATGTCAACTCAAAATGACAGTTGTGATCACTCTGTATGTTAGAACCATTTATCTCTTGGAAACTGCTTGGGAGATATGATGTATTACCATTCACATTAAGAACTGAAAATTAATAGAACTGAGAAATCAGAAATTTGTTTTAGCAATAACAGATAAAAGTTGTATCTTTAAAAAAAATAAATGGTAGGAATGATTATTCATACCAACAAATACTTAATACAAGGCAAATAAAGATCAAAAGCTATTTGTTTGGAAATAATCTGTAACAGAACTGTAAGAGGTGTATGATTCCTGCATGGTTCATGTAGCATTTTTTCTTTCAGTGATCTTGCAAGAAAATTCTATACAACTCCCTTTCTACAGGGAGGGACTATGGAACAGGCAAGACTATGGAGCAGGTCATCTTGAGCACTATCACACACCACCTACAGGATGGCCAAGGGGTCAGGCCCAGTCAGCATGGATTTAGGAAGGGCAACCTGCCTGACCAACCTGATCTCCTTCTGTGAGCAGGTGACCCACCTTGTGGATGTGGGGCAGGCTGTTGGTGTAGTCTCCCTGGACTTCAGCAAGGCCTTTGACACCATCCCCCACAGCAAACTCCTGGCCAAGCTGTCAGCCTGTGGCTTGGACAGCAGCACTCTGTGCTGGGTTAGGAACTGGCTGGAGGGCCGAGCCCAGAGAGTGGTGGTGAATGGTGCCACATCCAGCTGGCAGCCTGTCACTAGTGGTGTGCCCCAGGGATCAGTGCTGGGCCCCATCCTGTTCAATATCTTTATTGATGATCTGGACGAGGGGTTTGAGTCTATCATCAGTAAGTTTGCAGATGACATGAAGCTGGGAGCAGGAGTCCGTCTGTTAGAGGGTAAGAGGGCTCTGCAGAGGGACCTTGACAGGATGGACATATGGGCAGAGTCCAATGGAATGAGATTTAACACATCTAAGTGCCAGGTCCTACACACTGGCCACAACAACCCCATGCAGCACTACAGGCTGGGGTCAGAGTGGCTGGAGAGCAGCCAGGCAGAAAGGGACCTGGGGGTACTGGTTGACAGCTGACTGAATATGAGCCAGCAGTGTACCCAGGTGGCCAAGAAGGCCAATGGCATCCTGGCCTCTATCAGGAATGGTGTAGCCAGCAGAAGCAGGGAAGTCATTCTGCCCCTGTACTCAGCATTGGTTAGGCCACACTTCAGGTACTGTGCCCAGTTCTGGGCAGGCCCTCAGTTCAAGAAAGATATTGAGCTGCTTGAACATGTCCAGAGAGGGGCAACAAGGCTGGTGAGAGGTCTGCAGCAGAAGCCAAATGAGGAGTGTCTGAGGGAGCTGGGGTGGTTTAGCCTGGAGGAGGCTCAGGGAAGACCTTATTGCTCTATACAACTACCTGAAGGGAGGTTGTAGCCATGTGAGGGTTGGTCTCTTCTCCCAGGCAACCCGTGACAGAACAAGAGGACACAGTCTCAAGCTGTGCCAGGGGAGGTTTAGGCTGGATGTTAGGAAGAAATTCTTCACAGAGTGATTGGCCATGGAAATGGGCTGTCCAGGGAGGTGATGGAGTCACCATCCCCAGAGGTGTTTAAAATAAGACTGAATAAGGAACTTAGTGCCATGGTTTAGTTGATTAGATGGTGTTGGGTGGTAAGTTGGACTTGATGATCTCGAAGGTCTTTTCCAACCTGGTTAATTCTGTGATTCTGTCATTTTGTAAAGTTCTGAACTACGTCCCTTCCAGTAAAGTTCTGAAATAAAATTTGCCCCATGATGCATCCAGTTTATCAAAGGCTCAGGCAAGGCTGAAATACACCTGCTTGCAGGTTAAAAGCTCAGCATGTGTTTGGAGTTTGGCTTTAGGAAATATTTTGTTTCAAAATAGGTGGACAAATGTAATCTGTATGTCAAGAAATGCCTTGTGAAAATCTACTATTTATAGTACTTACGTTATAACTTGCCAAATTTCATCAAAAAATCAGCCTGCACTGAATTTCAGTTTGGTAAGAAAAACCAAAAGCAGGAGAGTTTTACATAGTCTAGGCATGAACATTTTCCAAAGGTCTCAAATTCACTTTTCCCAGTCCAATGCAAGTCTCAAAAACAAGCTGCCCTGTCAGTTTCATCACTGAAAAGTACTCTGGGAAAAATAATTAAAAAAAAAAATCAAGACAATGGTAATCCCCTCAGAGAGGTTCCAAACGTTTTAGTGAACGTCACGTAACTACAATGCTCTTTTACAGTTCTCAGACTTTTGCTCTGTCTTCTCTTAGTGAATCGATGTGCATTTTGCATTCAGCATCATGTCCACCCATGTAATTTCGGGCTCTCTCAGCATTACATATAGCCAAGTGAATGTACAGGGTGGAACACTAGGCACACAGGGTCATAAACTGCATGTGTATCAGTATTCGTAAAACATTAGTCAGTCGTAAAAGAATGTGCTACTGGGGATAAAGATCCATCATCAATTGGCTAAACCTTGTGGGACTGCTGCATAGGCATTTAAGCACCTGAATTACTAATAATAGAAATAACACTTCAGACAGTAATTATTTGAGAACAACAGATTTCTAAGCAAAACTGGCATAGTACTGCACGTTCCAGAAGAATTCACTTTCTTGGAACAATTTTTAATGCCTCAAAATTAAAGAGATAAACAAGTGGGTTAGTACAGCATCAAAGTCATCAAATAAGGGTTACAACTTAACTTCTGGAGAATGCTTTGAAGTCTCCAGAAGTCATAATTGCTAGGAGGTGTTACTACTATTGTAAAAATTATGCTAAACCTTGATATTTCAAGTGTGGGTTGAAGCCCTTTTCTCTCATAACACTTACATTCATTCTTGGTTCTTCTCTTTTTATCATTTAAACATTACAGAAATGGTTGGTCAGGGAGGTCAGGGTAACTGAGACCGATCTAAGCCCTGGAACAAAGACACAAACTGTAGAACAACTTCCTTTTTCACCTCTTCCTGATCTCATGTCATTTTCCCTTGCTTCATGTGACTGCTTCATGCTGCTGTTAGTCCTCTGTAACTTGATCAACAGAATCAGTATCACAGAAACTAAGAGAAAAGGGAAAGAAAAAGAAAGGCAGAAGAGAAGGGCAGATTCCCCCAAAAAAGTTTTGATGCCCTTACCTATTAGAACAAGATTTTCCTTTGGCTGTAATATACTTTAAAAGTCATATTGGTATACTTACAGAGCAACACTGAAGTGATGGAAGAGACACAAATAACGGACTGAAACAACTACAAAGTGAGCTCAGTGCTACAATCACACCACAACTATACCTACTGCAAGGCTTCTGCCATGAAGACTCAACACACAGATCAAGCTCAGTGAGCCTGCTTGGGTCTTGTATCACAAAACCCAGAAGTCTTTGGAAAGTTTATGCTATAGCCATCCATCCTAGAAGATCTAAGCCTTGTGGGGAACTAGCTTGGTTCATCATGGGACAAACTGGACTAGCTCTGTAACATCCACAGCGCTGGCAGTGCTCACTTTATTATCATGAAGCAGCACATGATGTAGGGAAAAGGAAACTAACCTCTCTACTTTTGTGCATGGGCTGTCTGCTAACTCAAATAAAAATACATGGTCAGGAGGGCAGTGATTCTGCCCTTAGAAAAGAGGAGAACAGGCATGAGCAGCAAAACAGACAGTGAAACTGGTGTATGGAAATATCTACACTTGCAGCTGTGTCAGTGTGAGCTGAAATTCCACACACCCCCCTGCCCCGACAATAACCAGGCTAGCTCAGTCTGGAAAGCAAATGAAAGCTGTATTTACAAGCAGAATCTACAATCTATGATGAAATGCAATGAATATGTACAAATATAAAAAATTCATAACATTTACAAATATATACAATCAACAGAAAAGCACAACCAAGCTCCCTTTGCTTCCCCCCCAAAGGGGACCTTTCCAAGGGGCCTCTCTCCCAGGGGCCTCCCCCCAGATCCGCCCTGGCAGAAAGCAGAGAGTTAAGAAGCAGAGAAGTTGTTAACTTAGCTGCCAAGGTCAGTGTGTTATCTTCAGCCAGAAGAGAAGAAACAGCAACCAGACACCCAAACAAGCTGCCCTGACTGCAGACAGCAGACTCCCCACTTTGAGTATTAGTTCTTAAACGTTTCTATTTATCCTATGGAAGTGTTTAGAGCAATCATTATTTTGCTTTCTTATACCCAATAGTGACTTATTTACACTCTTTCACTTTCTCTGCTTGAACTTTGAGAAGAAAAATTAAAGAGACAGTTTCAAAACATCACAGCAGCAGATCAGTTTTTTTCTAGATTATCCAAAGAGTGTGAGTGAAGACTACATTTAATGAAGTAATTTCCTTAATTTATGAAATATTTTATAATTACTGTCACATTAAATATTTTTTGTATGTTCCTTTCCAGTTTCAAATGGTTACAATTTGTTCACTGTACAGCTTGGGGCAGAATCAGAAGCCAAATTACCGTATTCCACAGACCCACGAACAACATCTTAAGAATTTTAATAGTGAAGGCAAAATTTTGTATCGTTTCTCTGGAGCCTACTGTGTGCTTAATAGCCAACAAGAGCCACGCTAAAAGACACAATGCTTCAAAGGTAAGCAGAGGCAATAATTCTCTAGCAAACTACACTTGTACTTACAGTTGTAAGATGGAAGCATACAGAACCCTTTAAGTTTACCCCTATTACATGACCTCAGACACAGGACTCCTAGGTTACTCATTTCAGTTCCCTGCTCTTGGACAAACTCATACAACAAACAATCAGTTTTTATAATCACTCTCTCTCTCTCTCTCTCTCTCTCTATATATATATATATATGTGTATATATATACACAATCATGTAATCATAACATTTATGTACCAACCAAGATCCACCTGAAAATCAGTTGGGTTTTTGTTTGGTTTGGTTTGGTTTTGTTCTTCCTATGCTACTGCTACTTGCCATTCGTTTCATTCTCAGATGATCAAGAGACATTTTATCCCACGATTTTCCTTTTAACTGGCTTGTCTTTTTGGACAAAACCACAAAAAATACTGCATCTCCTGTCCCAAAATCTCTGCTTGGCTGCTGCTATCATTAAAGTTTGTACCTAGCTAGCATGTACTTCACTAGTCTTTGGCAGCGTGTGTGATTCAATGCATCCTGTTTAACCAGATGTAAACTGCACAGGTATATGACACCATCTATTTATTGTTCTTGCAATTAACACAATGAGTAATGGCACACTGTACACAGAGCTTGTTACTCCATATTTGGAACAATCCAAGTTACTCACTACATATTTACGAATAGAGCAATTCAAAACAATTCTGCACAATGAGTCATTTCTTTCCTGGTCTTCGTATATGAAACTTCTTGTTTGAACCTTGTCAAAGTATGCTAATATATCCAGATGGCTAGACAAAGGACAAGAAGATATTAACTAATATGTCAAGATCTATAAAATGAGGCTATAAATGAGCCTAAAATCAATAAACTCATTTTAGTAGTTTATGCCCATTGAACGTGTCTCTAGATTTTCCATCTGTATTAAATTCACCACAGCTAAAAACTCTATTAACTTTAAATAAAGATACACACCAATGCATAGAAGACCAAGACTTGAGGTAGAAGTCTGTCATTTGTTATAATGAACTGTAGTTCCTGAAATTGCTAGGTGGATGCTTACGTGACTGGTCAAAACAGGTCACTTATGAAGATGCTGACTATGCCCCTACGACTGAAAGCAAATAGGAAACAAAGTATGCAAAACTTTGAACCTGTCACAGCTGTTTTAGATGTCCACGTCAGTATGAATCTCAAAGCAAACTAAAAAATAAAGGAATTACAATATCAGAAAAACTATGCTGCCCCTCCCCAGTAACGCTGTCTTCTGAAAAAGGAGTTTGCAATTCACTCTTTCCCACATATTCCACTGAAGATTATCAAATGTTATCCCAAGAAACTTTCAGTTATTTTTGTAGTAACATGAAGATCTCCTGAAATCAAATGTATGTACTCCTTTAAATCTGCCATCTGCCTGTGGGATATAATCTATGACCTTGCATGTCCTAATGCCCTCCATGTGGTTGGCATTGTATGCAGCCAAGGCAAGAAAAGAAGAGCAGTGGGAATTGTGCAATACTACATAATGAGAAACAAGAGAAAGAATTTATTGCATTAATAGAGATGAAACTCAGCCTTGTTCTGCTCATTCCTCTTCCCTGCTGTGGAAAGCAGGCATGGAGGGCACTGCCTGAGTGGTAGCTGCTCTGGGTGCCTGGCTCCTACCACTTTGTGCAGCAGCCCCATTCTTGCTGCTCCCTTGACACAGTTTGCATTGCTAGTGAGGTCACCAGACCTTACAGTGGACTTTATGTAGCCCTCCCAAGCAAATCCATGCAGAACCGAGATGAAATGTAAAGTTGGGCAGCACATTTCTCATTTTCTGAGGCTAACCTCTAGAGTCTCACAATTCACTGAGAGCATTTCCTATTCTCCACCCATTTGAAGAAAAGAAAAAAATTAGTGTTACACAATGGCCACTTTAGGAAGTGCACAAGCTAAACCCTGTCAGCATGCTGCTCTTCTCATACTACATAACCTGTAACAAGTAAAGTAAAAACAATCTGTTGATGCAAAAGGATTTCATTTCAAAGGGCACATTATTATGTGCAATTAATTAGCCAAAAGTTTAACTAGATGAATACTGCAAGTATATCCTGTGTTGTTTTCTAATATTTTTTGTTGGTATTTGCTAGACAGGAAACATGCTCAGATCACACTTTCTGTGTCACCTGCCACGAGGTTACTTACCATAAATATACTGAAAATCTCTGAAGTTAACTCTTAGTCTATCTCTTATCATGACTTCTTTTTATTTCACCTATGCCTTGCTTACATAGTACATATATAAAACAGTCAGCTTAATTGCATCTGATAAATAATTTGTGCTGTAAAAAAACATGACATAGCCATGGTGCACTGACCTTGTCTGGCTGTCAGGTGCCCACTGAGCCACTCTGTCATTCCTCCTCCATTCCTCCTTGACCTTGGTGTCTGCACAATTGTTTCTCCCACAGTTTCACTCCTCTTTCACTGATGCTGTTTCACAGCAGTTTCTTATCCTTCTTAAATACGTTATCACAGAGGGACTACCAATATTGCTAATAATCTCAGCTTTGGCCAGTGGTGGGTCCATCTAGAAGACAGCTTCAAATAGCTCTATTTGACACAGGAGTAGCTTCCGGTGCCTTCTCAGAGAAGCCATCTACACAGCCTCCTTGCTTCCATAACCTTGCCATGTAAACCCAATATGGCAGCAAGTGCAAACAGCGTTAGAACAGTGTTCTTCCTTGGTCAAAACATATTTGTGATCTTGTTAGCTGCCTAAACCTGGATAAAATCGCTAAAAATGGTCCTTTATACCATTGTAGGCTTAACATTTTAAGTATTCAATCCACAGAGATACAAGAGATGTGAACTATTGCTTTAAAGACAAGGCAAACACAATGACTAGATCCTATCTGTGAGAATGGAGTCTGCAACATTTCTGAAAGAACTGAAGCACCTTTCATAATGGATAGACAGCTGTTTAATACCATATGAAACTCACTACATTTATAGCGGGAACATAAACATGTTTTAAAGCCACTGGTCCTGCCTCAAAATGTGTACAGTCAGATGATTAGGAAAATCATCCACAGTAAAGAGGGGTCAAAGTGTTGAGTGTTCCCTCTGATTATAGATGAAAATCTGTAGCCACTGCTGTTACAGATAAAGTGCATCACTTACTGAATTACTGCAATGCTATTGCATTACCTGTGTTTCCTTATTGTGTTGGCTGGGATCCTTCTCATAACTCTCTGCATAGATCCGGAGAGTAGCTCTCACATGGCTAGAAGCACTCATTCTGAAGATCAGCCTGGAAGCATCTGAAAAAATAATCCGCAGCCCCTACAGGAGAAGCAGCAGCATATGTGTAAGATGGCAGTTCCTTTACAAATCATTCCAAATAAAAAGCAAAAGGAACAGTTATTTGTGTGCAATTCTTCTTTCCCTGTAACTTTGGACAAGTTATTTATTACTTCCCCTCACTTATAAAGGCTAGAAATTATTTTCTGTATTCCCTCCCACTCCTCATAACAAGAACTCTTAGTGCTGGTTTTGTTTTCTTCTGCTGGTCTGAGAAAGAGTTATTAGATCAGAAAGGATCAGTGGCCTAAGAAAGAGCTACAAGGCCACTGGATCAAAAACCAGAAGTCAGCAGTGAATACCACAGAGAGGTTCACTTGCTACCCCTCACAGACCATGCATCGAAATCCAATTACAAGAATTTCAACAAGAGTCTGTAGTACAACTTGGGAAACATAAGGTGTTAATTAATTTCATGTGCACTAACTAATGGCCATTAACTGTGTGTAGAATATAAAAGGATTTATTAAGAACTAACTGTGAATTTTGCACTTTGCTCACACCTTCATTTCTGTCTTCCCCTTCGTCCTCTCCCTCTTCACCCTACATATATGAACATATTCTTCTGCAGACCACAGATCATGCACTTGGATCCACAGTATACAGAGTCTCTGACCAGAAGGCCTTTAAGACCAAAGGACTAAATTCCACAGTTAAATAGTTGTAGTGTTTCAGTAATCTACCAGTTCTGCATTAACATGCAGTATAGCTCCCTTTCTGTAAATGGTACCCTCAATCTGAGTACCACCTCCCCTTTCAGTCCTGCGGTGGGCAACTGATTAGTCCATAAACTGAGATCCTCGCTACTTCTCTTCAAGCAGCTTAAGTATTAAAGTTAAGGCATTAAAAAATGAGAAAAGATAATTGAGAAGCATTTTATTCTTCTGGTTTTCTCAGCTACAGAAGACACTGCACTCCAAAAGTCTAAAGCATAAGTAAAAACGTTTATTTCCTCATATATATGCTAAAACATCTTCAGCACCACATAAAGCATTGTTTGGTTGATAATCAGAGAGTCATATCATGGTCTGCATGGCAAGTGACCTTTAAAGTTCATCTAATCCAAGCCCCTAGCAATGAGCAGGGATACACTCAGATTGGGTTGCTCAGAGCCTTGTCCAGTTTGACCTGTAACGTTTCCAGGGATGGGGGCATCCACCTCTGGACAACCTGTTCCAGTGTTTCAACACCAATGTCATAGCATCTTCCTTATGTCTAGTCTGAATAAACTAGTCTGTTCTAGTTTAAAAACATTACCCTTTGTCCTATCACTCCAGACCCTGTTGAAGACTCTCTCTCTCTAAGAGCCTTGAAGTATTGAAAGGCCACAATAAAGTCTCTTCCATGCCTTCTCTTCTCTATGTTCAACAACACCAACACTCTGAATCTATGATTGCTTTTGTGGCCCTGCTCTAGACCTGCTCCAACAGCTCCATTTCCTTCCTGTGGAATGCCCATTAACACTAGAAAATAACAGGAAAAAGGGCTGAATTAGATTGTCTTAAAGATAATTTTCATCTCTAAATTTTGTGATACCATGAAACATTTTTAGCTGATAGTACGGTATTTTACACTAATTTTAGCATATGTCAGCAACACAAATTTATCTAGTAGACCCAAATGTACAGCACAAGTGGCAAACAAAAATAGTTTACATACAAAAGATTGATCTTTAGAGCCTGTTTTTCAAATATTTGCCATTAAGCCAACTTTGAAATGACGTTCAATTGATCCTGATAAGAATGTCACCATTTACTTCAACAGAATCGAGATTTCATCCTGGATGCCTAGAATTATACAGGTAGTTTGTTGCAATCTGATCCTGTGAGCAAGGGTTTGTCTCCTGCTAATTGCTCAATTACTCTTAACTTCACGACAAAAAGGAAAGACTACAAATTGAACAGTGTTGGAGTTCTGGATGTAGTTTGTTTTGAAAGGTTGTCAAACATCAGATGTGCAGCTCAAAGTAGGGAATATTAGTGTCAATCAGCTTTAAGTGAGAAGGAAGGGAGTCTTAACATATCTGCGTAAAAAGAAAGCATGAACATCAGAGCATGTGATTGTCTTCCTCCAAAGACTGAACAGACATTTTACATGCTCCTGGAAGGCCTAGTAATTCCCACAATGACATGGTTAGCCAGACCACTTGAATACTCTTCCACATACCCCATATGTTTATTTGGCAATAATAATTTTAACACATTGTTACTTGGTTCAGCACATCTGAAGTCTCACCACATTATATTATGGTCTTCAGAGTAAAAAGGATTTATAAACACTTCCCGTTAACTCTTTCCATAACTTTATGACTTAAAAATGCTCCACCAAACTGCAGTGTCTGTAGCTAGTTTGATGTTACAGTTAATGGCACTTGGGATGTTTATGTAACATACATAGACACACAACCAGATGGTTCACTGAACTATTTATGAGCTTATTATTTTTTTAATTTTGCCTTTCTCAGAGACACATGACTGGCAGTATTGACTTTCACGTACCCATGATGACAGCTAGTAATTGTCTGTAAGACTAGGATTCCTGCCACACAGATCAACACACTCTCTGAAAGGGAATTACAGAGACACAGTGGCTGTACTCCTTAAAAACAATCATCCCAACTGCCAGACAGAAATCATATACCAAGGAAACAATGGCCTTTAGAGCTGTCAACTTGTAAAGTCACGATATTTGCACCAGGAAATGCAGTATAATTCATTTTTCAGAGAGCCCAGAAACAAAAAATCTGGCTTTCAACTCACCTTTCGAAGTATTGATTTAAGCACTAGCAGAACTTTTCACTCAGGAAGACCACAGATACTAATGATAGCTATTAAATTTTTAAATTCCTTACTGTTTTCTGGAAATTTTACCTCAAAGCTGTGAGTTACAAACATTTGTTAAAGCCAAGAAACTGAGCCAAAAACACTCTTGCCAAGTAAACATGAAACAGGTTTTACTCACTTGTTACAGAATACCCAGTCCAATAAACAAAAATTTTCCTTTTTGTCATTATTGATCTATTTTGTCAGCAAGGTCAAAGCAAGCAAGGTGAAACTGCAAGGAGCCTACTTACCGTTTGTAAGACCTGGCATAAACTCTGTTAATTTAAACTCATGTATTTGCTATTTATTCATACAGAAGGCATCAGCTCTATGAAACATGAAATTTTAAATGCAGAACTAATAAATCAAAGCAAGTAATATATTGAGAAGCCCACAGGACAGAACAATTTCCAGTTTTATTAAAATAGGGCACGCTATTTGTCACTAATGGGAATAACATTTTCTTATGGGAACAGGTATTTCTTAGGGGGTGGGGGAGAAATGAAGGAAATGGTGAGTACAGCACCCACATTGAGTATTGCTGATATTTATTTTAGGTAAATACAACCTGCTCATGGATATTGATGAGCTGTGTGGAAACTGAAACAAAATTATGTACCATGGCTTTGAGGCTGACACAGAAATGGAACTTCACAGGGATTACTTTTACACTACAATCCAGTTAAACAGTCAAGTGATGTACTACTAACTATGAAGCAGTCAGAAAATCAAATGTTCTACATATTGCACTACGTAGTATGCTTTTTAGTGTTTTGGGGATATTTTTTAATTACCAGTTTCATAATTAAATACATAATAACAAATTAGCATGAACAAGACTAAGCAGAAAAAGTAAAATATATTAGGATTTTGAAAAACATTATTAAAGTATAGTGGCAAGAAGTCAAAAATAACGCCACTAGCAACACTATGTTAGAATAGAGCACACTACAAGCATGTAAAATACTTACATATTTACTTCAAAATACTGCAATTATCACAATTTTTATTTGTTCCTCTACAAACCCTTGAGTGTCCCATAGGCCGAGCAGGGCAGGCCAAATTCAATACTCTGACAGGAAAGACCTTCTTGGTGATATACAACTGAAACATCATTCTGAACAGAGAGGGAATTTTGCCTTATCTCTGGAAAGTTACTGAAATACCTCTTTTCCAGCTTTCCAATTGCCTTCTTTCTGAGTCTTGCTCAAACTAAAATGCAAAAAAACCCCACAACTACAGGCACAGCCCTTTTCATCCCAAATTTAATGAGGGAGCATGAAAACATTAACAAACTTTAAATAAAAAAGCTCCAGAGTTTTACTCTGTACATTTCCTAATGTAAGAACACTTCATTATAAAGATCAAAGCTGACCATTCTAATAGGTAACTTGTGCTTCTCATCCTTCTGATTCCAACTTCAGACAAAAATGCAACTGGTCCTGTTTCTGGCTTGCAGGATCCTCAAGAGAAGCACTACTAAAGACAGCATAATAGGACTTTAAAAATTTAAACAGTATTCAGGAGCAGTAGAATGTTTCATTTCATTTTATGCCTTAATATTGCACTGTGATAAACAATATTCGTGGGTTTGAATAGTCAGAATGGGCACACTGGGCATATCATTTGCTGCCTATTTTGTTGTTGCTGTATTTGTTTTCTGGAACAGATATGTATTGACACTGAGCAATTATTATGTAGCCAGCTTCCCATTCACAAGGCAGTGCTGTTACAATGAATATAAATCTCTATCCCCTACCTCTGTGGAACAAAACATTGAACAGGTTTCTGAAAATATAGCTGGAAAATCTGCATGAAGCTCACAACAATCAAGAAGAGGTATCTGCATTTACATGATGAGCAAGCTACCTGAGAAAAATGGCAGCAGTGAAAGGTTGTTTCACTTGCATGGATCAATGCCCTCTTTTATCTTACCGTGCTTGGAGAATCTCAGAGAGGCTGCAGATGCATGGAGCTAGAAATATGACCTTGCCAAAAACCAAACTGAACTGCACTCTCAGTATGTAGGTACTTCTCCCTATGAAAATACATGCTTTCTGGTTTCATGGACTCACTTTCAGAGTTGTGTTTCTGTTTGTATTACATGGTAATATGATTAGCAATTATACTCCAATTTAGGACAAGAGTTTTGGATAAAAACTAAAGGAAGGAAAAGTGCCCTGAAAATTCCGAAGCTGGGGTTGTGGTTTTTTTCAGAAGTGACATGGCCACGAGTCTGCCATGCCTGTAATTTTCCAGTAGACCTGGGTACGACAATTATCTTCATATCCTGTTTCAACAGTAACATGCACAAAGAGAGTAGCTCAGCAGCAAGTGGATTGCTTCTGTCTTCTGGATGAAACGATGAATGGAAACTATAAAGACTCTGAGCAACTGGCATGACAGTTTTAATGACTTATAACATCATTTGCTGGGTCAGCTCAAGTAATTTACAAACCAGAGAAACTAGGACAATAAAAATACACAGCATAAAACCAGAACAAATTTTAATATGAACCATAGTTCACATTCAGTATGTTTGAACACACATTTACACATGGTAAAAGTACATGGCTAGTTCTGAGAACATCATGGATTTCAGAATTCTGAAGGCTCAGTTTCAACTGCACTTCTTGATACCTATGAAATCTCATTATGGACAGAGTCCAAAAGCAACACAGAACCTTGCATTGTTCAGGAAAAGGAACTTTCCCTATATGTGCACTGCTGTCAACAGGGACTCCATCCTATCCTACATTCTCTGTGTCACTACTGCCTCCAGTCATCCATAGCGAATCCAAACTAAACCAGAGAAGGATTATCCTATCCAGAACGAGATAATCTTGAGTAGGAAATGTGGTATCTATCAGAACAAAGAAAAACACCATCCTATAAATAAACAGAGAGGCTTGCCAGCTGACTGTGAGAACAGTGCTGTCAGAGAAAATATGACAGCTGCAAAACTTTGGTTCTCCATCACTAGAGCCATACCTGTCTTTTGGTCACAGTGCCATCCACAGGATCTATGTACTCAAAGCTGTCTGTTCTTTCCACACTGTAGATATTGTTACCCACGGCAAACTGCTGATGGCTGAATGACTTGTCAGTGATCAAAGCTTCTAGGTCTCTCATTATGAAATATGCTGTTCTGGGTTCCAGTGCTTCATAGTCAAACCTTGCACATACGTAAAGAAAGTAAAACCAAGAAGTAAGTTCCCTACAGCTGAGAAAAGAGTTCTGTGAAAGCAGATACACACAACTGGCAACTGGTCCACTGAAGTACTAATTGCAAGTTAAATAGACCTGCACATGCATGCAAGTCTTGTGCAATTTGACCATTGTGTTCATGCACCACTCTTCTACACTGTCCACTTTGAGACAATAGAAATAATTTAGAAAATGTGCAGTTTCTGAAGTAGCACTGAAAACCTCATCCAGGTATTTGAATTCAGGACACAATCGGTGCAGTGCTCAACAACCAAGAGAAATAAAGAAAACTGTGGCTGAAGACCTCACAGATACATGAACTCCTTTGGATTAAATCTATTCTAAGAGAAAAGAGAGAGGTAGAAGATAAGATGTAAATGATGGTTAAAATTCACACTTTTGAGACTTTTATAAAAATGAGTAAATGCACCAATCACTGGAGAAGTTCTCCTGAATTAAAACTAGGCATACTTCCAATTCTCATTAAAACATTGTCACATAAAAGTACATACATAGACAAATGCATAAGTAAATCTTTCTGGGATTTTCTTTTTTTCCCCCCCGGCCCAGCACCATGTAAGCAATTGTGCCTATATATTCCACAAGTAAATAATTCAAATCTTTCTGCTAGAAAATTCAATTACTCATATACTGCAAGTGGCAATACATTCTGCTCCTTCAGTAAGTAAATAACTTCTGTTGCTGCTTTATTTATTAGGAAAAAAACTGCCTACAGAACAGTGGCATTCTGCAGCAGATTTTTATTCTGTGGACACAGCAAACACGCACCAGAATGCAGCTGAGCACAGCTGAACAAGCATAATTGTCCTATCAACTGCATAAGTTCCTGTGTCTTTTCCTCATTTTACTTACCTGCAGTAGTAGTGCCGGCCAAATTTTGTCCAGTGATCCCTGACAATTTCCTCCACGCTTTGCTTCCGAGCTGCTAGGATTGAGAGCCAAACTAGCACAGCCCAGAGTCCATCTTTCTCACGAAGGTGATCAGACCCTAAAGAGACATATGTAAACCACATTATTTTGTATCACTGACTATCAGAAAACAAGGTAGGCAAATGTCTCATTCAACTTTGTATGTCACACAACCATAAGCAACACAACTAACCTCAATAACTCTGATATATTCCAGACAAACAATCAGAACTTATGTTTAAAATGTGATTTATTTATATATTACAAAGTCCATACTCATAAGATTAAATAAAATGATGCAAACTGTTTCAATAGAAATGGTAGTGGTAGGAAAGGATTTTCAATCACGACTCCTGCTCACTGACATAGAAAGTGTTTTCACACCTTCACTACTGTTTCCCAGAACTGGGCTGGACATGCAAACCCTTGGCCACAAATCAGAACATTCTGAGTTATATGAGTTAAGTTCCACAGCACCTCCTTATCTTTGCAGATGTTCAAATGCCAAGCTGCTGAGGAAGAATTTTCCCCTTCCATGAAAAATGAAGGCTTACAGAATGCTAATGAACCCTCATCAGGATGTAAAACAAGGGACTAAAAAAAATATTTCTGGATAAAAATATAACAAACCTGGAACAGCATTCCTTCCCCTTTCTATATTTCCCCATACCTCTCAGTGTTAAAGATGTTTGGATGCTCAGATTTATAGCCCTTCCTAGGTATATATTTGTGAAAAGAGAAATGGTTTCAACCATGAAGCCTAAGAACAATTATGGAATACTCTACAGGATTTAACTCACACTCTAGATATGGCAGGCACAAGTTCAGGTCTATTATCTGAATTCAATTCAGAAGAGCACAGACTCGATCTTGCACTTGTTCAAAGCCAAAATGCCAACTTGCAGTAATAGGTTGCTCTGTAATGGACATGTAATGTGTCTTAACCAGAAGTATTTCTATGAAGCACAGCTCTGCCTATTAAAACTGGAACCTATCAATCAGCAAAAGTTTCAATAAAGTCAGTATTTCCTAGCAAAAGACTGTTTCATAGGAAGATTTACAGTCATTTCAGCAAGTGCCCTCACATTTTCAGTAATTCAGAACAAGCTTTTGTGGCAGTATGTATCTTACCCAGGTTATAAAAACATCCCAAGGAATCACACCTGACAATTAATACAAAATAAAATCCAAGAGATCTGTTGCTCAGTAGATACTGATGATAACTACCTAAGCTAATCAACTCCAGATACTTCAAGAGACATCAAATACTGCTCTGGCATAGTAATACTACATCTGGTTGATTTTCTGGTGATCCAGTGATCTGGTTCACTGTGATCTTGTAATTTGCTGTTCAGTTGCATATTGTTGGAATTCTGTATACAAAGCAAGTGCAGCAATTCTCATGTTTTGTTCTTTCTATGAATTACCTATCAATCAGAGAGGCAACCACCCAGACTGTCTGTGACCTTAGAAAATGCTTAGCAAAACTCTCCAAGTCTTAGGTTGAACACGTTTTATGAAATATCCTCCTTCCTCAAACTCAAAATCCTGTGACAGCAAGAGCGCTTTGCAGTGAACTGTTTTATGTAATAGCTTGCAAGGTCTACAAATCCATCTGTTAAAACGGTTGTGTTTTGCTGCTGGTAGGAGACATGATTCCCAGAACATAAATTGATACACAGCAGCTGTTAATCCTGTGGGAAAGAATCAATAGAAAACTAGACATATAAGGAAACCAGCAAGATGTGCAGAGAGCCACTGCAATTCCTGAGGCTCGGTCTTGGCATTCATTTGGTGTCCAGTCACTGCTGCTGCCTTGGACTTGTAGTCCTTCTTGGGAGAGAGCAAAAGTCACAGTAGGAGCTGCAACACATACATATTTGCTAAAAGCCCATCATCCTGGGCCTGCCACAGCTGTGCCTCTCACTGAGTCTTGCATTACATATAACCCTGGAGCTGCTAACCTCCAACATGCTGAATCTAACATTAAGCAGGTTAACCACCACAGAGTTAACGAAAAGCAAATGACTATTTCAGCAGAGTATCAAAGTTGTATAGGAATGATTACTGAAGACTTGTGAAGAGAAAAAAATCTAACATGAGAATTACGTTTGTGTCTACGAGTTAGGTAATGCAGAAAACAAGGACACTGAATGCTGTAGCTGGATTTAAGAGCTGAGACAGATGGCAACGCTCCTTTGCATTTAGAAAGAGGCTGCCACGATAGTAAGATTACTTCCTTTCTGCCACTTTTATCTGCCTTGATCTTTAACCTCTGCTACAAGGACAGTCTCCTATGACAATGGCCAGACCTATGGGCTGGTTCTCAAGGAGCTGCTGCAGAAAGAGACAGCTTTCTCTATTCCTTACTTGAGTCCCAGCTGCTGTGAAAATAGAGTGCCAACTAAGTAGAAGGAAAAAAGGCAGGGTTATTTATGAGCTCTCACAGCTTTACAAATAGCTCCAGGTAAGAAAGGCAGGGGGAAAACAATGTTCCTCCACTGACAATTAGCCCTTTGGTCCAAACGTTTTGTACTTCCACACTGAAATAACACACTAGATGAGCAGAAGGAAGCCTTCCACAGAAACACCAACAATATGGACTGTGGCTAGTAACATCAGCTTACTTGTAGACAAAGCAGACAGCATCATCGCAATCATTGTTACTACAGTAAAAAACACATTCCCAGGGAATAGGGCAGATTTCTGCCACTGACATCAAAGAGTCCTAGAATAGAGCTGTCCCTTCCTACCTGTTTCCATTGTTCTAGCAGCAGAAGGTAAAGTCAATAGGCCACCACAGAGGCTGGGGACTCCCTAGGGTCTGTGAGCACTGGAGGCTCCCCCAAGCCGGCAGGGAAGGGCCCATCAGGCAGAGCCCATCCCATCAACCCAACTAGGAGCAGGGCAGGCCAGGGGGCACTGGCGAAGCCCCTGTCTCAGATATTAGGTAATTCCCTGGGGATGGGGCTGAAGACAGGCCCATATGTGGAACCACGACCATGGGTAGGCAGAGATGTAGGCAGGCCCAGCTCAGGGAGACCATGGCTGGTAGGACAGGGCTGTGAGGAGCTGGAGACTGGCCCTGCTGCAGTGTCACTGGGGTAGGGTGTGACAGTTCCAGGGTGATGACACATTGTCCCCGGGCCTTAGTCAGGACTGGGTAGCTCCAGAAGGCTGTGAAAGGCCCTGGTAACATCAAGCTCACCATGGTTGTTTCTGTCCTTCTTAACATGTTTGCCTCTCCTTTCAGCCACTCATCCTTAGCACTGAAAAGATCTATTTCACTTAAAACGTTACCACTTCTGATGATATTACCAGCAACTTAAATGGCATGTCTCAAGAGATACCAGCAAGAATTGGAGACATGGTATTGAGCTAGGTACCTCAGCAATATAAACATTCATTGTTTTCCTCCTGTGTCACACCGCAGTAACGGTAGACACAGCATTCACTCAGCAGAACAGTCTACACATCATGACATGTGTGCAATGGTGTGAACAAAACACCAAAGAAGAGATGAGTTTTGATTTAACAAACAGTGAAACACGGACAGATTTTTTAGAAATTTCTCTGCTATGCTCAGAGTCTTATTCTGGCATGGCTTAGGTTCACAAATCTCTATGAAGAGGGATGAGTGTACACAGGTATTGTGTACACAGCTATAGCTATGTCCTGGTGTGTCCTTCAAGGGACATACAGGTTAATTTCTTTGCAGAGAGAAAGAACTGGAAGAAAAGTAACCCAGAGGCAAAAGTCTGGATCGAAAAGCTGGGAACAACCCAAGTGTTCCAGAACCAAAAGGCACCAATTCAAATGTTAACATAAGGTCAATAATTTTGTGTGCCCAAGAAGTGTCTTCGTTTGTTATTCCTAATAGAAAGAAAACTGACACCTGAGATTTGCCAGTGCACATTTATTCTGCCTCTTCTATTTCTCCACCATATCCATCAACTGCACATGTGTTGCACGATTTATTGCTCTTTATCCTTTTAGTAAAGAATGTTAGGTGTTGGAAGGGACCCTGAAAGATCATGTGCTCCAGCCCTCCTGACAGAGCAGGATCATCTAGAGTAGGTCATACAGGAATGCATCTGGGTGGGTTTTGAATGTCTTCAGAGATATTTTCCGGGCAGCCTGTTCCAGTGCTGTCACTGTCTTTTCCTTATGTTCATGTGGAAGCTCCTATGCTTCAGCTTGCACTCATTGCCTCTTGTCCTAACACTGGACATCACTGAGAAGATCCTGGCTCCACTGCCCTTCACATATTTATAAATATGAACGAGGTCACCTCTCAGTCTCCTCTTCTTCAAGCTAAAGAGACCCAACTCCCTCAGCCTCAGATGTTCCACTCTAATCATCTTCGTGGCTCTACACAGGGCTCTTTCAAGTAGGCAGCCTGTTCCAATGTTCTGTCACACAGCAAAAAATTTTTTCTTCATGTTTACAAGGAAATTCCCATGCCTCAGTCTCCACCCATTGCCCTTTGTCCTGTCATTGGGTATCACCAAGAAGAGCCTGGTGGCACTCTTGGCACTCACCCTTTACATATTTATAAACATTAATGAGGTCACCCTTCAATCTCCTCTTCTCCAAGCTAAAGAGATCCAGCTCCCTCAGTCTCTCCTCATTGTCCTTGAAGGAACAAGCCCTAAAACATGCCCTAACCCAGACAACGGGTTAAGCACCTGGGAATGTGCTAACCTGGACATTTCTTGAGGTCCAGATGGCCCAGGTAAATATGTAGTACATGTAATTAACTTTGTAACACACCTGTGAACTGTGTGTGCCCCCGCCCATGTTTGGATATGCCCCATTCTGTAAGTTCAGCTATCAGGTTTCTGTTACCAAGGGGCATTAATTGACTTTGGACAGTATTTAAACCAGACAAGAAGGTAGGCAACTTGCCTTGTTCTCACCCAGAAAGCAACAAGAGCCAAATGCTGCAACTGAAGAGCACATCTTAATGGGCAAACCACACCTGGGCCTTGCACCTGGACCAAGGCACCCAGTTACCAATCCATGTCATGGTCGAGCCATCTAACCCACTTTTCTTGAGTTTACATACAACCTGTGAAGTGGACACAAGAGGAGAGAGACCCCTTACCCCTCTCCAAGCCAAGAGTCACTTGAATTATAGATACAGCATCTGGGAAGATACCAGACAAAGGAGCAAGCCATGAGTACCCATCTGGATTGCTACAGAATCCCTCTTGTGGGGAACCGCAGATCACAGCACCTTCATTTCCAATTTAAATCGCTGGATTGGAAATTCTCAGATTTGTGCTTAAATCATTTAACTGTCTTCATATGTGGAATATATTACCCACAACCAAATAATAGAACCTGCAAATACACTTTGTAAATAAGTTACAGTGGTGTTTGAATGTACCACCTCCAGAAACTTCAAATATAAAATATATATTTTATTACGCTCACAAGGAAGACATTACACTCTCTTAATAATTTTTGCGGCTTTGTGCTGGACTCTTTCAAGCAGTTCGCTGTTCTTCTTGAACTCAGGGGCCCATAACTGGTCACAATATTCCAGATGAGGCCTCATCAGGGCAGAGTAGAGGGGAGGAGCACCTCTCTTCACCTGCTAAGCACACCCCTTCTAATACACCCCAGAATGGCATTGGCCTTCTTGGCCACAAGAGCACATTGCTGGCTCATGGTCAACCTTCCATCCACTAGGACCTCCAGGTCCTTTTCCCCTTCACTGCTCTCCAGCAGGTCAGTCCCCAACCTATACTGATACATGGAGTTGTTCTTTCCCAGGTGCAAGACTCTACACTTGCCCTTGCTGAATTTCATTAAATTTCGCCCTGCCCAACTCTCCAGCTTGTCTCTCACTGAATGGCAGCACAACCCTCTGGTATGTCAGCCACTCCACACAGTTTTGTCCTCAGCAAACTTGCTGACAGTGCTCTTTGTTCACTCATCCAGGTCCTTGATGAATATATTGAATAGTATTGGTCCCAGTACTGAGCTCTGAGGGACTTCACAAGATACAGGCCTCCAACTACACTCCAACCCATCGGTCACAACTCTTGATTTCTTCTATTTAACCAGTTCTCAATCCGCCTCACTGCCCAATTGTCCAGGCCACACTTCCTCAGTTTAGCTGCAAGGGTGCTGTGGGAGACAGTGTCAAATGTTTTACTGAAATCAAAATAAACCACATCTGCTGCCCTTCCATTGTCCGTCCACCAGGTTATGTCCTCATAAAAGGCTGTCAGCTTGGTCAAATGTGACTTCCCCTAGGTAAAACCATCTATTACTGGAACTCTGTTAGCCAACTCTGTGCCGTTGTCTGTAGGTATCTTTGCTTTTCTTCTCTCTGATTCCTGACTGCCCAACTGACATGGTATAAACTCTAAGGAGGGAGCTCGTTCTGATGCTTTAGGTCAGCTAACGCCATTCTTCTTTGCTGCTGCGGATCTGCAGAGACAGAGCTGTCCTGTCCAAGGGGATTAAGTTTAAGGTGTAGCAACTATGTATTCCTGAGACTGCAACAATAATAGTCCTCCTGGCTTGCTGAGGGCTCTCAGCAATCTCAGGATAATTCCCAATGATATTTTAAATAGAAACATCCAAAGCATTAATGAATTCTGGATTCTGTTTAAGGATCCACAGCGCAGAAAGAGACAACAGAACAGAGGATTCAACAACTAGTTTTCTGATTATCCCATTATACTTAACTAGTCCTTAGCAAGGGAAATTACAGTAACTGTGGCGGCTTGGACAAAATATTGTCAGGTAATTTGTAACATATTTCTCCACACAGCAGCAGCGAAAGTTATTTTTTACTACTGCAACAGTCAATTGCTATAGCTGGACTCAGGAGTAAACAAACTGGGAAAAACTCTCAGAGTATGTTCCCATTCATAAAGAAGTACTGAACTTAAACAGGCTTAATTTGAAATGAAGCCTTGAGAAGCAATAGCCTGAAAAACAAAGTAAGATTGAGTAAAAATGTTCATATCATGATTCTTCTGAAACTGGGAAGCTTGGCCATGATGGTTGTCTTCTACATGTCTAACTTATTCTGTATCTGAGATTTTCTCTGTATCTGATTTACTCTGTATCTGAGACAGTAAGCCCTGAGGGTCAAATGACGAATAAAAAATAACTGCTTTTCCCTAACTTAGTCACCCCTGTCTACTACAATGTGTTCTGTAAACCTGGTTTTAAAACAGAAGTCTGATTAAAGCAATTATATAAATTCATAGTAATAATTCTGTTTGCACAAACTTTTGAGTCTTACAAACTTATCATCCAAAAATTTGAAACTTGGTATTTTAGGCAAATGAAGATTTAGGAACATTGTGATCTGTTCCTTTATTCGAGGTGGTGAGATTATTTTAGATTTCCGTTACCATAACAGATATCACCAAAAAGATCTTTTAAGGTTTCATTATTAACACTTCAGCAGTACCACAATTTATATTCTCCACTAATATGTCTTCTACTTAATCTTGCTGGAGAAGGCAGCTGATGTTAATAGCATCTGGAAATGTGGAGATGAAGCACGCATAGTTCTGAAAGATGTAGCAATTACTGAAGTGGCTTCAACTGCATAAAGATTAAATGAAGTGTATGGCTCTACTAATCCTCGTTGTTTGCTAATGAAATTTCGAAACTAATCACTGCTCCTGACACCCTTCTCTGAACTGTGTCCTGGGCATTAGTCAGAGAACCAGAAAGCTACTAACCTCATCTGACAGCCTCCCCACACTGCTACAAAAATGGAAGAAGTTTTTAAAATATTGGTTGAGTTCCAAGATCAGCTGCCAGAAAACAAGTCTGGGAAACACAGCCCTATGGGATGTTTTCAGAATCTTTTGTCCTTTTATAGCAGAAAATTTGCTTTTATTTACTTGCCAGAGCAAAATCCCTTGTGTTATAAAACCAGGGCTCGGTATTATTTGGAAATTCCATCTGAGCTGGATTACCTGTGCACACAAGCAATCAGCCTCCAGTGCTGTTCAGCTTGTTTGACGATAAGAAGTGGATTTGTAAAACCCCTTGTTTGCACAGAGCAGCAAGTTTTCTACTCTGATCAGCTATTTGGTACATTTCTTTAAATATTCCACATTGAAAGCTAACAAGTTTCAGTTCCCTAAACAGACATGATTGAAGAGAAAGCTGAAAATTTGGTCTCAGTGTCCAATACCAGCAGAAACTTGTGAGGGTCATGCAGCTTAGAACACTTAGTACTAAAAGACTCTCAATAGGGTAAACATTTACTGCTAAAAACAGCTCGCATGGCTAAAGTATTGGTCATCTACAGACCTGACTGCATTTTACAAACAAACCTGCTGGCATATGAGAAATTTTCAGACAGATGCATTGAATTGAAATGTGATAAGGAAACTGAAGCAAGGAGAAAAACAAACGTGAGGTATTGTAGTCATTGCATAATTGCCCTGTAGGTGCTCCCATGGTTCATTTACATAGCCAACTACATACACACTGAGGAATTTAAACCCAGTGCTCAAGTTGTCTGGATGCCCATGGGACTGAATCTTGAAGGTTCTCATTAGCCTTTAGATGGCACTGGCTTAAACAGGAGGTTGGGAAGCTTTCTATTCTGAATTGCTGCAGGTACAACAAAGCTTATCTGACCAGAACATGCTGGGATGCACAGAATAAATACTGCTGTAAAGCAGTTCTTCATGCTGCCTAGCATTATGTTGTTTAAGCACCCTTAGAATTCACAAGAGACAGGATTTATGAGGAATCTGAAGAATTAACGATGGGATAGGAGAACCAGATTAAGACAGGAACACAGAGAGCACTAGGACTGCAGAGACTGGTCTGAGAACAGGAGATGGAATCTGTAAAATCAGAAGAGAGGCTATAAGGCAAAATGCCATAGGTTTAGGGCCCTACAGATGGATACAGAGGAAAAACATCAAGTCTAATAACAGACAGAGTTAGAGGAATTATCTTACATACTTAGAAGAACAGAAAAACTCCAAAGGCCCTTCCTTGACCTCTGTGAGAAACATGACTTTCTTCCCCAGCCATCTGATACTCAGGTTGATAAAACTAGGCCAAGACAGATCATAATGCTCTCAGTGTTTCAGTAGATAAAGCCTTGAAACCACTTCTCTTGATTACTGTATAACTGATGTACAGGCAAAGGTGCACTAATGCCTGGAGCAGCCTATTTAGCAAGACCTGAACACGCCTTTTTCAGTGTGCCAAGGAAATTTAAGTTCTGTTTTCTTCATTGGGTTTTTTTTTCATAAATACACCATAAAATTTTCATGACAAGTTTCCTAAAAGGAGACAAGGCTTCTACTAAGCAACCAGAGACTCTCCTTCTTTCTGAGACAGAAAGCATATGCAAGAATTGCATTCAACATCACCAGAAGACGATCTAAAGAGCCTCATTTCCAAAACATCAATATGCAAGAGGCAGTAGTTTGTTGTGGCTTATGGCACATGGAGAGGCCACCCCTGCCTGCTTTACATACCACTACACACAGAAACATGCAGCAGGAAATGCTGCACTCAATGGGCTAAGGTACTCAGATGTACATCAGTCAATGGGAACTCACCATCAAACTCCTGTAAGCTCCTTCCAGTCAAAACCCACAGTTCCCTTTCTTCCACATGATGAAGAAGGCAGGGACTTTTTGCAAATAATTTGGGTGCTAATAAGGTCATACTGATATTTCAAGCCCCACTCAAGTTTCATAGAAACATCTGGGTTTAGATAAGCAGGAGAAACCTCAACATTTAAAAGCAAGGGGTACAGAACTGGCCTGGTATCAAGAAACAGTGAGAGTTTAAAACTCCCCAGTCCAAACTTCTCATGGGCAAACGGAGATGGAGTCTAACAACACAGGAGAACAAACAGAGGTACGTTCCAAAAGGTGCAAGATCTTGCCACTCCTCTCTCCATGTTACAACTCATTCAATGGCCTTGCAGAACAGTCTTCGAAAATACATTCAAGACAATACAAATCTGTGCCAGTCACAGCCACTAAGTCAAGGCATCCAAGCTGCCAATCTTGGGACACTGGTTCCCATTCACAACAGAAAGAAAAGTATCAGTCATCGCTAATTTCAACCCTCTCACTTTTTACAGACAGACAGAAAAAGAAATGTAACACAATTTTGGTTCTTCTATCATAGTTCATTCAGATGCTTAAAGACCACTAAGGACAGGTTAACACATAAAGTGGCATGTCATTAGTCAAGTGATTGATTGTCTTATGGGTATGTGCTCTTTCAAAAAGATTTGTAATGTAACCCCATTAGCAAATAAAAATAAGAAAGATTTGTAATGTAACCCTATTAGCAAATAAAAATAAGAATCGAGGAAAAAAAAATCCCACTATTAATATTTTTTTTCAGCTTTTCTCACAAAGCAAAACTGCGTTTGTGCAGATTTATAGACTACAAATTTTGTTTGCTTTAATGCTTCCTGCAGTACTGAATTCTGCATTCTATTGTTTGGCTGGTCATTGGCACAGGTAATGGAGAAATATTTAGGGAAAACACAGATGTCAGGATGTAACTGAATGTCTTCTAATGATGATTTTACCTGAGCTTTGGTAATTGTGATGTTCCAAAAAGGGGCACTTGCAATGGGTTTGATCAGACATACCATTAGACATATTTCATGTATTGAATCACATTAAAGAAAACCAAGTGGTTTTTTTCCATACAGAGAAAATCCCTCCAAATGCTGGTGCAGTCTTTGAAAATAGTATTACAATGGAACCAGAGAGACCTTTCTGCATTATGTTCAAGTCAGAAGAGAGTGCCAGGCACCTCCAAAAGCTGGCTAGGCAGTGATAAGATTGCCTATGGCTTCTGAATGTCCACATTCCTCATTTTTTCATACCTTAAGGTACTGGACACCAGAGCTGCAAGAAGACTCTCAAGAATTGAACAAATGACAGTTCTCTGTTCTGGCACAAGACAGAGTTAATTTTCTGGTTGTTTTGGCTTTGACTTCAGGTACACTCAGAAAAACTAAAAGTTGTCATTAAAAGTCTGTGGAAATGTTTGATTATGTGCTACTTACCAGTGCCAAAGCTCTCCTCTCCACAAAGCGAGCAACGTCCAGAGTCCATAAGATTGGAAAAATATCTCCATCCCGCTGGTGTCTCATACACAGGGACCTTCATTACTTTAGCCACTCTGGACAGACACAATAAAACATCACACCATTAAGACATTTCATTTTTTACATATGGCCTGAGATTTGTTGAGGAATATTTTAGCTCTTGCTACATCTCTTGACAGCTGGGCTGTATGTTAAAAAAAAAAAAAAAAAGCACCATGGCAGAGATCAAGAGCTGCATTCAAACCAATCCTTGTCTCAGAATATGACTGCAACCAGAACTCAGGTATGTTTATATACAAAGTGCAGCATTTTGGAAAATGCAGGACCTCAGCTCAACAGACCTTACCAGTACCTTTCTTTTGTGACTGAGCATTAAACAGTTATACCTAGAGATACAGGGTTTTGTTATACTAATATTTTAATAGAAGATAAAGCATCCTGTTGAAGTACCTTACTTTATCAAACACAGGCAGCTAACAGCAATATTCTTAAAAGACACCTTTGCTTCTGTTCATATGCCCAAAGCCAAGACAATACAGCCATTTCCATGATGTAGCATCTCCTCTAATAAAAAAATTTCTGTCTTAATCTGAGTCTGAACCTAGTTTCTCTGTCTCCTCTGATGTACCTATATGAAACATTCCCACTAGCTGGCTGACCTGTCAGTATTGTCAAGAGCCAAAACAGATCACCATACAATACATTAGTAGGAAAAGAAATACTAGGGAAAACGTGTGCCCACTGCTGAACAAGGTGGGTGCCCTGTTGACAGAGTATACAGAGAAGGCAGAGTTACTGAATGCTTTCTTTGCTTCAGTCTTTACTGCTAAGGCTGGTCCTTAGGGATCCCAGTCCCTGGAGGTCACAGAGAACACCAGAGGAACAAAGACTGGGTTACAGATCATCTGGGCAAGTTGGACACCAACAAATCTATGAGACCTGATGGGATCCATTCACAAGTGCTGAGGGAGCTGCCTAAGGTTATTGCTAAACCACTCTCATGGAGAACAGCAGAGGTTCCTGAAGACTAGAGAAAAGCCAGTGTCACTCCAGTCTTTACAAAGGGCAAGAAGAAGAATTCAAGAAATGACAGGCTTCACGACAGGGAAATCATGCTTGGCCAAACTGATACCCTTCTACTATGATTTGAATAGCCAGGTAGGTTTGGGGAGAGCAGTAAATGTTGTCTGCCTCAACAAGATATTTTACACAGTTATGTAACATCCTACAACATCCTCATAGCCAAGCTTAGGAAGTGTGGGTTAGAGAAGGAACAGTGAGGTGGATTGAGAACTGGCTGAATGAGAGAGCTCAGAGGGTTATGGTCAGGGCTGCAGAACCTAGTCAGAGACCTGTAGCTAGCAGTGTTCCCCAGGGGTTAGCAGAGAGTCCAGTCTCGTTCAACATATTCATCAATGACCTGAAGGAGGGAACAGAGCATACTCTCAGCAAGCTTGCTGATGATACAAGACTGGGAGGAGTAGCTGACACATCAGAAGGCCATGATGACATTCAGCAAGACCTGGACAGGCTGAAGAGATGGCCAGAGGGGGACCTCATGAAGTTCAACAAAGGAAAGTGTAGAATACTGCACCTGGGAAGGAATAACCCCATGCACCAGTACAGGTTATGGGTTGACTTGTTGAAAAGTATCTCCACAGAGGAGGACTTGGGAATCCCAGTGGACAAGTTCATATGCCAGCAGCATGCTCTTGCAGCCAAGAAGGCCAATGGTATCCCAGTTTGTGCTACGAATAGCGTGGCCACCAGGTCAAGGACGATTCTCCTCCCCTGCTACTCTGCCCTTGTTAGGCCACACCTGGAATATCATCTCCAACGCTGAGCTCCCCAGGTCAAGAGTGGCAGGGAAGTACCACAAAGAGTCCAATGGAGGGATACAAAGATTGTTAGGGAGCAGGAGCACCTATCTTATCAGGAAAGGCAGAGATAACTAGGTCTGAGAGACTAAGAGAAGGGATATTTAAATATTCCAAGAGGATAGGGCTGGGGTCTTTCAGTGATGCTCAATTATAGGACAAGGGGCAACAAGCACAAACTAGAACACATTAAGTTCCACCTAAACATAAGGAGAAATTTCTTTACTTTGAGGGTGAGAACAGCACTGGAACAGACTGCTCAGAGATGTTGTAGAGTCTCCTTCTCTGGACTTTAAAAGCTGCCTGGATGTTTTCCTGCACAACCTGCTTTAAGTGAACCTGCTGTAGCAGCAGGTTTGGGCTAGATAATTGCCAGAGATACCTTCAAAATCCTACCATTCTGTGATTCTGCAATAAACTGTATGCACTTCCCCTTCCCCACATTGTTAACTGCTAACTATTCCTGTAATAAACTATAATGGAAAAATCCTTTCTTGGACCAAAAAAAACCAAGAAAAAAACAAATCCTCTAAGGAAACTGCTTATGCAGGATTTATGCAGAATGAATACTGCTATTCTTCTTGTTTCTAATAATATTTGCTGGTTTTCATTGTGTGCCTAGGTTTTTAATATGAAAAATAAGACGTTATATACTGTAGCCACAAAAAACAGACTGACTAAAAAGGACCTTACAGTATCCCCAGGATTGCTGAAGCAATCGCACCAAACAAACATTTCACAAATTCCACCCCATGAAGGATTCTTGACATGCTACAATTTCAGTAAATTTAACTGCAGTCAAGTTCAAGCAAAGTAGATTAGTCAAATTGGGATGTAATGCACTTTCCACAACCTACCTAAAAAATATGTGTCAAGATGAAAGCAGTCACCTCTCAGATCAACAGAGGCACATTTGAGATAGTCCATCTCTCTGTCTTTAAGCAGGTGCATAAGGCAGATGGGATGAATGTCCAAATATGCAAATACTGACCCTTTCAAACTCTGGTACATAAATGTACCTAAATGAAGGTTTAGCTCTCTGAAGGTTTTGGTCTCTCTGAAGTGTTTAGATTGTTAGTTAGCACTGCTATTAAGTTTCCAAATCCATTTTTTTTTTTCTTCATGTGATGGATACCTACTGCTGAGTCTCCTCCTACTCAAACTAGGTGTTTATTTTTGTACATACATATCCCATCTAAGATGATCAGTTTTAAATGAGATAGATTAAGAATTACTGATACTTATTTGAGAAGAGTTAAACAGGTACCTGGAGAAAAAAAAATATTATTAAAACATTTAATCCTTAACTCAGTTTTCATGCCTCTAGTTTAGATCAGGAGGCAAGTGTATACCTCCTTGTGTATATACAGCACAGCTCTACCTTTGGCCCCTAGAAATGCTGCTGCATAATGAAGGTTGTACAATGAAGAGCTGAACAGGTTTCTCTCTGGCTCTGCAGAAAGTCAAGAACATGAAAGGTAACTGCAGGCTGGGAACAGGTCCATATTACCGAAAAAATAGAAAACAATCATCCAGAAAACAATGGATAACATGCTGGAAGGGCAAACCCAATTCTCTCGAGGTAGCCTAACAACAGAGCAGGAATATTTCTGCTTGCAGAAATGTTCCCATATCCTAGGACTGGTTTTGAACAGAAGGAACTCCTTCCCCTTTCACTCTTACGTATTCCTCAAGTCTGGTGGCAAACAGCCTTGGATGAACCTATCTTGACCAGCACCAAAGCCTGTAATGGTTTTCAAAGATTTCATGCACTAGAAAATACAGCACAGAAAATACAGAGGATTCTGTTGGCATTGGGCTTACTTAAAACTAAGCATCTCGAGCAAACACATTACATACAAACTTATACACAAAAGTGTTATAATGAAATATGACAAATTGCTCCTTGTAGTATTTTCTTGTTCTTGACTCTTAAGACTTTAACAGAATAAATATGTAGAAGAGCATACTGAAAATCAAGTGTACCCTTACTGAACTAAAAAGTCATCACTGAAAGTTTCAATAAATCCAGAATGTGTCTTTATGCAACTGGTAAATATTTAAAACGAATTATCACCCCTGGAAACATGAGTTCCCAAAGAAAGATGTAAAAAAAATGTTAAACCTGCAGACTCAGAGAAATAATGTGCTGTACCAGATCAAACAAATAACAATGAAAACTACAGAAAAATACCCTCAGAGGAAGGAAATCAGTATTTTATAAGTGGGAAATTACTAGATCTTCAAAGCCAGGGGAAACAAAGATTAATCGTGGAAAGGGGGAGGAATTTTTAATGCTCCTACATCTACACCTTTCTAAATAAGAAGTATGACTGGTATGACTTCAGTGCCCAGAAAGTCAAAAAAAACCATTTACCCAAAAAACATTTACCCAAAGTTTTTTTCCTACTTTGTATTCACCGATATGTTTTCTGGTAGACAAAATTGTTTTCAGTCACATCTATACCAAGCAGCCAGACTTTGATTTTTTTAAATAATAGCTGAGACAAAAGGGTAGTATGTTCTGTGGATCGAAATTTGGAAATTAATGTCTATGTACCACTGAAGATTCCCAGCATTACCTGAAGCAGCATATGGTTTCATGACAAGATTGGAAGATACTAAAGAAATGTTTTATTCTGCTAGGCAAATAAACACTTAGTTCAAGGGTTTCTGAAACTTGTAATTCTGCAAGAAAAATTGCTGATGAGTCACAGTACTGGATTTTGTTTTATCTATAACAAATCACAGATCCATTAATTACAATCTATGATGTTTTAGTAATATACCCTGACAGAATAATTCAAACAAGTCTGGGGAGTAAGAAATACCACAAAGATTTTGTTGTCCATATGAGATGTCTTGGCCACACAGGATACTGCTTCTCTGAGAAAATGAGTTTGCAACTTGCAGAGGTCTCACTCATCAGAGTAAATTTCATATGTCTGTATCTGTAAGTATAATACATCATCAACAAGATGCTGATGCAGTAGGGCTCTTGGAAGACCAATACCTCAGCCTCCTGAGTTCTCTGGGTGAAGATGTTAATTGTCGAAAGGCCCAACTTGGTGCAGGGAATATACCTTCAGGACAATTCACTATAAAAACTGGAAACAAATATGCCATATTAATAGGGTAGTTTTCCTAGTCTATTTATAGTAAAGGCATTCTATTTATGTCTAACCACACAGTTGATATACCTGTGTTTATATGTTCCATGAACTATGGACTGTGTAGAAGGATTACAACAAACCAATGCCATTCTGGTTCTTGTCACCTCAGACATTTAATGGGACTGATGTCAAACAGTGTTCTTGCCTGCCTTCCTTCAGGGTAGGCGTTCATAACATCAATGAGATTACACAGCAAAGTTTCTTCTATCCAGGTGTAGCACAAGTTTGCTCTCGCTAGACTGTGAAACTGAACCGCAGTCACCTTAATTATTCTGCCCACGTATCTGTAACATCCTCATAGGTAAGCTCAGCAAGGGTGGGTAGAGAAGTGGACTGTGAGGTGGATTGAGAACTGGCTGAATGACAGAGCACAGGTTTGTGATCAACGGTGCTGGGTCAAACTGAAGGCCTGTAGCTAGTAGATTTCCCCAGGAGTCAGTACTAGGTCCAGTCCTGTTCAACACATTCATCAGCAAAGGAGATGAAGGAACAGAATGTCCTCTCAGCAAGTCTGCTGATGATACAATACTGGCAAGACTGGCTGACACACCAGAAGGCTGTGCTGCCATTCAGGAGGAACTTGACAGGCTGGAGAGTTGGGCAGAGGGCAACCTCACGAAGTTCAACAAGGGCAAGTGTAAAGCACAGCACCTGGGGAGGAATAACCCCATTAATTAGAACAGGTTAGGCTTTGACCTGCTGGACAACAGCTCAGTGGAGTAGGACCTGAAAATTTGGGTGGACAAGTCCACAATGATCCAGCATTGTGCCCCTGTGGCCAAGAAGGCCAACGGCATTCTGGCATGCATTAAGAACAATGTAGTAAGCAGGTTGAAGAAGATTCTTTTCCTCCTCTTCTCTACCCTGGCGAAGCTGCACAGATTATTGTGTCCATTTCTGAGTTCCCCAGTTGAAGAGTGGCAGGGAACTACTGCAGAGAGTCCAGTGGAAGACCAAACAGATGATTAGGAGAACCTCTCTTAACAATGACAAGCTGAGAGACTTGGGACTTTTGATCCTGGGGAAAACTGAGAAGGAATTTTATCAATACTTACAAACAACTAAAGTGTGGAGGTCTTTTCAGTGGTGCTCAGGGATAGAATAAGGGACAATGGACACAAATTAGAACACAGGAGGTTCCACTTGAACTTAAGGAGAAAATTCTTTACTTTGAGGGTGATGGAGCACTGGGAACAGGCTGCCCTGAGAGGCTGTGGAGTCTCCTTCTCTGGAGAATTTCAAAACCTGCCTGGACACATTCTTGTGCAACCTCGTCTAGGAGTATTTGTGTTAGCAGACAGGCTGGACTAGATAATCACCAGAGGTCCATTCCAACCCCTACCATTCAGTGATTCTACAGATTTTACAATTCTGTATCAGAGCTAAGGGTATTTATGTTCCCAGTATGTTGAAATACTAATTATATTAATGCAAGGGCAGATGCTTTTAAACAGCTTTTTTTTAAACAATAAAGTGACTTAAAATAAAAATATAAACTAATTTAAGGTGATCTAGTTAAATTTACCCTCCTAGTACTGAACTTCTCTCATTTTCATTTTGAGGAGCTAGTCACACAGTACCTACACTGACCATTCTCTTTTTCTATTAAAACACAAAAAGAACATGATAATGCAACCACAAGACACAGTCAGAGTTATTTATTCACTAGAAAACAGAACTGTTGGAGATTTTAGTTCCAACACAGAATTGTTAAGTCAGTTCTTGAATTCTACAATAATTCTCACCAAAGCATGAGCTGGCCAGTATATAATAAAGGTAATAATGAACATAATAACAAAGATCAAAGATCAGAATTTGTGGAAAACCCCTATCACGAGAGAAACAAAAAAAAAGATGAAATAGCTAAATTTCTCCTGAAAGCCTTAATGAATTAATTTGGAAAACTTACCTGTTCCGCATTCAGCAACTGGACTACTTACTGTACAGTTCCACATCTGAATATCCCATATTTTTCTTCTTTATACTTCATAGCCATATGCTATAGTTGCCTAACTAAGAAAATAGAGGGTACAGGACTCTTGATAGCCCAGATTATTTTCCTTTGAATTACAGTAAAATATTATCCTGCTTAAATCATGTGAATAGATGACTTTCTATTGGGAAAAAAAAAACAACAAAACAAAACAAAAAAAATCTTCCTTTGATTTAAAAGACTTAAAGGAATATCCTTGTGATACCTTTTTTCAGCAGACCACTCACAGAATTACCATGACTTACATTAACCAAAGTCAGAGGGAAGTTTGCTCCAACCTATTCTCTACTATGCCACAAAGAGTCCTGCACATCACTCAGTCACAACAAATGGCCACTGTCTTGTGCCCAGTGAAAATTCTTATAACTTCTGAGCATTAATCAGCCAATCAAACAAAATTTTTCAGCCAAAGCTGTGACATCTGTTCACCACAAAGACAAAAGTCACTGCATTGCAGGAAGTGGGTTTTTCGACAGGTCTCAATATCTGTTTTAAATGGGTACTGGCTAGAGTTTTGCATCATAGGTGAAACGTTGGCTAGGGTAAAATGCAGCTTTGTATTAATTTTTCAGTCCTAACTTGAGGAAAGAAATATGTATTGACGAAGAATTACTGAAGAAGTGGCTATTGCACATCCTTGCCTGGCTAGTCATCCATCACCTCTAAGCATCACCTGCAGTGTGGAAGATGCTTAAAGACACTTGGGTGAACAGGTTCGAAGCACAGAGTGGTGTTCCAAGGCTGCATTTTTTTTCAGTCCTACTCCTCTCTGTGGACAGAGCACTGAAGCAGACAAAGTGTCCTAATTTTGAGAGCAGAGAGTCTCATTGTGAAGAAAGGTAAGCACTCCTGGGCCCTACCAAACAAGAACTGAAGGACTTTGTGGGACTAGCATATGGGGTACTGAAGGATGGAGTTGAGTAGCAGCATTTTGCTGAATACCAAACCTGCAATGGTTTCCTTCAGAGTCACTGGCTAACAAGAAAGATTTCACACTGGGTCTTATAAATCTCTACTTAGCCACTGAAGTAGACTATGTTACCTCATCTCCATATGATGAAAGCCTCATTTGATTTGAGGCCTAAACCTCCTTTTATTTTAAAGGCAAGACTATGGTTTGACTGAAAGTAAGAAAACCAGCTTTTCTTCCCACTTCTGTAGTCTTTCTTCACAGAAAGAATGAAAAAAAAGTATCAAGTAAGGATCTGCATCTAATTTAACAAGAAATTTATCTAACTGAACACATCCTAATGTTGTCATTAAAATGTGTTTTATTTGCTAATTTGCTTGCAATGCTTCAAAATTTTTCTAACCCTGGGGGCTTATGAGATCAAAATAACAGACTTATTCTTGCCTACCCCATTTTTTCCATCCCTTTACCAGAGATCCTTGCCTTGATAAACTTGTGCACTTGCAACCATTCCGTTATTTTGGAATACAAAGGTAACATTTAGGACTCAACTCCTATCATGCTGCCAGTTTATTTTCTAACCCATCACTTGCACTAGTTATCTCACTCCCTTTCCATCATTCAAATTTCTATCGCAAAGAATTTTTTTTCAAACTTTATTGAAAATGTAGACACAATACTAATTTCCTTTTTAGCCACTGAGTCCCTATCCCATTCTCACTGCAAGGTATTTCCACTTGTTTTCTGTGGTCTCTTCTTGTTGACTCTGAAGAGCTCTTTGCTACTTAATTTCTTGTCTTTGGAAGTCTAATTCAGCTCACCTTTAGTCAGCTCCCTCTTCAATCTTATTATTTCTCAAAATGCAGGAGCTATGAACTAAATGGTTTTAACTTTTTTTCTTCAGTCTCATCTGTATAGCCTCTTGTTGTAAACTATGCAACACCAATAGCCTGTGGGAAATTCACAGCAGTAGCAATGACAGCACCAGCACTGGCACCAACTATAAAACTATAATGTGGAATGGATGCTCTGCTTCTGGATGTTTTCACTCTCTCTGCACTGCTTTCCCTTAAAAGGCTTCAGCTGCATATTGTGTAAGGAGCAGAACTAAAATAAGAGTCAACCCCCCTTATATGGGCAAGTATTACAGTGTTACTCCTTCCCAGTCTTTAATTTACTAAGAAAAAAAAAACGAAGAAGAAGAAAAAAACCAACAACAACCCAGTGGAATGCTAAGTCCTCACACACAACACAGATAACCAGGACATATCACTAATATCAGATGTGAACTGCTATGGCTGTCAGGGAGGCTGACACGAGCACAGGGCAGAATAATAAAAAAATTAGTAGATGACAAATTCCTGCTTTCTAATATGCTACATCTCACAGAGAAAGATTATAGAAACAAAAATCAAACTGAAAAAAAAAAAGACCTGAAAACACTTTAGTTGCAGAGGATCTGAAAACATTTGGCTTTTTTTGGTTTTGCTTCTTCCCCAAGGCTTCTGCATGTGAACTAAAGGTACAGTGAATCAGGGTTTGGTGTTCAGGGATAGTTCCTGTCTTTGAGACTGGTAACTTCAGGTGGATTTTCTCAACTGACAATAGTTCTGAGGATGGTAAAGGACTGCTAATACATGCAGAAATCACCTCCTTGTTAAATTCTATCCAGGACAGTTTTAATTCCCTTTCTATCAATGGAGCTTTCTGGCACTCACACAATATACCTGTGGTGCCAACTAACTGTCCCTGCCTCTCAGTCTCACATTGGCCTTTCCTTGTGTTAGAAATCTCTCAACAGCAAAGCCTGAAAATTATCCCAGTGGAAAGGCAAAGTCCTATAAAAACAACCCGAACTGTTCGTGTCTTCTAAAACACAGCAACCAGACAGACTAGAAACTTGTCTGGGCTACATATAACACGTTGCGTTCAGCACAATCACTGCTTTGCTCCAAGAACATGAACTATTGTGTGGAAGGCCAGTCCCTTGGCTTTAAGCTCCTAAACCAAGCAACTTTAAATCTTAGCATATCTCCCTTTAGACCCTTTAAATTCATTGGACCTTTTCTGTCTCCTGTGGGAACATACTTGAAAAGGCTTGTCCCAACACAAGCACGGTTGAAACGCTCATCAAGGAACTCAGGCTCCGTGACAGACGCCGGGGTGCGTGCTGCGGTTGTTTACACTACTTGCTGCCACCTATAGGCCATGGTGTGAACACACAACTCAGTGCTTCACACTGCGAAGTTCTGCACACAGACGGAAATATCTGCCAAATGTTACAAGCACCTTGTGCAACATACCAAGAAGACAGCACTTTTTAAAGTACTTGAGACACAGTAAGCAATTATGGTAAACTAATTTGTGTGCCAAACCCAACATACAATTTCCTGATTCAGTCCCTGAAGGTAAAAGCAAATCCATATGCTTAACTTCATAATCAGCTGCAGAGTCAGGAGAGTGCTGCAGAACTGAAATGCATTTGTAAGTAGGTCAACAACTGCAGCACTGCTCTGCTTCCAGTCTCTGAGAAAGGGCTGTAAAATGCCTCTGCCTTTTCCCTGATCCAACACGGCTCCTTGCTGAGTCTTTCAAAACTAATGTGATAACCCTGCCCACTACGGGCAGGAGGTCAAAGCACAACGTGCATGGACACTGTCCTTTAGCCTAGTCTCCCTCACTTGCTGTGCAGTGAACTGCCGCTGAAGCAGAATTTACTTGTCAACAGGGACAGTAAATGCAATTTTTACAAATACACAAAGCAGATGGCATGCAAAGTTTAATTACTTCACCTCACATTGGTGGATGCTCAAAGGATGTTACTGTTGTAGTGATCAAGACACAAAATTACTGCAGGTGTTAAAACTGTGGATGGTATACACAGTGAGAGTGGTACCATCCCCACTACAGCAGGGCACTATGGTGGGCACTATGAGGCAGTGAAGAATCATTTTCTGAGAAGTTAAATCACTTTTAAGAAGTTGCCATAGAGGAGACTTCATACACAAGCTTAGGTTTCAAAGCCATGAGTAGAGTTTTGGCCTATAATTCCTTTCTGAAATCTAGTTAACACAGAATCCTAACAGTGAGATTCCACATGAGGAAAAAAATTCTCTGAAGAGCTAAGTACTTACTTCAATTTAGAAACTAAGAACTGTCACTCTTTTCAAGAAAATACAGCATACAGCATATTTTTCAAGAAAATAAAGAAATCTCACCATGGAAAACTAGACTTCATCAGAAGTCCCTCCTTCAGACAGGAAAATACCCAATGAGCTCACGACATCTGTTTCTGTTCAGGCAGACTATCATGGCATGGACAAGTGCTGTCAGCAAGAAAGCACTGTAGCTCAGCCGACACACAATTCTTTGCAATCTCCAAGAAAAAAAAAATCCTCTCTCTCTTCACTGTTGAAAAAAATCTTAGCACTTCAACAGATTTTAGCACAGAACAGATGTTCAGAAAAGAATTGGAAGTGGACATAACTGCTAGACGCTAGATTTTTGCACAATACTAAAATTAAATTGACTAAAACCTGACTCTGGTGTTTGATATGAGTAGAGTTACTACAAAGCACTTTCATGAAATTGCTTTTAACATAGGAATTCACCTCTAATAAATAATTTAGTAGGCCAAGATTAAAAACAAACTTACTGCCTTTTTTTAAAAGAAAAATTACTTCAAAGATAATGAGAAACCTTTAATTTCAGAAGAAGTATTTGCTCTCTTACTGCAAGCAGTGGAATCAGGTGAATGAATTCACACCTCCCTGGGCACCCTTTCCAATGTTTCACCACCCTCAGGCTAAGGAACTTCTTCCTAATGTCCAATCTGTGTTTACTCTTCTCTAGTCTGAAGCCATTGTCCCCTGTCCTACTACTACAGGCCTTTTGTAACAGCACGCTGCTTCTTGCACATTCCTTTCAGGTACTGGAAGGTTGCTTTATGTCTCCCTGAAGCCTTCTCTTCTCCAGGCCAAACAACCCCAACTCCCTTAGCCTGTCTTCACAGGAGAGGCACTCCAGACCCCTGATCATTTTCATGGCCCTCTGGACCTATTCTACCAGGTCCACATCCTCCTTGTACTGAGGGCTTCAGAGCTGGACCCAGTACTCCAGGTGAGGTCTCACCAGAGCAAAGTGGCAGGATCACCTCTCCAAATCTGCTGGCCATGCTTCTAAGTTAGTCAGTTGAATGTTTCTCAGTTATTATTTGGGAATTAGTTGAATATAAAATTCTGTTTTCAATCAATCAATAATTTTACCTTCTTGAACTCCTCACATGACCACACTACTTCCCTCTCACTGAATAAAACGAGTCAGATTGAATCCACCATGCTTAAAATTACAGCACAGTATTTATATTAGTGTCCTTTTCTGCTGTGTTTAAGGGAAAACATAGAGATGACAAAACGACAAGAAACAAGGATGAAGACCCGGAATAAGCCTGCAACATTTGTCAGGTGGCAGCTCCACAAAATTTTTAGCCCAAATTTTGGTGGGAGGAGAGGACTAGTGTGATTTAAGTGCTGCAACTGAGTCCGTATGAGGGATCTACAACCTCATGGCAATGAAGCAGGAAGTGGTCTGTTCCATCAGTGTGGCACTTGCCCCCATTGGTTGGTCAGGCCAGGTTTGGTGCTTAGCTAGCACAAACACACAGGCACTGGAGCTCTAAACAGCATCTCTGCACTGCTCTGTATTGTGTGACACATGTAGACTTATGGGCTTGTCCAGGTTTCTATGAAAAGCACTGAACTGTGTGAAGCGAGCATGACTCAGGCTTTGCTGAATTACTACACTGAATTTTCCTTAGCTGGAGCAGTGTTCAGAACATTCACAAACTTCATACAATTTCAAACTACAGGACTGTCTGTGGACATGCAGCCTGGTCTTACGTGTTGTGTTCCTCCTCCTCCTTCCAGTTCTGTGTCGTTTTACATCTTTTCAGCACTGCTCCCCCATGCCACCCACAGTGAGATTTATGAAGAGAAGCAACCTAGGAGGTTCATGCTAGAGGATGCTGACTCAGTCACAGCAAAACTTCAGTTTCTCCTTTACAGGACAGCCAGTGTTTTATACAAAGGGTCAGTGTCAAAAAAATCATAAGGACAATACATTATAAAAGGAGGGGAAAGATAAAACATTGAAGTAATGGAAAAACTATTACTTCTGTGCAAGATTTCTTTTTTTCTATATTCTACATTCATTTTTTAAAATAAACTTTTACAAAAAGTTTTCATATTTCCTGTCAGATCTCTGGGGTTTCTCATGAGTCCAAAAGTTAAGTGTGCGTAAGTATTTTGCTGAACTGGTGCCAAGAGGCAAAAGTCAGCTATTTCACTTTATTAAGTATTAAACACCCATTACAAAGAAAGACTTGTTATGTGTACTGTAAGGCCTGTTTCCAAGAAATCTGTTAACGAACCCAGTACCTTGCAGACAGAAATACTGCTTCTTATGAAGAGAAAAAAAAAACCTGATGACAAGGTGGATAGGGCTGTGTAAACAAAGATAAGTTGGATAGTTTATTGTTACAAAGGGAGGGAAGAAGTAATTTCAAAGTCCAAAAATGGATGTGTTCATCCTCTTGATTCTGATTTCTCCTCATTGCGTACATCCATATAGAAAAACAGGATGCTGTGGACACACCCTATAACACAGCCAAACAATTCTTTGGTGTAACTAAAGCTAGATGTTTGTCTGTGCTGGGACCAAGACCTGCATGTAGCTCTCCTGCCTATACCCTGCAGACCCCTTCTTGATTTCAACCAGAAGTACCAATAGGAAAACTCTATCCTTTATATGACTTTTTTTTTTAACCTTGTACTCAAGGACCATCAAATTGATTACCATGACCAGGTATCAGCCATCACTAGCAAACAAATTGTAGTTGAGATGGACTCCAAAGCTCATGGGAGGAAGGTCAGTTTGTTGGGCTCACATGGGGTGTTGGGGAGGAAACTTTCTAGAACAAACAGTTACTGAATGTAAGAAGCTATTTTTCATCTCTGGGTCTCTGCCCATATGGCTTCAACTCGCTCATGGTGACTTTCCAGAAGTGTCCCAAGTCATGAAGTGATGTTTAGAAGATCTTAAAGATAGCTGGCTAAATAAGGAGCATGTAAAACAGCTCTCCTTAAACTGGGACCTGAGCAACAGGAATAGGAGAAACTAAGTGGACTCCTTACCCATTTTACCTCAATTGTAGGAATACTCTTAGGCATGGTAAGGCATTGCCAAGACTCTCATCCATTCATTAGTAACAAACTTATAATGTGCTGAATGATCCGTTTGAAGAATTTACAAAAAATATATCACCAGATTTACAGTAATTTTTTCAACTGAAGAATTGACAAAGTGCTCTGAAGACATATGCCATGTTGAGCTTGGATCGTCATGCATTTGATGATAGCTATAAGGACATAAAAGGAAAGGTCTGATGGGTTAGTAGAAGCTGCAGTTAAATATTACTATGGTCAGCTCAGCTGGGCATTCTACCACTACTTCACTCCAGTGAGTTGCAAGAACCTACACTCACACTTGATTATGCTGAGTGTCCTCAAGGGACAAAGCCTCAAACGTGTCCTGAACCAGACAATAGTGCAGGAGCCAGGAGGTCTGGTTTTTCAGGAGATGGCCCACATTGCCCAGGCTTGTCTGAACATGCCCCAGGGTCGAAGTGGGCCAGGTGTGTGTGCCTTTGGCCACGTTTGGAGGAAACTGATTCTACAGGTTTCCGTCTCTTAATCTTTGTTGTCAGTGACCATCATTGTCTCAGGAAATCTATAAATACCAGCCCAAAGAGTGAGTGCCTTGCCTTGCCTTGTTCAAGATCTGGGAGAAGCCACAAGCCTTAACCCTGCAAGTCTGAGAAGCCAAGCCTTGCCTGCCTTGCAATTTGGAACCCATGCTGTGCCTCAGTTTACCCAGAAAGACACAAGTGCCCCTCACAGTACCACCTTGTAAAGCCCAGGAGCGGACAGATGCATCTTGCTGACGCAGACAAACCCTGGAAAAGCCAAGACCCCAGGACAATTTTGGTTTGTTGGAAGAAGCAACAAGAACCGATGCAGAGATTGCAGCTGGAAGAACCTCTCCAAAACAGGCAAAGCTACAAAGCTGACAAGCCCTGCAAGCCTCGGTAACAACCACATTTCTACAAAGCTTTCAGCTATAAAGCCTTTGGAGATAAACCCTGCATATGCCACAGCACCAAGCTGCAGAAGCCAACAGAAAGTGAAACTGTATTCCTTCAGCTTTCACCTGTTTGATGCCATTTTGGTTTTGTTTAAATCCCAGTGCATGCCGTGTGGTACCATGATCTGTGGATTATAAACGTGGTGAGTGAATCATAGAATCAACCAGGTTGGAAGAGACCTCCAAGATCATCCAGTCCAACCTATCACCCAGCCCTATCCAATCAACTAGACCATGGCACTAAGTGCCTCATCCAGTCTCCTCTTGAATGCCTCCAGCGATGGCAACTCCACCACCTCCCTGGGCAGCCCATTCCAATGGGCAATCACTCTCTCTGTGATGAACTTCCTCCTAATATCCATCCTATACCTCCCCTGCCACAACTTGAGACTGTGTCCTCTTGTTCTGCTGCTGGTTGCCTGGGAGGAGACCAACCCCCACCTGGCTACAACCTCCCCTCAGATAGTTGCAGACAGCAATGAGGTCACCCCTGAGCCTCCTCTTCTCCAGGCTAAACACCCCCAGCTCCCTCAGCCTCTCCTCATAGGGTTTGTGTTCCAGGCCCCTCACTGAATGTACTGGACTGAAGTGATTTTCAGTGAGTAATCTACGAAATTTGATTTTTATAAACATCTGTTAAAAGGTCTGTTGCCCTAGAGAATTCTAGAGCTCCCCCCTCTTGTGAGCAAAGTCAGCATGTTGCCAATGTTCTTTTTTTTTTCTTTACAGTTTAAATTACTGTTTGTTATTTCTATTTTTTTTATAATATTTAAATTGTTTAAATTTTAATATTTAAATTATTTAAATTTCGCTAATGTTTAAATTGTTACATGTTCCTGCTGGTGAGGTATCTGTTCTACAACCAAATATTTCAAACCAGTAAATAGGTTTTATTAATATTTTCCATGGGATTATTTTAATTAATATTTTAATTAATCACTCTGCCTATTAATAAGTCCATACATTCATAACACTGAGTGATACACATCAGAAAGGCAATTTTCAAAAAGTGGCAAAGTCAGATTTAAACTGGATGGGAAGCACAGACTGGTAACAGCATCACTAAGATCCTACAATTGGCAAAAGCAAGCATGAACCAGATCTGTTAAGCATTTCTAAATTATGGGAGAAAAAGCAAAACAAAGTATGTTTGTACAGAGTTTTGACAAACACGAAGCTAAGAGAGCTTAAGGTGTACTGGACGGGAAGCTGATTGAACAAGAGGAAGTAGCCTTACAGATCTGTCAGCTGACAGTATGCCTCCTGAGAACAGGTAGACCCATGGCCAGAAGAGTGGAGAAAAGATCATTTCCCTGTACTTGGCACTGGTGAGGCTGCACCTCTAATACTGTGTTCAGTTTGGGGCCAGTCAGTACAAAAAGGATATTCAATTGCTGCAGCGTGTCCAGAGAAGGGCCTCAAGTGGTGCCAGGAAAGGTTTAAATTAGGAAATATTCGGAAATATTTCTGTAAGAGTGGTCAGGCATTGGCATAGACTGCCCTGGTAGGTGACAGAGTCAAAAACCCTTGAGGTGTTCAAAAAAAACATGTAGACACGGCACTTCTGGACATGGCTTAATGCCCATGGTGGTGCTGGGCTGATGGGTTGGACTTGATCATCTTAAAGATTTTCTCTACACAAAACAGTTCTATGATTTTAGACCACAATCTCTTGTGTTTCTGAAGAACTATCTAAGCAAGATTTAAGTAACTAGGAGGGGTGTAGAATTAACTCTTGAATATGCAAGACTCAAGAACCTAGAGCTGGTGTGAACCAGTGCATGAGAGCTGACAACCAATGCTGTCTGGCCCACAAAGGAGCTATCATTATGATCAAATCATGCCCAATCTTCCCTAAGAAATCAATCTTCATGTGGTAAGAAAGATACTGAGAAAAATGTGATACTGGATGACTACAGAGGTAAAACAATCTAGTAGTGAGTGATCAACCAGTCAGATGTGGCTGCTTAATTGTCCAGTTCACAAACAGATCCAGACTAACAGCATAACTGCTGGGTTTTTTTAATGGAGATGTCTCCTGTATCTGTTACTCCCCTCTGAAATCACAGAAAGATTCTGCAGGCCAGTCAAACCACCTGGAATGCCTGCACAAAGACAGTAAGTAAGGAGGCTCTCTACCATACTACAAAAGACTCAGCATGCTGCGAGTCTACCTATCAGCGGAACAGTAATAGATACTGTGGAAAAGAGATAGGTAGTGGCACCTTCAGCATGACACCTGAGAGGCTATCCATAAATAAGAGTCCTGTCAATTTGGGGCAAGGGGAAAGAAAATGTTGCCACAGCACCATGGTATTTGGTGGTAGGAAACAGTCAAAGCGTGGGGTTTGTATTCCATTCAGAAGCTATGCAGCAGAAGTTAAAATGAAATTAAAAAAAAATCTTAAACTAAATGGAAACAAGAAGCAAACCATAGTCATGGCACTGAAACTCCCTTAAACAACATGAGTTACAATGCTTATGGATGTCTCTTAACCTACACTACCCATAATCATTAGTGATGTTTATGACATTTCAATGAAACTACATACTGGAGTTCCAGGAAGATACTGCTGAACTTTGGTAGTTAGAGGTAGAGCTAGAGCACACACAAATGGAAAACAGATTCCCACAGCACTGTAGCTCATACCACACCTGAGATCCATACTACCAAACAATACAAAAAAAAAAGATTAATCCTTTAAGGAAATTTACGTGCTGTGGCTTAGTCCACACTGTGACAGTTTGGCAACTTCACTTGTTTTAGTGGTAATAAAAGCTACTTTGACAGTGAAAGCCTAATCAGTTTCATCAAGAGCGAAGCTCATACTTCTCAAAAATTCAAATGAATGCTATAACTCATTTAATTGATGAAAACATGAAAATTTTCACTTGTCTCCCAGCCAAATCAGCTGGGGTAGAAAACTGTTTAGGTATTACAGTTGCAAGCTATATATATGAGTAATTATTCCTCCTCTCTTTAATATAACACACATACACCCCATGTATAATACAGAAGTTCACTGAAATGCTACCACTGTCTTTGAACTGTACATCACCATGAACCCTAACTTAAAAGTTTGGAAACTTTCAAGAGAAAGTATTACAGTAACTAACGCTGTTTTCAACTGTTTCTCTTGGTTACAAATGTATTGGAAAGCTTTGCTGAAGATGCAGGCTGCGTAACTTTCTTATTTTGGGGTTGTTTTCTTCAGGGCGTGGGATGCTATCAGGCGTACTCATCATGACGTCCCACACCAAATGCTGTTCTCATGTTGCTTCAGCCATCACTTCAAGATTCAAACCCAAAATATGTAACTTCACACCCTCTTTTGTAAAAGCTTCAAGAGGCAGCTTGCAAAGGAAGTGTAACCTTCAGGACTAAGTGCCTGTGACTCCCTGCCTTCTGGAAACTTTACTGTCTCCTTCACAGAAGCTCTAACAGTGGATTAAAACCAGCTATTGATATACACAGTATGTAGGTATAGCTGTGCTAAGAAGAGTAAAGAGAAAGACAAAACTGACTTTGCAAAATACAACTAGCAAACATGAGCATTTCTATGTATATACAATGAGAAAGATGTGCTTTGGCAGCAACACACCCCAACAGAATTCATGTAACAAAATCAGCTGGCACAGTGCTCAGAGTCCTGTGAGGTGCAATTAAAATCATAGAATATCTCAAGTTGGAACAGACCCATAAAGATCACCAAGTTTAACTCCCAGCTCCTTGCAGGACTACATAAAACTAAACTACATGTCTGTGAGTGCCATCCAGACACTGTCAGAACTCTGACAGGCTTACTGCCACGGCTACTTCCCTGGTGAGCCTGTTCCAGTGACAAATTGCATACATATGTACTGTAGATATCAGAATCTGAGGTTTGATTGCAGAATTCATAATACTAATGAAAAAACCTCCAACCACCTGGCAAACATCTGTCCATGAACTCCGGATGTACTGCAGTGATCACTAAAGTTATGCATGCCCTTCCTGGCTAGATACAATAACCACTTTTCATTACTATTTCAGCATTCCATATGCCTATAGAGTAACTTAACTCCTCCTTGACGGTAAAGTAAGAATAAAGTAAAAGTAAAGTAAAGGTAAAAGTAAAGGTAAAAGTAAAGTTTTTTAAAAAAATGTGGATGTTGATCAGTCACAATGATCTCTAGCATTTTTAGTGAACTTGTACATAACAAATATAATTCCTTTAAAAATTCTCTTTAGTTTAGCCTCCAACTTCTGGGTAGCTCAGCAGCAGAAAGATTATGCCTTATTCTAGGGAAGATACTGTCCTTTTTTTTTTGTATGACTGCAGCTGACCATCTTGGACAGTCTATGTCTGTCCACTTCTCAAGAGCATGGCCTATGACTAGTTAAGCTGTGCAAACAAAGGCAGGTTTCTTTGCATGTAGATCTCGGAACAAAGCTGTAACCACTATGCTGTAGTGTGCTATATTAACAGCCTACCTTGTTACTGTCTTCCTGAATAAGCCAGGAAGAAGGCTGTACTACAATCCTCTTAAGGTATGGAAAAAACAGAAAGACCTCAACTCCAGGGAGGTGGTGGAGTCACCATCCCTGGAGGTGTTCAAGAGGGGATTGGACGTGGCACTTGGTGCCATGGTTTAGATAGGCATGAGGTGTAGGGTGACAGGTTGGACTCGATGATCCTTGAGGTCTCTTCCAACCTTCTTGATTCTTGATTCTTGATCCTGTATGGTCACTGCTTCATACAAAACCTGTCAGTTTTCCAGCAATAAAAATGGTCTATGAAGGCAACAGGGAAATGTTTTGTAAGTTCTCTTACTTTATAGAAACTGTACTCTTACTTTATAGAAACTATAGAAAGGGAGCTTTCATGATACCAGAAAAGAGACGCTATAAATGGAGAAAAGGGAGAGGCATTCTCCTTACGTCCTTCTGAAAATACTTAACTGAGGCAAGTCTCAGTAACGTCATCACTAATGACCAGCAAGAAATGCAATAATCCTATGAACTAAGCACAGGGAAAATACCCTTCCATTACCTCAGGAGTACACATGGCCTGTAATCATTAGCCTTTTAAGGCTTATTACATTGAGTTCAGCTAGTTCAAAAGACACCGTGCCCATACTCATTGATGAAGACACAAAACAAATGTGAATATAGCTGAAACGTGGCATATAACTCTGAACTGACAGCGATTCAAACTGGGGTTTCAGTATTCTGAATTGCCTGAGTAACAGACAAAAAATAGCTTTAGGTATGTAGCAGAAGTTACTGGTTGCTTCCACAGCCTCTTCTTCACCTCCTAAGTACTGAGACACTACACCTACTCTGTAAGGCAGAGTCATCAGGACAGCTCAGAAAATTACCAGGGGGAAAAAACAAACCAAACCATACCAGTGCATTTTATCCATTTGGATAATAGCATGGCTTGGAAGGAAAGAAAATAAAAAATAATAATTTGAGGAAATGTGAACATTTTCTGCATATCACCTTGCTGTTAAACATGGTAACTACAAGAGTGCAGGCAAAATGAACAGTCTTAGTAGCATGAGAACCTTTTAGCAAAGATCTCTTCACAGGGCCAAAGCATTATAAAACAATACACTGACCAAGGGAGATCTCTAAACCAATCTCCTGACCAAAGAAGGGTCAGCTATGAGGTATGACAAGTTTGCTCATGGTTTTACTCAGCTGGACATTATGTTTCACATTATTATCATTGCCTGTTATCCTCCCACCACATATAGCTGTGCGGTGACTGCCTCCATCTTCTTGACAGCCTCTCTGTACATAGAGGCAGCCGCTGTTAATTCCCATCAAAGCCATCCTCCAGACTGAACAAATTTTGTTCCCCAGCCTCTTCTCATAGGGCCTGTGCTCCAGACTCCATCTGTCTTGGTGATCCTATGCTGAATTCACTCCAGTTTATTGATATCTCTCCTGTAGTGGGGATCCCCAAACCAGACACAGTATCTGGAAGTAGTTTTACAAGTGCTGAACAGAGAATAATCACTTCCCTCACTCTCTGGGACACATTCTTATTCATGCAGCTTTTGGTTTTCTCCTGTTCCAGGGCCCTGAGCTGTCTCTGCAGAGGTACTCCTTAGTCTGCATCACTGTAGGACTCTGCCTTTTTAGGAACAGGATTCATAGTCTGTCCTTTCTGAATTTCATCAGGTCCTTGCCCTCTAGCATACCCCTCACAATTTGGTGTCATCTGCAAACTTGGTAAGAGTGCTCTTCATCTCCTCCTCCAGACCACTGACAAAGATGTTGAATAGGACAGGCCACAGAACAGAGCCCTGCAGTACCCCACTTTTTACCAGCTCATCAACCAATGGTCTGACCACCAAACCAGATTTTTACCTATCTAGTTACCTACTCATCCAAATCAAAATTCCTGAATTAATCCAAGAATGCTGCAGCACACAGTGTCAAAAGCCTTGCTAAAATGGAAGTAAACTACATCTGCCCTACCCTCATCAACACATTCAACAGTTTTAGCATCTGGGCAATCAAGTTGATTAGACATGATTTATTGTAGTAGCTCCCTAATAAGGGCATTTAGATGAAGATTCCTTTCCTTACACTAGTTCTGCTTTTTCTCTCTTTAAAACTGTTCTGCAGATTTTAGTGAGAATTACTAAGTGCTTGGTGCAATTGTGATACATGGCAGGAAAGCGAAAGGAAGAGAGCAATTTCATAACTTCATGGTAGTTTCATAGAAATAAAGACAAATAAAATGGAAGACAAAATTATAATATGCCATAGAAAGAGACCATTACTACAGAACTACAGAATGGTTAAGGCTGGAAAGACCTTAGGCTTCTTTCATTTGCCCACAAAATGAAACAGAAGACAACATTTCTTTTTCAAAACTAACCTGACAATGAAAGCGACTAAGACTTAAACTAGTACCTGTTCTAACAGGACTCTCAAAATTCTTCAGATTATGTTAGGTAGCCTGGCTCTGTCACAGTCTTATAAGAGATCTTCAAAACATCCAGAATGTAAAGAACTATTTCCTGCCTTGTTAATTTGTAAACTATCTAAGTAGTTTATCAGAAGATCATACTTTAATACATATTAAAAGTAGAATTTTAAACACATTGTTTTGAAATTCTGTGCCAGGGAAGTTTTCTTTGAAACCAGCAGGAAGCCCTCTCCATGAGGGTCACCTATTAAAAAAAAGAAAGGAATCCTTCAATGGGAGAGGCTAGTGTTAAACTGATACCAGCTGTGCTGTCCAGCACAAGCAAAACAAGCCCAGACATGCCAATCCACGTGGGAGCACTTCAAGGCTGAAGCATAAAATAAGACTGCATATGATCCTGAAAGAAAATGGACCTTTATTTTAAACTTTCTTTTAGTATTCACAAAGTCTTTGTAGCTGACATGCTGTGACCTGTGTTTTAGTTAAGGCAGTATCAGAACATTTGTAGGAATTCCTATTGTTTATTCATAGCTGAATAGTTTTTGAGACATAAGACAGATGCAGCACTAAGGAAACTGTGGACTTTTTGTTACCAAACATCTGCTTACTGCACAGTGCAAGGTCTCCTCAGAATGTTTTGTGAGGAGTTTATTTTTCTAAGATAGTTTTTCACATGTGACATATTAAGACCAAACAAAAGTCTGCTTTCCTGAGAAGTGACAATAAAAAATATTTACTCCACATAGATCCAAAATGTGGCCTGTCATGACCGCAGTGGGCAGCACATTCTCATCACTGCAGGTTAGGATAACAAAATACTGCTTAGTCAAAAATACATTGGACGATCCTTGAAAATAATTACAATGCTAAATCATAGAATCATTAAGGCTAAGATTATCAAGTTCAACCATCAACCCAACACCACCATGCCCTGGAAACCATGTCCCGAAGCACCACAACTACACATATTGAACAAATCCAGGAATGGTGACTCCACTACTTCTTGGGCTGCCTGTTCCAATACTTGACCACTCTTTCGGTAAAGAAAATTTTCCTAATATTTATGCTAATCCTACCCTGGTACAACTTAAGGCCATTTCCTCTTGTCCTATCACTACTTACCTCCATTGCTTAAAACATTCATGGATGAAAGGCTAAATTCTACATCACAAACACAGAAACGAAATAAAACTAAGATGCAAAACTACTGAAAGAATATCAATGCCTTGTAATGACAGTTGTTTTTTTCTCCACAAATCTTTTCAAACATGTCATATCTGTGTAAATAAAACATGTAGCTGCATAACATGTTTGAAAGCTGATACAGAAAGCCACCGTTCTTTACCAGATATACAAAATATGACATACATGGCTATTTTTAAGATTGCAATGTTATTTTCAAAGTTACAAATCCTGAACTAAGGTCTCGTCACACTATTCAACAACTTTGTATTATGCTTCTAACACATTAAATTATATTCCTGATCATTATATGCATGTGCCCTCCTGCAGCATTCCAAAACAGAACTTGTCCCTCCACTAATTTAAAAACTGCTTGTACATGACACAGACTCAGTTTGACAGAAGTGTCTTAAAAAATTCACAGCAAGCCTATTCCAGATAAGAGAAAGTGAGAATGACTTATCCTGCTGAAGGAAGATAAAAAGAGTGAGGTCACAACTGGCATAACTTGAACAAATCACAGTCACAGAGTGAATGCAGTATCAGCCACAAAGAAAGATGTATTTTTAACTCAGAGAAGTCTTTCTTTTGGAAGAATCCCTTACAACTCAACAGTAAGGGCTGCTGATGTAGAGAAAGAAATGCTCAATGCCTATCCTGTTTCTGGCACAAATATCTTCATTAAAAAAGATGAACAGCAATAGAGAAGAAAAACAAACGGATGTGAAGAAACTACAAGCTATGATTCAGCAAAAAAATTACAGACCAAAAAATAAAAAAATTATTTGAGATCTGTAAACAAGAATTCAAGGAAATAATCACAAAGCCACAGGTGGAATATGGTATGCAGTTCTCCACATCCAAAAGTCTGTTGCTTGAACTGCTACTGTGTTGATAAAGAGCAACAAAAGGCATAGTCCATTATTTCACTTTTTGTCAGTGTTTTCAGAGGGAAGACTAATCTTTACAGAAAAAAAAAAAAAAAGAAAAACAAAACAAAACAAACAGCAGAAGGACTTAAACTGGTCAGTACGCCCCTCACCAAAAACATAGGAAATATCCAGAGCTTCAAGGGGAAAGAAGATCTTCTTGGGTCTTCATTCCCTGGCTGAGAGCTATGTTTAGAACACTGACTTCAACAGCACTGTCCTCCTTCCTGGTACCAAGCTCAGGGAACCACTTGCAGAACAACAGTCAGCCCTTCTTTCTGTACCTCCCCATCAATTTATACGAACTGTGGTGCATAGCTTGACTTTGACATAACACACTATGCATTAGACCATTACTCTAGCTTCGTTATGCCATTGTGGTTTCCTTCTACAAAGTTCATTATTTGTTAGCGGTGATAATTTGCTTCTGTAGTGCTTCTGAGAAGGAGGGAGTGACTTAAACTTATCTAAGAATGAAGAGACAACCTCTTCTTGGGCAATTCCTGCCAAACAGTCAGTTCTTTCTTTGTTTCCTAATTCTCACAGTAAGGTAAAAAACCCTGAAGCAACATTTCTCCCCTCTAAGCAGTAAGAGAGAGCAACCTGCCTGAGAATATCAGCAAAGCAGAAATCCGTAACTGGGCAAACTTTGCCAGGTAGCTAGGCAAACTAACTGCAAGAAGACAGTTGAATTAATACTTTTTGTCCTGCCTTTGAGTGATTCATTGCTGCTTACAGTATTTGGGGCTCTTCTCCTAAAGAGATGAGCATAGAAAGACATTTAAGCAAAGTTTCCTGATGTGCTTCAGGCAAAACAGACCTCATTCTAAACCAGCACTAATTTAAGAGTTTCTTCCTGCCAAGGTCAAACCTCCTACCTCCAACCAAGACAGCTTATTTAGAGCTAACCACCTTTCTGCCCTTCACTGCACAAACCTGTCTCTAGCTAACCAGAGAGTAAATGGACAATCAGCAGACAGAACACTGATGTGTCTCAGATGCATTAAAAGATGGGCTACCAGATGCCACAGAGCAGGGTGCTGCATGGTAAGGTGCTTTGCTTCGCTCTGGGTAAATAAAATCAGAACACCTAATGATGAGCACCTGTTGAAATTACCTGGCTGTAGAAACATGGTATCAGACAATGCTAGCGACAAGAATATTCTCTCTTTCCTATACCAACTCAGCAGATATTTTCCACTCCCACCTAGCTTCATAATTCCTACCTAAACAATTTTTACTCACCCTTGTGATTCTCATTTTAAAGACCTTTGGCTAATGTCTCAGTATTCCATCTCACTTCCTGTTACGCAGACATCAGATAAACCAGAATACAAGGATATAAAAAAAAAGCAGCGTGCTGAACAGAGTATACAACTTTACAGCGTTTGCTGCAATAAAGAGATCACAAACCTAAGGGTCCATATCGCCAGAGAATTTCAGTTTGGAGATGTTTTTCCCTAATCCTGTTGATGTTGGAGTGCAGTAACACAGATGTTTCCTGTCAAGTGTTACCCTCACCCTACAGCACATGCTGTGATTGTAGCAGTCACTTCAAGCAAACACATCTAATTATTAAACATCTTGAGTAAATTCTCTTCTAATTCATTGCTCTGGGTATTAATGCTGTATTCCTAAGTGACATTAGAGTCCTCTGGATTATTGGCTCCTTCTATTTAAGTTTAATAATGCTCTGTGAAAAACTATTAAAAAACACATCACCAATGCACACAAGTGAAAAAGCATCAAATTATGTAGCCCAACCCCCTGCTAACACAAGCAAACCTAAAACAGGTTGCACAGGGACACATCCAGGTAGGTTTTGAAAGTCTGCAGAGAATGAGACTCCACAATCTCTCTGGGCAGCATGTTCCAGTGCTCCATCAACCTCAAAGTAAAGAAGTTTCTCCTTAAGTTCAAGAGAAATCTCCTGTATTCTGGTATGTAACCCATTGCCCCTTATCCTATCCCTGGGCACCGCTGAGAAGAGCCTGGCCCCATCTTGACCCATACCCTTTAGGTTTTTATAAGCATTGATAAGATTGCCTCTCTGTCTTCTCTTCTCCAGGCTAAAGAGCCCCAAGACTCTCAGCCTCTTCTTGTATGAGAGATGCTCCAGTCCCCTAACCATCTTTGTGGTCCTCCATCGGAATTTCTCCAGTAGTTCCCTATCCTTCTTGAACTGGGGAACCCAGAAATGGAAATAATACTCCACACAAAGCCTCAGTAGGGCAGAGTAAAGGGGAAGGAGAATCTCTCTTGACTCGCTGGTCACACTCTTCTTAATGCAAAACAGAATCCTGTTGGCCTTCTTGGCTACAAGAGCACACTGCTGGCTCATGGTGAACTTGTCCACCAGGACTCCCAGGTCCTCTGCAGAGCTGCTTTCCAGCAGGTCAGCCCCTAACCTCTATTAATTAATGGTGTTATTCTTCCCCCAGGTGCAGTACTCTTTACTTGGCCTTGTTGAACCTCATGAGGTTCCCCTCTGCCCAGCTCTTCAGCCTGTCAAGGTCCTGCTGAATGGCAGCACAACCTTCTGGTATGTCAGCCATCCCTCCCAGTTTCACATTATCAACAAACTAAACAGGGCACTCTGTACCCTCGTCCAGGTCACAGATGAATATGATGAACCTCATTCAATCCTGGGGAACAACACTGGACACAGGCCTCCAGCTAGACCCTGCACCACTGGTCATAACCCGCTGTGCTCTGTCATTCAGACAGTTCCCAACCAACACTTCCTAAACTTACCTATGAGGGTGTCACAGGAGACCATGTCAAACGCCTCACTGAAGTCAAAGTAGACAGCACCCACTGCTCTCCCCTCGTCTACCCAGCTGGTCACACCATCATAGAAGGCTATCAGATTGGTCAAGTATGATTTCCCCTTCGTGAATCCATGCTGACTACTCCTCATAATCATCAGACTTCGTAAATTCTTTCAAGTAGTAGGTATGGGTTTTTTTCCTTTAATAGCTAAGGAAAAGCTCTAGTACAATGATTTAGTTTAAAATCCGGCTACAAAATATGGATACACCATAAGAAGAGGAGGTTTTCATTTGTTGTCAGCATAGGCTTCAGGAGAGAGGCCCATGACCTCAGAAGACAGCAGCCAAATGGATGGGAATTGATCCACTTCCCTCAAATGAGATCTACTCTTATTACCAAGGTCCAGAAATGGACCAGACACTTGGAGACACTACAGTATGAAGACTCATTTTGTAGACACCAATCAAATTACACCTTTCAGATAATAGTAAGGCTCTGAAGACCAAATAAATGTTACCCCAGAGACGCTGTGATAACACTAGCAAATTAAGTATTTCTAACAGAATTCATCTTTCTCTCATGAAAAAAAATAAGGGATGTTCACACACAAGATCCTTTTGATCAACTTATCCTTGTTTCCCTACTCTGGTAACATACGCTGGGGAAAGACCTCCAAGCATTTAAATTTTTCATGGGATAGTGATTGCATAATTGAATCCTAGTTAGATATGCTTCAAGTTGGTATTTCCTAACTTCTTCAGGGAGACTAATAAGTAGAATATAAGTCTCTTTTCTTTTCCTAGGCACCATTTCTCTGTCTACTGCACCTACTATGACAAATGTTCTTACATCCTTTTCACTCATCTTTATTTATAGTATTTCTCTATTTCTAGTGCTAAAACAACAAAATAGAGGAAATAAGGAATATCAGCACTCAACAGCACAGTAGAAATAATTTTTAAGTACTCTTCATTAAGTGTGTTTCCCTCCCTTGTGTTAATCAAGTGCTTCTCTTATTTTTGTCCATAATATTATATGCTGTAGATAACAGCCGGCCTTTCCCTTTACTTTCACTACTAATTCACTAACAAAAAAAAAAGACTTCACAAAGTATTTTTAAACAACTGTTCACATGGAACTGAATGGTACTGCACATGCATTAAAAGCCAGATTCTAACTAACTCAAGCTGCCATAGTTCAAGATTAAATGTAGCAAGCTAAGTAGTATGAATAAAACCAAAATTTATCACTTAATTTTTGTATACAAGAAGGTCTGCTATGCACCTACTACCTCAAATGCAAAAAATTGCAGTTTGAATGAGTGACAGTCTTGATACAAGTATTTAAGGGATTTGTTTTTAGATAATGTGCTGGGTGTGCTTGGCAGGGTTTGACAGTAGGGAGCTGCAGGGGTGGCCTCTGTGAGACAGGGCCACCAGGGCTGCCCCATGCTGGACACAGGCAGTTCCAGGCAGTTCCAACAGACCCACCACAGGGCAGAGATAAGCCTAGAAGCCAGGCTGGTGGTCTCTCTGGGGAAACACACTTTAACAGGGAAAAATCCTGCCCGGCATTAAGGAAGAAGCAGCCCTGTGAACCCCAAGGTCAGAGAAGAGAGAAGGAGAGAAATTGCTGCTCCAGGTAGTGCTGCAGACTATCCTGCACCCACTGAGAGAACCACGATGGAACAGACACATAGTTCCTGAAGGATATTCAGCTTCTGGAGAGCCCACACTGAATTCAAATGTTTTCCTGATGGACTGCAACCCATGAGGAAACCCCACACTGGAGCAGGGGAACAGTGTGAGGACGCAGGATCAGCAAAGGGAAGCTGCTGTGGGCTGACTCCAATGCCATCCCTCTCCACCACTTAGAGCAGTGGAGGCAGAAGCATGATGGAATGAAATTGAGCCTATGAAAAAGAACTGGGGAAGGAGTTTGTTTAACTTGTGTGTCCTCTGTTTTTAATATCCAAATCTATTTCAATTGGCAATAAATTAAATCAACTGGGGGGGAGGTGTTGGTTTAATTTGTATGTTTTCTGTTTTCAGTATCTAAATTTATTTCCATTGGCAATACATTAAATTAATTTTTCTCAAGTCTTTTGCCCATGCCAGTCATTTACAAGTGATCTCAACCCATAAGTTCTTCCATCCAGTTTCTTCCCTCTGTCCTGTTGAGGAGGAAGAAAGAGACAGTGGTTGGGTGGGCATCTGGCAGCCAGTCAGCCAAGGTCAACCCACTGGATGCATATTTTGATGACCATTTTAGAAGCTTCTAATAAAATCTTTAGCATAACTATAACTAAAGGTATAACTAAAAGAGTAAATACTTGCAAAGAAGGCAAAAGTCAAACAGTTTTGTACAGCTGTGCAAACAGAACAGATTTCCACTAACACCAGGTGACAATCTGTAACATTTAACTCAAAACTTTTTACTTGTTTCATTAAAATTACTATTTTGAAATTCATTAGAATTTATTTCATTAAGTCCATTTTGACCAATACCCACAAGATTTCATTGTCAGATGTTTCATCTACCTTAACAATTCACACTTTCTACAATAACTAGCACTATGTAACACAAGAATCTTCTTCCAGGGACAAGTGGAAATCTTAAGCAAGGAAAACCTACCCTCAATAGAAGAGGAACACATTGGGGAACTCTTAAACCCTTCCCCACTACTCAGAACTGGCAAGACAAAGTCTGGGGTCCTCAGTCCAGTTCTGGACCTAATGGAGCAGTTCTGGAAAATGGTGATAAAGCTGACCATGAGAACAGAGCATCCATCGTCCTAGAATTGCCATACTGGGGTGGCAGTTTTAGGCTCATGCCTAGGAAAGTTTCCACAGATCTTGAGTAGAAGGTGGTAGAATGTAAATAAATTACCATTGGATGCAAAAGAAAAATAATAATAAGGTCTAAATAATCCCATTGGTCTGATAACTAACATAAAGTTAGTTGTATAAACTAAGTTTCTTTTTCTTGGCTTCTTCACTCTAGCAGATACTCGCTGGTTGCTTTTGCTTGGCTGTTGCTGACCTTGGCTGTGTTCTTGTGGTGGCCAAGTACTAACAAGCTACCATCTGCTTTTCTCCTTTCTCTTTTCCCTTCTACAGGGGAGAGTGGGAAGCTACTGGTAGCCCCCAGGTTTTGTCCATGGGGGTTCTTGAGTTGTTTATAAATTGTAAATACACATAAATATTGTAATTTTTGTACAGATTCATTGCATTTCATGTTTCTAGACTGTAGTTTACTTGTAAATATAGCTTCATTTGCTTCCATCCCAGTGAGCTAGCCTGGCAATTCTATTTTGGCAGGTAATTCTCTCAAGTTAATTGAGGGGTAACTTCAACCCACCACAGGTGGAGAAAGATGAGATTGCTAAGCCTCTAAAACAGAAGATGCAGGGGGAAATCTTGGCAATGTGCATAAATACTCAGTGGATGATGGGGAGAGTAAGAAAAGCAGAGCTAAACTCTTCTAACAGTGCCCCATAACAAGACAAGACACAATGGGCACAAACTGAAATTCATGAAATTTTGTTTCTACTCATGAGAAAACCTTTCTACTCAGAGTGGTGACATACTGACACAGGTTGCCCAGAAATGCTGTGGAGCTTCCATCCTTGGAGATACTCAAAACCCAAGAAAACACAGCCCTTAGTAAACCACCCTAATTGACCCTGCTTTGTACAAGGGTGTTGGACTAAATGCTCTCCAAGCACCCTTGCCAGCCTACACTATTTTGTGATTGTCTCCTTCTGTTCTGCCAGAATTAATGGCAACACTACAGTTTTTAAATTATGTCTCAGTGTTTTCTTTCCAGTGCATCAGCTTGATGCCTGACCTTTATATGCAGATATACCAAAGGGTCCCAAGGACAGCTGTTCCTGGTCCTTTAGAAAGGAAAAAAAGGGATCAAGAAACAAAAAACAGTAATAGATTCAGATCACAGACTAGTAAGCAGTAACACAAAACCTGCTGTAGGATTTAAGCAAGCAGTGCTATCCATGCCTTTCTGCATGATTTTCTCAGAGCACAAAATAATTTTGCCCTTGACTTACTTATGACAGTAGAGGTAAGACATGCAGGAGCAACCACAGAGAAGATGCTGTCTGATGCACTAAACAGCACGTTATCTGGTATTAGACATAGATACATTTTGGAAGAGAAAGATTGAGGTTGTACTGGTGTGCTAATTCTACACTTAACTGGGAATATGCTTGTCTCTCCAAAAGACTTTCTTTTTTTCTTGCAAGTTGGCTCACTAGTTGATGGGAACAGAATCATACATGCCTTACACATACTCTTTTACACGTCCCACTCTAAGATTTCACTGACACTAGTGGAACTGTTTCTTAGGCTTATGGATATATGAAATTGGAAGTCAGTTCCACATAAACCTATACTGAGAATCAACCTCTCTGTCAGTCAATTCTTCAAGCAATAATATGGATTTCAGACAACATTCTGCAATTTTACTGAAAAATGCTTCCTAAAGGCAACCATCTTTCCTTGAACTTCAGCATTTCCTTTTGGTGGGCTTCACTGGGAATCCTGGAAGACACAATGGCTCAGTAATTCATGCAGTGAACCTCTGAGAAAGGTGTTTCTGATATTCCTTACTGTATTTCAGTCCATCTAGTCAGCCAATAAATATGAGAAGTGGCTTGCTTAAGATGAGCTACTGACTGCGATTTCAGGTCTAGGCTAGGGTCCTCAATGAGTAAGTTCAGCACTGGCACTCCTAAGTTAAGCAGGTTATAAAATTTTGTCCAACAAAGCATGGGAATCTGTGGACAACATCATGGTACTTTTAAAGAAAATTAAAATTCAGGTATACTGGAATGTTATGTGTGTAAATGAGTCACAAAACAAAAGTGACCAACTTCAAAAACATGTAACTTAAGTCTTCACCAAAACAAAAACAACCACAAAACTAAATGAAAGGGACAAAAAAGAATCACGTCTCCTGGTTACAGAGGGCAAACTTCATAATAATAAATATTTGTAAGAATGGCTGGGAAAATATTTACATCCTTCCATCATTATCAATTGCTCAGTTTTGTTTAATAATCAGACTTAGCTCCACGAAACTAAATAAGGCAGTAATCACCATGAGACTATCTGTGCTCCAGAAATCTAAGTAAACACTGTCAAGAACATAATTCAAATAGTCACCAAGTTACTGAAGGGGAATTCAGTAGATTCATGCTTTCTGACACATTTACTGAATTAAAAGAAGACACATTTAAACATCACTGTTTCCTCGAGCATTGCAGGAATGCAGATATCCTGGGCTTTATAACCAAAATGATTGTCAACTTATTTTATATAGGATTTCAATATGATAGCTTTCACTGAAACAATGAGATTTTTCAACTTCTAAAGAGAAAAAAACCCAGAAAACTCTGACCTAACAGTATTTCCCTAAACTAGATCATCTACCTACAAGTATTTCCCCGAAGACTGTCAAGCGTTAGACAAAGCTGCTAGCTCTGAACTTAGTAATTTTCAGAAATTTCCTGAATACAGAAGCACCTTAAGAGCCTTGCTTTTCAAAGATAATCAACCTTTTCATACATGCAACATTTCACTTTAAGATTAGTGTTTCCTGATTAGACACATTTAACAGGAGCAACAGGTAATTCTTGTTATTAAAGTTATGCAACCAGATCAAACCTGAGACACAATTAGCTCAGTAAATGTTCTTTCCACACAGAATATATAAGGCAATAATATTTTCCATAATCCTCTTATGCCCATATTTGCAGAAAATGTAGGTCTGCATGAGACTTGTTCAAAGATCAACTGCTGATAAGATGCATGTCCAGCAAACTGGACTGCAAGAGCAGACTGGACTTGTGAGAAATAGCTTTAGATATACTTTTAACCTGCCTTGAAACTAGGAATGGATTCCTGACTGCCTCCAGTCACTTGTGGGATATTTTTTATCACAATGGATTACATATTTCAATGGCTTAAAGAGGAGGGTTTTGTTTGTTCAGAGTTTTGGGAGGTTTTTAAAGCTTCTTTAGGTGTGCATTAGTTTTTTATCTGTTTTAAATTTACACAACTTTCATGAGGCTGCTACATTAGGCTGTAACCTATCATTTACTAAGAAAAAGAGTAAAGTTATTTGGAAAAGTGATTACTAGTCAAGTATTTGTACTCTCAAAATATTTCATCTATTTAATTTATTTTCCAGGTTGAAATAAACTATTTTCATACAAGAAAAGCTTGGTAAAATTATTCTAGGAAAAATAAAAATATCATCAAAACTAGTTAAAACAATAAAGCACATAAAGATGGTGAAAATTAGAAGCTCCTATTAGAAGACTTGACAGTTTTGCAGTTGCTATGTAGTACAAAACATAGAGACAGCTAACATAATGACCAAGATGATAAGAATCAATGTTTCCTCTTACTTGTCCAGGGCTGTGCTGGTAGGCATGCTCCTGCCAAATCCTCGGACACCCATCTGACAAAAGTATGGAATGCAAGACAGATTGGCAGCAATTATAGCCAATGAGTCCGATGCGTTAACAAAGAAACCATTTTGGCCAAGGATCATGTAGCGGTCCTGGGGAAGAACAGACATTTGAAAAGGCATCTTAAATTCCTTGTTTTGGGGAAGTGGTAATTTCTGTTATTAGATCAACCACAGGTAGGAAAGAAAAAAAAAAAAGAACAGGCTTTGAATTACTCAGATACCTCGTCATGCAGAATAACTTATTGGCATCATCCTGGCATCTGACTGACACACCACCATCCCTCCAGCCTTGCAAATCAAAGCTCCAGATCAGTCCTAGCTTCAGCCTCCTACATGACACTTCAGTAGGTCTGTTCTTGCCAGAGAATGCTTGTGTAGGAAAATCTTTTGGTCAATGACATGCACTATTCAAAGAGTGGGAGGGTGTTTTGTGTTTACTGACAACAGAAAACAGCTTCTGTACTTCAGAACCTTTTCATCTTTCTCCCATCCTGTTAGGACAGAAAGCTCTTTCTGTAATAATACTTCACTGTTTATAATGCTCATAGTATGACATTTAAAAATTAGAACAACAAAACAAAAAATTATGATTCAGTGCTTTATTTACCTGAAGTTCCCTCTATTTATGATGTTAAGTAAAAAGGACTGACTTACTACTGACTGTGGCACGTCCATGTTGTCTAAATGTGCTGTCTCATCCTAACCAGGGAATAAGTGTCTTACCCTAGCACAAGATGAAACAAGCCTAAGCTTTAAAGAATTCTCAATCTGCACTCAAATCCTGCTTGACTTGCAGTCATCTCCAGAGACAAATTACAACATATGTGTCTGATTTATCGGTTGCAAATGCTATCATCTGTACTTTAAAGTAATACAGCTTTCAGCTGAAAAACAAGTCAATTATACTCACATGCCCCATACCTGACCCCAGACAAAGCAATAACTATGATAAAACCTCCAGACAGATCAAAATACTTACTCCATCAGCATCAAAAGCGGCTCCAAATCCATACTCGCCACCTCTCATAGCCTCCAGCAAAGCAGTTGCATACGTTAAGTTTGGATCAGGAGGCTGTCCACCAAAATCCTCCAGAGGAATACAGTTTATGGCAGAATTCGCAGGAGCTCCCAATTCATCACACAGGATTCTTCTCACGTAAGGTCCCATAACTGCAAAAAACCCACAGAAATCTGCCATGCAATCACAAAAGCATACGCTTGACATTCAAATTTCTCACAGCACCATGGAGACTTGACACAAAACATACTCTCAGCAGTTCTGTACATCAGTCCTAGCAACAAAAAACAATCATTTCACAGAAGGGTATGTGATTGTTCCCCCCAGTAAATAATCAGTTGGAAACTCATAATTAAAAACATAGTTTTTCACTAGTGGAAGTGCAAAAGTAATCACTGAATGGTGAAAGATTCAAGCCCTCTTTACCTGCTCTTAAGCTAAGAAATGGTCATAGAGAGGTTTTTCTCACTAGAATAAAAACAAGATGATATTCTCTGTGTTCTGGAATGTAAAAAACAACTTAATGCATAACAGCAAGGAAAATAAAAAACAGGGTAATATAAATGGGAAATAAACTTACCTCAACACTCCAATTCGTGTTAAAATCACAACAGGTTTGCTCATCAAAGAATTTTACCACATTTTAGTTACAACCATGTAGATGATAATTAAAAACTTGCTAAAAACTAACTCCAAAGTAACCTCATTTTGTTGAGGTCAACTAAGACCCCAGCTCAGGCTATAATGTATCATAATTATTACATACATTTGGTGGCTTAACAGACACCAACAACTTACTGTGCGCTCTGCTTCCCTGTGTGAACATGGTGTGAACATGTCAGAGGTAAAAAAACCCATGAGTGACTGCTCTCTCTCTCCCACGTGCTGGCTTTCTCCTGCCTTACTCCCAAATCGTACTAACTAGAGCAAATGGTGACTCAAGTTTGGCTAATGCATCTTGTCCAGAAAATCTTCTGATCTGATGTCACCAAGAGAAGAACCAACCCCAACTATCTTTGGTAGACTGTTGCATAAACACGTGAGCTACATTTCAATTTGAACCTGTCTGGCCTCAGCCTCTCACTACTGATTCTTCTTGTTATTGCGGGGAATACAAGACAGAAATAATTTTTCTGTAGACAAAACAAAACAAAAAAACCCACACACAATATTGTTGCATATATAAATACTCTTATATATACTTACTGTTTGTGTACTATGTATGGCTATTTCTCCACCAAGCTACAAAGTCCTAAAGCCAGTATCACCTTGTAAATAAACAAACTCTGTCCTTCACAATTTTTGTTATGCATCAGTTTCTGTAGCCCTGAGCCAGACTACACATCCTTTTGTCCACAGTATACACTTTTTCAACATATACAGTTTTCCAACACTGAATTACAGATCTGGACATCAGAGCTTTACAAATTTTATGAGCAAGATTCTCTCTGGCACTGTACATGCAGAAGGCAGTGTCTTCCTCATTGTTCAAGGACATTGTTCAAGGACACTGTCTGTGCTTTTGCCTCAACCTGCCAAAACCGAGTTTTCACACTAACTGTATGTCCAGTAGAACCTTTGAACAGTGATTATCACACTACTTGATAAAATGCTTATAAAAGCTTTGTTCCCAATCTGTTTTTGTAATCTCATTAAAGAATGAAATCTCGTTAGTTTGGTGAAATTTGTTTTCCATAAGATAACATTGAACAGCATTGTTTACATTCCCACCCTTCAAGTCATTATTTACAGAAATGTATCTTTATTTTTTCAAGATGTAGTTTAAGATAGATCTCATACTTATCTATGTTTTGTCAATCAACACCACTTATAACTTTTTACTATTGGCACAAAATTGGGACCCTTGCTATTTTCTGTGACAATTTCATCTTGGCCCCAGTATACTGGAGTCTTTTAACAGTTAAGAATAGTGAGACAGAGGTCTCTTGGGCACTATTTATTTAGTCTTAACTGATTTTACTAAATTGATTTTACTAAAATGATTTTACTAAATCATTTAGAATTTACTTTTGGTAGAGGCTGTACTGTAACCCCCTTGGCTACTGCACACTGCAAAACATTTCACCACACTCTCACCGCAAGATTACCTCCTCAAGCTTGCCTCCAAATACAGAAACAGTACATTTATTGGACACATATGCTTTCACTTTTTTATCAAGGAAGTTAAACCTCTTCGCCTAATAAGGGATCTAGCCCATTGTTAAGATTGCCTTTGTTACTAGTACAATGTTCAAATCCTTTCCAACCACCCTTAACTATAAAGTCTGATTTTCATACCTTGTACTTTTATTGGGAAAGCTACTGCAGCGTACCTACAATTTTGTCCTGATAGCAACTTAGGACAGCTCATACCTCCATTCATGGCATCAATCCTTATTTTAATCTGGTTGGGTCCAGTCAGCAAATTTCTGATTGCACTGAAGTCAAAGATACTTCGAAGGAGATTGAGGTAGATATCCACAGAATCCACAATTTCCACTAGAAAAATTAGGAAGAGAAAAAAAATCGTTTTGGTTCACACATAGGAAAATATTTCTTTCATCACACTTACACTAGCTATGCATTTCAACTAAAATCAGTCTTGCAACCTCGACATAATATGGATTTGCTCTGAAGCCCACAGAAGCAAAGTCAAAGACTTCTACTGATTTCAGAGTGGCTACCATCAGGCTTTAAGGTACGCAAAGATAACGTTTTGCCTGCTAAAGAACTGCAAAGATAACCTAAGCTTCTATTTCACTGAAAACATTCACAAGAATACTCTTTGTCTAACATTCACTAAACCACTGAACAACTTTTCAAGCTCAACAGGTTTACTACCAGAGGATGGAAGATGTCCATGTCACATTGAAGCCACACCTCCTATCTATCTGTATATTCCATCAGGAGAGACACACAACCTATTCTCAGTTTTGGCACCTGGAATATGTGTCTTCAGTTTGTTGTCAATTTACCACTATACTTTTACATTGTATATCTCACTAATTTAGGAAAGGGTTTTGCTAAGGTCTTGCTAATTTGAATTCTAAATTCACAGGAGAGCTGCAATTTTTCTAGTTCTTTTGGATGTAAAACACTGAACTAAAATTAATTCATAACATAACGAAAGCAGTTACCAAACAACTATCAAAAGTCATGCTTCCCAGACATCTTGGAACATATGATTTTTCCTGATTAAATGTAAAAGCATATGCTATTAAAAAAAAACCAGTTGTATCTGGCTAAATGAGTATCTTGAAATATTTTAGTTACAAGTTAAATTATTACCTAGAATATCAGACAGCTTTCCTCAGAACCACTGACCTTGCCCTAATACTCTTCTTTAGGATAATCTGAAAATGACAGACATTCTCTAATGTTTCTGACATTTTCTGTAGAAAAATAGACTGTGACAATACACTAAAATGAAGAATCAGAGACAGTTCTCAAAGCTCAAAAACAATCTGTTAAACCTATTTGGAAGTGAGCTAATTCTATGGCATATGTTGAATGTCTCCAGGATGCATTAAAATCACATTACTGTGTATCTTCTATGGCCTGCTCATAATAATTATTGAGCTGACTCTACACTTTACATATATAAATAAATGCCTCAGTTTCAGTGGAGCTACTCACACGTGTTAATATAAAGTGCATGTAAGATTTAAGTATAAAAATTATTTTAGCTCCTGCCAAACCCAACTGGTTTATTCTCAGTTGCTTAAACACTTCTGTAGCCTTGGTTGACAGGAGCTAGCTCACACGATTGAAATGTAGGAGTTTTAAATAAAGAGAGTATCTTAAAATGCTTGTCAAATTACTATTTTCATTCTTCCTCCACTTTCATTCTGCATTCAGAGCTGTGTAAAGTATACTTATTCTTGCACTTGTAAACCAATTAAATTGTTTAGCAGGGATCCCTGGCAGCTCTGCTGTCCCAGATGATGTATTCTGGGAAAAAATGACTGAGAAATTGTTTTTCCTTAGAAAAACATTTAGACAAATTGCAATTATTTTAATCTATTTTTATACTACCTGTATGGAGGTAGTATAAAAAAATAGATTTTTCACTTAGAAAAATCCAATTCAGAGAGATTAAAAAGCTGTAAAAGCAACATTTAAAACTGTGGCAATTATATGATTCCAGAATGGTGTTCGATGTGAATCCTCTTTGATTTATGTTTGTCTAAAAGGCTAAACATTTTCTTTGCAATTAAAAAAAAAAAAAAATCACAATTTAAGATTCAGGATTTTTTAGTAAAAAACTCTATTTATCAAATTATACTTTGTCTGGCTTTAACATACATACATACATACACTGGCTTTAACTCTAGGAAATCAGGAATGATGAAGAGTCCATAAGGCCACACAGATTTTCACAGTATTTGAAATACTGTCTGGACCTCTTCCTTGTTTCTTTGACTCCTTTGGGACAAAATGGTTTTGATTCCTTTGGAATGGAACGGCTGGTTTGCTCAACTTAAATTAAGTGTAGGCTGGTGAGAGGCCTTGAGCACAAGCCCTATGAGGAGAGGCTGAGGGAGCCGGGATTGTTTAGCCTGGAGAAGAGGAGGCTCAGGGGAGACCTCATTGCTGTCTACAACTACCTAAAGGGAGGTTGTAGCCAGGAGGGGGTTGGTCTCTTCTCCCAGGCAACCAGCACCAGAACAAGAGGACACAGTCTCAAGCTGTGCCAGGGGAGGTTTAGGCTGGAGGTGAGGAGAAAGTTCTTCACAGACAGAGTTGTTAGACATTGGAATGGGCTGCCCAGGGAGGTGGTGGAGTCACCATCCCTGGAGGTGTTCAAGGGGGGAATGGACGTGGCACTTGGTGCCATGGTTTAGATAGTCATGAGGTGTAGGGTGACAGGTTGGACTCAATGATCTTTGAGGTCCCTTCCAACCTTCTTGATTCTATGATTCTATAACAGTATTCATATGCTTACAATTAAACATGTGCTTAAGCATTTTGTTTACATCTGGAGTCATCAGATGCATAGTGCCTCACACATCCTACAACTTTTAAGAAAATGTAAGCAAAGAATGAATAAGCTGGGACGTTCACAAACTAACTCTTTCGTCAATTAGACTTCCATGAACAAACCAATCCTAGTACAAAAATGTTAGTGTGTGGCATTTAACAGCTAGCAAGCCTAAGCACATATATTTGGCAAAGGTGTTTGGCTAAAAGCTTGAAGTCTAACTCAGCTTCCCTATGTGCAAAAAAACATGAGACCCATAATGCCTAGTATTTTGAGAACCTGTATCAAGGCATTTTGAAGAACTGAAGTTCTGTTTAAATAATTACCCATTATCATTCTTTAGCAATTCTCATACTTAGAAATCAATGGATGTAACATGCATAAAAGCATACACTGATACCTCGGAAAGGTTTGAATTTGTTCTCCAGATCAAATTCTTGTCTTCCTAAGCGTGACAAATCAACTCTAAGATCAGGACAAATGGCATATTCCTCCAAGGTTTTGCTGATTTGGTAGATTTTATCCGAAACTATATCTGGAGCAGGTCCTAAAAGAAAACACAACGTTTGTTTAAAATGAAGGTTCCCTACTTTAAAAGTGAGTGTACAGAAAACATTTTTTTTCTGAATATGTCAGAGTAACTAAGGAAAAAACCCAAATAAGAATCAAATAATCTGAAATGCAAAGCTGTCTCACCTTCATATGTGTGCATTTGCAGAAAGTCCTATGAAACACCAGAAACTGTTGCTGTATGACAGGCATTCCTTTAAAATTCCATGCAGAATAAAAAATGGCATTCCTTGAGCAATAAACCCAAAGAAAAAAGGCTGTGGGTTTTCTGGTTCCCTTATTCCCCATGCTCTGGATAAGTGATTGATTCAAACACCCCATGTGAATCATGACACCAAGAGTACCACCCTATATTTTTATCTTAGATTTCTTTCAAAAAGGTTTTAAAACTGTGTCACACTGAAAAAACAGACATTATTAATCACAATTTTAAAAAATCTTTTCAGTATGATAGTGGTGCCCTCTTGCAGTTTTCTTCCAATGGCTTAATCAAGTGGATCTTCCTTAGAATTCAAACTACCTTACTTACTTAACAGGCAATTATGACTTGGAACAGTTACGTTATTCAGAAACAGAATTCACTTCTTACTTGTACATTACTTTTATTGTCAAATCCTGAATATTTGCTCTATTTTTTTTTCAAATAAAAGTTGCAGGTTTGATGCAAAAATCACCAGATGAGCTATGCCATAGGTAGTGCAAGAGCCAAGACTGAGTTACAACAAAAGGCCTTTCTGGCTTGTCCAGCTTTTCATTGCTTATATTAAAGCTACACTTCCACTCGGAAAACTACTTCCTTTACTCTCTGTGCTTTGTCTCCAAATCCAAAGCCTGTGTCTTCTCAGTGCTAGCTTCTCAGTCCTCTAACAATACTGCTCCATTCAGTGTGGCTTTACCAGAATTGCTACAATCATCTCGCAGACTACATAAAAAGCTACAAAAATGGGATGTCAAGCCTCTCGGAAATCTCACAGCGACCATAAAGACTTCAGTGAACACTAACACTTATTGTACAAACTTATGTAAACAAATACACTCCTATTACTGGGGAAAAAAAAAAAACCAACAGGGAATAAAAAAAAAGAAAAGAGAGGAGTCCATATGATCTTCATCCTTTTAACAGAACAAATGAAAACCACATAATTAAAGTCAGCTGGTTATCTTTGTCAGCTTCTTTTCATCATACTGAGGTGAAATGTCGTAACGTGTTACTAAGAAAAAAGCAACTTACCTCCATTGGCAACCTCAAACTTCACTCCAAATTCTCCTCCAGGTCCCCCAGGACTGTGGCTAGCTGTTAGGATAATTCCACCAGCTGCTTTGATCTTTCGGATGATACATGACACAGCAGGTGTGGACAAGATACCATTCTGTCCAATAACCAATCTGCCGATCTAGGTGGAGAAGGAAGTCAAAGTACTCTTAATAGTACTAAACTTTTGAAAAATAATAAATAAATACATACAAACATAGAGGTATACATTGTCATGTCCTAGCATGGAACATGGAACAGGTTTGGTTTTTTTTTCCCCAGAGAAATGTATATACACATGAGTTGGTTATGTGTCGATATGGAGTGCTAATAAAAAATATTTTACCCTGACACATGTAACCCCAGTGTGTACTGACAACAAAACAAGAGCACAGCCATAGCAGTGATCTGAAACGCTCCCAAGTGTACTGGGAGCTGGGCTACGATCCTGCTATCGTACTTCTGGAGGTATGGTGATGAATATTTCCTCAACCATCAACATAATTTTGGGCTGTGTGGATGCAGTTTGCAGAGGTGAGGCTTTCACTAGTACAGAACAACAAACAAATTGCCTTCCATGGAGCAGAATTCCAGGGCAATCACAAATACCAGTACACACCAGGAGCGGGTGGTTCTGCAAGCCCCATCTCTATTACCATGTCCCCCTTGGATGTCCTGCACTATAGTAAGCATTCCTCCTTTAGCCATCAGTGACTCTTTGGGAAGGAGAGTGAGGGGGAGGGAGAGAGAGGAGGGAGGAAGGAAGGAAGGAAGAGGAGGGAGGAAGGAAGGAAGGAAGAGGAGGGAGGAAGGAAGGAAGGAAGAGGAGGGAGGAAGGAAGGAAGGAAGAGGAGGGAGGAAGGAAGGAAGGAAGAGGAGGGAGGAAGGAAGGAAGGAAGAGGAGGGAGGAAGGAAGGAAGGAAGAGGAGGGAGGAAGGAAGGAAGGAAGAGGAGGGAGGGAGGAAGGAAGGAAGAGGAGGGAGGGAGGAAGGAAGGAAGAGGAGGGAGGGAGGAAGGAAGGAAGAGGAGGGAGGGAGGAAGGAAGGAAGAGGAGGGAGGGAGGAAGGAAGGAAGAGGAGGGAGGGAGGAAGGAAGGAAGAGGAGGGAGGGAGGAAGGAAGGAAGAGGAGGGAGGGAGGAAGGAAGGAAGAGGAGGGAGGGAGGAAGGAAGGAAGAGGAGGGAGGGAGGAAGGAAGGAAGAGGAGGGAGGGAGGAAGGAAGGAAGAGGAGGGAGGAAGGAAGGAAGGAAGAGGAGGGAGGAAGGAAGGAAGGGGAGGAAGGAAGGAAGGGGAGGAAGGAAGGAAGAGGAGGAAGGAAGGAAGAGGAGGAAGGAAGGAAGAGGAGGAAGGAAGGAAGAGGAGGAAGGAAGGAAGAGGAGGAAGGAAGGAAGAGGAGGAAGGAAGGAAGAGGAGGAAGGAAGGAAGAGGAGGAAGGAAGGAAGAGGAGGAAGGAAGGAAGAGGAGGAAGGAAGGAAGAGGAGGAAGGAAGGAAGAGGAGGAAGGAAGGAAGAGGAGGAAGGAAGGAAGAGGAGGAAGGAAGGAAGAGGAGGAAGGAAGGAAGAGGAGGAAGGAAGGAAGAGGAGGAAGGAAGGAAGGAAGAGGAGGAAGGAAGGAAGGAAGAGGAGGAAGGAAGGAAGGAAGAGGAGGAAGGAAGGAAGGAAGAGGAGGAAGGAAGGAAGGAAGAGGAGGAAGGAAGGAAGGAAGAGGAGGAAGGAAGGAAGGAAGAGGAGGAAGGAAGGAAGGAAGAGGAGGAAGGAAGGAAGGAAGAGGAGGAAGGAAGGAAGGAAGAGGAGGAAGGAAGGAAGGAAGAGGAGGAAGGAAGGAAGAGGAGGAAGGAAGGAAGAGGAGGAAGGAAGGAAGAGGAGGAAGGAAGGAAGAGGAGAAGCAAGAGGCAGACAGGCAAAATACTGAACCCTTCTTCCCCATCTAAAAGCAACCTGTGAGTTCAGCCTCTGATTTCCTCCTCTAGATTAAGTGAGATTTGATAACTCCACTGTTTGTGTGGCAAAGCAACAGTGCTTGTGTAAGGCCCTTAACAGTTATTTAGAAATTACATTCCAAACAATTTTGGAAAAGTAAGGAATTAATGGATTATTTAACCTGGGGGTTTTGAACTGTTTTAATTTTGAAATGCATATATTTCTGCATTGACTTTATCAGCTCCTGAAGTACATGCAAGTTAGGTTTATGCTAATGCTCATCAAGCATGGAGTATGGTTAGCCCTTTCTCTTTCACTGAGAATTAAAACATCTGCTTCCTCCTCACAGTAAAACTAGGCAGTAATTTACAGCACATGTATTTGCAAATCTCTCCGTTTACTGTAATTTACAGACCTTAGGAGCAACAATAAAGGTGTATTTCCTCCACTGCTAGCTCCAAGACAAGTGAAGCAGACAATTAAATGGCATTTCACTCACTACGGAACAAAATTGGTATCCGTCTCACTGATCAGATTTCTTCACATTTATGTAATGTTTTTCCCATCTTTTAAAACATATCTCCAAATGCTATGCTGAAATTCTATTTGTTCAACTCTTTTAAATACTAAACTACCTCAAAAACACTTTCTGTACAATCGTACTCATTACCACAGAAATGCAATTCCTACCTTGTGGAACAAAGAAGACTTTTTTTTAAAAAAGCAGCAACGTTTCTCTTGCTGCGGGCTGAACAATGGCAGATACACTTTTACCTCCAAAAACACATATGGTATAACTCCATCCATCAGGAAAGGGACTAAAACCATTCTAGCACGTTCTGACACACTTCTAGAAACAAGCTCAAGAGAAAAAGCTTTCCATTAGCCACATAATTTACTGCTTTATTTAAACCAGTGCCATGTACATGATTTGAAAAAAGAAATAGAGATTTTTTTTCAAATTGTTCTGAATTTGAGTATATCTTTTTAGCACTTCTTTTCAGTCTATGAAGCAGCTTTTGGAAAACCTGCCATGTCTGCCTTTATGCTGTCATTTAACCAGTACTGTCTATTGTCAACTTTACTGAAGAAATAGAAAAAACACAGACCACTTGAAAATAGTCTTTAATAAACTCTCTTCCAGTCTATATACTAGTGTACCCATGTAGCTCTACTATGAAAAGAAAAGCATGGTGAAAATAAATACTGATTATGTTTGTTTTGAATATTGCCCCTTCCTTTTTTAACTATGAAGCATGTAGAAAGCTAGGCCAATGACTCAATCTTCCAAATACAGCTGTCAGGAACTGGTGCCAGCTCTTAAAACAGTATTGTGTATGGGTAAGCAGAAGCAAGATGACAGGAATTACATTTTGCAATGTACACGTTCTCAGTACTTCTAAATCTAAATTAGTGAGGTTTAGATTTTTGCCTTCATCCACACAGAAACTGGGTGCTTTTTAAAGTAAATACATATTTATTCAGAATGCACAAATTATCTGGTACTATCTCTTAGTGACGTTCTCTTTTTTTTTTCCTGCTCAATAGATGTTGTACAAACCAGTTTTTCCAGTTTTCTGGATGCTGACTATCAATATGAAGAGAAGTCATTCCCTTTGCTTTCAGCATTTGTCACAAGGCTTTTATTTCTATACCACTTAGAAGTACTACTTGTAAGACTAACGCAGTATTTAAGCATGTTGAAAGTGAAATTAAGTGAACGATACATTCTAGTTGCAGTGACTACTGCAAAGAGCTTCGTTTTATGTGAATGTCTTCAGTGTTTTCACAAAACTCCCTGGAGACAGTGCAGATCTTAGAAGTGTATACACACTACTCACCTTCCTCTGCTCTCTTCACTTTGGTGACAAGAATGCACTGTCTCATCCTCTCTTGGCCCAGAAGCTGTTCATTTAGTCTCTAAATCACACACTAAACTAATTTTTAATTCATTTTAAGTAATGAACACTTCCATTTACAGGCTTCTCACAATCTGCCTAAAACAGTAACCAAATAATGACCATGTACTGACTCACAATTAAAGTTCCACTAATATCCTTATGAAAACCTTGCAGAGTTTCAAAACATGGAAGGATTATCTTTGGAATTCAAAAACTTGCACAGCTACAAGATCACAGGCATGTAATGTGTCTTCTAATATTATGCCCCTATGCCACGTATTATTTTGCCACTCTGCATTTAGTAGTAACAACAGAAACAAAGACCAAGATCCTCAGCAAACTGTCACAGCTGAAAGAACAGTCTCCCTAAGAAGTACTTTACATTTTTATGCAGTATTACTACTCACAGCTTTGCGCTTTCAGACGATTCAGTTGATTATTATGGAGTCACTTAATGCTTTTTTTAATTATTTTTGCCAGTAATCTCTCACATGTTTCAGTCAATTAAACTTGAAACAACATGAAGCAAGGAGATTATACTCCAGAGAGCTCAGGGCTGTGCCTTCCTATCTTTTACTATAGTATCCCAAGGACGACTGAGTGCTACACTCCATGTAGCATACATCAGTCACACAGGTCCAGGGAAGCAGGGCATAGAAGACCATGGAAAATAAAAACAACATGGCATTATAAACAAGACAACTGGAAAGTTCCCTGCCATCCTGAGCTTCTACAGCACTACCAACAAGACTCCAGGATCTCATTAGGATGTTGCAATGACTTTCCATAAAGCTAAAATCGTCAGCTTTTGAATTACCACAGAGGCTCACAAACAGCAAGTTCTCATTTAAACCTGTCTAAGATTACACATCAAAAATGAGACATCACGTGCATGGTGGTGATGAATCTAATGGAATACCTGCACTTAATTTGTAGTGGAACTGTAAACAATTGAGCCTTTTACATCAGCTCTTCCAAACATCAAGGTGCAAGGACACTACTACTGACAGGTCACAGTTGAAAAGGGAAATACAGCCTCAAAGACTCTCCTACCACCCCACTTTGCAAAACTGCTTGTTGCAACCCAGAATAGTACAAGAATAGTAGCACTATATGGGTTCTCACACTTCTCCACCCTCCCATGACATGTAGTTACATACCCCCACGTTACCCCCATGCAGCCCCAGCTGCACAACTCATGGAAGGGCAACCCTGGTGAGCCACCTTCAGCTCTGAACAGAAAGATTTGGTGGAGCATGTGCTGATTACAGTTGCATAGCACAGACCAGCCAGTAGCTGCTGCCACCAGCAAAAGCCTATGCAGGCTATAGCTGTGAAGAGTACACCTGCCACCTCAACCTGGAGGGCATGAGCCAGAAGGACTAAAGATGAGAAGGCAGGGAAAGCATAGGCAGCTGACTGGGCAGAGGGCCTCATCTCATTCCTTGTACTGGGGTCTATGCCAACTGTGCTAGGCTGTTAACACAGGGGGAATGCAGGGTGAGTCACCAAATCAGAACAAGGGGAACCTAGCAACTCTAAAGGGCAATACATTTACAGTTGATAATAGAAAATCCCTTTTATTTTTGTACTCAGCAGGGACAATCAAACATAACAGCATGTGTCTTCCAGGAAGGAGATTCAAGTTCAATTTATCAGCACTTTCCTGACGCTCTGGGGTGGCCAAAGGTTTTGAATGCAACTTCAAGGCTTCCACAAATTTCATCTGATCCTACCTGTAGCAGCTCACTTCTTTCCTTGTGACACTGGCTTCATGCTTTCTAGGACATTAAGCTCATCCAGCGGGAGATATCTTTACCCTCAGGAGTATTCCTTTCTTCTCCCCCTACTTATGCAGCACAGCACTGAGCAATGGGAGGTTCAGGTATTTTCACAGCTGATGTATTTTAACAGTTAAAGAATAAAATATATAAACAGTACTCACTAAGGAAACATGAAGCTCACGCACTTGCAGTGTGCTTGACAGAAATGAGAGTGAGCAAGACGAAGATGATAAAAAAGCAATGGAGAATTAGCACATGGAAATAGGAAGACTCTTCAGTAGCACGCTACCAGCTTGTCTGCTGTATCTGTGAGGACCGTGTCATTATTAAGAGTATCATGCTTAATGCTTGAATTCAGATATTTGTGGAAACACTGAGTGAAAAGCCTTTGGTTTTAGCTTCAGAAAACATTAGGGAGAATGTTTCCAAGAAAACAGAAAACATTAGGGAGAGTGTTTACAAGAAACTCGCAGCAACTTAAGAAACGGGATGCACTACTACAGCAAGATGCTAGAAACTGAAAATTTCCTGAGGTCAAAAAGACCTGATCTTCAAAGGAAACAGAGAAAATGGAGAACACAACAGAAGCTGCAGGAAGGAGGCATGCTAGCAGTTAAAAAACATTCAGGCAAGGGTCCTGAGTGAGAAGTCCCTAGTCTTTTAATCCCTGAACTCCTTGTCCTCCTCAGCAGCTCATTCCTTTTGATCACCTTGTGGCTGTAACCCACAACATGGCTCCTACCAGTGTGCAGGGAAGGACAGCTCTTGCTGCAGGGCTTTTGCTTTACCTGTTGCTGCACCTTATCCTCCCTCAGCAACAGTCACAATTCCAGTGGCAAGACTTTCTGCACCAAGCTATGCGGGAGAAGGGGCTGGGGTGGGGCACTCCTTCAGGCCCTGTCTGACTTTCCTCAAAACACCCCACACATCACCCTGCTCCTCTGTGCTTACTGTGGATGAAACACCAGTGCACTACCCTTACCAGTGTTTCCACTGTCACCAGTGTGCCCCCCAACAGCCCTCCTCACACCCTGTACGACTGGTGAGTTTGCAACAGGTAGCCAGTACATAACACAGTTTTCTCTGACATGACAGGTACCACCCAGCATCTGCTTGCAATATCAGCTTGGTGAGAACATGCTTTACAAATTAATTTTAAGTACCAGTTACAGGTTGGCTAATACACATAGATTGTATGCAACAAAAAGTCATCAGGGAAAACTCAGACACATACAAAGATTTCTTTCAAAGCTGAATTATCTCCTAGTTAGAAAACAAGTCTGCACTTAAATAACAGAGTTTCTGAAAAAAAAGGAAAAAAAAAAAACACAAACCAAACCTATAAAATTATATCATTTATTTTGCCAGATCCAGAGAATCAATTTAGCCATCATAATAAAAGTCAGCAGCTTCATCTTTAGAGTAGAAACTTCAAGCCAGTATATTGCTGGTATTTCCAGCTTTCTGTATGTACATACTGACACATGAATGTGCATGTATCTATCAGAAAACAGGTTTCTTCCCAAGTTCTTTCTTGTTTTCAAAAGGGTGCAAGAAAAGCTATAATCCATCTGATCACAGAGGTATCTGCCACTGTTGAGTTCTTGTATTTCACAACTTGTTTGCAAATGAACAACAGATAACAATTACCTTCTTAAGCTGCCAAAATTTTCCTTTAATAATACCATTTTCCTTGAATATTTTCAACAGAACCTGAGCAGCAGATACATGGCTGATACCCATGTTTTCCACATATTTTTAATTCTCCTACATTTTCTCCTGCAGAGTGATAGAGCCACAGGCTGGAAAATACCTCGAAGATCACCCAATACAGCTCCCAACCCAACACCACCATGTGTGCTCAGCCATGTCCCGAACTGCCTTGTCTACGCGTCCACAGGTGTGACTCCATCACCTCCCTGGGTAGCCTCACCTGCTGTCCCAATGCCCCGCCGCTCTTTCAGTAAAGAAATTTTTCCCAATACCCAGCCGTCAACGAGTCAACCGCATTTTTCAGCTCCCACTTCTGCCCCGGTCTGTCACAAAGTGTGACAGAGCAAGGAACGGACGGCGGTCTTCTGAGGCTATCACGGTACCATTCCCGTTATTACGCAGATAAAACTAGCCAACCCAGAGCCTACCTGTGGCATCAGAAGCACAGCCGCATGCGAAGTTCGCCTTATCTTTATTCGTATATTCCGCACTACCTGGGTTATGACACTAAAAGCTTTCAAGACCCTGTTCCCTTCGCAGGGACGAGCCGCTGCCCGCAGGGCGCGGAGCCCGCGGCGAAGGTGGCCGAGGAGGACACCCGCCTCAAGCGGGCCGGGGGCGGCTGTGAGATGCCGGCTAGCGCCGGCTAACAAGGAACCGGGGAAGGTGAGGGGCCGCTTACCCCGTTGGCCGCGGCCATCTGGACGACGATCTCGATGGCCGTCTTGCTGAAGTACCTGCCGTCGCTGCCCACCACCATGGTGCAGCCCTGGCGGTCGCGGAGATCGACGGAGGAGAGGAGGCTCTGCACGAAGTTAGGCAGGTAGTTGCGCTGGCTCTCGAAAAGCGCCGTGGGCCGCCGCAGCCCTCCGCCGCCCGTCGGCCGCTGGTCCTCGTAGGGCGACGTCTGCACCGTCAGCACCGGGATGGGAGTCCGATCCATGACAGCGGCCCGCTGCCGCCTGCCCGGCTGTGGCTCCGCTGGAAAGCTGCAGCCCCTCTCGCAGTCTCCCTGGCCGGCGACGGGGAGCAGAGAGGCGTTCCCCTGCTGCCGGCTGGCGCGGGGCCGAGCTCCCTCACGGCCGGCCCCCGCGGGGCCGCAGACAGGCTCGCTCAGCCCCCGGCGGCCTGTCGGCGGGACACCGGCGCCACGGGGGAGCCGGGGCGGGTGAGGGGTGCGCGCCACCCCTTCCTCCGCCCGGCAGGGCCCCCGCCGGCGCCTCGCCGCCCGCAAGGAGGGCCGGAGCTTGCCAGTCCGCGGCCGTCAGCATGCGGCGGCCCCGTCCAAAAATAACCCTGGAAAGCGAAGCCGAGCATCGCGGTCTCCTGCCAGAGATGTATGTAACTGGAGGCAGAGGGAAGAGGGCGAGCCAGCACGACACACTTGCTCGGGGGGATCACACACTGTCAGCGCTGGAGCAGTCCCCACCGACCCCCGTCGGCAAGGTGGCCGCCGTGCCGGCCTCCGTCCCCTCCGGCAGCACCTCCCAGATGAGGGCAGGGGTAGCATCCACACGTAGCAGAAATGCGGTCCCTAAATTAAGATCTAGAGGTGATAGTGCCCCGGTTTGCAAGTTAAAAAACCTGGAAAACAGACGAGGAATAAGCAAGTGCTTTAATTTTATCTTGGCCTCTATTGCTTGAAAGCAAGTGGGTTTGGCTAGTAAGCGAGCTTACAGAGGGGTCCTTGTTTGTATTCTTTACAGCAGAAGCTGAGTACTAAAGGAAGAGTCTGACTGTAGGGTAAGCGGTCATGCTGGTTTGCTGCAAGTGGTCTGCTCAGGCTTATTAAGCCTGTAAGGAGAAACAGCCCTCTGAATATGTCTTTGCCTTTGAAAAACTGTAAAGGTATTTCATACAGGCGTGGTGAGAGTTGAGTTAATTGACATTTGTATTCACTCTGTTTAAAGTAGATGCAGAGGTGGTGGCACTGGCCATTGTGAAGATGTCTGGCATTTCCCAGTATATAAAGGCTGTGTTTACAGATGTCTATGACTATCAAACATCAGCTGAAATTTTCCATCCAAATACTTGTTTCACAGTGAGCCCACAAAAACTTTTGCTGGGAGAACTGTATTGGCTGGAGAGTTTTTTTTTTTTTAAAGTCACATAACCTACGTGTGAATTCTTACGAAATCTCTGGTGTAGTCCTGCACCTGAGCAGGAGTCTTCTCATAAACCGCTCAGAAGCACAGAGAAGTGTCAGAGTTTAATATGGCAACAGGGTAGATTCGTGACAGGAGATGACCAGACCGTTAGGGGTTAAAATGTTTTTGCATGTTACACAAAGATCACATTAAGAGTCAGTGAAAGTCACCTGATGAACGGTAACCAGAGAAACCCAGCCGTGGTTTTGAGCTTTATCCCTGCAGACTCTTTAGTGGTTCATAGCAGATAAGAGTCTGACAGTTTAAGATGCAATTGTCTGCTACTTGTCCATCTTTTTGGCAGCGACTGCTGCCTTCACAGCAGAACACTATAGCCGCTGCAGTAGGAATGGCCCAACAGTTTAAGTAAACTAGTCCACTGAAGCAGCTATAGGATTCTAGCTTTCTAGAAGGCACTTCTATGTATTTGTAGTGGTTTCACGCCCAGCTGCAGCTGAGCCCCATGCACCCGCTCACACAACTGTCCCCCCTCACCCCTTCCCCTCGGCAGGTCGGAAAGGGAGAAATTGGGAGTAAAATGAAAACCCCTGATAAGGAGGGCTAATAGAACAATGCAAATAATATAAACTATGGTAAAAAAGCAATATATAAACCGAGTAACATAAAATGTGACACGCTCACCAAAGCAGCAGACACAGACGCTTTAACTCCTTCCAAAACCAGCCACCAGACAACCAGCCTCCCCCTTCTCCTTCATATACAGGGCATGATGTTTATGGTAAAGAATACCCCACTGGCTGGCTAGATGCTGGGTGTGGCCCTTCACAGCTTCCTGTAGGGGAAATTAACCCTGTCCTGGAGAAAGCCAGGACAGAGGGTCAGAGCAGAAGGAGCAGTAATCTCGTCTTTCTCTTTTGTTATGCCTCCTAAGTCTGTACTGATTCAGAATATATTTTAAATTGCGAAAGGAAAAATTCTGCAGTATGGAAATGTCAGTTGTCACATATCCTAATTGTAAACATGAGCCAGCTATAGATGACATTGTTAGATCTTAAATAATTTTGGGCACTGCCAGTAATGAAGCCAGGACATAAAGCCTGCATCAGTGAAAGCTGAAATGGATAACTAGTATCTACCACAGCAAGTATTCAACAACGAAACAGCAACAAAGATTTGAAAGCATTAGAAAGAACAGATTATAAATTCCAAATGGTAAAAGAAAGAAAACACAGGACCAAAGTAAGATACAAAGTAATAGTCTTCAAAAAACAAAGGACTGGCTACATTTTTCATATGGCTATGTGATACAGATTCAACATCTGGAAGAAAAGGTTTCAGTTTGACTCAGTTTTAAAAACATTGCAAACGCTGACATTCCCAGAACATACTTTTAAGAGGGACAATCAGTGATGGTTTTCCAAAAGCGTTTATCATCACCCCCATCATTTATATAACTGGTGCTGAAGAATAGGGGGAGGGGAGAAGTATGCTTTTGCATTTTCTTCAAACTCAGGATCTGCTCAAGATAAGTCCATACAAAAGTTTATGTTACACCTCTTTCCATGTGATTCCAGTAATACCTTACAAAACTCAGACTCCCAAAGTCATGCTATTTCATATGAGACCCATTTTGTTAAAAACAAATAATACAGCAAAACAGAACACATTTACCAGCCTTCACTGTAGCACTGCAAAGCGTGGAAAAGTTAGAGAGCCTGAACATTCTGGTACAAAAGCTGAAGAAAAGGAATGTTTTTCTTGTGATTTTTGATAAATGCTTCAGTTTTCCGGTACCTGGATTAACATTATGTTGATAAATTTGTACATAAGGATGTGCTTCAAATTCTCTTATACAGCAGCACAAATCCCATAAGCAGTTCTACTCTCAGCAGCTTTCATTGAAAAGTGGAGGTCTCTGCAGATTACCAGTATGACAGTGATTGCTCTTCTATGTATCTCTAACAAAGGTGTAATTATCAGTGTAGGATGATATTAAAAGCCTGGAATGCCTTCTCAGAAAAAAACAGTTTAATAAATACATTCTTAGTATTGCCATTATTGTGAGTTAGTTTTTAAAAGGCAGTTTAAATAAAATGCAGCTTAATGGAATTATAGGATACATGTCAAATTTGTTCTGTTTCCAAGTAAAACAATTAGTTTTCTGGATGCCAATTTTGCAGACTTGGTTAGACATACACTATTTATTCAATAACATTTTCAACCCTTACTTTGATTCTTAAAGCTTTTTAATTTCTCAGTCTTAATATGTTTGCTGTAACTTACCTTGTGCAAGAGTGAGGCAATGTTAATTACAATTTTATGTTTTCTCAGCTTTTTTTTTTCGTGCCTTTTTTTTTTTTCCCAGGCACTAAACTGGGCAATGGGTTGTTGTCTGTGTCAGCTTAAAGGAAAGAAATCTGACCTACAGCAAAGGAAGCCCTCTATAGCCACAAAATTACTACTAATTCAGCTGACCTGGTGAACAGAAGTGTTCCTTCTACAAGATAGCAGAAACTACTAATGATTCTGCTTAAAGGTAGATTATGGAAACCCAGCCCACTCCTGGTTTGATGCTGTGGGCCTGAAGTTTAGTTTCTGTTGAGGAAAAATCTTTGTATTGGCTTGCAACTGTTGCAGCAGAACTGTACCAGCACCATTGACAAAACAAATTTTGCTCCTTCAGTTGCACTACTAAGTTTGCAGTTTAGCACTAATACAATACCTGAGTTTTAGACAGAAACATATTTTTACAGTTGTTTCATACAATAAGTGTTTGTGATAAAATTGTGGAAACTCAAAATTAACTTATCAGTTCGTATTTTCCAGCCCAAATTCTCATTCTGCCACTGAACTGGATTTTCCAATTACTCTTAAAGTGCAATTATCGTCTGAAGAATGGCATGCAGTAGTGTTATTATAAGATGAAGACTATTAACCAGACCTATTGAAAAAGGCACTTTGCAAAAAAAAAAAAAAAAAAAAGTTCTGAAATGTTTGCTCTATCAAAACTCCTTAAAGAAAATGGCTAATTTCAATTAATACATTGCTTTACTAATAAAAGCAAAAATAATTTTAAAACCCAGTGCTTCCCCAGTTGAGGCATTTTCTTCTTGTGAATACTTTGTTTCCTTTGCCTTGCAATGGCTTGGTTTCATTTTGAAATGCAGTTAAAAAAATTGAAGAGAAAATAAAATTGCAATCTTTTTATTAGATATTCTGACTGACTTGGTGTGTCTTGTCTTTCAGTTCACACAGGAAAGCTTTTCTATGAAAGCCTTTCTATAATGTTTAGAAAAGGCAGAGAAAGTGTATATAATACTCTTTTAGGGAAATTAGTTCCTTTGTAGCAGAGCTTTATTGAGAAGTAGCATTTTTCATCTGGTAGATAAAATAACTCAGGGAGGTAGTTTTCTAGTAATTATACTTAATCACCAGAAAAAGCTGTATTTCACTGGAGGTATAAGTCTCTAATTACTGTGGAATAAGGTGATTGCTCTGAGGAACACTTTCCCACAAACTTCCATGCAAATTGACTTACAAAGCCAAAGAGGAAACATTTTCTGAAAATATACTTCTCATAACTGACTGATTTATTGCTATGTCAGCGACTCATGGTGTTGTAGAAGTCTGATCTGACTTTAAAAAATTGCCTGTTACTTTCCATCAAATCAGAATAAAAGAAGAATGAGGGAAGGGACTGAGGAAGGGAAAAGGAAGATCACCAGACATTAACCTATCAGAACATGCAGCCTTTGTAAGAAGAGCATGCCCTAAAATGCCCAAAAACTCAACTACAGAAAGTTGCCTGCTTAGTTACAACAATATGCCTACTCAGATCCGTGCTTTGGATATCTTACAATCACTAGCAGTTTTTCTCTTTTCCAGTGCTACTGACAGACCAGTTGTTTTCAACAAGTAATTCCATAGAAATACTGAAGCAAGTATACTGAGTGATGGGCCATGAGGTGTTACATAAGTGTATGAACACCAGGTCCATCGTTTATGAGTTCTGGCCAGTGTGTGAAAGAAGCAGATTCCAAGCATGGATCCAAGAAACTGTCTTTGCCCTGCCCTAGTCCTGCCACAAGTAGTTCATCAGCCCCATTAGCTGCTCTAGCTTCCACTGTAAGGACTGGAATGAGTAGTGGAAGCAGCTGACGCTTTTAATTCTCTATCACCCTAACAGTAGCTTGGAATGTGACTCAGCAGCATGGGAGAGAAAACAAAATGTAATTCCAGGGAGTTAAAGTAAGCCCTCTCCTTGGTCCTTCAGGTGGGGTGTGCAATGCTTCTCTTCTGTGTGTGTTGCCCCACTAGCAAAAGGACCATTCAACTTACTCACAGCTTTCTTATGTCCATCACATATTATGGACTCTTTCTAGATTAAGGGAAATAATAACAGACATGTTAATGTCTTACTCCAAATGCTAGGTTTGCTAAATGTCTATGTTGACCACAACAGTCACAACTGTGCAATAGCTTTTTGCTGGAGGTCTGAAAGCCAGGATATAGTGGACATGCTCCTGTGCAAATTACACCTCTCATTAGGCAGCCTGTATTGGCACAGAGAGGAGCAAAGGGTGGAACAAATGCTGCATTGGTAAAAAAGCTGTAAGTAATATATGATTTTTTTTCCCGGTGTTGTTCAGTAACCCTTGTTCAACAGCTGCTAGATTCAGTTATTCAAACAAGCTGTAAAATTTGTGCAATTTTTTGGGGACATGCTAGCCACCAATATTAAGAGTTAGGACATCTGCAGAGGGCATCTTTCTGGGAAGAAAATCTGTATTTTCCATTTGAGTTCAAGCTGGGATTTATATATAGATGTGACATGATTTATTTTTCTTTTCTGTGTGCGAATTAAAAATAAACACCAGAAAGTTTAGGATGGAATGATTAACTGTCTGCACACACAATGTTTGTTGCTGCATTTAAGTAAAGACTGGGAAGTAACATGATTCCAGGGTGGAAAGAACTGTGATGGGGATGAGGAAGAGAAAGGCTGGGGAAAGGAAAGAGCTTCACAGGCTCATGGTCTCCCCTGCTGTTTTTGCAGAAGTCACAAAATGTTTAATGCCTGTTTTTTCAGTCATGGAGCAGTTTCAGACAGTACATTAACTTGATGGTTCAGTTGCCTCCTGCTTGTTTTTCTTTGGGTTAGATAATCCATTTTCTTCTATGCAGATTAATTATCCTCTATTTAAAGATATAGATATAGATATAGATATATAGATATGATAGATATAGATATAGTTAAAGGGGGCTGAGGGGAGACCTCACTCCATAACTATCTGAAAGGAGGTTGTGGAAAAGCTTGTGTTGGTCTCCTCTCCTTTGAAACAAGTGATAGGACAAGAGTAGTAGAAGAAACTGTTATAAAAGACTGAAAGAGGCTCCCCAGGGAAGAGGTTGAATCCCAGTTCCTGCATTTGTTTAAAAGATGCAGAGATGTGGTACTAAGGGACATGGTTTAGCACCAGACTTGGTAGAGCTGAATAATCATAGAATCAGTCAGGGTTGGAAGGGACCACAAGGATCATCCAGTTCCAACTCCCTGCCATGGGCAGGGACACCTCACACTACATCAGGCTGGCCAGAGCCTCATCCAGCCTGGCTGCAAACACCTCCAGGGATGGGGCCTCAACTACCTCCCTGGACAACCCATTCCAGGCTCTCACCACTCTCATGGGGAAGAACTTCTTCCTCACGTCCAGTCTGAATCTCCCCACTTCCAGCTTTATTCCATTCCCCCTAGTCCTATCACTACCTGATAGCCTAAAAAGTCCCTTCCCAGCTTTCTCGTAGGCCCTCTTCAGATACTGGAAGGCCACAATAAGGTCACCTCAGAGCCTTCTCTTCTCCAGACCGAACAACCCCAACTCTCTCACTCATAGGAGAGGTGCTCCAGCCCTCTGATCAGCCTGGTGGCCCTTTTCTGAACACATTCCAGCATGTCCATATCCCTCTTGTAATAGTGGCTCCAGAACTGGATGCAGTACTCCAGGTGGGGTCTCACCAGAGCTGAGTAGAGGGGGAGAATCACCTCCCTTGGCCTGCTGGCTATGCTTCTCTTGATGCAGCCCAGGCTCTGGTTGGCTTTCTGGACTGCAAGCACACATTGACAGCTCATGTTGAGCTTCTTGTCCACTAGCACCCCCAAGTCCCTCTCCTCAGGGCTGCTTTCCAGCCAGTCCCTGCCCAGCCTGTATCTGTGCTTGGGATTGTCTCAACCCAGATGCAGGACCCTGCACTTGGTCTTGTTGACCCTCATGAGGCTGGCTTGTGCCCAGCTCTCCAGCCTGTCAAGGTCCCTCTGGATGCCAGCCCTTCCCTCCAGCATGTCAGCCACACCACACAGCTTGGTGTCATCAGCAGACTTGCTGAAAAGGGTTGGACTCGATGATCTTAAAGGTCTTCTCCAACCAAAACAATTTTATGATTGCAAGTCTGATTTTTAGTGATAAGAGAAATAGGTACTATGACTACATCCAATGAAAGTGACACAAGAGTGGGCACTCCAGGCTGCTCAGATGACATCATGTTCAATCACCATTGTAAATATGCTTTACTGATACTGCCAACTGACTGGCCAACTCGATACAATACTAGTTTGGTACAGGGATTCACTATCTTATATATACCAACTTCTACATTATTGTGTCAAGGTAGGAGGAACAAATTGTCATCTTATCATCAGCCCTGCTCTGAATCACAGTGTCTCTGACTAAAAACTAAAACTATTCAGGAATACCAAAAAAAAAAAAAAAAAAAAAAAAAAAAAAGCAGGCAAACCCAGCACCTTGGAATGGGGGAATGGGGGATAGGAATTTTAATAACAGTTTTTCATTCTGAGCTATTGAGAAGTCACAAAATATTTTAAGTCTTCCAGTTCACCAACCAAGTTCACTGGCCTTTTAGAAAGTACTTTGACAACTAGGGATTAAAAAGCCTATTTTCAGACAGGGTACCAGACAGAATGCCAGCCATTCCTCAGTAAGTGTAAATAGCTTATTTTGTTCACTTTGCATAGCTGCTAAAGTTTTACTTTGTTTTCATACCCATTGAAAAAAAGGCATTGTTGACTTAACTCTTCACTGCCTGCTGTTTCTGGACGTGCCATTTGGGGGAATTCTGTTGAACAAAGCACTTGGGATTTTTCTCTCATGTGGAGAGTCAAATTATTTTATCAGTGCATGTACTATAAACTCTAGCTGGTTGTGAATTTTGCCAGGAAACTTATTTTGTATTCTGACTATAGCTGATGAAAAGAAGAATGAATTCTTACAGCAATATACTGTGTCTAAACAACCTCTCCATATTCAAGTGGCTTTGATGGTAAAGACAAGGGGCAATGGGTACAAGTTGCTACTGGGGAGATTACGACTGGATACCAGAAAAAGTTTTTTCACCATTCGAACTGTTTGATGTTGGAGTGAACTCCCAAGGGAGGTGGTGGATTCTGCTACATTAGACAGTTTCAAGGCCCTGCTTGATAGGGTGTTGGGCCATCTAATTTAAACTATATTCTTAACCTTAGAGGTTGGACTAGATGATCCTTGAGGTCCCTTCCAATCTGGTATTCTATCAATCTATGAATCTATGATTGTTTCTTTGACGTTAGATAAACATAAAATAAGTACTTTATACTTATAAAAATAATGCTGAAAGAACTATTGACTTTTGGATCCAGGAAAAAATAAAATCAAACAAAATGAGGCAAAGGTGTATTTCCAAGATGCTGCAAGACATTTACATCCGAGTCCTTATGCCACCAGCAATGTGGAATGTTGTCGAGCAGTGCCCTCTTCTGTGTGCATGTCCGGTCTCGAAAGTCTGTTCTTTAAGTGCCTATCCACAAGAAAAGGCTGTTGGTTTTGTTGTATTTGGTCTTTTGTTGCTGTTGTTGTTGAGTTTTGTTTGTTTGTTTTGTAACTTATCACACCCTCCGGCTCATCTCTGAGACATTCTCTCTCAGTTCTCACAACCTGCAAGCCCTGGAGGAGGCTTAATTAGGAGTATCCATTTGGATGTGTCTCTGCAGTTTCAGTCAAACTGTCTTTTCAGTCTTGGTTTGTTTTCTGCTTCTGATTTTGCCTGACCTTCCATCTGGCCTCAGATAAATTCAGGGAAACTTCAGTTTTATTGTTTAGATTCTGTGAAGGTGTACCTGAAACAAGAACAACAAAAATTATGCACTATGGAAAGTTAGTGTAACTGTTCTTAACAGTTGCCATAGAAAACTAGCTAAAATAGAATGAAGTATCAATTTCAGGTGTTAGGTAGGGCATTTCCTTAAGACTGACAGAGACACTGAGTAGATGTATGTATTTATACCTGCAGTCCACATCTACCTTTGGAGAATTAACCTGCTGTTTTATTTCTCTGCTCCAGAAGTACAAGTTCTTTTTTCCAGTTCGCCACTTGCACAGAGGTAGAGAACTGTTTCAGCCTACCAATTTTACTGAGCGTCCTGGTTTGACTTGCTCTTGTTCACCATTGCCTGCCAGCTTTTTGCTTTAAATCAGATTATGTTAGTGATGACACTTTCCTTCCAGCCTCTCCCAGGGCCACATGATTAATCAGCAAACACCCTGCCAAAGTGGCAGATGCCTGGGGTTTCTGAGTCATTATTCTAGGCTTTTCTCCAGTGACAAAGCTATCTCTGCCCTAAAATAATTGTCCTGTGGTTGTCCAAATTTTACAAGCTTGTATTTCAGTCTTCATAACATCACATTGATGAGGAAAGAGCTAGACTCATACTTGAAAACACACAACAATTAACTTCCTTCCTTGTAACAGACATTGTTATGACACAGGTAGTTAAAAAGGGGTTCACATATACTTGGAAGAGGGTCTTTGTGGATCACACATTACATTTCCTTAGTGTAGTCCCTTAATCAAGGTTGTACTATGGCATAGATAGCCTTATTACTCATCCATCCTACTATTTCTCATCAGTACTCTATGCATCCTTTCTTGTAAGCCAGACAGCGGAATACAGCACCTTGGATCTGACATTTACAGTTTTCCTGATTTTTTTGCCATATTAGTTGGATAGTCCAGAGCATGTGCCGTCTAACAGCTGTCAGCGTAGCTGTCTTTAAATTTTGCAAAGCAGGAGTGCCTTATTTGACAGTTCTTCAAATTATAAATTCATGCAGCTTTATCAATATCTACAGGGCTAAATTGAGCGATGTAACTCAGCACACCATGCATGATATGTTACAGAAGTGAATGATGATTCAAAATCTCATGTATCTTCGTCCATCCTGTGGCACAAAGAATATCTATTAAAAAAAAAAAAAAGCCTTGAAAGATAGCACTCACTCTACTCTATTTGAAGAAGGTGATTAAATTTATCCCTCGTCTTGTAGTGGTACAAGGTGAAAGCTACAGTTTATCTTCTCAGGCCCACTTGACATCACAATTTGATCTTGCAAAGATATCACTGAAGTCCTTCATAAAAGACAAAAAGAAAGAAAGAAGGAAAGAAAGAGAAAGAAAGAAAGAAAGAAAGAAAGAAAGAAAGAAAGAAAGAAAGAAAGAAAGAAAGAAAGAAAGAAAGAAAGAAAGAAAGAGAAAAAGAAAGAAAGAGAAAAAGAAAGAAAGAGAAAAAGAGAGAAAGAAAGAAAGAAAGAAAGAAAGAAAGAAAGAAAGAAAGAAAGAAAGAAAGAAAGAAAGAAAGAAAGAAAGAAAGAAAGAAAGAAAAAGAAAGAAAGAAAGAAAGAAAGAAAGAAAGAAAGAAAGAAAGAAAGAAAGAAAGAAAGAAAGAAAGAGAAAAAGAAAGAAAGAGAAAAAGAAAGAAAGAGAAAAAGAAAGAAAGAGAAAAAGAGAGAAAGAAAGAAAGAAAGAAAAAAAGAAAAAAAGAAAAAAAGAAAGAAGATTGTCAGAATTTTCTTAGTTTTAGAAGAAAGAGGAAAGAATTTGGCAGGGGGAAAAAAAACATCTTTTTAGACTGAATCACCAGCAAAAGGATACAGGCTTTTTACTCTTCATAAATCCTTTCCTTTACTAGCTGGAAAAGAGCATAAACCCAAAATCAGACAGAGAAATTTGCTAGGAGAACACTAAAGCGGCGTTGTTGCAGAGCACTAACAAACAGCTGCTAAAATAAATGTTACCACTAGATGAGAGCAAATACTCGTTTGCTGTTTTGCTCTTTCCAGTAAGCAGCTCAATTATCAGAAGGCAAAAATGGGAAAATAAATCCTGTGTTAAGGGAAGAGCTAGGATAAATCCCCATTTGGAAACAAAATTTGTACCTCTGGAGATAACATCAGAGTTCTTCATTGAGTAAAATTCACTTACTGGACTGTTAATTGGTTTTGTTTACAAGCCAGAACTCCAGAAACTGTCAGGTTTGGATTTTACTCACCTTCCTTCGGTTCCATGAAGTCAGGTGCTGATCCCACAGGAATATTTTCAGGAACAAGCAGCAGAATTTTTACAAAGAAGCAAATAAAAATATTACAATTAAGACTATTATTGTTGTTGTTGTTGTTGTTATTATTATTATTATTATTATTATTATTATTATTATTATTATTATTATTATTATTATTCAAGGCTATTATTTATGAGCAACCTGATCTACTTGAACATGTCTTTGATCACTGAAGGGGTTTTGGACTAGGTGAACATTAAAGGTCCCTTCCAACCCAAACCATTCCATGATTCTATGATTTTATTGTTCTGTTATTCTATAATTATGACTGGATCCTTCTCAAAGAGCACAGCTTCAGTGCCATATCAATACAGTCATTACTCTGATGACTCCAAATACATTGATGGCAGCCACATGAGTGAGAAAAGCATCAAGAGTTTTTTAGAAAACCAGCAGTCTTAAAAGGCTAATATCAAAGTTCAGACTTTAGAGGAAATGCGTACTTAATTCAGCTAACTAGCCTTTGTGTTAGGGAAGGAACTGCCATAAAAGTATCTGTAGGAGAAAGGCAACGTTTTTAAAAGGGAAAAAAAAATGTAGAAGAGGGGCTTATTGTAAGGTAGGCAGAGTTATGGCAACAAGAAGAGTCAGCCACAAAGATGCAACCTCTTCTACTTGCCTTCTAAAAAGAACCCATAAAAATAAATTTGCTTCTTAGGAAAGATGAGCAAATTACCCTAAGAAGATTTGCTTCACAGCTGTATTTCTGAATAATAGTTTTATGATGAAACTGGAAGCAAAAAATGGGTAAAATAAGGAACTCAGGAATACAGACACTCAGAGCGTGGTGTATAACATAAGTGACTTTCCTGGAAAATACTGTAGAGGAAAATACAGAAAAGTGCAGGTGAAATGAAGGACTTCAACACATGAAACCCAGAAATGTTTCAGAATTAGTAGTGCATGTGGGCAGTCACTGTTTACTAAACAGAGTGGCCCAGTTGGTGTTTCCAGGGACAGAACAAGGGCATGTGAAAATGCTAGAGGCAGGACTGACAACTCCCTCTCAGTGCTAGCACAACATCAATATGCTGATAATGGCCCCAGCTAACGCCCTAAAATCCAAGAGAGGCAATGGTGCTGCTGAAATTCTGAAGTTTTGCTGGCTGCTGTTCTTAACTGAGGCTGACTGTCCCAGTCAGGTAAATCCCCGTGCTGGCAATGAGGTGACTGCTCTTTTTCACTCACAGCAAAATTCACATCCTGCACAAAATGTGATGGATGGTATTAACACTGGATCTTGCTGTAACATGTACTGACTCACTGGACTGGTGGAGAAAGACATTTTGGAGGTATTTAATGATATAAACCAAAGAAAATATATGTGAAAAGACACGGATTTACTAAAGGACTTGGGATACAAGGAACTGTTCATACAACAAGACATTTCCTGCCCAAGACATACAGCTGTGTTCTGGCCTTCACAGAAAAATATTTGACTGCCAGTGCATTGCACAGCAATTGGCACATCACCTGAAGGTTAAGCACTAATTTGTTCCAGACAAAGGTTCACCTGAACCCTCAGCTGATGGTGAGTGAGATCCAGGGACAGTCTCTTTCCTGCCCTGAAAAAGAAGCAATAAGCTGCTTTAGCAGAAAAAAGTATGCAGCTACAAAATGTAAGGGGTTAATGAAAGTGTTGCACATTTTTGTGTTTAGAAAGTCTGGCAGTCCATTTTAAGTTAAGTACAGAAAATGCGCAAGCACTTTCTTTTTCCTGCCACATGCCATCCCTTGCCTACTCACAAGTCTTGCAGCCCAGATGAGGGTTTGCATACAGAAAAGACTCAGACTCTGGGAATCAGAAAACCTGTATTTTCCATTGCTCTGAATGTATCTAGATGAAAAGGTAGTGTCAGGGTGTAGTTGTGACCTCTCCTGCCAGATTAAGAATACTTGAATCTGTGAAAAATCTTTCACAGTGGTGATTAAAATAACTGTCAAATGGTGTAGGTAGGTAGGAGGTAGATAGATAGATAGATAGATAGATAGATAGATAGATAGATAGATAGATAGATAGATAGAATGCAAGCATAGCATTCTGAGGGAAAAGTAAATTAAGTATAAAAAGCACATGCCTTCAGGTGATTATGATGATTGAAGTTTACTTCTAGAGCTGTCAATTCATCTTCGTTCCTAGCAGTAAAAACAGATGCCAGCGATCTCCACTTTCTCAAAGGGAGAAAAATAAATCTCATTTCTTCAGCAAAGAGGTTTTCAAAGCATATTTTAGCACCAACAGATAGAAAGAATTCTATTCAACTTTCATGTGTAGCCTCTGAGAAGTCTATATTTTTTTAAAGCTTTCTTCTGACAAAGAGAAGTTCCATAAGACAAGCTGGTTTTAAAAAACCACAGTGGCACCTGCCAACAATACCACTAAAAGAAATGTGCAGTTATACTGAACTAAGTGATTGTAATGTAGACCACTCCTTTCAGCTAGCATAGCTGAAAATGTTATCTTTTCTAGCCATGCGTCACTGTTCATCAGATGAGGTTAATGCTTTTATCAGTCCACACAAACATGATCTTCTTCAGCTCAGTGGTAGACCTGTTTGATCTACAGGATGACCTGATGTACCTGGTTAAGGCTGGCACTGAAATGGTTCAATCAGCTCTCGCTGGGGGCCTCCTGCAAGGAGGATGGGCATCTCCAGAAGAGGAGCAGTAACTATTCACATCATACCAGCTTTTGTGTTTTGTTTGGTTTTCTTTTTTTTCCAAAGTGGCTACATGTGGTGGGTTAAACCTCTGGTTTCCCCACAACACAGAAGTGAAGGAAAAACACACAAAAAATGCCTCCAGGTTGAGATAGAAAGAGTTTAATATAAATGAGATAATACAATGCACAATACCTTAGCCTATTGCAGAAAAATCACAGCAAAATGCAGGAAGCAGTAGCAGAAGACAGCAAACTAAACCCTAAGTCAGCATGCTAACCAATTCCCACACATCCTACTGCCATCCTCATGGAAAAAAAAAAAACAAAGCTGACACCCAAAACTGCAAACCTGAAAGCAGCAACTGGAACAGGAAGCCTCTCATGTTGCAGTCTGAACTTCAAGTCCCATAATACTTTACTTCAGCCAGCACTTTCATTTTGTAGCTGGCATGAAGCAGGATGGTTTTGAATGACAGCAGCAGATTTCAACTCAACCCATGACACAATGTCAGTGCATCCTAAGAAAACTGCGGGGAGAACAGGGGCAGGAACAATCAGCCGGGAGATGAAAGGGAAGAAGGATCAGCTGGCAGACTCCCTGGTGCAGGAGGCTCACACAGTCTGCCCTGCTCTGCCCTGCTGCTGCTCACAGAGTGTATCTGTACAGCAACCAGGCTCCTTTGCCCTGTTACAATGGCATTCTGTTGGTTTACATTGTTAGCATATAATTATAGCAGTGAGGGATTTTTTAACACTTTTGCCACAAGTAAGGTTCAAGACTGATTCTGAGCAATCTATTGTGAATTAAAACAAACATTTGCACTGGACAAAATAAAAAGGACTGTAGTCCTTCCTGTTGCATTTAACTGAAAATGAAATTATGAAAACATCAGTATCTTAGTACTTTTACGAGCATAAAAATCACTATTAGCTGATCCTTCCTATTAAAAAGAAGTTACAAACAACAGTACACAGAAAGCAATAAAGAAGCCAATTAACAAAGTAACTGTTTGCAGATGAGCAGCTTGAAATGATGAAATGGAAAAAGACACAACAGATCAAATCCTGTTAAGAAAGCAGTGTGACAGTCAGGACAGTAAGATCACTGGGATGCCAAATTATGCTCAAAGACTGGAAATAGTGGAATAAAACTACAATTTAGACCATTATTGATAAGTAATTGCAAATGCTAACTGTTTTACCTATCTCTTAACAAGCAATACATGTCCTAGACTGCTTGATGCTTGATCTGTTAGAGCTCAATTATTTTCCCAAAGTTTCCATGTATGTCTGTGTATGAAGGATTGACACCAAGCTGTACTGGAGCCAAGACACCTCTCTGTGAAGCTGCTAGCCCTAATCAGACTTGGACTTTTCACTCTGTTTGTCCTTATCAGTGCTTGGAAGAATGGAAAGATCACATGTAGGGCACTGAGATGTGAATGTAACCCATGTCATTCTGCAGTTTGGCACTGCCAGTTACAGACTATAAGCTTGGTAATGAGTATGCAGGGCCTCAGGGCTGAGGTTTGTCATGCCTGGTCTGGCACGACACACTGCTTTGCTCTGTATGTCCTTCCTATAGCTTTGCATTATTTGGTTTAACTGACCAGGTTCTATTGCTAGTTTGTTTGAATCTTTTTGTCCTTGTATGTTACAACCACAGGTTTTTTTATATCTAGCAGTAACAAGTTTCCATTCTGTGTAGAATAAGATATTTATGGCAGTTAACACGATAACACAGTGGAGAGACACATGCCTGATCAGTGGCCTTGAAAAGTGGAGACAAGGATGTAGCATAGAGGAGTACAGTCATGGGGTGATAAGAGATTTGGCACAGACTTAGCACTGACACCCCGTGCTACAAAGAATTACCTGTGATCAATTAAAACAATAAAGAGCTGGACACGGCTTAAATGTGGTTTAAGGCTAAGAAAAGAGCACGAACACGTGGTATCTAGTATTTGTAAACGTATATAGTAAATTGGGACACAATGTGGGGCTGAAAAGCAGTGAAAGAAGATCAAAGCATGGTAGCCAACATACAAAATTGATGTTCAAGTGGGTCTGTGAGGAAGGAAGTAAAAGCAACCTGGTGCTTCTTGGGACAGCACTCCTGGCAGCAGGGGAAGTGCCCCATGCAGAAGCACAAATGCCACTGCTGCTGGCTCTGCAGGGTGGCCAGGCTGATGAGGGTAGTGAAAGAGCAGGGTAGCTCATGGGAACAGCAGGCTGGGACCCATCTTGTCCCCTCCAGCCACATTCTGCCCAGGGGGAATGGGACAGGACAGGGATGACAATCCGCTCCAGCACATTGGTTAAGGCAGTGAAGAAGGTCATTAAAGGTTTAGAAAATAAGAATCTGTTAAAATCTAGCAAGCTCAGAATGGCTTAAATTTTAAAGGGCATAATAAACCCTAAAACAAACCATCCATCTCCACAGGCAATTCCTATTAAACACGACAGGTGACATAAAGAGGAGGCATGATGGTTAGTACAAAGAGATAATTTCTGTTATTTTCAAGTTCAACACAGGGAACGTAGAATACAGTGGAGAAAATGATGTTTCAGAAAGGCAATTTCTGTAGACATTTCATGTTCATGAGGGCTCAAAGGTGACCAAATCCTTGAAATTTGCTTGTAGCAAATAAACTCCTCTGCTAGGGAAGAAAACATGTAGGTTTTGTTGATTAGATCAATGCCAAGGTCATACTTAGCACTTGGCACATCTCATTATCCAGGAAGTTATTGGGTTGGATGTGCCAAATGTGGATGGCTGCCCCACACCCACAATAGTCATTATTTCCTTCTGAGAAGTTGCAGCCCCTTCCTCACTGTGCCACTCTCTATGTAGCAAGAATTCCTAATGCTTTTCCTCACCAGACAACGCCTCACACCCACCCCAAGCATTCCTTGGCTGACCCATCATCCACACCACTGCCATCCCAGAACAGTACCCACCAGCTCCCTCTGGCCTCCTCCACAACCTCACTTTGACCCAGTGCCAGTTCCTTGGGGAAGGCTATCCTTCATAACTGTCACTAACATAAATACCAAACTTACTCAGCAGTAAGTCCACTAAGGACAGCTTTTACTGGAGCTCTGCCATTTTGGCTTGATCTAAACCTGAGATTTAGCACCCCAGCCTGGATGTGAAAAAACAGACCAGGAAAGGTCAGTTTAATAAATATCCAAGAAAACAGTTTACTTGTGAGGATGAAGCCCCTGGCAGTGTTACCAGCGTCAGGGTGTGAGAACAGAATAAAGGGGACAAGGAATCCTGACAGGCAGCAAGGATCAGGAAGGGTGCATGTTCTCTGCTTGCTCTCCATCCCCTAAGGCTCCCTGGAAATACAAAGGCAGTTTACAGGAGACAAGGAGAGACAAAGCTGTCCACACAGAGTAAAGTTTCTCTGACATCACCACTGAAGCAGTGCAGGGCAAGTCCTACAGAGTATGAGTCACAGCAAGGTGAATTACACAAAGATTCCCAGCTGTGGAGATGCTGCATTACAGCAACAAACCTCCCCTCACTACATTGACAGCCATCAGGAGAATTTTGGAGCATGAGGTTGGTGAGTAAATGTAACAAACAAGCACATAAAATATGACAGTAGGTGTGTAAAACATCCATGGTTTGTTGCTTTATGGCTTGTGGTTGAAACTCTTATTATATCTCCAAACATTTTTTTTTTTCAAATGTAAAAATCAGTCTGATCATTTGGGCACTTCAGAGGTAAATGCTTCTAAAGATAACAGAGTTCTTCAATTACAGGAGGTATTTATGAGACAGAAGGTATTTGACTGCTTTATGATGAATGGAAGTATAAGCAGCAATAAACACAAATGTATTATCCACAATTTTGCATTTACATGTTCGCAACTCAATCTGTAACACTGGTGGCAATCGTTTGACTTTTTCATGCAGGCCCAAGTGTCATTTATGTAATCCAAAGCATCTATCAGTGTGGGAATATGTATGCTCTCAAAACAAAGAAACTCGGTCACAAAGGGAAACTCTCACCATGTCACTCAACAATATATCCATCTCACTCAAATACCACCAACACTCTGCTAAACAGAAAACAACATGGTTAAGTAGATTGTTCTTTCTTTCTGCCTTCTTTGATTTACAGAAATAGTTAATTTCTGGAAACTTCTTCAAGCTATCTAAAACCACTTATGATGCGAGGAATGAAGTCATGTCTGCTAATGTATCCACTGGGAGACTGAAGAACTCTATCTTACTGGACACATGATTTCTTACATTAATCAAAGGAGACACCAGCTCCTGGCAGTGAAAGATATAACAATGTCTCCTTCCTCAGCATTTTGGAAACATACTCCAAACTAATTTTAGCAGAAGCAAACCCGTTTTTTTTTAAGTCTGCTGATAAGGAAACTGCCTTGTTTCTTTTTGCTTGTTTTTTCAGCTTAATGCACCTTTTATCCTCTCAAGCAAATATTAGGTACGTGACAAGTAACACACCACTACTGCTGGAAACAGCTTCTAAATATTGAGGCACAGTGAGCACTCCTGTAGCTAGGTGTTCATTCTTCAGAGTATCTGCTAAATGTCCTAGAATTGTTTTGAAGCATTTTTCATTTCACTTTATCTTCTTGCATTCAGTCACTCTGCATTCCCACAGCTGTAATCACAGTATCTCTCTAAAGCCAGGAAGTTAATGATGACTACTGAAGAAGGGACTGAGCAAGAAAATACAGTCTAAATTACCAAAGCAATGATCACAGAGGTGAAAGTTTCAAACCAAGTTTCAACCCCCAAAAGCAGCGTCAGAGAGCCCCAAAACAAATCATGCAGAGTACACTATAAATGTGCTATCCCCAGCCCCCAAATCCTGATCATAATGTAGAAGGTCTATGAGGTCAGCTACATGTCAACACTTTGGCTACGTGACTGAACACGGCATTCACAGCTATCATGGAGCCAATATACATTCTGTGTGGTCTTGAGCCTCTGCTCTCCACACGGTTTTAGTTTCATTTGTAGAACAGGTCTAGCAGTACCTGAGGTGGGCGTATACATTCAAAAACCACAAAACAAGATAGCAGACGGTTTGTAGTAAACACTAAATACTTCTTAATGCAGTTACATCATTGGTCATAATCACTGTTGCTTCATACACAGCAGTAAAACAGCTGGAAAAAGCACAGGGCTTTAAACATGCTTAACCATATTCCCACTGTCCTACTTCACATACAGCATGAACTACAGCCTTTGCCTATGTGGCAGTTTAGGCTGGGTGCCCCCTGCCACTGCTACATGAGATACACCTCTGGTGTCCTGGGTGCTCACCCAATACGGGTGGACACAGGAAACAGTGTATTGCTACCCATAAATCCTGCGCCCTAAAAGGCCATCTGCAGAGTCATTCTCCTCCTCTTTCTTCCCTCTCTGCTCCCATGGGAGATGTCCTCTCTTATCGGGTAATGCCGGGGGAGTATCCTCAAGGCCACTTAGGCCTGTCTAGGCCTAATGCCAGGAGGAGAATGGAGGGGGGGGGCAGTCTCAGACCTGGCCAGCCTGAGACTTGCCTAACAGCGGGAGGGGGAAGAAAGAGGCCTGGGGGTTTGGGTTTACCCTCAGGTGGGAAGAAGGGAAGGATTGGGAAGCCTTTGGGAATTCTGTGAGGGGTTCTGTACGCTTTGGGATACTCTTTGTCACTATGCTTTGTAGTTTGTAGTTCTCTGTAGCTTCACCAACTGCTTTTCCATTTAAACTTTCCATCACTCTCCAATCCGTTTGTGTGAGTCTCATTCTTTTGTCCCTTTTGGGGCAAGAGACGATCTGTCTGGCCCCAAACCAGCACAGCCTATCTGCCTTTCTGTACAGGTACATAGTGTTAATGACGTAACTTAAGGCAAATCCAAACCAGTAGAATTCTGTGTGTCTGATTCTAGACTGTAAGAGCTGATCTTCAGCTGTGATTCTTAGGAAGACTTCAAGGTTTAATTGTTGTGTGAACTGAAAGGGGAAAAACAAACTAATATACAGCATTTCATTCAGTCTTTTCTGTTGTACAAAGCTTGCATACAAAACTTTTAATTTTTTTTTTTGGTAGCTTGATGTCAGCTGTTTCCTTGTTTCTCTGACACAGTGGCTACGAATACTTCTTTGATGGTCTCCTTATCCAAATTCCTGCCTATAAAAGAAATATATTAGCCAACTATATTTTGCAGTGTATTACATAAAATACATTTGAATAGGAATCTGCCAGGCTTCTTAGCAAAGCAAATGTTTATTGTATTAAAGAATGAGAAAAGTAGTATTAACATTCTGCCAGGCTTCTTAGCAAAGCAAATGTTTATTGTATTAAAGAATGAGAAAAGTAGTATTAACATTAACATGCAGATAACAAGTCTAACTTTAGATTTTACAGGCAACAGACTTCAAGCTGTGCAAATAAGCGAGAGAAGGAAAAATTGGGCATTTTTGGTCATGTAACACTTTTCAAAGCAAAAAAATAACAGTTATTCAGAAACAAAACAGGTTTTGTACGTTTTAATGGCTATAATCACCTTCATTACAGTTACTGAATATTCGATCAACCATTCCCATCACCATATTTAGATCTATGGCATTTAAAAATAATGTTAAATATGCCAATGTAATTTACAAATACATAATAGTTTATTTTTATAGTTTATTTTTATTTAACTTTATTTTAAGGTCATTACAAATGGTAGTTCTAGATTCCTGTCAGCTTGGAATGTAAAACTGCAGGAGGCCTTGATGGATAAACCTTTCAGTGAAAGTTATGCTAAACATAGTCACTGCTATTATTCTAACCAGTTTAGGCCAACTGCTTTACAATGGACAAGTCACAGGACTGCCTCATGCAAGAACATCTTCCTAAAAACAAATGTATGCAGTTTCCTCTTACCTATTAGGACCAGCCTATTTGTTCTTTTTTCATTTTCTTTCCAGGCTACTGATGTCTCTTCCAGATCATACAGCTCATGGACACCTTGGACTATCACCTGATGAGATTTGCCTTGAATAGATACCAGTCCCTTATAAGAAAAATAACTGTTAGGATATATAAACATATCTTTAAAAATTAAATATATGAGGGGAAAAAACCCTCCTGAAAGTAGGCCAAGCAGGGGCAAATACTTCTAGCAACTATGCATCAATTAGTCAAAACAATTATGAGGCATGATCACTTCTACTCACAACATTCTCACATCTCCTTATTTTGTTAGGACTAATAATTACACTTCAACACACTGTCTTCTGTTCCTCGTTTAGTCAATACCTAGCATGTTTGAGCACAAATTAAATGTCACCAGCTACTATTCCATCTTAAATATGTGTGGTGTATGACATATAACTCCATGATTGCCAGCAAAGAGGATGTAAAATGAGCAAAACTGTCTGATTTCAGATTGTTCCGATTAAGCTCTCACACATCATATTAACTACTCTGAAATAGAATCTTTGAATTTCAGAGACCAAACAGGCATTTGTGAAGTAAAACAAGCAACAGAATTACAGAGGACTACTGTCAGAGCATGCCCTTGAACCCACATATCAGAAGTTGTATTAAAAGTTTTCATCACTTCATTTAAAACTTTATGAACTATTTTAGTGGAACACATTCTGTAGCATCTGTCTTATACTGCCCCAAAGGAAAAAGGAGAAAAAAAAAAAAAAAGAGTGGAGAATATTTCTTGAAAAAAGGTCTGCATTGATGTGTTAGTTGGAATTCCATGACTGTTATTACTGCTAAAAAGATTTATGACTGTGGGTAAGATACAAATATAAAAGCAAAAGCAACAAACTTTGGAACTGATTCTGTAATTACCAAGGACTTATTTGCTTTGGTGTAACTCTGTGACTGAGGTCAGCACACTACTTATCACATGCCTCAGATCTCCTAAGAATTACTTTGATTTCAGAGCTCAATAAAATAAAAATGTACTTGTGCATAGCAGTACTGTCTTCAGACAGCTTAAGATGCACCAGTGGATATTTTCTTCTATTTGTCAGCAAGGAGAAGACAACCTTTTGTTGCTGAAAGTGCAAGAATACAACCTTTCTTCCAATTATATGAAAATAATTATGTTGCTATCCAGGATGCAGAAGTGGTCTCAGAAAACAAACCAGAGCACATTTTCTTTTATTTCTTACGGCCTATTAAATGACAGATGTGGTTCTCATTTTTTAAAATTATTTATTTATCTGCTTGGTATAAGGAAAATGAAAATAAATCCTAAATTGTCACCTATTGTTCTCTCAAAACCATGCAACTGAAAAACACATGAAGTGCCCAGGTAGATGAGTAGTTAACAGCTGCATCATTAAAGCCACAGTCCAATACTGTAAAAAGTTGTAAGTGTAGACCATAGCTACTACTGCCAAATTCAGCTTCTGCATATTATGCCAACTACTGTAATTACTGATAGCTAACCAGAGTATTCAGTACCTAGGTAAGGAGACATTCATGAGAGACAAATGGAGCTTTCCAAAGCCATGGAGATGAAAACGAAAGAGTTAGTTAACTATATCCTGATTATTAAATCTGTCAGTGATGTTTGGGACTGTACATCTCCCCTCTCAATTCAAATCCAGTAGGATCAATGTTTGCTTCTCTGTCAGCTCTCTCCTTCTGAGCCATTCCATCAGTTAGTAGGTAACAAACTCTCTGCACAAGACAATTGCAGATTACTATTCTGTTTTGTCTGCTCTGCTACAGTGATTCAGTAGCACCTTCGGTAGGTCTGTAACTAACAGCATACAGTTTTTAGGTGTAAAAGAGGAAAAGCACAAAACAAAGAACTTGGTCACTTCTGACTGACCTTCAGTCTTATGACATCCATGGTGCGCCCAGCCTTATCTTTCATATTCTTCTCCCAAAGAAGATTCTTTGAAAGGCAAAAATATTTTCATGAACACATGGCATAGGATGATTCATATACAAATTCACAACGATTTTTCAGTTCACAGTGACATGTTACTTACTTGAATAAAGATATTTAAGTCCTCTTCTCTTATATTTCCTGGAACTTCAAATGTTACTGTAGTTACAGCCTGCAAATGGAAAGACCCACTTATTATTACCAAACTGAAACTGAATAAACATTTCATTACTTTCAAAAAGTGTTCTTCTTAATTTGGCCTCATAAAAAAAAAAAAAGGCAGCTATATATTCATATGATTTTTTTTTCTCCATTCCACACTTCTTTTCTGCTTGGATACATTACGCTATAATTTTTTGTTCTTTTGGGTGTACAATTAGGGGACATAGGCAACACTTTCAATATTTTAATGCTACCAGCTTCTGCCTCTCAATTCTTTTCTGTAGCTGCTCTCCATTCTCAAAGAAAGCATAAGAATACCAAGGCAAGTAAGATCAATCTTTCCAATGTTTAATAGAGCTATTTTCTTGGCATACTAACCTTTGTTACAGTTTCTGATCTTCATAATTAACGTATTTTTCACCTATCTGTGCTTGCCTGTTATGAGAAGCTTTTTACAAATAGACTGCGTAGGCATAGATTCTGAAAGCAAAGATGTCTGAAGCAAAAAGGAGCAGAAAGCTACCACACAGAACTATAGGCCCTGGTAAAAAGTCTGGTTTTCTTGTAGGCCCCCTTTTGGTATTGAAAGGCCACGATAAGGTCTTCCTGGAGCCTTTTCTTCTCCAGGCTGAACAGTCCGAGCTTTCTTACCCTTTCTTCACAGGAGGTGTTCCAGCCCTCTGATTACTTTTGTGGGCCTCATCTGAATCCAGGCTCATGTCTTTCTGGTGCTGTGGGCCCCAGAGGTGGATGCAGTGCACCCAAGTGTGTCCTCACCAGAGCAGAGTATATTACTGCAGTGGCTTGGGGAATCCACAAAGAACCTTAGTTCTAGTACTGAGAATCTGTGACTGTTTACTCTAGTGTGAGTGGTGGACCCACTACATCTGAGGAGATGTGTGCAGACAAACTGTTGCAAAAAGCAGGGACCTGTGAAAGCCCTAGTGGGACAGGAAGATGAAGACACAGAATGGTGCCAGCTTCAACCCCATGTGCCCATGGCACAAGGCCTTAAGTCTCCCAGGGTCAGCATCCAAGAAAACTATCCCAGAAGTGGCAAAAGACATACAACTACCACCTGTGAATAACTGGGAGGTGTGCTACTTTGCAGCTGGATCAAAATTTAGCAGCTGCTAACACCAAATTGGCCAAAGGGAAAGCTGTGTATCAAGCCATCCAATCTACCATGGAAACTCTATCAGGCAGTCCGTGTTACAGTACTGCAGAAATGGGAGCACCACTGCCCAAAGTGCAAACATTCTTATCACCTTTCACTTGAATTAAAACAGTGCAGACACATAGAGCAGCTGCCCCTGCAGGTTGCTTCTGCAGTAGCTGTGGTGGTGCTGGGAAGCTAAAGGAAGATACTTGCAAAATTAGGAACATCTCTGCAATGTACTGATTGTATGTTGAGCTCAGTCCATCTGACCCCACAAACAACACCCCGTGGAGGGACTGGGAGCAAGTGTCAATCAGTTATGGACATTTTGACCCCTGCTGTGTTACAAGTAAGGTGGAAGGGGCTCCGAAAAGGCTGAGACCTCAGATCAAAAGCTCTGACTGCTAGGCACAGCCACTATTGTCTTTCTGGTATCGCTTGAAAATCTTGTAGAACATCCTATTGATCAAGGAGTGACTTAAGAGTACAAATTATAAGAAAATTGCAGTTGTTAAAGTGGCAGAAGGGGATGAAAAATCTCCATGCTTCCACCCTATAAACTGAGACTTGGTAAGGGGAAAAGATCTACAGCTAACAACTAACAAGCCCAGGGAGAAGGTCAGAACCCAGTTAACACGGCTACAGGATGTGAAGCAAGCTCTGGAAAATCTAAGTCATCTGAAGCATCACCTTACTCTCCAGATGAGGAGGTGCCCATGTTATATCAAATCAACACTGGCCACCACCACACATTTGAGTTCTGGTTGAAACTACAACTAGCCTCAGAAATGAGGTGGATATCCAGTAGTGGTGTTACTCTGTGGTTGTACTGTCTGCATGAATATTTGCTTGTATACTAAGACATGATGGATAAATTAAACAGCAGAGTGTCTGGTTTGGTGTTTTGCAGGAACAAGAGCTTTACAGTACACAATGCTAACCTTACTAATCTACACCAGAGTGGAGTCTGCAGTGGAAATAAATACACTCAAACCTCCAGCATCCACCTGGCAGGAGACTGAGGTAAAAATTCAACAGCTTTTAACATACTTATTCTGACTGCCAGAGCATTAACCCCTAGAGTCCAATTCTCAGTGGCAAGGAGTGAAATATATACTAGGTATATATTCCGTTTCTGATGATATCAGGGGTGGAATCTATAACCCATGGATGCTCATATAAAACCCTTTAAAGTATGTGTAAGCTTATAAGGCTTACATAGCAGAGGTTTGCAGTGCTGAGGGGTGTGGGAGGAGGTCAAGAGTTGCCTTGTGTGTCCTACAACCTGTTCCAGCCAGCTCTGAAACAGTAAAAAAAAAACCCCATCCCTCGCACCTTTGGGGCAGAGAAACACTCAGCCCCTTGTTAAACCAACAGATACCTCCATCCACTTGGGACTGAAACTCTTTGGAGAAGGCATGCCATGCCATACCAAAGTGTGTACATAAACCCCTGAAAGACTGTTTACTGAAACTTGTTTATCCACAGAATAAGGACACTTCACAGGTGAAAAGGTACCCTAAGGAACAGGGCAGTGACAAGGAACAGAAAATCATTACACAAACACTTCAACTTCCATATGTGCTAAGTGCAACCCACCGAAAAAAAAAACAACAGGGCAAACGGAGGGGAAAAGGGAGAGAGGAGAGGTGTTCATGTAAGTGACACTGTTTTTAATGTCTTTTTTTTTTTTTTTTTCAGAACTCAAATCAGTATTTTTATGTTTTTGTTACCAGGCAATAAATTTGGTAATTTCCTGATTTAAGAATATCCTGCTTTTTTGAAGGGTCTAAGCAGAAGAAAAAAAGACTGATTGGGGGAAAAAATAAATAAAAGGCAGCCTTTCCAGTTACATCTGTACATCATGAAAATGGAAGGTTCTTAGAAGATGCAATTGGCATATAACTGTTTGAATTCTATAGGTACAATGGATGAGATCTTTCTTCCTTAAATTAACCTCTGAAATTAGGTATGCTGATCACAAAATCCATTTTATTTGCTCAAATAAAAGTCATAAAGGCAGAAATACTCATTTACAAGATTCTGCCCTGACATAAACATACATTGGGTTGAATATCAGGGTGGGAAGAGGGAATACAATTTTGGAGTTTCATTTGGCATACCAAAAATAACATCAACAAAACTGTTTAGTATTTTTTAGTATGCGTGTCTAAAGCATTGATACCCAGGTTATAGGGCAGAATCTTCTTCTTACCAGTTAAATTGTTACTCTTTCTTGTGAAAACAGTAGGAAGCACTCATACAACAGAAATGTCTAAATGTTTAATTACTCAGTGAAGTCTGAAGAACACAAAGTCATGAAGAACATTTACCTGTTACCTACATACACACACAACACTTGGAAAGCAAACCTACAGGATAAAGACTGGCTACAAATTTAGCAATTGACTGAAAGTAGTAGAGAGTAGTGCTATCTGCCTGTTTCAGTAATACTGTCCCTGTGAATCAATGAACCCCGTGACTATCTGGAGCAGTGGAAGCCCATAAGCTTTTCTGAAAGTAAGACTTCCTCTATCTGTTTAGCATCTACCTTCAGCAAAGTATATTCCATATATGTATTTTATGTAATCTACCAAAGATCTCAAAACACATAATCCCTAACTGAAATCTTCTGAAAAGGTAACATGATTAGCATGCAATACTTGCAAACACCCTGAAGAATCCTGCTGTTACAAAAAGACTTAAGCAGTGGTTTTAGTAATTACCTTATCTAGATGTGCATGCGTTGTCTTTACATGCTCAAGCTTTTTCTGCAAACTGAAAATAAGTGAAGTTAAATATCACATTTGAGTAGGATGAAAAAAATGTCATTATTTCAAAATAGAAATAAAACTATGATTGAGGTAAGAGAGAACCCAAAATTATTATTTTGTCTATTCTTTAAGGACTTACTCAGATTTGTAGAGCACAGCACTTCCTAGAAACCTTGCAGAATGCCACCTAATATTACAGTTAATCAGCCCTAGCTGAATTGCCATTAGTAAGACCATCGTTCTCTGGTTCACATCATCTTACCACTTTCTCTGTTGTGTTGTTCCAAGATGAGTCAGCTTAGCTAGCTGATCTATTTTAAGAACTCAGGACATGGGTTTATGATTTGGTTTATAACCTAACCGTTATCTATTGCCCATAACGGTAATACTGGCTTTCCTTCTTGATTAATGTTCTTTTGGATGCCTGTTCTGACACCCTGATGCTGCCATTGGTACATTCATGCAGCTGAAAAAGAAAACAAAAACTACTTTTCACAGATCAGGCAAAACCCAGTGCCAGCAAAAAGAAAGAGCAGCAGAGTCAGGAAAATCAGGCTGCCCTTCAGATACTACTGCACCAGTCCACTAGGAAACCGCATGAGTGTGTCTCATGTAGTAGAGGTCATTAGCTTGCAACTTCTGTAATTTCTCTGTTGCGTGAATAAAGAAATGGCTCCATTCCTTTACCTGAAGTGAACAGTGTGCACCTCAGGAAGAAAAATGAAGCTGATATTGACTCTAGCTGCACATTCTCTCCTTCCCTTTATAACACTAATTACTAATAATAACTTTGCTTCAGTACTCCTTGCTCTCTTTGCTAAACTTCAGCACACAAAGTGAACAGAAAGTCCTTCTCCCCTCACCTCTGATTTCACTCATCCAATCACGTTGCATGCATTTCAAGTGGAGAAATTTCTGTGGAGAAATTTCTCAATCTCAGATTACCACTTAAAAAGTTAGAATTTTGAACAAGTGACTAACAACGATTTCTAACAGAAACTCTGACACAAATTTGAGACAGGATTTAAGTGTGCATTTCATACACATATTTACACAATGGACATTATGTACAATTTAAAAAAACAGTTGAACTATCACCATACCTTAATCCAGATACACTGTCGAATGCATGCAGGTCCAAGACATTGGAGAGATCAACTCTAAGCAGAGAGTAGAAGGAAAGCTTTGCATTTTCACTGCATTTAAATATTGTGAATACTTAAATAATTATCTTTAAAATGATTCAACAAAGCCTGTTTGTTTTTCTCTTTACCATACTAAGGCCATTAATTCTTAGACTTATTTTTGTATGTTGGTAGTTAATAAACACAGTGTTCATTTGCACAGTAATATGTAATCATAGAGATGAAACTACTTCATACTGGATATCGGAATAATAATTGGTTTTCTCCAAATGTGAAAAGGACCCCTGAAGTTCTTCCTGGCAACTATTCTGCACCCTGAATATAGATCACCCCAAAGCATACACAAACTTCTGGAACATATGTAGTTCGAACTGTCACACTATTAGCAAACAAAATTGAAATATGCTATGAGGCAAGTGCTACTGAGAAAAATTTCAGCTCTAACAACTGAGACAAATGAAAAATGTAATATGGAACAGACAGTACTGATCATACTTACTTTTAAGAAAAGCTACCTATAAATTGCCTAAAAAGTTGTTTGTTTGGTTGGGTTTTTTTACAAAAGTAACACAGGCTACAGGTTTCACTGTTTATAGCAACTGGCAGCTTTCTAAATGCAATTAATTAGATGTATTAAATACAAGGAAAGTAGGAGAGGTTAAAAAAAAGAAACTTCTGGAATGTCGGCAGTATAGACTTCTACACCAAACAGCAGCTTTATGAAATAGTTTCTAAGATGAAAGGGTTGTGAATGTAAAATACAAAGAATCTGTCTCTGAAGTTCGTAAGTAGCTCAGTGTCAGGTGTTCTCAGCAGTGTTCTGAAAAATGATACAGCAACATTCAAGAAAGTGCTGAATTGGTCCTTTTTAAATATGGGCTTTTGAGGGACAAACCCCCTACGTAAAGAATATATGTTCTCAAATAACATGCAAATAAAATAAAATTTGTTGTTATTTCACTATTGTTATTTTTTATCCTGGGAGAGACAAATACGTGTCATTCACAAACCTGTATTTACCAGTAAGACTAAGAGTTGCCACTGAAGACTGCATCTGAGATCTGCTTAATCTAATATTCAAAATTTAATACTGTCTGGCATCAGACACCAGAGAATTATGCAGATGTGGATTCTGCAATTCATATATTAGACCTCTTCCTCATGGACAGACTAGCACTGATCTAATAGCATATTTACATCCATCAGCAAACAAACAGCATCTGATACCTAGGTACAGTGGCCATTTAATACCTTGATCTTTGCGTCTCTAGAATCTTAACAAGTCCATTTATTGACCTAAAACAACAAAGAAAAATCAACAGTTAGGTGGCAATGTAACTAATATATTGCTTGAACAAGTTAAACATGGAAAGGACCACAATAACTCCAACTCTGTTTTTAACTTGTTGAACAAAAGACATCCTGACAGACTTTGGTTTTGTGGTTTTTTTCATTTCCTAAGTAAAGCCTGGGAGCTCTAGCAACAAAATACTATCAGTCAGAATAGCATTTTCCTATCCAAGACTCTTCATGACACACTCTGCTGGGTCTAAGCATTTCTACTTTCAGAATTTGAATCACTAATAAAGTTGTATGTGTGAAAAAAAAAAAAAAAGTTTCATTTTGGTCATCACAGTGTAGGTATAAAAAGATAGGGCATGTCTTTGATCACTAGTTTAATTCAGACCATTAGTTCTTCCATGCCCGTGACAGTTTTTTGGGACTTCCTTCATGAAATTTAAGCATCTGATAGTGAATTTGTATTTATGAGCAGATTTTTATTTCCTTAATACTAATTTCTGAAAAATGGGAATGGCTGCCCAGAAATCTTAACAGCATGGACATTTAAGAGAAAAGCTTATCCCTACCAAGTAACTTCAAATCTTACCCAGACAAGCAAACTGCTAAGAGTGTATAAGCACATAATAGTATTGAAATGCCTTTAGAAACACGTAGTCTCTTTTCCAATCTAAGCAAACTATCTGTGTCAATGTAATTGTGAGATCTAATTTCTGCATTAACAGCAGGAAGTAACTATAAATAAAAATAACCTTTGAGCCAGTACAGTGTTAATTATGCCAAAAGTTTCATTACCTGACAGATGCTCTGACTTTATCCAATTCTTCCTCTGAAACCAAATCCATTTTATTGATAATTATAAGATCAGCTAATGCAACCTGCCTGTATATCAAGAAAAAAAAAAGACATGAATAAACAAATATTTTTCATGTAAGACATAAATGCCATCTCTCCCATAGCATCTGTTAGTACAGAAAAGCAGCAAGCATTAAACTAGAACACCATAGAGAATTACTGAAGCAATACTGGCTTCTCCTTGAGATGCTCTTCTGTATTATCAGAGAGGTCTACCAATCTACAAAAACTTGCTAGTTTTTGTTTTGTTCTTTTTAATCCAGAGTGTTTGGTGATTTATAAATTTCACAAGCACTTACTTCTCTTGCATGTACTCTTTGTAAAGTCACACGTGAAATCTCTTTGCTTTATGAAACTTGTACTGTTAAAAATTATCCTTAATAATCTAGCAAAAAATATTCCTCTAGCTCTAGTTCTACTTCAAACATCTGATAGATCCTTGCATGAAATTATTTCTTCCTCCCAACACAGGTGTTTCCCCCTTCACTTAGGTAAAATCCAATCCCTCTTACTACAGAGTCAGATCTTGGCAAAAAGACCAAATAGAGCATGAAGTTACTTTTTGTACTTTCTACTTCATTACTTACTTTGAAAGCAAATCTACTTAGTTTAAAAAGGAGAAAAAAATAGAAGAGGCCATTTCTAATGAACTTCTACAACAGTGCAGTTCCTAACTGTGATATATAAAATTAATCTGTACATCCATACCGAGATGCTTCATTGACAAGGCCTTCTGGCTTTTCCTCTGTCAAGTGCTAGACAAAAATTAAAACAATTGGATTAAGTATATTCAAATGCTATTTAAATTCATTTGCAATTAACAGAAGCCCAAACCAACTCAGCTGTTTTCAACAAGGTACAGAGGAAAATTTTTTCTGTAAAAAAATGGTGAGAAGGTACATTCATACATCACTATTACAGAAGCTTGTAATTTCTTTTATGAAAATTCTTCTGGTTTAATGCATTTTATTACTAGAATGCTAAAAGTTTGGAGAACTATATTATGTTTAATTACTTTTCTGATTTATAGTGAAATTAAAAGTCACTATGATATACAGTAACCATGGAAAAACACCCAAAAAAGTGAAAGGAGAGTAATTTTACTAAGTGTCATGTCAATAACTACTAATGTGTTTGACAGAGCACAAAACAAGCTGCCCAGAAAAGTTGTGGAGTGTTCTCCAAAACCCAGCTGGACACATTCCTGTGCAACCTGCTCCAGGCATACATGCTTTGTGTTTCTAACCCCTAACATTCACTGATGGGTTAGGCTTGCAGAATGGCTTTCATGTACGTAATTACATGCTTCTGAAAGATGTGAGAAATTGTACTTTTACAGGTAAATCTGTAAGTCTTCTTCTAGGTTTGCACCAACCAAGCACTGCTTCTCAGCAAGTCTGACAAATACGTCTCTGATCCATTCAACCGGGCAGAAGAGCCAGTCAGCGCTGCCAAAAGCAAAAGCTTCCAGTCATTCTGCAGGAGTTTAGTATCATCTGCAGCTCTGTGCTCTGCTTGTTTGCCTAAACTAATGTCCTCACAGATGAATTTGTGAAAGGAAAAAAGAATGCCTGCATCTCAAACAGCAGTGTGAAGCTGAGCAACATACACCTTATTTAGGCAGAGCAACAGACTACACTGAAGCAGCAAAGATTCAGCTACAAGTTATTTATTGCCCATTCCACCATAGAGGCAGTAATCTCCTGGAGAGAATCATCACAGACATATGAAGGCAGCAGAACTCTAAATTGATGGTGCAATATTAGTAGGAGCTCAGCTCCTATGCCTTACATCTCTGGAAAGGTGAGCATCCTATATGTTCCTTCATGTACCAAGACTTAGTATAGCTTTTGACACTCTCACAGTATTCTCCTGGAGAAACTGGTTGCACATAGCTTGGATGGGTCTGTGCTTCACTGGATTTAAAAAAAAATGTAGCTGGATGGCCAGGCCCAAAGAGTGGTGGTGAGTGGAGTTAAATACAACAAGTAGTGTTCCCCAGGGCTCAGGATTGCAGCCTGTCTCTTTGATATCTTAATGACGTGGATGAGAGGATAGAAAGCACCCTTAATAAATTTGCAGATGACACCAAGTTAGGAAGGTGTGTCAAACTGCATGAAGGTAGGGACTCTCTGCAGAGAGATCTAAACAGGCTGAATGAATGGGCTGAAGCAAATGGTATGAAATTCAACAAGGTCAAGTGCTAAGACCTTTACTTGGGTCATATCAACCCCATGCAACTTTACAGGCTTGGGAAGAGCGGCTGGAAAGCTGCTCGGAAGGAAAGGACATGCAGACGCTAGCTGACAGCCATATGAGTATGAGCCCACAGTGTGGCCAGGTGGCCAAAATGGCCAACAGCATCCTGTCCTGTATCAGGAATAGTGTGGCCACATGCTCCTGTACTTAGCACTTTGTGACACATTGAGGTGACACCACACCTCAAATACTGTGTTTAGCTCTGAGCCCCTCACTAGAACAAGGATCTCCAAGTGCTGCAAATCCAACCAAGTGCAATGAAGCTGGTGAAGGGTCTGGAGCACAACTCTTAGGAGGAGTGGTTGAGGAAACTGGGATTGTTTAGCCTGAGGAAAAGAAGGCTCAAGGAAGACCTGATCACTCTACAACTATCTGAATGGTGGGAGTCAATTTGCTCTCCCAAGCAACAAGTCAACAGGACATGGCCTGAAGTTCTTCCGAGGGAGGTTTACATTGGATGTAAGTATTTCAGGGTGTTCCAAATTCCCCTTCCCCCATCTCCATCTGCGGAGGTTTGAATGGGAGAAGAGAAAAGTTCGAAATTGCCTTCCCCTCCCACTGGGGGCTTGAGCAGGAAAGGGAAAAAGAGGCTCCTTTCCTCCCACCTGAGCTGAAGTCCCTCATGTGTATTCACCCACACTGGGATTTGGAATTGTGATTGGCTGGGTTCTTCATGCCCCGTATATACTGGCACTGGACACATTGTCTAGTGAAATCTTAGAGTGACCAGAAAGTGGTCTCAGACTCGCTCAGGACTCAAGTTTCCTGGGATTCATGCTGGGACTCACTAGATTCACAGTGACATTAATCAGTAGTACCTGGACCTGGCATCTCTTGGACCTGCCTACCCTGGGGTCCTGCTCCCTGCCCATGCTAGAGCAACCCTCTGCCATAAAATGTGGCTGTTTTCTGAAAACACACCAGCAGTGCACCTTCTCTTGTGCTGCTCAGACAGCGCTGCTCCACAAGATTTACCTTGCGGGAGCTGTGTCTAAGGACACTTTTACTTTGGCGAGTCCCTTCTTCCTTTGGATTTGTGCTGCATGATCCACAAATCGGATTATAAAGCTTGCAGCTCTGGAGGCTGCCCTGCAAGGAGAGATCCAGGGACCATCTCTAAATTCCTGCTCCATCCTCGTACAATCTGAATCATCGGCTTTCCCTAGGGCCCCAGCTTTGCCTCTGATTTTATAAGTGGGGTAAAGCTATTTTGTGGCTTAGCCTTTTCCATTTTCTCTAAATTGTACTAAAGTTGCCCATAAGCATCCTTGTAGATTCGCAACCAAACAGAACCTGTAAATAAAATTTAATCAGCTTTGTACATAATTTTGGAGCAGAGTTTTCAAGAAAATAAAGATGACTATATTTTTATAATTCCTGCCTTGTTAATTTAATCCCAATCAAAACAAAGGATAAATTTCTTCACAAAAAAAGCTGTAAAACAGTGTAATGGGCTATCCTTGGAAGTGGTTGAGTCACCATCCCTGGAGGCATTTAAATGATGTGTAGATGTGGTGCTCAGGGACATGTTTTTGTGGTGACCTAATAGTGCTCAGTTAACCAGGTTAATGGCTGGATTTGATGATCTTAAAGGCCTCTTCCAACCAAAGCAATTCTACAATTCTGTTATTTTTAAATATGATTTTAAACACACAGGAATACCAAATTAAGGTGGAATGTCATGGAAAATCTATGAATTAAAAAAAAAAACAAGAACAAACCACAACAAACAAACAAAACAGAACAACCAACTGCAAAAAAAAAAATGGAAAAACATTTTTCTTCAAGTGGAATTACCAGGCATGTAAGATTATTTGACTCTAAAGACAAAAACCATATCGATGCATACTGTCAATATGACACCTTAAAGATTAAAAAAGAAAAGCCCGTAACTATTTCCTGGTTGTGCATAATCTAAGCAGAGTATAGCAGGTTAACCTGGAGGGAATCTCTTCTCTGCCCTTATCTTTGTAATACTCTGCGTAGTGATCCTAATGATTCAAATGTTGTCGTATGTGTTGCCCTGAAAAGAACAATGCCAGTAATCCAGATGTCAAGTCCTGAAAGTAGAGAACTGTCATAAGTTGTTCAACTGTTTGCCCTTGATTAATGAAATTAGTATTTCAGCTTGCTGGGTGACAAATCCATTAGAATACAACCCACAGTATAATTACCACCTCAGTTTCAATTTTTCTGACTGGTCACAGGACACTACTTGTCAGGTTTTCTTGCAATGGCTTGGTTCTTTGAAGCATGACACCCTTATATTGCTGCCTATGATCTCATTGCCATCACCTGTATTACTTTGAAAATTCTTTGAACCACAATCAGCTGTTGAGGTCAAGCTGCACAACCAAAGGGAATTTCACAAGTTAGCAACTCCTCTATACAATGCAGAGGTTGTTTACTTGCCACATAGCTGAGAATGTCTGAAGTTTCTATTACTCTGAGTGGATGTCAGTGCTGTACAGGCTTACCAATTAAATTACAGACATCATAAAATGGTAGGGGTTGAAACAGGCCTCCTAAGGTCATTGAGTCCAATCCCCTTGCTAAAGCAGGATCACTTAAGGCAGATCACACAGAAATGCATCCCGATGAGTCTTGAAAGTCTCTAGGGAAGGAGATTGCACAACCTCTCTGGACAGTCTGTTCCAGTATCCATCACCAAAGAAGTTTTTCCTCATGTTGAGGTGAAACTTCCCATTTGCTAGTTTGTACCCACTGTCCCTTGTCCCACACAGGACACCACTGAAAAGTGACTAGCACCTTCTTGACATCCACCCTTCAGATATTTATAAACATTAGTAAGATCCCCTCTCAATCTTCACTTTTCCAGACTAAACAGTCCTAGGTCTCTCAGTCTTTCCTCCTAAAACAGGTATTTCAGGACCTTAATCATCCTCATAGCCCTCCAATGGACACTCTCTAGCATATCCCTGTCCCTATTGAACTAGGAAGCCCAGCAATACTCCCAATGTGGTCTCACCAGGTCAGAGCAGTGAGGGAGGAGAACCTCCCTTGACCTGCTGGCCAAATTCTTCTTAATGCACCCCAAGATACCATTGGCCTTCTTGGCCCCAAGGGCATACTGCTGTCCCATGGATAACATTGTTGTTGACCAGGACTCCAAGGTCCCTCTCCATGAAGCTGCCTTCCAGCAGGTCAATGCCTAATCTGTACTGTTGCATGGTGTTATTCCTCCCCAGGTGCAGGACTCTACACTTATCCTTGCTGATCCTCATTAGTTTCCTCATTGTCCAGTTCTCCAGTCTGTCCAGGTCTAGCCACACAGTCTTCTGGTGTATCAACCAATCTTCCCAGTTTCATCAGCAGCAAACTTGATTGAGGGTACACTCCATCCCCTCATCCAGGTCATTGATGAAGATGTTCAGTAAGACTGGACCCCACACTAACTCCCTAGTTACAGGTCTCCAACTGGACTCCACTGATCACAACCCTCTGAGCTCTGCTGTTTAGCCAGTTCTCAGTCCATCTCACCAGTCACCCTTCTAACCCAGACTTCCTGAGCTTTCCCACAAGGCTGTCATGGGAGACAGTGTCAAAAGGCTTGCTAAAGTCAGGATGTAAAGTCAATGTAAGACTATTCAGTGGGCTCTCAAATATAATAATGGATAAAAAAGCTGAATTTTTCAAAACGTTTGTGCTGTTTCTGACATATTAAAGTTTAAACACTTTTAAAATAATTTAACAATTCAGTGCTGCCCAATTATACTTGATTCAAGTACACAGTACAGAACATTTCTGTAAGTAATAAACCACGTTTTTTAGCATGGGGTCCCTCAGAGGAAAAGCAGCTGACTTCAGGCATGCTGTGGATTCTTACCACAGACTCACAGCATGTTTTGGGTTGGAAGACATCTTGAAGATCATGTAATTCCACCCCTCCCGCTATGGGCAGAGACACCTTCCACTAGATTAGGCTGCTCAAGTCCCCATCCCACTTGCTCTTTAACACTTCCAGGGAGAAGGCATCCACAATTTCCCTGGGCAACCTGTTCAAGTGCCTCACCACCCTCACTGTGAAGAATTTCTTCCTAGTATCCAGTCTAAGTCTCCAGCTCTGGAGCCCTCAGTACAAGAAGGACATGGACCTAATTGAGTGGGTCCAGAAAAGGGTCACAAAAATGATCAGGTGGTTGGAACACCTCTGCTATGAACACAGGCTGAGGGAACTGGTGTTGTTCAGCCTGGAGAAGAGGAGGCTCCAGAGAGACCTAATAGCAACCTTCTAGTACCTGAAGGGGGCCTACAAGAAGGATGGAGAGAAACTTTACAAAGGCCTGTGGTGACAGAACAAGTGGCAATGGTTTTAAACTAGAGAAGAGCAGACTTAGATTGGATGTTAAGAACAAGTTCTTTACACTGAGGGTGATGGAACACTCAAACAGGTTGCCCCCAGAGGTGGCTGAGGCCCCATCCCTGGAGATATTGAAGGTGAGGCTCATCAGGGCTCTGGGCAACCTGATCTAGTTGAGGATGTCCCTGCTTACTGCAGAGGTGGTTGGACTAGATGACCTTTGGAGGTCCCTTCCAACCCAAACCATTCTAGGATTCTATGATCTTCCAGCTTAAAGCCATTTGTCCTCATCCTTTCACTACAAGCCCTTGTAAAAAGTCCCTCCCCAGCTGTTTTGTAGACCCTTTTCAGGCACTGTAAAGCCACTCTTAAGGTCTTCCTGGAGCCTTCTCTTCTCCAGGCTGAAGAACTCCAACTATCTCAGCCTGCCCTAGCACACTGCTGGCTCATGTTAAGTTCTTCATCAACAGACACCCCCAAGTCCTTTTCCTCAAGACTGCTCTCAAGTCATTCTCTCCCCACTGTATTTGTGCTTGGGATTGCCCCAACCCAATGCAAGACACCTTGCACTTGGCCTTGCTAAACTTCAGGAGGCTGGCAGAGGCCCACCTCTCAAGCCTGTCCAGTTCCCTCTGGATGGCATCCCATCCCTTCAGCATGTCATCTGGGCCAAATAGCTTAGTGTCGTCCACAAACTTGAGTTCTGTCTTGTGCTGGTTGAGCTGTTTCAAAAGTCAGTTGCTGCTTAAAAGGGCAAACCATCTTTCAGTCCCTTCCCCTCATTCTTGTACCAACTGCTCTATAAAAAGTCCTTGCAAAACACAATGCCTTAACTCACCAGACTGGCTTGCTATAGGGTTAGGTTAGTTCTGTACAGGCGGAATACTGTTTAACAAGACATTTTGCTAAATGAGCTATTAGATCTGCTCAGCTGAAACAAGAAACTAAAGCAATACAAACAAAATAAAGTCTTATAAAGGAGAGATCACTCTTGTTTTTTGAACACTACTCAGTTCTCTCAGCTTTCTGCAGTCAAATACAGAGATACTAAAAAAACCTTCCACAGCATGATGGGACTTTTAAATCAGAGGAACCCTTTTTTATGGTCACTTCTATTTTGGATCCTGCAAAATCAGTATCTAATCAAAGTAGTCACTTCCTAAATTATAAAGTTGCAAATTATTATAATTATGGTATTACCCCCAGAAAAGCTGAATTTAATATTATTAATTATTAGTAATAATATTTAATATTTTTTCCTGCAATTCAAACTTACTGTTCTGTAGGTTTATTCTTATATTACACTTTCTGTAGATTATTCTAATACTTGCTCTTTTTTGTCTACTACCATTTAAAGAAACAATCTTTTATGTGAAATGTTACTTAGATACCAAGCTCTCTTATCTCTCCTCACCACAGTTGCTATTACATTAGCACCTTTCCTTATTTGAGCCCTACCTGACTTATTACCTCATTGATATCAGAGGTCTGTTCTCTCCTTTCAGTGACCAGTGACAAGCTGTAAAACAAATTTCTCCACTATTTTTATCATAATCCATGTGCCTATCTGCAGTACAATCAAGACTCTTGAAGGAAGTGATAGGAATAAAAGGGATTAAGTACCTAGCAACCTGGCAACTCTTAAGATACACATTGCTCTGATGGTAAGAATCTGAATTCCTTTGAGTATCAGCACTATCTTCTTCCTACTCAAAATATAGTACTAATGTACCACAGCAACTGAAATACATCTTCACCAATTGCAAGAATTAACTGAAAACTGTGAAAACTAATTGTCCTGGTTTAAGCTGTGATAAAGCTATTTTTTTCTTCTTATTAGCTAGAACAGTACTATGTTTTGGGTTAGTATGGGATTTGGTATGAGAAGAATGCTGATAATACACTGATGTTTTCAGCTGTTGCTAAGAATTCAAGGATCCTTCAACTTTCCCTGTTTTGCTAGTGTGCAGGTACACCAGAAGCTGGGAGGGAGTGCAGCCATAGGAACAGATCCAAACTGGCCAGAATACTACTCCATATCATGCAATGTCATACAGAGTGCATAGTGAGTGCTAGGTGGGAACATGTGTCTCCTTCAGGACTGCAGTTTCAGGACCTCTAGTCAGGAACAGGCTGAGCCTGAGCCAGTGGGTGGTGAGCAACTGCACTGCACATTACTAATATAATATACAAATGAGTACTATTATTATTTTTATTCCAATAATTAAACTGCTTTTATCTCGACCTACAAGTCTTCTGACTTTTATCCCTACAACTGTCTCCCCGTTCCAGAGAGCAGGGGAGGGTGAACGAGTAGCTGCACGTTTGGCTGACAGCTGAGTTTAAACCACAACAATAATTCATCCACATAAACAGTACTGCAATGTTTTAATTATTGCAATGTTTTAATGTTACAAATGTTTTAAATTGCATAACAAATCCAACAACTTACCTGTAATCCATGCTTTGCATCAACAACAGATATAACACCTACAAGAGAACACTAAATTTGAAATGTGCTGAGAAAGCTAACAACTTGCCCAGCAAACTGTCAGAGGCATGCTTTTACAGGTTACTGAAATGAATTAAGGGGGTGACTGAGGTATGCAGTTATTCTGATTGTAAGTGACCAGGAATCTGCAATTCTCTGGCAGAAATTTAGGAAGCTGTTTCCCGTGCAACTGAATCTTTTCTTGGCTAGATGAGTATTTCAGAGACTGACCAAAGTGCTAGTAGGGTATGTTTCTAAGCCAGAAAGTAGGGTTTCTTCCTACATTAATTAAAAAAAAGAAATAAAATCAACTTTCAACATGCTCTTTAACTACATATAGTGATGATTTGAATTGTAGTAAACTCAGATTTTTGTTAGAACACAACAAATAACAGAGGGGGCAACGGTACAATAGTCAAACAAGGCAGAAAACAAAAGGCAGGAGAGGCCAGGTGTAAGTAAGTTAACAACTCAAGGAAAAGGACACAATTTAGGAAACAGTGTATTGGGGAGGGAAGCTGTAAATTACTCCTAATCCATGTTTTATAGCAGTAACTAATGAGATTTTCCCCACTCTTTAACAATACAATCACAGTGTCTCCATATCTGATTCCTTAGCAAAGCATTACATGACTTTGGATTTGTTGAAACAGTGCACCAAGTAGCAGGGTGTCCAGAGAAGAGCAGTGAGGGATCAGAAGCGCATGTCATACGAGGAGCATCTGAAGCAACTGGGGTTGTTTAGTCTGGAGAAGAGAATATGAAGGGGAGGTCTTACTGCTCTCTACAACTACCTGAAAGCAGGTTGTAGCAATGCCAATGTTGGTGTCTTCTCCCAAGTAACAACTACTGATAGGGCAAGATGAAATGGGCTTAAGTTACGCTGGTGTAGTTTAGGTTGGATATCAAGAAAAAATTCTTTACTGAAAGAGGGGTGAGGTGTTGAACAAGCTGCCCAGGCAGAAAGCAGAGTCACCATCCCTGGAGGTGTTCAAGAAGCATGTAGGTGGGGCATGTTAGGATATAATTTAGTGATCGTGGTAGTTGGGTTACCGTTGGACTCAATGATTCCATGATTCTACACCTCTGAGGAATGCCAACACACTGGAAAACAAGCTTTTACTTCTTACCATCAAGATAGATGTCACTTCCCAGCTCAGAATCAACCCAGAATATGGAGGCCACAGCTCCTAAGAAGTGCAGTACATTTAGTTGCAAAATTGACATTTTCCACTAAACTATCAATATAGAGATATTTCATAGAAAAACTCTACTTGTAACACTGTGCCTGAAACTCCTCCCTTCAAAACTCAGAAAGCATCATAGATTTCAAACACCTAACCACACATCTGACCAAACAACAGCAATGTATACTTGTGTGCATGTCAACAGCTGTTACTACGAAAAGGTTTTGAAATCTCCTAATTCAACGTGCGTGTTTTCTAAATTACCTTTACTCAGTAGTATCAACTATCTATCATTATTATACTTGAGAACTTCCTAATTCCTAAAAAATTCTCTACTTCCTCCTCTTCACCTTCCAGCAACTGTTTCTAGGTCATAGCACACACAACAAAAAAAACCCAAAACAAAACAAAAAAAGCAGTTTAAGAAAAATGGAAATAGGACATTTGAGAGTAATCAGCTCCCTCCTAGGCATCTGCTCTTCTTTGCTGGCTTCTACAAATTCACCAATGCAGTTGCTTACATCAAAAATCAACAAGATGAAGAAAGTCAAGAATAACAGGATATATTAAAAGAATGTTTTCCTTAATTATCTCAGGTCTGTATAGGAAAGCCTCTGGCTTCAGATAATTTTAAGATAGATTGAGTTATGAAATATCTAATGTAGGTTTCATCTGCAAATAGATACTGTACCAGAAAGGAAGTTTACAAGGGTTAATTGTACCTGACCAATTTAGAAAGGTCATACATGACCTTCTGTGAAAAAATGACTGTACTTGTGGGCAACAGGAGAGCACTGCATGCCATTTACAAATTTTTCAACAGTGTCTTGAAAGACAGTCTACCAAGCATATTAGTCTTAATAGAAAGACAGCCAGGTCAAACTGGTTGGGCAGTCAAGCTCTAAAGACTGCAGCTAATGGAAGCCCATAGTAAGGAGGGTACTGTGGCAGTCTATCCTGGGACCTGTCCTGTTCAACAGGAACCCATGTGGGGATGATTACATGCCCATGAAGTCTGCAGAGAACACCAAATTTGGAAAGGAACAGATGATGTATTTAAGGGCAGAGCTACCTTTCATGGGGGATCTGGCCAGGCAGGAATGAACAGTCAACAAGAACCTGACAAAATTCAGCAAGGAAAAATATTGAGCCACTGGCAATGACACAAGTGAGGAACACACTGGATGGGGAGGTCTATAATAGAGATGGCCCTGGGGTCCTGGTAGGAGCAAGCCAAGCAAACAGCATGCCTCAGGATTAAAGAAGGCCAAAAGCATCACAGACCACTAGAACAGAAGCATGGCTGAGGGAGGTTATTTCTTCTATTTAGCACTTTCAAACCCACATCTGGCTAGCACTTCCAGCATAGGAATGCCCAATACAGGAAAGACATCAGTGTAGGATCACCAAGACAAATGAGGCCAGAGCACAGGCCCTAGAGGGCAGGTGAGGAAAATGCATTCGTTCAGCTTGGAGAAGGGAACAACTTCTGCAGAATCTAACAGCAGTTTCTCTGGTACCTACAAGTGAGTCACTGAGAAGACTGAGCTAGGCTGTGGCAGAAGAATGGGAGGCAATTATAATCAGTTGAAGAAAACAAGGTTTCATCACAGAAAGGCAGGCACAGAACAGATTGCCTGGAGAGGCTGAGTCCCACTTATCCTCAGAGGACAAAAATGAATGGACATCCCAAAGAACCTAGTCTTGTTTTATAAATGGCCCTGCTTTGGGCAGGAGGTTGGACTGAAGACCTCCTAACATCCCTTCCAAAATGAATTTTTACGATTATATGATTCTAGTATTTTTCACGATAGGCCTCGTTATCTACTGAATTTTCATCCAGATTGGATGAAATACGGAATAATGAAACACATGGTACTCTCCCTTCTTTGTATACTAATTTTTATTTCTTCAGGATATAAAGTGGAACATACTAAACTGACAAAGTCTTGAGCAAAAGAAAATCATGTAGTATTTGGGCAACTGGGACCACATTCTATCAAACACCTGGAATCTATGACCTGATACCTGTCTACTACACATGACATAGGAGTACGCTACTCCTGTTTTCTGATAAAATGTCCCTGTAAAATAGATTCTAGCAATTGTATGATGTGCCTTTTTTTTTAATTAATTATAATTTGTTATGAAACAAACCAATTGAACATGTATCAAGTGTTGCAATGCAAAGGACAGGAAGAGTTGACAACAACAGTAGTACTAGTTTTTTTCAATTATCAGATCCTTAGTTATTGGCAAGCTGTCCACAATCAGTAAGCACATAAGAAAAAAAAATTAAAATTAGTAACTAAACTCATACCTAAACCTGTCCATTTGAACTGACAAGATACAGTTCTCCAAACATCACTCTGTATCAACATCAAATATCTGTCAGCTGTTCACAGTGCCTACTCATGCAAGATATAGCAAGGGTCACAATATCTAATGGGGTTTTTTGGTATCTATTTATTTACTGAAAAAAAAATTCTAATTTGACTCAAATAGAATTTGTGTTTATCAGAGGGCCAAATCAATGTTCTGTCTTTTGAAATTACTTTACCGTGACAATATTTAGCTTTGATCTGGAAAATGTGAGTGTCCTAAATGGAAAACAGTGGAATTTTGGATAAGAATTTTCTTTACTCTAATCAACAACACATTTTTAATTGAGATGGTTCACAGAAAATTGTTTCAGCTGTTATTAACATGAGCTCAAACACCTTTTTATAATAAATACCACTAAAGAGCATATTTTTTAGGTCTATTGTCTTGTGCCTCTCAGAAGAATGTATTAGTCTGTACTAGGCCTGCCGCAACCAATGTAACAACATGTCAGATGCTGACAATTTATACTTCAGAAGGAGCAATGCCCAACAGCAAAGGCCTACTGAAAACTGGTAGATTCGTTATGCTTCTCATCTCCAAGCCCAGTGCTGTCTCTTGATAGAAATGTATTTTAACTGGATTTCTGTTAAACTTTAGAGTCCACTTAGAAAAAGTTCAACAAAAAGCAAAAATGCCCAACCAACCAATCCCATCCACAACACTACCTCTGTACCTTATCCAACTTACTTTTATCCTATATAGCAATCAACACATTGCCCAATCAGTTTATATTTTGGATAGTGAACTGACTGGTGAGTATAAGCACTTCATAAAACCTGAATAATTATCATTGTTATGAAAAACAATGTGAACTACCTGGATCTGCCAAACCAGTTGTTTCTAACAATATGTAGTCAAATTTTCCTCTCCTTTGCATCAGGTTCTCAATAGCTTTCACGCCATTGTCCCTGTAAGAAGAAACAATTAAACCTGAGAACAGAGGAAAGAAGCTAAAACATGTATAAACATGCATCTTCTGATGTCAAAGGTAGTGTCAGCACCATCAAAGTAAAGGTCTGAGTCAGGAGTCTCTACTGAGAATTCAGTCATCAAACTGCTGCTGTAGTATTAAGCAATTTGTAATTCTCTCATTTTAGTCTGAAAAACGTATTTGCCTACGCCTAACATGCATAATAAAATTATTAAAGTGAAGATTTGTTTTCAGACATTGAAAATTCCACAAAGGACAGTTGGGCTGTGTTACTATGTAGCTGTTTGGTTTGGCAGCTGAAATTACTAAAACAAAGAGGGGTCTGGAGGGGGATGGAGGAACTGAACCACATTCTCTGCCTTTCCACCTCACCTACAGCAAAGTTAAGACATCATTTACTTAAATCTCAGCTGCTTAAGTCAGCCTAAAGCAGAAATGTATGGCATTTTATTTAAGAAACCAATGTATATAAAACATAGGAGCAACGGCAACAGTCCTTACATCCCAGCAGAACACAGTGCTACAGGGTCTTCTGTTTTCCATTTACTGTCCCAATTTAAGGCACAGGACCACTTCTTCCAAATTTTAAGGAGAAATTGCCCTTTAAGACAAACTTAGCACAAGCAATCCAGTATTCATAGTGTGAAAACACGTCACAGAAACAAACACGCTCCTGCTTTTTAATGTGACCATCAGCCTATAATTTGGAATACTGTGTTTCATTAGGTCACCAAAAGCTTCTCTGAGGTATACAAGTATTAACCAACATATAAAACCTCACAGAATTTAACGTGCAAATGAAGACAACCAAGCCCTAGTTCCAGCCTTCCTGACTATAGCTCCTCTCTTGAAAAGCACACAGTACTAACAGAAGAGGTGTTCCCTACCCTAGAATATCCCAATAGTGTGTTAGTCATTATTTATTTTTCAGAAAGACACAAAGTCCAAATAGAGCAAGGCAGCATAAGGAAACAGATTTCTACCTTACAACCTCCAATTCTTACTTTATCTAGCAAAAGTCTCAATCAATACTACTACCACTTTTAGGAATCAAATCCTGGATGTATTCTCTTTTGCTCAACTTCCCTAAAATACACTGTAAGAACTTGTACAACTGTTCTTTCTTACTTTACTGAACAGCACAGGCAGCCATTTCTGAGTTCCAGCCACTCTTCGTAGAGTTCTCCTCCTTGACTGATTGCCAGGGATTTCTCCAAGGCACTTCCTGGAAAGAGAAGTAGGACCCTAATTTTAATCTAGGAATTCATATGTCTACTAAAGAAGTATGAAAGATTTGAGTAGTGATACACTTTGTACTTGGATCATTTTTTTCCCTTCAAAACCTTGTTTCTGACACGTTCTTCAGAAATGAGTACTTTCCATTTCATGAGGAATTTAAAAACTAAAGTCAAGTTGGTTCTACAAAGATCAAAACTCAAGGGGATGAAAGTACATTGTTACATACCACAAACTCTGCTACAAGAAAAGAAAGTCAGCTTGTGTGCACATTTTATTTGAGGCTTCATGACCAGAAAACGCATCACTGTTGACAAAAATAAGCAAACCACCACAATGCAAGTTGTAAGCAAAACTGACTATGGCATGGATATGAAATCATAGCCATAAATGTTAAAATTCCTCAGAAGGAAAGCAAAGAATGCAAAGAACCACAAACATTAAACACACATCTCCCCATTTACTTGGTCTGGGATAATCTGTGATTGGTAGGTGGCTGAGGGGAAAGGAATAAAATAAAATATAATCTACAAACACATTAACTTCCATTTGCCTGAAACTGAGTAGGACAAATGAAGTACAGCACTTCCAACAGCCTGGAGAAGAGGAGGTTCAGGGGTGACCTTATTGCTCTCTACAACTACCTGAAAGGAGGTTGTAGACAGGTGGGGATTGGTCTCTTCTCCCGGGCAACCAGCACCAGAACAAGAGGACACAGTCTCAGGCTGATTCAGGGGAAGTTTAGGCTGGAGGTGAGGAGAAAGTTCTTCACAGAAAGAGTGATCTGCCATTGGAATGTGCTGCCCAGGGAGGTGGTGGAGTCACCATCCCTGGAGGTGTTCAAAAAAGGATTGGACATGGCACTTGAAGCCATGGTTTAGTTAGTCATGAGGTGCTGGGTGATAGGTTGGACTTGATGATCTCTGAGGTCTTTTCCAACCTTCTTGATTCTATGATTCTATATGTTCACTTGATTCTGAGGGATCAAATATATGTACAAAACCTGATACTGAAGAGCATTTCTTTATAAACACAAGCCAAAAGACTTTTTGCCCAACTGAAGACTAATAGCTATGCCAGTAATTCCAGTGATGGACTGAAAGTTACAATGTCCTTGAATTCCAGACATTTTATGTATTTGGCATTTTATGGAGAAAAAAAAAAAAAAGGTTTCTGCAGCTTTACATACCTTCTCCAAACTCATTTAGAATAACTGCTATTCTTTTATTATGCTGTTCTGTCAATATGTAATTTAAAAGAGTCGTTTTCCCAGCTCCTAGAACACAGACAATATCCTTATTAAAATGTGTTTTTAAAGCATAGAAATCAAATACTGTTGTGTACATACACAGTTCAAGCAAGCCTGATCGCTTCTGAAATGCAAGTTTTCATTCTTGTATCCTGTGTTCTATTACAACACTGTAAAAATTAATTTCTAGAGATATTTCGCTCTGATATAGCAGCTCGTTAAACCTTAGTTTTAAAAGGCCCATAGCTTTTCATTCACTATCAGTGCTTGATAAGCTTACAAAGCTTGGCAATCTTTTCCTAGAAAAAACATCTTTATATTTCTCTTAACAGAAGGCACACTTCTGTTTCCCATTGCCTTGTCTGACAAGCTCTTTCATCATCAGTAATCACTGAAGTACTACAATGCCATTAGTTGAGGCATTGTTAAGCCTGTGTTCACAAGTTGAACAGGCGATCGCTTCTGTAGTATCACATTCCATCTCCCACACACGATCACAACTATTAGAATTTGGGAAAGCAACCTCTCTTCCCTGCCCTCATAATTTTTTGGGAGAGTGTGATATAGCACAAAGTTACAACTTGGAGAGGGCATGTTGGTGAGTCTAAATTTTACTTGGTCTTTACTGAACATATTTGAAGGTCCCAACAACTGTTGGGAAACAAAACCTCACATTTGCAAGATTGCAATTCAGTCTATAATAAACTGATACGTTATGCTCCTGTGATGGTTTGAAACTGCCTTTTTAATTTTTCCTTGCAAAGTTCAGAACAGAGAAAGTGAAAGAGTGTAAATAAATCACTATTGGGTATAAGAAAGCAAAATACTGATTGTTCTAAACACTTCCATTGGATAGATAGAAACGTATAAGAACTATTACCCAAACAAAGAGGGGCACTCTGCACATTCTGCGTTCTGCAGTGGGGGCAGTTGCTGGGCTGTCTGGCTGCTGTTTCTTCTTCTCTTCTGGCTGAAGATAACACACACTGACCTTGGCAGCTAAGTTAACAACTTTCTGCTCTAACTAACTCTGCTTTCTGTCCAAGGGGGATCTGGGGGGGAAGCTTCTGGGAGAGAGAGAGGCCCCTTTGGGAGGGTCCCCTTGGGGGGAAGCAAAGGGAGATTGGTTGTGCTTTTCTGTTGATTGTATATATTTGTAAATGTTGTGAATTTTGTATATTTGTACATATTCATTGCATTTCTCTGCTTGTAAATACAGCCTTCATTTGCTTCCAGACTGGGCTAGCCTGGTTACTTGTTGGTTGGGGGGGGAATTTCAGCTCACACCGACACAGCTATTCTGACACTGAGTAGCAAAAAAGCGACATATAAAACGTGACAAGCACAAATTTGACTCTGAAAACCGGGTGGTAAAAGCAGCAACAGAAGCTTGTACAGCTGTTCAAAACCGTTCCGCAAATCTAATCAGAGTCATGCTTTACTTAGGAGCGGCATGAGGACACCGGGCTGAAAAAGCAGTGAAACACTGAACGAGCAAGCGATAAACTCTCCTCTTGGCCATGCCACCAAGGCTTCGCTTACTCACCCAGGACGCAGGCACGGCGCCTGCAGTTGAACCCTCCGGGGGACCGCTCCGCCCACCCAGGACCCTGTCGCAGCCCAGCGTCCCACTCAGGGGCTTCCCTAGGCCAACACACAGGAGGCTGGCAGGCCTTCCGTGTAACTACTCTCAGCGGCGGGCAGGGGCGCAAGCCGCTCCTCACCTAGATACCCTGTGATGATCGTCACGGGGATCTTTCTGCTGGGGCTGGACTCGGTCTCCTCCGCGCCGCCAGTGTCTATTGGGACCAGGTCCGGGCAGTCTTCGTCCTCCATGAGAGCACGGGTCCCGGCAGGGAGCTCCGGCTAGGGAAGAGGCAGAGACACAGGGCAAGCGAGGCAGCAGTACCAGCCGAGGAGGGGCACGGCGACTCTCTGCCCTACAGCCGCATCCCTGTATTCCCCATCCACCGACCGCCGCCCCCTTCCCCCGCAGCCTCGCCGACAGCCGCCACTCACCTGCGCTTGCCTGACGTCAGACAACCACGACAAGGCCACAGCAGCGGCGGCGCCCCAGGAAGACCACGGGCATGCGCCTCGCGGCTCCCCTTCGCGCCTGCGCTACGGCCCTCGCCGCCGCAGCAGGAAGGGGGTGGGGACGAGGGCGTGGCGAGACGCGCCGCGCCGACTGGGGGTTGGCCGTCCGTTAAAGGGTGGCGGCTGGACAGCCTCCAGTGTTCCGCAGTTGGGGTGTGCATTTAGGCGCTGGTGCGGGAGGTCTGCTAGGGAGAAACAGAAAGGGCGATTCTGAGGCGTGGGGCATGCTGACGGTATCCCGGTGTGGTCAGCAGCCCTCGTGCGGGATGGATGTGCTGTCTTGCCTTTATAATTCAATAAAGTTAAGCTGTAAAACGAATGTTAGCTTTCTCTGTTTTCATTATGTATGGTGAGGTGCCATGTACCTGTGCAAGACGTATCCATGGTTAATTTTGACAGAGTTGTGAACTCCCTAGCCTTTTATAGACTGTAGGTTTAGCAAATTGGCTCTGCATCTATCATTTCTCTTCACATCAAAACTTTTAAATGTAATAGTATTGGGGAAGGCATGGAGAAGAAATTTACCAAATGCATGCTTCCCTATATATATATATATATATGTATATATATCTTAAAATCTAGATGTAGTTCTCGACTTTCAATATAAGATCCACTAACACCAGTTTGAGTATAGACTATCTGAAGTATGTTGGGCTTTATCTTATTTGCATGTTGGGTTGTACAGCAGTAAATAATATTTATCCTTGGTCCTTCTTATATTTGTGTAGACTAAAACATTCCTTTAATACCAGTGATATTTTATGATATTCCATTCTAAATAGTTTGGGTTTACTTTAGTCATTCTGATTATGGCAAGCACGTAAAAGTCCAGTCTTAAAATTTATCAAACCAATTATATAATCTGTTAATTCTGCTTTTCCTTGGAGGTACAACTGTATTTATTCCAACAGAAATGCCTTTAGCTACATGATTGTCCAGATCATAGAATCATAGAATGCTTTGGGTTGGAAAAGACCTTTAAAGATCATGTGGTCCAATCCCTTTGCCATGGGACGGACACCTTCTACTAGATGAGATTGCTCCATCAATCCCATCAAACACTGACTTCCAGTGATGGGGCAACCTGGAAATTGCCTCACCATCCTCTGTATACTATCCTCTACTGCTTTCTCAGAATACCTGCAGGTGGTGAGTCCTCCTGTCCAATGCTTTGGAGCTCCTGAGCAAACTCAGGATATTAAGAAGATTCACAAGCAGTGGTGTTAGGGGCAGGTGGCCCAGAAGGAACACAGAGACATAGTCTAGTAGGCAAAAATGGAGTTAGGAAAGTCAAAGCCAGCCCAGAGCTGAATCTATCAAGGGATGTGAAGGGCAACATGAACGGCTTCTGCAAGTACGTCAGCAGCCAAAAGACAGAGGAAAATGTGGGTCTGCTGCAGAATGAGGCGGGACACCTGGTGACAAAGGACATAGTGAAGACCAATGTGCTCAATGCCTTCTTGGCCTCAGTCTTTACAGATGCGACCAGCCTTCGGGACTCCCCATGAGACCAGGGCAAAAGTCAAGAGTCTACCCTTGGCACTAAAAGCACTAAACAAAATAGACATATTTAAGTTCATTGGGCCTGTCAGGATGCAATCATGAGTGCTGACTGTGAGGCCACATTCAATTGTCTTTGAGAGACCATGGACAATCAAGAAGGGTTTCTGGAATGTGGTTTAAAAAGCAGATGTTGCTACTAGACAGGCAAGAGAGGGACCTACAGGCCAGACATGCTCCCCTCAAGCCCTAAGAAAGTGATGGAGCACCTAGTTCAGGAAACAATTACCAGACACGTGAAGCATGATAAAGTGACTGGGATTATAAAGTATGGATTTACAAAGAGGAAATCTGATTATCCAATGTGATCAGCTTCTACAATGAAGTGACTGACTTGGTGGATGAGGGGAAAGCAATGAGTGGGTTTTTTACCTTGAAGTCAGTAAGGTCTTTGGCACTATCTCCCATCCCATCCTATAAAAAATCTAATGAAGAATGGGTGAGATGAGAAGATACTGAAACATCTGAAACATCTGAGACATGTGAAACTTCCTCTGCATATCACAAAACATTTTTTTACTGGGACAGGCTGCCCAGAGAGCCTGTGGAGTCTCCATCATTGGAGATACCAAAACCCATCTGGACAAAGTCCTGAGCAACTAGCTTCTGCAGACATGGTTTGAGCTGGTGGTTGGCATGGATGATCTCTCGAGGTCCCTGCCAATCTCAGTGATTTAGTGATTCCCATCACAGGTAGTCATGGCATGTGCCATTAGGAAATACCAGTTACCTAGTGGGAGCTCCTGTGCTTGGTGACTGTGGTAAGATCCTTGAGGTAGCAAGGAGAGGACTGAGCAGTGGCCTTGGCCACAGGCTTTGTACTTTCTGGGATGTATAGAATCATAGAACTGTTCAAGGTGGAAGATGTCACTGTTGTGGTGGACAGAAGCGACACATACACTCTTGTAAACAGAGTAGAGCCTTTATTGCCTTTAACAATACATATTCATATGCTTTTTATGCTATTGTGGCTACTTCTAATTGGTTAACAAGTTGCTTTTAATATTTTTATTGGTTATTGCCAGATTGCTATGGATGTTGCTATTTGCATCAGGCTACACAAAGGTAAAATTCAAGCTTTTTACCTCACAGTTTCCCAGGCGCTCTTCGTCCTTGCAAACTATCTATATCTCTTCTGCTCAGGGACTTTCCACATCTTTATGGATACACAGTAATCTGTCCAAGGATAATTTCTTCTTTCTCAGGCAAGGAATCCACAGACCCAACGTAGTTTCCCACAATTCCCCCTTTTCATAATTGTGCCAAAAATGTTGTGTTGACTGTCCGCTGCAGGGCCATTTGCAGCAGGTTAATCAGACAAGGCAACATTAACAGCACCACAATCACAATTACCAAAATTAACAACCCTGTCTTAATGATTGAGAGAAGCCATTCTGTAACTCCCCATCCTTTAAACAATCCTTCAAGCCATCACTCATTATCTGCTTGCAAATGCATTACTCCCTGTTGCAGTTCCTGAATTCGTTTATGTATAGACACTGAATGATCTGACAAGTTCCTACAACACATCCCTTCGAAATCCTCACACCCATGTCCATGTGCTAACAACAAAAAAATCTATCGCTGCTCTATTTTGCAAAGTAGCATGTCGGATGGAGTCCACATGTAACAGGATTTCCTTCAGCACCAAGAAGGAGGCATTACGCTGTTTTGCTAACCAACATCCCAATTTATTCAAGCTTGTTACAATGCCTTTTTCTACCTTCCAAATTCCACTCTATCATCACAATCCACTTCAAAAGCATGAATGCTACACTTTTGCTTTTTCCTAAAATGATCAAAAATCATAGAAGTGTTTGGTGTCAACATGGTTAAATGACCAAGATTATGTTACAGTGGAGAGCTAGAATCCCCCCTCCCACACTGACAACTACAAGGTCCTCCCCTAATTCGTGAAGGCAGGGCTGGCCAGGCTCTATGCCAACAAATAAGGAAAACAGCTGCAGGCAGACGAGGATGAGAATGCCTCTTCACTTCTATGAATTCAGTCTGATTACACCAGGCAGTACAATTTCTGTATTCCCTCCCTGCTGGAGTAATGTCCTGAATATTTGTGGCTCTGTCTGATGTAAAATTAAACATAATACAGTAATCCATTTTTACTGATCCTAACATACTAACCTCTTGAGGCTCTAATTCAGCTAAAGAAAGGTACTGAGTCCAATTGTCCCAACCCTTGGCCATGTATTCTAATGTCAAGTTTGTTTTTTCAAGTCCTTCCCACCCAGAATCATGTCTTAGTGAAACGTATCAAAAAGCGCATGTAAAACGGTCTTTCGGTGGTTCAATTTTCTCAGTGTTGTCCTTCCACCCATTCACCAGAATGCCCACTAGGCAGGTGCTAAAAGGATTGTCAGGCATTGATACCAAGAGGCACAGCGTGTCTTGTCCTGTGGCTTTAGCAAACACAACCCACACATTTTGCTGTGGCTGCTTCAGAATCTGCAAAGCTGCTACTGCAGTCAGCATCCAAAAGGTGATGGAAGCACTGGTCGAACCCATCTTGCTCGGACCCAGTGTGGTCCAGAACCTGTTGAGACACAGGTATATCCTCTACCCCGGGTTATTAATTCACAAGGATCAGACCATTGACCTGTTTGTAGATCCTGAACTTTTACTTTGACACCTGAAGGCACTGCACTGGTGGTGGTCAAAGAGTTGAAATAACATATCATTGGGGCTTCCTGAAAATCATCAGAAAGCTGCAAAAAATTTAAAACATACATACCTTTGTTTAACCGGGCCTCTAGATAATCGCCCATCATTCCCCCTCTCTGTTTCTGCAAAAGCTATCTCAGTGTGGCATGTGCGCATTCAACGATAGCTTGTCCAGTGGGAGAATGGGGAATACCGGGAACATGAGTCACACCCTACAATGGTAAAAATGAATTAACTTTACCAGATAGGTAGGCTGGGCCACTGTCTGGTTTTATCTGATGTGGTACTCCAGCAATAGGAAAGGCTCGCTGCCAATGGCATCTTTGGCAGTTTCTCCTGTATGAGCAGTAGAATAGAATAGAATAGAATCAAGAAGGCTGGAAGAGACCTCAAAGATCATCGAGTCCAACCTGTCACCCTAAACCTCATGACTATATAAACCATGGCACCAAGTGCCACATCCAATCCCCTCTTGAACACCTCCAGGGATGGTGACTCCACCACCTCCCTGGGCAGCCCATTCCAATGTCTAACAACTCTGTCCGTGAAGAACTTTCTCCTCACCTCCAGCCTAAACCTCCCCTGGCACAGCTTGAGACTGTGTCCTCTTGTTCTGGTGCTGGTTGCCTGGGAGAAGAGACCAACCCCCTCCTGGCTACAACCCCCCTTCAGGTAGTTGGAGACAGCAAAGAGGTCACCCCTGAGCCTCCTCTTCTCCAGGCTAAACAGTCCCAGCTCCCTCAGCCTCTCCTCATAGGGCTTGTGCTCAAGGCCTCTCACCAGCCTCGTTGCCCTTCTCTGGACATGCTCCAGCAATTCAACATCTTTCCTAAACTGAGGGGCCCAGAACTGGACACAGTACTCAAGGTGTGGCCTAACCAGTGCTGTGCACAGGGGTACAATGACCTCCCTGCTCCTGCTGGCCACACTATTCCTGACACAGGCCAGGATGCCATTGGCTCTCTTGGCCACCTGGGCACACTGCTGGCTCATGTTCAGGCGCTTGTCAACCAGTACCCCCAGGTCCCTTTCCACCTGGCTGCTCTCCAGCCACTCTGACCCCAGCCTGTAGCTCTGCATGGGGTTGTTGTGGCCAAAGTGGAGCACCCGGCACTTGGATTTGTTGAATGCCATCCTGTTGGACTCTGCCCATCTGTCCAGCCTGTCAAGGTCCCTCTGCAGAGCCCTTCTACCTTCTAACAGATCAACACCTGCCCCCTGCTTGGTGTCATCTGCAAATTTCCTGATGATGGACTCAATCCCCTCATCCAGATCATCAATAAAGATATTGAACAGGATGGGGCCCAGCACTGATCCCTGGGGCACACCACTAGTGACAGGCTGCCAGCTGGATGGGGCACCATTCACCACCACTCTCTGGGCTCAGCCATCCAGCCAGTTCCTAACCCAGCACAGAGTGCTGCTGTCCAAGCCACAGGCTGACAGCTTGGCCAGGAGTTTGCTGTGGGGGACAGTGTCAAAGGCCTTGCTGAAGTCCAGGGAGACTACATCCACAGCCTTTCCCACGTCCACCAGGCTGGTTACCTGATCATAGAAAGAGATCAGGTTGGTGAGGCAGGACCTGCCCTTCCTAAATCCATGTTGGCTGGGCCTGATTCCTTGGCCATCCTTCAGGTATGCAGTGACTGCCCCCAAGACAATCTGCTCCATGATTTTCCCTGGCACTGAGGTCAGGCTGACAGGCCTGTAGTTCCCAGGTTCTTCTGTTCGTCCCTTCTTGTGGATGGGCGTCACATTGGCCAGTTTCCAGTCTTCTGGGACCTCTCCAGTGAGCCAGGACTGGTGGAAAATGATGGAGAGATGCTTGGCCAGCTCATCTGCCAGCTCTTTCAGCACCTTAGGATGAATCCCATCAGGTCCCATGGACTTGTGAATATCCAAGTGACTCAACAAGTCTCGAACTAATTCCACATGGATTTCAGGAATACAACACTGCTCCTTGACCCCATCAACCAGTTCAGGAGGCCAGTTATCCTGAAGTCCTCCTGCCTTACTGTTGAAAATGGAGGCAAAGAAGGTATTTAGAATCTCAGCCTTCTCCTCATCCTTAGTTACAATGTTACCCTCCACGTCCAGTAAAGAGTGGAGGCTCCTCTTGCCCCTCTTTTTAGCATTAATATATTTATAAAAATGCTTTTTGTTGTCCTTCACGGAAGCGGCCAGTTTAATTTCTAACTGTGCTTTTGCCTCTCTAATTTTTCTTCTACATGATCTAGCAACATCCTTAAACATATCACTAGTTGCCTCCCCCCCTTTCCAAAGGCAATAAACCCTCTTTTTTTCCCTTAAATCCTTCAGGAGCTGCTTGCTCATCCAGGCCGGTCGTCTTCCCCGCCGGCTCGTCTTATGGCATGTGGGAACTGCCAGTTCCTGTGCCCTTAGGAGCTCCTGTTTGAAGTAGGTCCAACCATCCTGGACCTCTTTCTTCTTAAGGGCTGTTACCCAGGGAACTTTCTGAATAAGTTGCCTGAACAACCTGAAGTTTGCCCTCTGAAAGTCCAAAGTGAGGGTTCTGTTACTGCTCCTCCCTATTTCCCTGCATATTGAAAACTCCACTATCTCATGGTCGCTGCACCCTAGACAGCCTCCAACCATCACATCTCCCACCAGCCCTTCTCTATTTGGGAACAGCAGATCAAGCAAAGCCTTACCCCTGGTAGGTTCACCTAAGAGCTGCATCAGGAAGTTGTCATCCATGCACTCTAGGAACCTTCTGGACTGTCTCCTCTTTGCTGAATTAAGTTCCCAGCAGATGTCTGGTAGGTCAAAGTCCCCCACAAGGACAAGGTCTGATGATCTTGAGACAGCTTCCAGCTGCTTATAGAATATCTCATCGGCCTCCTCGTCCTGGTTGGGTGGTCTATAACAGACTCCAACCAGGATGTCAGTTTTGTGTGGCCTCCCTCTGATTTTAACCCACAAGCATTCGACCCTTTCATCTGCAACCTCAAGTTCTGAGGCATCAAAGGATTCCCTAATATACAGGGCCACCCCTCCTCCTCTTCTTCCTTGCCTGTCTCTCCTAAAGAACTTATAAACCCCCAGTGCAGTACTCCAATTGTGAGAATCGTCCCACCATGTTTCTGTGATGGCAACTACATCACAGTTCTCCTGGTGAACCAAGAGTTCCAGTTCATCTTGTTTGTTGCCCATACTGCGTGCATTGGTGTACATGCACTTCAGCTGGGCTGCTGATTTCACCAGTTTATGTGGTCCTCCCTCCTCTCCAGGGAGACTGGTTTCCACACCCACCCCCTTTAGACCTAGTTTAAAGCCCTCCCAATGCGTCCTGCCAACCCCAGTGCCAGCACCCTCTTACCCTTTCTAGATAAATTCAACCCAACTTGGTCCAGCAGGTCGGGTGCAGTAAGAGTTGCCCCGTGATCAGAGAAGCCAAAATTCCGCTGCTGGCACCATCTCCTAAGCCAACTGTTGATGGTGTGGGTTTTCCTGTTCCTCTCATTGTACACCACTGCTGCTGAGGGAACTGAGCAGAACACCACTTGAGCTCCTGCCCGGTCGATCGATTTCCCAAGGGCCTTAAATTCCTTTTTAATCTTCCTGGTGCTGCTCTTTTCAATTTCTTCACTTCCAGCCTGGATTACCAGCAATGGGTAATAGTTAGAGGGTTAGCAATGATGACTGAAGAAATGTATCAATAGACACGTGAACAAATTTTAATCTGCTGAATTCAGCAATATGAGTGACATCTGTTTGCCAGATCTGGAGGTCCTACAACCCCCTAGGGTTGGTCCCATAATAATGAGGGACATGCTGGCCCTGACAATCACAGCATGCAGCAACAATAGCATAGACTTCAGTATTGGACAAATTAAATTGGTGCTTCAAGCCACGATAGCCTTGATGAAAAAATTGATCAGAAGCTATAGCTTGTTGTTTAATATTTAGAGTAGGTCCTATTGCTACACCCAATACAAGTGCATCTGCTTTTGCATTCCCTTCCACCAAAAAAACCAGGAAGTGTTGTATGACTCTTAATATGTAAAATATAAATGCCATTTTCCTGACATCTTTTTTATCACAAACCCAGGTGTGTTCCAAGGACTGTGTCCTGCAGCCAATTGTTATTTAACAGGAGGCGAAGGGCTCTGAGTTCTTCTTGATTGAGGGGCCATTGGTCTATCCAGACAGGCCTTTCTGTTAACCATGTTAATGCCAGTGTGGGTTGTGTTATGCCCTGTAGTACAATGGCCCCAAGCAAAAATCCGTCGTAATTTTCACTCCCCACTGTCCTAAACAGTCCCTTCCCCACAATTTAGAGGTGCTGTGGTTACATACTGCCTGATTGTAGCCTTTTGACCCTCAGGATTGGTGATCAGAACAGGTTTGATACTCATGAAACTATTAGCAATTCCTCCAAGCTCCACTGCACCCATATCATTTGATACCAAGGGCCAAGTGGTAGGCCAGTCATGCTGTGCAATGACGGTAACGTCTGCTCCTCTGTCTAGTAGTCCTGTAAATCATATCTGTGTGGGAGCTGTATGGTCCATGGAAAGTACACGAGTCATCTGTGGTCTCTTTTCAGAAACGGTTTGAGACCAAAAAACAGATGGTTGTCCCATTGATCCAAATCCTCTGTCACCACGGATAGTCTGTTCTGTTCTGGAAACACAGCTCATAAAAGGGACAAGTTGAGTAATTCAAGTCCCTTTATCAATTGTTACAGGTGGTGTTGCAGTAGATACCAAGGCACAAATTTGTCCCACATAATCAGCACCAAATACCCCCATATGTATCATTAATCCTTGAAGGGTGTTACTTGATCACCCTATCAACAAAGCACTAAGCCCTTTACCAATTGGTCCCCATGCATCCAAAGGTATTTTATGCACCTTCTTGTCTGAAATAGTTATTACATCTGCTGTGGATACATCCATCCTTGCTGATCCCTTTGTTTTGCCTGACAATTTGTCACACAAGGTGGAACCTGCTGAGCTGAGTGTGCCACAGCCAGAAATGGATTGCTGACTCTGTGGGATATTTGTGTCATCATCACGCACCCTCTCACGTTCCTCTTGCCGTTTCCCTGCAAAAGCTGACCACCTGCACGAGATTTAGATCTGCACTATTTAGCATAATGACCAGATTTACCACAACAATTACAAGAAAAGCGTCCCAAATTGGCTCCTGATTGTGCCTTTTCCTGTTGACAATTGGCTTTAACATGTCCTTCTTTCCCACATTTATAACACTTCGGTGGAGTTTTTGATTTCAGGGCAGCTGCAAGTGCAGCCATCTTAAAACCAATAGTGCCAACCTTAGAACAAGCAGCAACCGTATCAGTTACAGATGGTTCACCTGGCAATGCCTCAATAATTTTCTGACAATCCTCATTTGCATTATGTTTTGCTAATTGTCGGCACAGAATTTTTCTGAGATTTTCATCATCTACCTGTTTTTCCATAGCAGCAGCAATCTTTTCCACAAACTGTAAAAATGGTTCCTGGGGGCCCTGTTGAATTATTGTATAGCGAGGACGTGGAGAGGCAATCTCCATTGTTTTCCAAATTGCAGTCATCCCTGTTCTTTGACTCTGTTCCAGTACCAAGGGGCACCAATGAGCTTGTGTATTTGGGTTAGAAAACACCACTCCAGTTCCGTAAGGGCATCCACTCCCACCGCCAACAAAGGATCACCCTGGGATCTCTGCATATTCTGTATTGCAGCCTTCTCAGCTAATTTCTTCCAATTAGATTCAAATACTGAGAACTGAACAGGCTAGAAAATTGTTTGTGCAATGTGATTAATATCAAATGGACACAACAAATTCGAATCTGTAACACACAAAAGCTACATCACTTCACTTGAATTCACACCATACTTTGCTACTGTGGATTGCAAGTCCTGCACAACTTTCCAGCCCCAAACTTGGTGATTGTCTTGCTCACCATACCCTGGAGCCGCTTTTTCCTCAGGAGAAGTCATGGGCTCACTAGAGACATCAGAAACACTCGTAAGAGAATATGTCTGCACTGGAGTGGTGATTGTATGTGGCACTTCCAGCTTTTCCACTAAATCCCAATCGCCCTCTGCAGCAGCTTTCTAACAAACCTGCTGTCAAAATCTCGCTGGCGATCGAGGGGTCACTGTTACACCACAGCGGGGCAAAGTCCATGGAGTAGACGCACAGGGAGGTCGACATCCCCCCCCCAGTCTTTTGTAACTGCACATTCAGAGTCAAAATTCGCCCCTCTTTTTCCTCCTTACTGTCAGACGGCAAAGGTGGAAGCTGCTGCTGTGTCTGTAGGTCATTAGGCTTATTACACTCCTCTTTTATCAAATGTTCCTTTAACTGATCATTTGGAGATTGATAGACCAATGGCAACTGAGCAAAGTCTTGGGGACATTTCCATTTCATGGGGATTTTAAGCTGCTCATTAGGAGAGGGACATTTCTGCTCACCAGCTCCCTTTTCCTCCTGTGCTGACGGAACAGCTGGGCAGCTGGTGCGGGCATATCCTCCACTGCTTTAGTTATCTCCCCCACAGCCAACTCAATTCCTTTTTCTTTTAGCTCCATTTTTAGTTCCTACTCCTTTTTTATCTTGCTCTCGCTTGGTATCTTCTAGTGTTTCACTAAGTATTCTCCAGATAGTAGCCATATCTACAACTTTATTTCCTTTTGATATGACATCCGATAAATAACTACCCAGCTTCTGCCATGCAGCAATACTAAAAGCAGTGCTGCAGGAGGGCTCAAATCCTTGCTGCTCACCCCATATAAAAGCAGCCTTCTTAAATCATAGTCACCAACTTTTACACCTCTACGTTTCAGTAATGCTTTCCAGGTTCCAAGGACTAAGTCCTTTTCTTTTGTTAAATTCTATCCCGTTATGTTCCTGGTGGCTAACCTTAATAGGTGTCAACGTACAGGTCCGGACCAGGCAGATTCCCTCCGCTCTCTGCTTCACCAGGCTCTACCGCCGCTGCAACGGTCAACTCTTATAAATCACGTTGTAGGTCACCAGATGTCGCTGTTGTGGTGGAGAGAAGCGACACATACACACTTGAAAACAGAGTAGAGGCTTTATTGCCTTTAACAGTAACAGAATCACAGAAACAATAGGGTTGGAAAAGACCTCAAGGATCATCGAAGTCCAACCTGTCACCCAAGACCTCATGACCACTAAACCATGTCACCAAGTGCCATACATATTTATATGCTTTCTATGCTGTTGTGGCTACTTCTAATTGGTTAACAAGTTGCTTTTAATATTCTTATTGGTTATTGCCAGATTGCTATGGATGTTGCTATTTGCGTTGAACTGCACAAAGGTAAAATTCAAGCTTTTTATCTCACAGTTTCCCAGGCACTCTTCATCCTTGCAAACTATCTATATCTCTTCTGCTCAGGGACTTTCCAAGTCTTTATGGATACACAGTAATCTGTCCAAGGTTAATTTCTTTATCAGGAAGGAATCCACAGACCCACCATAGTTTCCCCACAGGAAGGAACCATTGAGATCATAATGTCCAACTACTCACCTAAAACTTAGAACCCCACCATTACTGCTAAGCCACTACCACTAAATCATGTCCTTAGACATCACATATATGCAGCCTTAAAATAAGTCTTCTAATGAGTTCAGAAGCAAATCAATTTGTGAGGGAAATGTGGTTTTTTGCTTTGGCTGTAGTTAAAATAACTCATGTTGTCCTACACTGTAAAACTCTGTCAGCAGCAGCATAAGCATGAAACTTCAGTTTAGCAAGATGACAGGCCTAGGTATCTTTAATAAATTAGGGTAGCTGACAAGGACTAGATGTGGAGTTTCTGTTTCCTTAACTGTGGAAGGCATTCATTGTAGGCTGCTGGTATACATTCTTCTTGATTTTTAGAATATCAGGAACAATATGCAGTAAAATGCATCTTTTTGCAATCCAATTTCAGCCACTTGTCTCCTCCTTTTGTATGACAGATCTTGGTTTAGAGGAAAAACCTGATCATTTTTTCAAAGCTGTATCTGTTAGAACCCAGATGGATGGTAACATTTTTTCAGTCCTGAGACTGCTCAATCTGATATAGTTCTGTTACTAAGGAATTGTTAATAAATAAATAAATTTTTAAAATAGTACTTCCACTGCAAGAAGGCTGGCAGGTAAAGGAAGTAAAAATCAGAAAGGCTTTGGAAATTAGCAGCTTGGCATTACAGAGTATATAAAAGGCTGGAAGCTGTTTTTCAAAAATGTGATGATTTATAGTACTAAAATTTCATTTTTATGTCAGTAAGACATCTGGTATTGGTGATGAAACCAGTGTCCTGGGCCTTTAACCTGTTCTGCTTTTCATCAGTTCACGTGACACTGCTTTTTTTTCTTTCCCTTTTTTTTTTAATAAAAAACATTACCTAAAATTAATACTATGGTTCCTGGATTTCCTTTTGGTTTCTTTAGAGTTTATATTCCAACATTATAACTTTGATGTAAGTATTAACAGTCTTTGCATTTTTTACTGAGCTGTGTAATGAAGCCTTCTTTGTAAAGATAAAAGATAAATGCAAAACCTGCCTATTTTGTTGTGGTGACAGCTGAAACGAGCATAACAGGAGCTGAAACCTAAATCTGGGTGGCACAGTTAGAGTGTTGTTCTAAGGTATTTTTAGACCAGACATACAACATCAGAAAGCAGCAAAGTCTTGATGGGTACCAGGAAGTCTTATTTAATTATTAGTTTACATGGCTGCAGTTAAAATAAGCTAGTCCCTTCCCAAAAGCTGAAGATCTCAGTGCAAGCAAAGGCATTAGCTTCAGACTGGTTTGGATGATAGACAGAATTGTTTAAATCTCTTTGAAGAGAACTGGGAAAGAAGACTTTAAGAGCCATGAAAATAAAGAAAAGGATGCACTGAAGAGCATTGCAGCTTACTGGTTCCTGATCCAGTAGCAATCAGAGCATGATATGATTGAAGACAAAAAAGGAAATTAAAATTATTGGTATTTCAATATTTTACAGAATATCAAAATATTAAAACATCATGACTGCTGGAGAAGAAGGTTCCTTTACAGTACTACTAGTCTGTGCAGTACAATGTGTTTCAGCATCACAGAGAGAGGAGTTGCTGCAAATTTATACAATGATGCCAGATTTTTTGAATGATACGTAAATTTGCAAAACAATGCAGAAACAGACATTAAGTTGTTTTGTGATCAGCAGCTGATGAGCAGGGCCATGCATATATCAAAATATAAGCTGTTAAACAGAGACATAACTTTAGTATGTTTTGCATACTCCTTTGGGTACATTCACATCTTACTTTGTTTAGCTTTTCCTGTATTAAACTCTCCATTTTGTTATCTCTTCTTGGATTGACAGCTTCTCCCGACAACTGGACCTTATTTTTCTTTCAAGAATACAGATTATTCACATCATGTAAGAGAAAGAAGGTCTTATTTCAGTCAGTGCACCTGCTTTTTAGCACTGCTGCTTTTTATGACTTATGTGATAAAAAGGTGTAACAGTGTGAGAGCTGAAATCCCTGTCCCACACTAACAATAACCAGGCTAGCTCAGTCTGGAAGCAAATGAAAGCTGTATTTACAAGTAAATCTACAATCTATGATGAAATGCAATGAATATGTACAAATATACACTATTCACAACATTTACAAATATTTACAATCAACAGAAAAGTACAACCAAGCTCCCTTTGCTTCCCCCAGGGGGCATCTCCCCAAGGGGCCTCCTCCCCAACCAGAAGGACTCTCCCCAGACTCCCCTGGCAGAAGGCAGAGAGTTAAGAAGCAGAGAGGCTGTTAGCTCGTCGAGGTCAGTGTGTTATCTTCAGCCAGAAAAGAAGAAGCAGCAGCCAGACAGAAGCCCAGCAAGCTGCGAACTGCCCAACTCCCCAACCTTGTTTTGAGTAGTAGTTCTTAAACATCTCTATCTCTCCAATGGAAGTGTTTAGAATAATCATTATTTTGCTTTCTTACACCCAATAGTGATTTATTTACATTCTCTAACCTTCTCTGCTTGAACTTTGTGAAGAAAAATTAAAAAGACAGTTTTTAAAACCATCACACAAGGTAAAAATGTCAAAATCTAGTGAAACCAAGAAAATTAAAATAAAGATATGGCATATAGGCAGGATTCAAATATCAACATACATCATCTAGCAAGTTGCTTAATTGTATGTAAGAAGACAGTGACAGTAAGGGCAAATTTTATCAATATTGTCTTTGCTTAAGTTCTGTTTACAGTAAGGGCAAGCAAAGACATATTTCTCTTTGAGAAAAATCTCTCTTGAGGATCTGGCTCTTCTTTTTTTTTTTTTTTTTTTTTTTTTAAGAGTCAAATGTTTAATGAAAAAAGCAGAAGGCTGAAGAGTGACCTAAGTTCCCTGTCTCCTGTTTCACAAACACAGAAATGAAATTTCAAGCTAGGATTAACTGTTTTAATTTCTTATTTTTTTAAAGGAAGGTTCAGTATTTCATTGCCAGTCTATTTAATACATCAGCAGGAGTAATGGAAAAGCACATTTACTTTTCTGAGATTTAGCCTTTTAAATTTCACTTTTTTTTTTTTTATAATCTTGAAAAACCCACTTAGATTGTATTGGATATAGTCCAGGTCTGTGCAAATGTGGCCACTGAACTTGACAGTGTATCAGTTTCCTTTTAGGAGAGCGTCTAACTGCACTCACTGGCCAATGATGTTGCAGGACAGCAAAGATTAACAGGCATGGTGCATTGCTATCAGGTACTGAGATTATCACAGTTTCCCTGTTGGTGTAAACCTTCAGATATTCTTATAAGGTCATTAAATAATAGCTATTCATTGCTGAAGTTGCATAATGGTGTATTCTGCTGTGGATACAAACTTACCATTATAAAAGATACTGAGACAACTCCCAGGGGCTGCACTCAGTTCCTGATGGAGCATCAGAGGTACATCCTCTACAAGCAAGCAGGTGACACTTAAACTTTCAGCAGGACTTTGTCATCCATGACTACTCTGGAATACAATATGGGTACGATACTGTAATACTCTATCATGCAATGGTATTCGTTGCAGGGATACCAGTGCAGGGGATGAAGTGACTGCTAATTCACTTTTCTAAGAAAAAAAGATATTTGGAAGTGCGTGTATTAACAGAAAAAATCCCCTGGTAAGGGGTCTGTAGACATGCTTTGCACATCTGGGCCTGCAGTGTTTCACCCTGCCCCAGGTACAGTAACCAACCAGCTGTGGACCCATCACCTCCTGGTCAGATCGCAGGAGGAGCACCAAAGCATGGTGAGAGCATTTAAAATCCAAGAGTAATTAAAGGGAAGCACGACTTTATGACTGATTCTAGGGCTGAAGTGACGCAGTGATGATTAGGGGCACTGTTTGGGATTCATGTATGTGTGACAGGAAGATGGGGATGAGGAAATAGCAAATATAAACATACTTTCCAACTGTATCGTACACAAGACCCACCAATAGCTGCTGCCATCCAAACAAGCTGGGTTTGGAAAACCATGGCCTGTTCTGAGTTGAATTGTCTTCTTTACTATCAAGTGTGTGTTGCCTTCACTGGCACTGGGTTTGATATTATTTTATTGATTTCCTGATCTGTTTGTTGTTCTAAAGGTGTGCTTAGACTTCACTACCTTGTCTATAGCAGGTTGGTTTGGTGCAGGAGTTCAAGCAATAGTGTTAAACAATAAGCTGGAGCAGTATTATTGACAGAATTTAACTGGATAAGATAGGTTTTAAAAAAAAAACAAACAACAGATTGCCAGCATCTCATCTGGTAGTACTTCAATTAATTAAACCCATGTTAGCTTTCTTGATAAAATTCCTTTTTAAATTCTTTCTTTTTCCTTACCCCCTCTCCAGACAACAACAACAACAAAAACCCATGAACACACACACACACACACACACACACAAAAACCCAACCCAAAAAACAAACAAGAAAAAACAAGGTAGTGGAATTGAAGACATAATAGATGAAAAGGAATATTTGATGAGTTTTGCTGCTCACATGCTAAAGCAGGTTGCTGGTATTCTAGATCATCCAGAAAAGATGGAAGTTTAGATTTATCTGAATGTATCTGCTGAACATACCAGCAGTTTTGGAAACCTTCCTTTTATCTGTTTCCTCAGGCATTCATTCCTGCACATGACAAAACAGTTTTGAGTAATTCTTTTGCCCATACTTACCAAGAACATATGAAACTACAAAATAGTAGTTGTATCATTTGTAAATTGGAATATTTATGCAGCTTGGGATGTTTATCTGTGTTGTTGCTGGCTTGATTTGTTGATGGCCAGATTTGGCAATCACAAAGGTCCTACTTCATGCCATGTGGGCTGTTAAGAAGAAACCTGGACACTTTTCTTTTAGCTGCAATAATACATGGGGTTGTGGTTTCTCCTCGAGTAGTTAGGAGTTTTGGAGATACAGTTAGAAGACAAAACATCTTCCTCTTTTAAACAAGCAAAAACCAACATCCCAAACCCAATTAACCACAGACTTTGGCAAAGAAAGAACATCCAGTTCCTTTCTTGGACCTGTCATGAACAGAAAGAAGGGTGTTAAACCTCTCTAATACCAGAACTGTCTCTACAACCAGACAATCTGCAGAACATCTAATAGAGCTGTCGGCATGGTTTTTTTCATTACTTACAGTTTTCCTCCTTAGCTTGTAAATTGCTAGAAATAGAGGTGTAGACTTCACAAAAGTTCTTGAAATTAAACAATAAAAGGATAGTTACAGTTTTCAAAAGCAGTACTTTAAAAAACAGAAAAGACACGAGTTCCTACTGTGGACAAGTCGCTCTTCTAGTGACATGTTATCTATATTGTGCGATTAAACCACCAGAAAGCAATTTCACATGGTAGCAGGGATCTACTGTACTGGAGAACTGCATGACAATTTTTCCTCCAATTTCTCTTTTTTTAGAAAGTAGAGGGGATTAACTGGAACTAAGAATGACTGCTTCAATATGTGCAAAGAAAACAAGTGTTTCTTGCCCATCCTACAGTGGTCTCGATAGCATAGAAAATTTGCCCCTTTTTGTGTGTTTTCTTTATTTCATGGCTGGTTTGTGGCAACTTAAGGAAAGCATTGCTTATATTAATTCTAAGCTAAAATTCTGAAAAGCAAATAGGAGAGAAGCTTTTATCCACCAGTTCCCTGGTACAGCAGTGATCATCTTTCAACAGGCACAAAGAAAGGTGGTGTGCCATGTCTGGTTTCTCTGACACCCAAGGATCTTCTTGTCACCAGTACACGTTGCCAGATCATAGCTACGTATCAGTGATTTGTAACTAAGTGATATTTAAGTTAAAATTACGGGTAGGTGAGTAGCCCTAACTTTATTTTCATAATGTAAAGAAAGAATAAGTGTGGTGGGTAAATTCTGTGCAATAGTGTCTGATCTATTCTTCTCAAAGCAAATGTTTGTTAGCTAATACCATTGTATTAATTGTAATAGTTTGTTTCTTAAGTTTTCAGACACATAACCAAGATCTTGTCCTGCTGCAGATCCTTGTGGCCTTTTTTCCCCCAAAATACATCTGTATTCATTTCCATTTCCAAGCCTGTTAATTACTCCTGGGTTTTTTTAATTCTTTCACCTCATCATCTTTTCTGCACTTCCCTGAGAGTGCATAGCCTGTACTCTTTAAAGACTGTAGAGATTAATATTTGTATGTGAGACCACCCATACTTAACAGCACTCTAAATAATGGTGAATACTGCAGAGATAAATGTAATTGTTAGTAGCGCAATTTTAGGCCTTCACTATTTAGCAATCTTACACTCCTTGCCTCAAATCACACTGTTTTCCTTCCAGCTCACTAGGAATGGAGAGGTAAGCTCTGACTGCCTTTCAACAGGTTAAGTCCTAATGTTGTTGCCTGGTTTCACATGGATTTAATAAAAATAGGACAACCTAAAACCTGAATTGCTTCACTTCTACTACCCTAGAATTCATCTGTAGAAACCATGTTTGGCTTCTGTTTCCCCTTTCCACTGAAGTCTCAGTTCTGCTTATCTGCAGAAGAAGTGAAATCTGCACCAAGGCTGAGAGGAAAATACTGGTCAGGAAACACCACTTTGTAATGCAATCACAAGATACTTAATAAAAACGGCCTTTTAAGAAGTTGAGCTGGGTGAAGGGAACAGCAGTGGGGGCTGCTTTGCTTCAAGCTGAGCTGGTGTTTGGTGTTGGTATGCATGAGTTCTTACACATTCGAGTGTATTTAAGTCTATGAGACATGAATCCTGAGTGCATGTGTGCATTGGCAACGAATCATGCCAGGTGATGAGCTGACATCTACTTACACCTCACACCTTGCTGTCTCTACCAGGCAGAAGAGCTCCCTCCATGTGCCAGCAGGGCCGAAATAAGGACCTTGACTGTTTTCTCTGCCTGCAGGGCGGTAGGATGCTGATCTGCCCTGCCCTGAGTGGCCCAGCCTAACAGCCGTGCCTCCTCCCCTCGCGGAGGACAGGTTGCATCGGCGGCCCCCGGGGGTAGCGCCAGGACAGTCTGGCGCCCAGATGCGCCCACCGCGCTCAGCTGTTCACACTGTGCTCAGCGGTGCCTAGCGGTGCCTGCTTCTTCCTTGCTCGCATCTGCAGAGCATCTCTCGATCCCCCGGGCAGAGGTGCCTGGAACGTCTGACGCCCGCACCGCAGTTTCCAGCAGCAGGGCTATATAGAAGGCCGCCCACAACTGAGTTCACAGGTACAAGATGCCTCTCTTCCTTCCCATCCTGCCCTTGTTTAATGCCTGCCTTTCCTGCTGCTTCCCTCCAAAGCATCCACGGGTGTTCGAGGGTGGTTGATGTTAAACAGAGAGGGAAAACTCCTGCCCCCTCCCCCTCCCAGTGCCCGAGCGCGCTACCGCAGGCACTTTGTCGGAAATATCGGGAAGAGGCGCAGCCCGCCGGCGGTGCCGGTGTAGACGACGACGGGGGTGAGAACTGAGCTGTTCACAGGGACAGATCCCTCCCACTTCGGCCAATTTCGGTGAGGAAGGTGAAATGCGGAAGTTGCCACCCAGAGCTGTCAGAAGACCGTCGGGGCTTTAGCCCGGAGCATCGAATTAGGAAATATAAATAAATAAAAATAAAGCCGTCCTTCGTGCGTGTAGCTGGCGTTCGTCCTCCTGGGCAGCCGACACCTGTGGCTGCCCTCATGGCGACTTTACCCGCCGCAGACCGGAGGGCGTTCGCCCTGAAAATCAACAGGTAAGGGGCTTTCCTTTCGCAACTACACCTCGCCAATCTCAGCTTTGAGCCTCGGCCAAGGCAGGCGGTCGGGCTGCCGGGCGCGAGGGCGGGACGGCTCCTCCCCGGGAGACCCCCGGGGAGCGGAACCATCTACCAGCTCTAGGTAGGCGGGTTGCCTCTACCTCAGCCTGCTGCCGGTTACCCTTCGGGAAGGCACCCCCTCCTCTCGCCGACTGCTCCGGCAGCCGGCCAGCGGCCACCCTCGGCGCGCATCGGCGGTCTCCTGGCTCCGTGGAGCTGCAGCTCCAGAGTGCGCTTCTGCAGTAAAGTTTGCTCTGTCAAAGTGTTTGTAGATGACGCCGGCTATGGATTAATGTTGGCAGGGAGATGTCCGGCCTCGCCTTACCAGTTTTGTTCGAGCAAGCCCCGAGCCTGCCGGAGGGGCCGCTTGCTGGCGGCGGGACGGAGGATTGCGGTTCCTCCTCCACACAAAACGGCAAAAAACACCTAGTGCTTAAGGTACTGCTCCTCGGAAATTAGGGGATTATGTAGGACATCGATACTGCAGTGACATACACCCCTTTTTTTTTTTTCTTTTTGCCCTTTCATCTGTGAAGAGAAAAATCCTTCTGATGACTGAAAATATATCTCTCTTCCCCCTCTCCTTCCCCCCGCCGCTGAACCAAGTAAATGAGAAATCAGCTGTTGGAACATTGTACCCTTGCGACTGTGCATGCTGCCTGCTAGTCCTTGGTGTCTTTTCCCGGGGAAGTGCTGACTCTCAACTGGTCTGTGCTTTGTGGTGGCAGTAAGAAACCAAGACAATTATTTTCATATTGTTGGGTTAAAGGGAAACAGAGGCCTCATTTCAAGAGTCTTACCATCTGAGAAAAAAATCCAGGGTGTTGATGTACAAAGTAACTGAGTTTGCCGACATAAAAGAACAAATAGCATAATGGTAATATAAACTGAGTAGAAGTCTCTGTGCCAGAGAGAAAAGTATGCAGATAAACTCCACCTCCTCAGCAATTTTTTGGAAGACATGAGGTTTGCAGTTGCAGAGGATAAAATTAGCTTCACTGTAATGTGCTTTTCCCATGGCAGACTACTCCTCAGTGTACCTTTCTGTATCATTTAGGAATTAATTTTAGATTTGTGATGGAATATTCAGAAGAGTGAGGTATGATACTGAGAACCCATCAGATGAGCAGTTCAGGATCCTGCCATGATTCCTCATAATTTGGAGACTTGCTTGAATAAAGGCTATAACTGTCTGATGTTTAGAAGGTTTGGTCTATTTTCTTTCTTCCTATTTTTAGGGTCAGCCTTCTGGCAGCTTTTTGCAGCTGTGTTGATGGTCACTGTTCATCTGTGTGACTGAAGCCTCACAGAGCAGTGGAATCATAACAATTAATCTGGCTTCATTTCACAAAGGCTCACAAAAGTTTTGCAACTAAGAACTGTTGTGAAATTAAACTTTTTTGTTGTTGGTTGGGGTGTTTTTGTTTGTTTGTGAAATATTCAGTATTTTTTGTAGCAAATTAAATGGATGTGTTATCATCATGGTCTGAATATAATTCAAATTTATCAATCTACATATTTATTTTACAAGTAAGAATATTCTCTTTTACATACTATGCTAGAAATTACATATATTTGCTAGCAGAACATCATGTATCCTTTTCTCCAAAAAGGGTATATCATTTATACATGACTCAAGTGCAGTTTCTTCTACCTACAGTAAAGTGATATATCTTCACACAATGTGCATTCCATGTGTTTTAGAAGGAATTTTCTTAATTAAAGAGGAATAATAGGTAAGTGTGTTGGTTTTCTTGCCAGTACACAAAAAGCTAATTTACAGCTGTAAAATTTTGTTCCTCTTTCTTCAGAGTTCCTGAGTTTACTTCTTCAAAATGCAGCTCTTGGTGAAAGTGGGACGTTACTGGCAAGGCATCACTTATGAGAGTTTATTACATCACCTGTATAATTATTCTCCACCACAAATTTTCATGCAAGCTATTCTCTTTCTCACTCATTCTCTTACCAGTGACTTGACTAAACTATGTGCTGCTTTCATAAGGACTAGCAAAATTTTAGGCTCTGTACTGGTTCCTCAGAATGACATCAGCTGCTTCCCTGCTGGTTACATAAGGTGTACCCTGGTGCATTCAGTGAAGCATAACAGGTGTCTAACCAGAACCTGTGATGTCCAGAGAAGGGCACCGAGACTTGTGAAGGGCCTGGAACACAGGACCTACAAGGAGCGTCTGAGGGTGCTGTGGTTGTTCAGCCTGGAGAAGTGGAGGCTGAGGGAAGACCTCATCGCTCTCTATAATTACCTGAAGGGAGGTTGGAGCAAGGAGAGGGCCAGCCTCTTCTCCTTGGGGTCAAGCAAGAGGACTAGAGGAAATGGTTTTAAGATGCACCAGGGGAGGTTTAAAATGGATGTTAGGAAATATTTCTTCACTGAAAGAGTTATCAAACATTGGAATGGTCTGCTCAGGGCAGTGGTGGAGTCACCCTCCCTGGAAGTATTTAAACAGCATGTGGAAATGGTGCTTAGGAACACGGCTTAGTGTTGGCCCTTTAGTGCTAGGTCAAGGATTGTCCAGACTCGTAATTAATCTTTATTTTCAGACTTTAAATATATTAAATACACTGCAGGGAGAACCTTAGTCCTCTGTGTGTACAGTAGATTTAGTTAGTAAATATGAAGATTTAGTGGGTTTTTTAAAAAGATGTGGTAAATTCTCATAGTCATTTTCTCACATAAAGAAATAACTAGAAAATCCTTAATAAAATTACTAATTTACTAACAGTCAAGGCATTTTCCATGCATTTGCTACATACCTAAAATGCACATTCTTACTGTATTAACTTTTAAAAGCTGCTTGCAGATACATCTTTCATATAAAGTGTGACCATTGAGCTATAGCCTTAAAATCAATGCTGTCAAGACAGTGGTAGTATTAAAAATCCTATGCTGTTTTTTACTGAGTATACCTATTTCAAGAAAGATATCCAAGAGAAAGCACCCTTGATTAAAGGGTTGAATCCTGCTTTACTCTAATGAGCTTCTTCTGGAAATCTAAGTGAGGATAACACAATTTAATAAGCTCTTGCAGGCTTATATTCAAGACATTTTTTTCTACCAGTCAAATAATAACAACACATTTTGAATTAATCTGTAAACTATACCATAAATATATGGTGCATGGTGGCTTTTAAGAGTGGCTAAAAACTCCACGTTGTAATTACTATGGAAAAAAAACAATTTTTTCATGCTACAGAGGATGTTAAGCAGTAATAACAAATTAAAGATAAAAAAGTAGGATATAAGAATCTGTTAGTAACAGTTTATAGGCAGTTTTCTTGGACTTCCATAAAAACATAAATGAGAAGTTGATTTTTTTAATCCTTTGGTGAAAACCTGGAGTTGAATGTACAAGGAGTTGTGTCGGTGTGAGCTGAAATTCCCCCCCCCACCGACAATAACCAGGCTAGCCCAGTGTGGAAGCAAATGAAAAGCTGTATTTACAAGCAGATGAAATGCAATGAATATGTACAAATATACAAAATTCACAACACTTACAAATATATACTATCAACAGAAAAACACAACCGATCTCTCTTTGCTTCCCCCCAAGGGGATCCTCCCAAAGGGGCCTCCCTCTCCCAGGAGCTTCCCCCCAGACCTCCCTTGGACAGAAAGTAGAGTTAGTTAGAGCAGAAAGTTGTTAACTTAGCTGCCAAAGTCAGTGTGTGTTATCTTCAGCCAGAAGAGAAGAAGAAACAGCAGCCAGACAGCCCAGCAACTGCCCCCACTGCCGAACGCAGAATGTGCAGAGTGCCTACTTTGTTTTGGGTAATAGTTCTTAAACATTTCTATCTAGCCAATGGAAGTGTTTAGAACAATCAGTATTTTGCTTTCTTATACCCAATAGTGACTTATTTACACTCTTTCACTTTCTCTGTTTTGAACTTTGCAAGGAAAAAATTAAAAAGGCAGTTTCAAACCATCACAGGAGTATAAAGAACAAGTTTACATCCTAGAACTGTAGACAGGTTTGAGTTGGACAGAACCTTTAAAGATGACATTGTCCAACCCTTCTGCAGTGATCAGGTTGCTCAGAATCACACCAACCCGACCTTGAATGTTTCCAGGGATGGGACATACACCACCTCTCTGGGCAACCTGGCTGAGTGCTTCACTGGCCATGTAAAACTTTTCTTCTATATATCCTGTCTGAACCTCCTTTTTTTGTTTTCTTCCCCCTATGTAAAACATTACTTCATGTTCTCCTCAGCTCCTACTAAAAAGTCTCCCTCTGTCTTTCTTTTAGGCCCCTTTAAGTACTGAAATTCTGCTAAAAGAGCTCCCTGGAGCTTTCTCTGCTCTGGGCTAAACAGTCCCAACCCTCTCAGCCTTTCTTCACAGAAGAGATGTTCCAACAGTCTGCTTTTCTGAACCTCTCCAAGAAATCCACATCTCTCTTGTACTGGAGGTCCCAGAGCTGGATGCAGTACTCCATTTGCGGTCTCACCAGAGCAGAGCAGAGGGGCAGAATCACCTCCCTCTACCTGTTGCCACTCTTCTTTCAATTTGGGCCCGGGATACAGCTGGCTTTATGTGCTGCAAGTGCACATTGCCAGCTCATGTCCAATTTTTCATCCACCAATATCCTGAATTCTTTCCCAGGGGAACTGTTCTCAATCTATTCATCCCCCAGTTTGTACTGATCTTGGAGGTTGCCCAGACTCATGTGCAGGGTCTTGCACTTCGCCTTATTGATCATTATAAGGTTCACATGCGCCTACCCCTCTAGCCTGACAGGGTCCCCCTGGATGGCATTCCTTACCTAAGACGAACCATGTGCATCACTCAGCATGGTGTTGTCTCAAACTAGCTGAGAGTGAGCTCAGCACCACTATCTGTGTAATTAAGATATTAAAATATTGGTTTCCATACTTAACCCTTGGGGAACATCACTTGTTACTGTTTTAAATTTGCTCATTGAGCTGTTCTCTGTAACTCTCAAATGTGGGCATGCAGCTTGTTCCTTATCCAACTAACCAGTCCCTCCATCAAATCCATGTATTTCCAATTTAGAGGTAAGAAAGTTGTGGGGAATCCTACAGAAGTCCAGGTAGACAACATGAGTTGCTCTTCCCTTCTACACTGGTGCAGTCACTCCATTCTAGAATGTCCATTACATTAGTCGGGCACAATTCTCCCCAGGTGAAGCCCCAGGTGGCTGTCTTTTATCACGTTCCTGTATTTTATATGCTTCACAATAAACTCCATGAGAATCTGCTCTGTGGTATTATGCGGTACTGAGGAAAGGCTGACTAACCTTGTTTCTGCATACTGGTTGTGTTTGAGAGCCTTTTCATTTGGCTATAGGAAATACTGGGACAGTTGTCTTTCAGAAATATCATTATACTTTTTTCGCCTTTTATTAACTTTTCAATTAATTTTTTTTTTCCTTTTATTTTTTTTTAAGCTGAGCTCTGATTGCCAGAGCATGTATCTCCCCTTTCCAGTTCTCAGGGATAGACTATAAACTAACCAAAGCATCTGCTCATTTCTTCCACAGAATGGTTGAGGTTGGAAGGGACCTCTGGAGGTCATCTTGAGGTCATCTTGTCCAACCCTTCTGCTCAAGCAGAGTCATATAGAGCTGGCTGCCCAGGACCATGTCCAGATGTCTTTTGAAGAATTCCAGGGAGGCAAATTCCACAACCTTTCCAGACAACCTGTGCCAGGGCTCAGCTACCCTCAGTACAAAAAAGTGTTTCAGGTGGAACCTCTTGTGTTTCAGGTTGTGCCCATTGCCTCTGGTTCTCTCAGTGGGCATGACTGAAAAGAGCCCATTTCTGTCTTCTTTACATTCTTCCTTCCGATATTTGTATACATTGATAAGATGCTCCCTGAGCTGTCCCAGCTCTCTCAGCTTTTCCACATGGGAGCAATGCTTCATTCCCTTCATCATCTTCATGTCTCTTGTCTGGTCTTTCTGCAATATGTCTATGTCTCTCTTGTGCTGAGGAACCCACATCTGGACACAGAACCCAGGCAAGACTCACTGAGCAGAGGGGTATGTTGTGGTCGAGGGGGGAATTATTTATTAATTATCCTCACAACAATAATAAATGGTATGGCAAATGGGTATTAATAAAAATACTGACCCTTTATTAATAAAAACATGCCAAAACTCGTTGAGTAGGATCATTGTATGGTTGGAATACACATTTCCAATGGGAATATGCAGTCTTAGGGCAAAATACAAACTATTCTATGCAAATTAGGAGTCAACAACTTGGAAAGAGAAAGTTCCTGAGAGCAGATAGCACTCAGTTACAGCAGGGGGAGGCTCACTAAGAACCTTTAAACCCAAAGGACAATGAATTGATTACTCACAGCTAGTTTTACCCACACAGGGATGCTGCTGCTGCTGTGTGAGAGTTTACCGTGTGGTCCCAGGCTGATCTGGCTTCAGCGGGTGGCAGGCAGTTAACGACGCTCTTCACGACGGGCGCTTGCTTGGTTTCTGGGTAAACTGAGGCACAGCACAATTCTAGTGGCAGGGGGAAGCAGGCTAGGTAGATCTGGCTTCTAGGGTTATGGCTTCTCTGGCCTGTATGTGTATGGCTCGTGGCTTTATCCCAGGCTCTGGACCAGGCACTCCAGGCAGGGCAGGGCAACTCGAGGCAGCTTCTATGAGACAGGTCCAAGTAGGCTTGAAGCAAGGCAAGGCAAGGCAAGGGTGACTCCCAAGTCACTTGTATATATACATCTTGCCAGAGGTCAATTGGTCCAATGGGGCACTGAAGCTAACACTAGCTGCCCAATGGAAAGGTGTTCTGCCAGGCTATAGCCATAAAAGGCAGAAACAAGGACATTGTATCTGGGGGAACAGTGGTCAGCTTACATGCTCTCACCCCAGATAAACAGCTTGTTTACCAGACAGGCAGGAGTCCTGTCCCCTTTGTTGTTTTTCCCAGGTTGCCCTGTCTTTCTGCAGGAAGGACGGGAGAGAAAGGGACCCTGTCTAGACATGTTAAGGCCTGTCTGGGTTTGTACTGGGCCATGTCATGGCCCTATCATGACAGGCTAGGATCACCTCCTTCAACCTGCTGGCAATACTCTGCCTAGTGCATTCCAGGGTAACATTAGCCTGTGCTGCTGTTGTACATTGGTGGAAGACTCCTAGGACCAATGTGGTTATGGTGGTCTAAGACATCCAACTAGATTTTATGCCACTGATCACTGCCCTCTGCACCTGGCTGTTAGACAGTTTTCAGTCCAACTCATTGTTTGCTCATGTTTGCGCCAAGAGCATTGGACCTCTTTCCTTTATATATAAAGAGCTCAATCTCCTAAGTGTTATTTCTTCCCAGACAAAGCCACTCCTGTCTTTCTGGCTTACTGCAAGCTGATTTCTCTCAGCTTTTTATTGTGTTATTGTCTTGTCGTTTTCTAATTTAGTATTCAAAATAAGGAATAGATTGTACACGTCTCTAACGTGGGTGCAGAGGAGAGATAAAAGACAGGGACGTCTGCTTCTTCATACACCACTTACAAAGGTCAATCCCCACTGCAGCCTCTGCACAAAGATGCACCCCGCCGCTCTTTTGACTCAAGACAATCTGAGTGAGAAGTAAATGTAAGGAGGAGTTGAGACCTCTCTGTCTTATTTTGGGACATTTTTACAGGTAGTCATCTATTTCAAGGGAGAGATGTAATCTTAAAGAATAATGGCCTTCTAAATTGACCACAAAGCCAAGAATGTTAAAGCAGGTTAGGAATGGATCCTGTATGTTGTAAATATCTGTAAAGATAGTAAAGGGAACTTCCTACTGCCCGGGAGGTTATCTGTTTATCAGCCCTAAAGATAATTAATTTGCCTTTGATTGGGTGTTTCCAGTGAACAGTCAAATTAGACTAAATCTATGTCAGTGCAGTGTTTCTAAACTTGTTTTAGAATCAAAATTGAGCAAATGGCAGATTTAAGTGGTTATCATGCATAACTCAAATGAGTATCAGCTGATTTACACCTCGTGTTCTGGCGTTGATATTTGTTTCATTTAAGTCCAACTGTATCAAAGCCTGTCAGCATCCACACGACTATTGAATTACACCTGGGAATAAATTGTGGTGTTGACCATATAACCTAGAATGTAGTGGAGACCGTAAGAGAGACAACTGCATGAAAAGGAGGAACACTGCTGTAATATTTTTTATGGACTGCATGTTTTCGACAAGCACAACATTAATAAAAAGAAAAATAAATTATGTACAAAGCCTAGTTTATCTGTGCAAAATTCTATGTGTGTCCTCTAAGATATTTCTAATTCTGATGGGGAACTCTGCTTCCTCCTCTACCAGAAATGGGTTGTAAACCAGTAACAGGAGTAAGGTGAAAAAGAAAGCAGTATTGTATACCAAGATTATGCTATAGAGTATTAATTCATAGTACTAATATCAATTCCTTTCAAGTATCTGCTCATTTTTCAAAGGTGTCACTCAGGATACTTATAGTAGATTTGACATTTTATTGTCCATCACAAAGACCTTTCCTCTGATACACTGCATAAAAGTTTACATTTCCTGCAATAAGAGAATGCCCTCTTAACTATTCAGAGGATCCTAATGCCTTTGGTTATTCAAACTGATTTAATTTGTATTGTTTATTCCAAATTTTATGATCACATTTTCTGGAGTAGTCTGCCTTGGTAGTAGCCACTTAATTAGGTGGTTGATGACAAACACAGGCCTATCCAGCCAAATCTCTATGAAAAATTACAAGTGCAAGAAAGATAGGCTCCATAATACAAGTGCTAGGTAGCTGTACACATACAGCCTTTAGAGAAGAGTTAGTCATGCAAGCAGAATATTGTTGTTAACTGTTGAGACAGATGTTACTGGCAGCTGTTGTTAGCAGAAAGCTGATCTTTTCATCTGACTGTACTCAAACTATGTTTAAAATATAACCATCTATTTTCTATTACAGTGGTTGAAGACTGGTGTTATACTGTACTTACACATATGTGCAATCACTGGAATCCCTGCTACGTGATTAGAATACTGAGGTTTTTGCTTTGTCTCTGGAAGATGGTGAGCAGAAAATTGACTTCAGAGCGTGAGCAGAAAAGCTGGATTTTAAAATCCTTGCTTTTAAGATCTTATGTACCTCTTAGACTTAAGACATCTATGTGCATTGTGAAGTCTAGGCTGCAATTTATGATGAGGTTCTTTTTCATACTATAGGAAATCCTAACTTCACCCAAGAAAAATGTAGTTGCGAATAACAAACGTCTTCAAGTCCTCCAGGCCTTGCAAATGAGCATTCCTTATTTAGATTTCCAAAGAGTTTTCATTTTCAAACATGGAGAGAAAACCAGCAAAGACATATTTAATGTTGTATTTTACACCCCCTATCATGTCTAAGATTTATAGTCATTAAAAATTGCATTTCATGAGCATTGCATTACATTCTGACTTGATATTTTTTTAATGTGATTTGGAAAACACACACCAGACTACACTGTTGTCTGTAGCAATGTAGCTTGTGAAAAGTGCCTACCTGATAACCTACTCACACTAAGTGATTGTCCTTAGGAATGCCATTACAGAAAAATAGTTCCAGACATAGATGAGTTTTTGGTCCAGTTTTCGGGTCAGTGTTCATATAAAAAGTTCACCAAAGTTTTCCCTGTGACCTTTGTAAAATACTTGGACTTGATGAATCAGTTTCCTGAGCTTCAGTAGTGGTGTCCTGCAGACCTTTCATAAAAGGGTCAGCACACCTGGACTTGATACTAGTATGTTTCCCTGAAGTCAAGCAAACTGGATTAGGCAGGAGCATATCTTATTTCAGTTGTCACATGATCTAAGCTTTACAATCATGATAATAATAAAACTTAATGTATAGAACAATGTTAGAGTAAAATTTAACCTTTTCCCAAGCTTGAAATTTTCCAGATGAATCACAAAGTAAAAGTCAGATTTTAATTTATAATATAAAATGTCTTGCATCATCCAAATGTGACAGTAAGGGTGTGTAATATAATTTCCATGTAATTTGTACCTGTAGTAAATACAGATACAAAAATACATTCTTTATTTAAAGACAAAATTATTAACACGTGCCAAATGCTGTGGACAGTCTTATTTTAAAAAGAGTGGAAGATCCAGCTTTCAAGTATATCTTAGTTACTGCTCTGGCTCCCATGGTAGTTGAATCAAAATTTCCCATTCTAAAAATGGCAGTATGTTTTCATGTACTTGAAACTGAGCCTTCTTTTTTTTTTTTTTTTCAGTTATACTGCCTTAATTAAAAAAAAAAAATGCTTTTTCTATTAAAATGTACAGATCCAAAGGAATTCTAAAAAGTAACTGGTTAAAAAAAACAACAACTCGTGGGTTTTCTGTCATAGAAAGGTCATACTGAAACTCTACAAATCTGTGCTGTTAGGAAACAAGGGGTCATTTACATTATCTCCTCATCTGGCTTGTGGAGTCTTTAATACTCAGAGTATTTTTCATTAACACTCAGAGTATTAAAGACCTATATGTGAATATATTGTGAATTTCTTTGAAGTTATCAATTAAGAAAGAAACAAATACCCTTAATTTGTATTTTTTTCTTTTTTTCCCATGTTGATAAAAATACCAGCTTTGACCTTGATAAAAATAAAAACAACCCTGTAGGAGCAAAATTAAAAGATTCCCTAGAATAACATTTATATGTTTATATTATTCATAATGTCTGACTTTTTCCTTTTATACTTAATAATTATTTATTAGGCAGAAAGTGAAAGTAAAACACATAAAGTATTGAATTTTGTGTGAGTTTTACAGTATTATCAGCAATAAGATGGCTTTTTCTTAATGATGTCCTTGTGAAACTCAGGTAATGCATGTGAGATGGAAGATAAATCCTTGTACATTCTGAAATGTTGTATCATACCTTTTCCATATTATCCAGTAACATGGACACATGGTTCATCAGGACCAAATCCTAAGTCTTCAGTTTCTTTGCGTGGCTCAAAAGTATGACTGTGCTTTTCCTCCACTGACAGGATTAGAAAATTAATTGTGTGAGCTTATGGCCCTTCCTGAGGAAGAGTGGTGAAAATTCTTTATTAAATTAAAGGCATACATGACCTGGAACAAAAATTGAAGATGAGTTGCCTGTTTTACTTCATAAAAAGCTTCTAGCATAATGAGTTTGATGATTTTGTCTCTTAAACCTCATTCTTTGTTCCCATACCATCTCCTCTGAGAAGACTGTGGTTAAATTTCAACTGCCTTGAACAGGATCTTTATTGCCTTAGCTGAACAGAGCCTTAATGTGGTAGGCCCCAAAGGAGGTGTGTGCCAGATGCAGTGTTACTTACCTGAACCATCAAGGAAATAGCTCAGATCAACCACTGCTGTAAATAGTGAGTAACAAAGCAGCTTATTCCTTAAGGACTAATTAGAAATTTAGAAGCAAAACAGGCAGTTCCATTGGTGGCAAGAAAAGGACTTCTAAGCAGGATTTCCATATTTGCTAGTTAAATATCTGCATTTTTGCCCAAAACTTTAGTGGGGAGGGGGGGGGAGGGAGGGAATAAGGGAGAGTAGTAGGAAATTGTTATCTTTTCCTTTTTTCATAGTTTTTTGATTCTTGTTTTTAGGTGTAACTGGAGAAGTTTCATGTTAGGCTCAGAAGCAGAACAAAAGCTGGTTGAGAATTTTCTGTGTCCGTGTCAGCTGAAAGAGATTACTCCTAAGGAGAGCCAAGACAGTATTTTACCTGCTAAGAAAAAGTTTTCACTGTCTAACTTTATGATCCTTCCATCTATATACATTTAAATGTGAATAAATATCTTTGAGGACAGTTTTTACAATCCATATTTCATTTTTTCATCTTTCCTTGCCGTCTTAATCGTGTATACAGCTCTTGCAGAGGACAACTTACTGTCCCTCAGATTCTTCTGGAAGGGCTTTCAGAGGTGTTAAGGATTACTCTTCCCATCTCCCACTCAGAAGTAACTTCTAATAGTAGGTAACCTTAGATAACTTGATCCAGTAGGATTGTGTGAAGCATACTTTTAAAATCAGTTTTATTTTTATGAAGTTTCTGATTTCCAGTTAATAGAAAATCTTCAAAGCTTTTCTGTTTTATTTTATAAATTGGTGTTCTGTATTTAAATTTTAATATCATCTACATACTAGTGAAATACCCATTGTGCCTGTTGTTAAATTCTGTATTTCAAAGAACTATATTGTTAAGCAGAATTCACACTGAAACTATAGAATCAGCTTTATGTATTATGAACATTCATAGAATTTTAAATATAAAACCCAGCAGTGTTCAACCGAGATCAAATACATGTTAAAAAGAGGAAAATATATGTCTTGTTTATCATCTTTTCTTGGCACTTCATCAAGGCCCAACCAATAACCCAAGTTTTCAGGTTCCAAATCCTGCAATGAGCTCTGCCCTGAGAAATAGATCAGATTTTGACCTAGAAGTTAAATTTAATTTTAAGATTCTCCAAGTGTGGTCTGTTACTTCAGTTACACTGTTGTTTTAATGTATTATGCAAACTATATACTTTGCATTGGAGACTATGAAATACAGGCTATGTCTCAACTTTTTGTTAGCAATTCAGGTGAGCTGCTGGATGATTGCATCTACCAGTGGAAGAGACACTCGTGAAACTGATTAAGCAGCACCAGGGGTTTGGGTTGGTATTTTTTTGGGGTGTGTGTGTTTTGGGTTAGTTTCTTTGGGCTACCTTTCAGTCCCATCTGGCTATATCACAAGTGATTTCTGGCATTTTTCAGTATGTACACCAGAGGAATATGGCATTGGCATTCAGGTAGGGCCAAGAAAATACAGGGCAAATAATTCCAATTGATATTGTTTTTCTTCAATACAAAGGAGAAGACAAGGACCTAAAAGGAGGAGCCCTAGGCTGCCATTATCTGCTGCCTTTCCACAGGCTTACACTACCTTTCCACATGCCATGTGAACGCTGACTAACCATGAATTCCGCAGTGACTTTTGCAGAAAAAAAATACGCTAAATCTATATCTTTTTATTTTCAGCTAGTGTTTCCTCTATACCCTAAACAAATGGACAGGTACCAGCATGAGAGATCTTTAGAGCTATTAGCACTGTTGAGTTCCATTGCTGGTCTCTGACAGGCTTGCAGTTGCCTTAACGCTCTTCTCCATATAGATCAGAGACGTGATCTGCATCACCAGTATGATGTTATCATGGTGACATCATCAGATGGCTGCCTTCAGTGTTCTGCTGCCATTGCAGTGGAAACATGTTTCCTAACAGTTTTTCAACCTTTCTTGCTTCATTTTAAGCAGACTACTACTTGTTCCTTTTATGGATGTGAATTGTTCATTGTTTTTGTTACAGATTGCTACCTTTTACGCAGATGAGGACAGCTGCTGACTCCCCTCAGTCATCTCTTTTGTAATACGTCTATTTGAAAAAAATCTTTCCTTGTGGGTCATCCTTCCCACAGTTGTCAGCATTTTGGCTGCTCCCTTTTGAAGCCTTTTAAATTTGATTGCATCTTGCTCTGTTTATGTTAACTTATCATTTCATGATGCCCCTTGCTTAAACTAGAGACCACAGCATGGGACCTGATTTTCCACCTGCTTATGACTGTGCTGTAAGTTGCTCTACTCTTTTTTTTGGGTCTCACAGACCAGCCGACTGGTCCATAATCATTTGACTCCTCCTCTCTAGAGATATAGTTGCCATTTTTTGCTCAGATTTTTTAGTGATTGCTTTGTATTCATCCTTAGTCACTTGCCTTATTTCCTTATTTTCTTCTTTCATTTTTAGCACATAGCTAGACCATCCTTGCTGTTAAGGGTAGCTGTAAATCTCAGAGTCAGACAAAGCTGCTTTACAGTCAGGGAAGGTGAAGGTATAGCCACGTCATAGATGGACTGCAGCCTTTTTAAATGCTGTGACATCACATGGACTGGGCTAACATGGATGATCATTTTCTTATGGGTATCCAGATAGTGTCTGAGGTAGCTGTCTGATCAGAAAAACAGGCATCTCACAGATCAGAGCCGTTCTGGCATTATGAAAGAGCCATCTATAAGAACCTCTGCTTCTGCCTTAGTTCTCAGGTTTTCAAAGCTTTCTATTCTGATCTCTGACTGTAATACCCACCTTTTCCTCATTTTGGGGTAGTTGTGCTTTTGGTTTAGTGTCTTTTTAGCAGATGTGTCTTTTCTTTTCCTGTTCCTAATAGATCCTGCCAATCAGTTCTGAGTTGGTTCAAATCACTGGGAACCTGACAGTCTTAAGACATGGACCCATGCAAACCCCATGAAGTTCAACAAGGCCAGCCTCATGGGTCAGGATAATCCCAAGCACAAATACAGGCTGGGAAATGAGTGTATTGAGAGCAGCTGTGCAGAGAAGGACTTAGGGATCTGGTGGATAAAAAACTGAGTATGAGTCAGCAATGTGTGCTCACAGCCCAAAAGGCTAGTCATATCCCTGGGCCATATCCAAGAAAAACATGGCCAGCAGGTTAAGGGGGGTGATTCTGCCACTGTACTTCAGTCTGGTGAGCCCCCACCTGGAGTGCTATGTCTGTCTCCGTAGTCTCAGCACAAAAAGGCATGAACAGTTGGAACTGGTCTAACGGAGTGCCATGAAAATGATCAGAGGGCTGGAGCACCTCTCCTACGGAGAAAGGCTGGGAGAGTTCGGGTTGTTCAGCCTGGAGAAGAGACAGCTCCAGGGAGGCCTTATAGTGGCCTTCCAGCACTTCAAGGGTGCACAGAGGAAAGATAGGGAGGGAACTCTTTATCACAGGTGGTGTAGTCATAGGAGAGGGCTATGAGATTTAAACTGGAAGAGGGTAGGTTTAAATTAGATATAAGGAAGAAATTCTTTACTGTGAGAGTGGTAAGACACTGCAGCAGGTTGCCCAGAGAAGTTGTGGATGCCCACTCCCTGGAAGTGTTCAAGGCCAGGCTGGAAGAGGCCTAGTTGAAGATGTGCCTGCATAGGACCAGAGTTTTAAAGTATATGATCTTGAAGGTGCCTTACAACCCAAGCTATTCTATGATTCTGTGAATATAATTACAGAAATCTGCTAGAAGAGTGTCAGAATCTTAATTATATAGGATTAAACATGTTTTTTTGAGGTTTGCATCAACTACAAAAGAAGAGAAGTCTAGAACATCATCAAAATACATTTCTGAACACTGGGATAGAAGACTAAACTGGCTAAAGTCTGGCATTTGGAAATTGTATGAGGATAATTGCTATTATAAGGGTTTTCTCTCTGCTTAATTAAAGGCACTCCTCTGCAGAAATAAGAAAGCAGTTTACCCTCCAACCAGGCTTTGGGCAGTTCTGTCAACGAAGCTTAAGTACCCCTGGCTTTTCTACTCTTCAACTGGTAAGTTCTGGGTTTATCTTCTTTACACAGGTTTGGCATCTACATTGCCCAATGGTTTTAAGGTAAATTAAGTACTTGCCTTAAGTTGTCTTGCTTTCCACTGACTTCTGCATGAAACTTTTAAAAAATACTCCTTGCTGAGCTCATGAAATTATGCATTTGAAAAGCTGAGCATGGTCCTTGGAGCCTGAAATAGACAGTCTTTCTGCAGATTATTATAAATCAAAGATTCTTAGTTAATGTTGGAACATATTGCATCCTGGAAACATGGAAACATTAAACTCCATCAAGTAAATGCATTATATGTTGATTACAGATGGTTTGCAAAAGATTAACAGTGAATAAATGGGGGAGGGGGGGAGGGGGAAGGCAGAGGTTCTGTTAGATTGTCTTAATACAATTTCCAAAGCTAGCAGCAGAGACAGCACACTGACTTGTTTTTCAGTGCTGTAGAGTAAGCATGTAAAGTGAGAAAAGCCAAAACATGCCCTGATTGGCATAGATATAATTGAGTCAACTGTTACATGTCCCTGAATCTTTTTCAGTCTGCCATGTGTAATCTTCCTCTAAAGAATCCTGTGACACTTGCCGTTACGATAAAGGGAAAAAATGCCAGATCTTTTAACTGCTTTTCAGGAGGATAGGTATTCTGCAAACATGTGATACTGTAACTAAAAGTAAGATTTTGATAGCTTCTTTCTTCCTACCCTTTTAATTTTATTTTGGTGAGACCTCTTAAAGTAGAAGCAGCAGAAGTCTTTGTGCACCAGTAGTCGTGAAAAATGTAAAACACAAGATGTAAGCAGTTACTTCCTGTGTGTCAGGGCCTCACACCACTACTCACTTCCTTAATCTGAAATGCCGTGGCGCTTTAACTTGTTTCTTGTGGTTGTTCAGCCCGAGTGAGGCTAGGTCCCTTCTTCTACATGCAGATAACTGCTTTTGCTCTTGAGAAACTTGATAACAGTCCATTTACCAAGTCTTGTGCTGCAGCTGCCATTTTGTGTGCCGTCACAATTTATGTGCCTCTAATCCATCATCCTTAAAAAGGTATGTTTGCAGTAATGATTTGTGTAACTTTCTGTAGAATAATTGTTCTGCACACTTGTCTGATGTGTGAAAAGGAATGTTGGATTTTCAGTTGAAACAGTATCTCTGTTTCCTTAGATAATTCACAGCAACGGTTTAGGCAGACAGTTATGCTCCATCTGCATTTACCTTTTTCACCATTTTTTTGTATTTGTGTCTAATTTATAATAGTCAAACCCACACAGTTCTAGTGAATAAGGATTTTTAGAAAAAGTTAGAAGACATAATGAAATATGATGGATTTGGCTTTTCAGAGTGGAAAAGTGTGGTTTCTGAAAGGAAGCACAATGCTTGATCAAAAATTTTGAGTGTCTTAAGCAAAAATATTTTGCATGTAAAACATTATGTCTTCAGCAACTGAAAATATGTAATTTTTTTTAATATATGCTTTAAGCTATGTTTCACTTTAATCTTTTGTGAATTATTTTTTTAGTAGATCTTCCTCTATATGTACTAAAAAGTAATGTTTTACCCACTGGCAGTACATTGAGGATATTATGCTGACAATTTGTTAAAAAGCAGTAGCTAATAAAGATCACTGTTTGCTCATAATTGTTGATCCAATATGCTCAGTACTACAATAGGAACAAACGAGAGGTAGTGCTTAAGCTAAAAATTCATTCACAGCACAGTTCTTCAAATGGCTACCTCATGATTTGCTGGACTTTCTGACAGTTTTATGTTTCCCTTTGGATAAAAAGAGCAAGGAAAGAAAGAGAGAAATTTTCTCAAAGGTGTTTTCAAAGAATAAAATGGATCACTTAAATGCACAAGCAGAGAAGCTATCTCAGAGACTTTATTTATGCAGAGACTGATACAGTTTCCCTGTGAAAACAGAACCTGGGGCAGGGGCTTGTATGTCTGCTACATCGTTTGCAAGATGTTGTTGTACCACATCTGAGTTTTTTTCAAAAGTTTTAGTTGGCTTGCTTCTAGATAATTTTAGCACATTTCTTTAAAATGTGCGTCACTTTATGCCAGATGTTTCTGGATTTTTATTAAGTGAATAACTTCCTCACTTATATTTCCAGAATACTAAAAAGACTCCAAAACTCTTATTTATCAATATAATCAGTCATCTTCTTATCAACAGTGACTGACATGGCATATTATGTGTGAGCCATTTTAGTTCAGACTTAACCCGGAGCTTTGCTGCTGCTGAACACTTCTATGTACTGCATAAACGTGGAATTCTTTATTCTCCTATTGATCCAAAATTCCTGATGTTACTGGTAAATGCAGAGATCACTTGGTACTCAAGTGAAAATCCCATTGACTTCCATGAGAGCCTTGCATGGGTAGAACTCAGTAACAATGAGTGAAGACTTCACGATTTTGACCTGTAGGCTTTATTTGTGGAGAGGAACACTGGAGTGTAAGTAGGATAGCTCCAAAACTCATATTGCATGAGACAGTAGCCATAGTCACACTGAATATAAAGGGAGTGTTGATGTCAGGGACATTGGATGCCTTGTTTTCCCTACACCCCATTAAAAACACTGATCTATGTTCAGACTATTTTTTGCTGGCAGCTTCGGGAGGCAGTCTTGTGAAAGGTATTTGGGCTAATCAGTGCATGCAATCCTTGTCCTTTACTGACAGTTATAGCAATTTTTTTTCCTAGAATCCTTCCTCCTAGTAAATAAGGTAGTCCAATGATATTCTAATGCTTCACCTATTTTGTCTGTACTTTTACTGTGCCAAGATGTCCTTGGCCTTTCTTTGCCATTACAGTTTTTCTAAAGCTGTAGCTTTTAGTTTATTTGTTACCTGGTCAAGACAATTTAAACTATGAGATGCTGATCTCTGTACTCAGTTGAACAGATGTTTTTGAGACTAAGCAGATAAAAAGAGACAGACAGCTTCATAGTGTGTATGAGTGCCAAAACATGTACTTGTTTTATTCTGATAGAAGTTCTGTGTAAGAGTAGCTGGTTAAATGTCATCAGATACAACTGCTCTCTATTAAGGTGCAATGCCATGTGCTATAGAAATGGTGGATATCTAAGGTTTGCAATCAATAATTCTAGTAGTTTCATGTAATCTTTTGTGTAGTTAATGTACTAACCCAGTAAAATTAGAACTCCAATATGCAAACAAGTAAGATTCAGAGATGGAAACTAGTAATTTCTTCTGATTTGGGGCATATCTTACCCTTGGCATTGTTTAGAGATGAAACCACACAGATATTCTAATATCTGTACCTTTTGGGAACAATGCCTCAGATGAGTGGCCTCTTCATTGGCAACCATGGTGCTTATAGTTGATCCTTAGCTCAGTATAAGTTCCAAGTCTTGGTCTTATTATTGCTAGTGTCTTTTGTCATGTGCTGTAGAGCGCTTTAGGAGGTCCCTGCCAGATGGTGCTGCCTGTCACCATCATTTTCATCACCTGCCCTTGTCCTCTATTGTCCCTACTAAACGCTGCATTTTTCATAATTCTGTGGGTTGGACAAGGGCGACTGAGTGTATCTCATGCAAATTTAACAGAACACGTCTTAGGGCATCTAGAATGTACCTCTGTCCGTTCTCCTCCTAGTAGCATCTGGGGAAGCTCAACAGAGAAAACAGGTGCAAATTTGGTTTAGCTGTGTTACCTTCATTTCTTCTTTGTGTTTTCAATTTTTTCTCTCTTTTGTTCCTTTTTTTTTTCCTATCTGAATGTTTTGTTAGCAACTTTTCACTCCATTAAATGCAGTGGCACTTTATAAAAGGTTAAAAGTCAGTTTCCAGAATTTAAGAAGTAATGAGACAATGATGAGAATTAAATAAATAAGCCTGAATTACACTATTAAGAAAATCCTTCTGTTGCTGAAATAAACACCTCTTTATTTCTTCCATTAGCCACCTTTTTATGACGCAGTAGAGCCAGTAGATTTTGAAAGCTTCCTAATGACACGTCTAAACAACTTGGACTTGGAACTAGCACAAGAACTTGGTGACTTTCCTGAACATGACTTAGACATTGTCTTTACACCCAAAGAGTGCAGGACTTTGCAGCCTTCTATGCCAGAAGATGGGTAAGAAGTCTTTCTCTCCCTCTGAAATGCCACAGATTTAAAAACAGTTTAAAAGATGACAGTCCATGTACCTGTCCATCCAGCGATTGTGCACTTGCTGAACTTTAAACATTTGAAATATACCATTGGTTTTGTTAGGCCAGTATTCATGCTTAAAAGCACTTACATGACTTCCTGAGCCAGCTGGTAGTAGTAGTAGAAGAGAGGTAGGCATACATCAGAAAAAAAAAAAAAATAGAGGGGAGAAGGTGATTTTATTCCCTTCCCTTTTCTTTTCTTCTCCTTTTTTTCATCCCTCTCCCTCTCCCTCTCCCTCTCCCTCTCCCTCTCCCTCTCCCTCTCCCTCTCCCTCTCCCTCTCCCTCTCCCTCTCCCTCTCCCTCTCCCTCTCCCTCTCCCTCTCCCTCTCCCTCTCCCTCTCCCTCTCCCTCTCCCTCTCCCTCTCCCTCTCCCTCTCCCTCTCCCTCTCCCTCTCCCTCTCCCTCTCCCTCTCCCTCTCTCTTTCATTTTACCTTTTACCCATTCCTGCACTGCATGTGTATCCTACTCTTTACTCATATCAAGGGACATAACAAATTGTTTTGAGACAGGTCACTGAATTTTTGTAGAACAGAGAGAGAGAAAATACGCTACAACATCATACAGTAAATTCATGAATATTGACTTCAGCTTATAATATTTCAGATCAAATCAGTACCCAGTCTAACAGACAGCACTGAGAACCCCCTAAATTAAATGAGACTTATTTGAAAATCATAGAATTAAATTATAATCTGTGGTTGATCTTAAATTTTTGCTGTGCTATCTGATAAAAAGCTGAAGGTTCCCTTTTAGAATTTTCTTCATTTCCATGAGAAAGAAAAAAATTGCCCCAAAACCATACAAGACACTATGTATTTGCAAGAGACAAGAGGTTGATGCCTTTGAGAAGATAGTGCTGTATATTGAGACTTGCTATCGGGTTTTGAAAATCACAAAGAATATAGCTGGCATAATGTATTTTATTTTACTATATTTTGTAGGAACATTGGTCTTGTAGTCATGGAATGCATATTGTAGTAAATGGCTACCTCTGTTAAACATGTTTATTAATTTTAAAACAGTAACAGAAATCTGTGTTAGTAAGTTTGTGCAGTACACAGAATTCCTCAAACCTCAAAAAATAGTTTCAACAGTAAAATAAATATACAGGAGAGGTGAGGCCTTTATCTGAACCACAGGTTTAGATAAATTTCTTTGTCCTTAAGAAATGGCCTAGGTACTAAAATATTTCCAACGTGTTGCTTTTTCCACAGGGTTGAACTGGACTCACATGTCAGAGACTGTGTTCAGACGTATATCCGGGAGTGGCTGATTGTGAATCGAAAGTAAGCTACATACAAGCAAATAAAATTGCATCTGATTTGTCCGAGAGGAGATGCATGCTGTTATAAGTAATCCTAAAGAATGGTGATTTGAATAACTGATTGAGGACAAGAAATTACTTTTGGGTAATATATATAACAATTATGTTGTTTTGTTTGAGCCAGTGGGCTGTAGATAAATATTATTTCGTCTTCTTCTTAAATATCAGTCACTCTGGGAATTAATTGGGAAGAAAGTCACATCAACTCCCTGTAATTATGAACTGTCTAAATAAGGAATACTGCTTTGATTGCACTAAAAGGAAGGATAACAGAGGTGAAGGTTACAGGCCCTGTAAATTCAACATAATCTGATTTCTGTGGTATCTGAAAATGAAAAAGAGTGCTAGTAGCAAAAAAAAGAGGCTTTCACAGAAGTTACTGGTTATATTAATAGGATTCTTAGTTTAATATCCAACTTCTGTGTTTGCTATCCAGTTAGTTCTTCATTTGGGGTCAGTGGCATTCAACACACAGAACCGGACCTCTAGTCATTATGGGTGACAGTTTCTTTTTATTTTATTTGTAATTTTTATTATTGTTGTTATTTTGTTTTAAATTTTACATATATAAAATTTCATTCCATTTGATGTATTAAATGTGAGGGGAATTCTTAACTCACTTCTTTCTTGTGAGGTTGTCTGTCCCCAGACTCTGAAATATGTGCTGTGACCATGGAGCTTGTTCCTTCCTCATCACCCCCTCCTATACTTCAGAAAGACTTTTATGAATCTATGTTTTTCTGCACCACTTCCTGTTCATCCCCTCCTGCACTCATGCCCTGTTCTTCAGAAGCAGTGGTAGCAGCCAGATCTGTCACATTTGCTGCCATTTCATTGTACCCCTTCACCTGTCCTTGGTACTCTGTTTTTCTCACCTGATGTACATCAGCAGTCAGTGTGTTATGGGTTGACTCCTAGTGATTGTAAAGGAATTGAATTGTTTAATTGTACAGTTTGTGTGGGGACAGAGCAGACACAGATAGTTATTAAGAGACTTCCTCTGAAGGTGCTGATGAAACGGATTGATTTCTCAGAACTGTTCCACAGTGAGTCACTAAAAATAAGCTGGTGGCTTTTAAGGCCCTCCACTTGCACTACCCAAAGCACAGGGACTAGCTTCTTCAGGCAATGTTCTGAGCATACCGTAAAGAGTCAACATGCAGCTTTGTGCACACGAGTAGGGAGCAAGAATTAAAGCAGATGAGGTGAAAAACAGAACACAAGCTATTTCTGCATTTACATATACTTGGAGAAATGTGAGTGGAGCCACAGAAATACACATACATGAAAGATTTGTCATGTGTTTTACAGTTTTGTTTAGTCAGGTAAGGCAAATTTGCATTCAAAAATTTTATTGAGCAGTTGATTCTGCAGTAAACATGATGAAGGACCCTGCCAGAGAGCTGAGCTTTGATGGCTCTGGGTAACAAAGCAAGCAACTTATTAAAAATTTGAAAGAATGAGACAGTGTAAAAGATGCTGCAGTTCCACATAAACCGGTGACGGATGGTTATTGGGAGTCTCATCCATTCATGGATGTGAAAGTTCAAAACAGGAGATCAAAGAATCTTCAAGTGGGTGGCATAAGCAGATGTGGTCCTCATGTCGCACCACAGAGGGGTGTGTGACAGAGGTGCTGGACAGAGCTGAAGGTCCATGCATTTTTCCTGGAAGCTGAGTGAAAGGCTTGTTGTGTGCCTATCAGTTTCTCCTTTCAGTTGCCCTTTGTTCCTTTTCCGTATCTCACTTTTGTAATTCACAGAGTGGCCATTAAAGTGACCTGCACTAAAAGCAGTGTTCACCTCTTAGTGAGTTTTAATTGCTGCTGTGCTTTTCATAAGAAATTTTAAAAATACATAAAACTTTCAGGAATAGGCATTCCTACCGTAGCTTGTACATCCCAGAGAAAGCGTAATCTCAGGTACATAAACCGCTCCGTTAACTGTTTGTTTGTAATAATTTTGTAGTGAAAAAAATCATCAACAAAACCTCATTTGGATGCTGAAATTTCTTAAAGGAAATTTGTGCAGTTTCTTTCCCTCCTTCTGGATCATTGAGGAGGTTCCAAAACAAGGTCGTATCCAAGGAGAGATGGAATTGTCTCTTTTATGGCTTAGTTTTCATTGCAGTGAACTGGTAAACAATTAAAATGCAAACAATAAAAATTATAACACATCAGAGCATGTAATTCAGTAACTCCCAAAATGTAATAAAAAGGTGTCTTCCTGATCAATAACTGCTTGTCGTGGCATCTTTTGAAAGTACTCAGACATTTCCACATTTATGGGGAGTGTTACGAAAAGGAAAATGAATGAAGCAGGATAATCTGACTAAGGAGTCTGATTGCAAAAAGACTGTCACAGAATTTAACAAATTGCATACCAGAGTGGAAGAAACAGAACTCTGGATGTGTACGGTATTCTTTATCAGGGTACCTGCTGGTTTTTACCATCTGCCACAAAAATGCAACTTAAAATTTCTACCTTGCTGCAAAATTTTGGGAAGTTGCCAGCAGAATGGCTTACATTGTACTACAGCAATAGCACTCTTACAAAAATAAGGCAGCATTTCAAAGGTGTAGATTGTTGCATGTGATTGACTTGGATACCAGCTAGATCTGTGACAAGAGCAAGCTAGATGTGTAACAAGAGCAGTAAGCTCCTTGAAGTTTAATTGCAGCAACAAAGAGCCAGCCAAGATACAAGCTATCCTGATCATGTTCTTGAGGTCACTGAAATAGTCACCATGTCTGATAAGAAACTCAGGGATGAGTTTGCACCTAGCTATTTTGTTGCTGTCTCAGGCTCACAGTCTGTGTGAAAGTGATCTGATTTTTTTTTTTGCCTTTTATACCCATTCTTAATATACATGACAGAGTTGCAGTGGTACGATAAAACAATTAAACATTATGAAATGTCACATTTTTGCATAAAAGCTGTGCTATGCTGCTCTTTTGCACAGAAATGTTCCCATTAGCTTAATTTATTTATTTTTTCTAATTTGTCTTTTCTGTCTTATTTTCTTTTAACCCCTCTTTGCTGTCCTGACTTGGTTGGGCTTCTCTGTCAAAGAAGCCAAGGCAATCCAGATACTTGCAGTCTGAAAAACAGGGGATCTCGAAAAGATTTTCACAAGACACTTCAAAAACAAACATTTGAATCGGAAACATTGGATTCCAGTGATGCAAACTTTCAGGTAAGTTTTATTTACTTTGGAAAAAAACAATCAAATACAGCAGCTTTCCTCAAAGAAAGCTTCCTCTGCTCTTTGTAATGGCATCAAGCAGAGAGCTGTGCTTGCCACTAGGCGTCATGGCAGAGGTGACGTTAAGGCACAATCTGCCAGGCAATCAAGAGACATTTCATAACATCCAGTGTCCAACCTGCATCTCAGCATTTTACGGTTTTCCTACAGGCAGGGCCCCAATATGTCCACACGTTCCCAGAGGAGGCTTCGAGGACAACCATCGCTCCTTCTGACTTTGATCTGCGCAGCCTGCAGCCAGACCCCCGCCTAGAGAACCTGCTGCGGCACATCAGCCCCGAGGAGTTTGAAAGGCAGAACGAAGAGGCACGGCGCACCAACAGGCACGCCGAGCTTCTTTCCCTGTACCCCTCTGTGGATGAGGTGAGCTCAGAGGCTGACTGAACCACAAGCCTTCCCAAGCTGGCTGTGCTGATATGTCTAAGATTAAGGCTGCACCCTGGTCAAAAAGAGGGTTGTGGCCTAGACACATGTCGCCTTTGGATGCTAACATGGTGCAGGCATGTCATTATTAACTCCTGTCAGCTTCAGAAGGTTGTGCTCAGACTTGTGGTGTTGCTTGAGCCTTCGTTATACCCCTCTCAGTGTGGGTAAAGGCACTTGCGTGTTGTGTCAGGGTGCTTGCTTTCACTGTTACACTTGCTTGAAGGACAGAGGTATAAATATTCAGAAATATAAATAAATTTAATCTTTGAAGACATTAAATGCCCGCCGAATGGGGGAGGTACTAGTCTATATCAGTGGCTGAGTTACATGAAGATTTTATGTATATATGTAAATTTACAGTTGTTTTAATTGAGTATGACTTACAATAACTGTTTAATGATAGGAAGATGCAGTGGAGATACGGCCTGTACCAGATCGCCCAAAGGAACATCTGGGCAACAGGATTTTGGTGAAGCTGCAAACTCTGAAGTAAGTATCCTCCAGAGCACTCACCCTTTCTCAGTTCATACCCGTGTACTGCTGCTGATCCTGTGACATCACTGTACATGTCCTGTTCAGCGAATGTTTACATGCTTGCTGTTTTTTTTTCTTATTGTAGCAGAGGACTACTTCTATCCATTGTTACAGAAGAGTCTTTATTTGTCAGGGTGAAAAGGAATTGGGAATGAGAACAAATTATGTATTTCTGTCACAACGCAATTTCCTGAGCTGACCCTCAGCACTGGGGAGGCCATGCTACATTCAAAAATTCCCTTGAAGTAAATTGAGGTGAACCAACACCAAACAGCTAATGTTTTTTGTTTTTTGTTTTTTTGTTTACTTGATCCAAGCAGCATTGTGTGAAAGCTCTTGGTCATTTGCACCTTAAAGACAATTAGTTAGATGAGAGGAGAGGGAAATAGGAAGGAAAATGAGAGAAGAGAGAGAGAGAGAGTGACATCGGAAGTAATAGAGAGAGAAAGTTATCACCAGCCTTGGATCCAGTGACGTCTTCACAAAATTAGTCCAAACTCTTCAGTGGTGGGTGTACATCCAGCAAGGGTTGCACTCCTTTTATAACCTTTGGGTGTGGAGTGTCTTCCCCAGTTCACAAAGGAAGGCTGTACCAATTGCTGAGCCACTTGGATACTCACAAGTCCATGGGATTGGATGGTATCCATCCTAGGGTACTGCGAGAACTGGCAGATGAGCTCACCAAGCCCGTGTCTGTCATCTACCACCAGTCCTAGCTGACGGGAAAGGTCCCAGATGACTGGAAGGTGGCCAATGTGATGCTCATCTACATGAAGAGGCAGAATGAGGAACCCAGAAACTACAGGTCTGTCAGCCTGACCTCAGTGCCAGGCAAGATTATCTTGAGGGCAATCACAGCACACCTGCAGGATGGCCAAGGGTTCAGGCCTAGCCATGGATTTAGGAGGGGCAGGTCCTGCCTGACCAGCCTGATCTTCTATGACCAGGTGACCACCTGGTGGTTGTGGGGCAGGCTGTGGATGTAGTCTACCTGGAGTTCAGCAAAGCCTTTGACACCATGCCCCATAGCAAACTCCCAGCCAAGCTGTCAGCCTGTGGCTTGGACAGGAGCACTCTGTGCTGGGTTAAGAACTGGCTGGAGGGCCAGGCCCAGAGAGTGGTGGTGAATGGTGCCACTGCCAGCAAGCAACCAGTGACTAGTGGTGTCCCCCAAGGATCAGTGTTGGGCCCCATCCTGTTCAATATCTTTACTAATGATCTGGATAAGGAGATAGAGTACACCTTTAGTAAGTTTGCAGATGACACCAAGCAGGGGGCAGGTGATGAAGGTAAGAGGTAGGAGGTAGGAGCTAGAAGGTAGGAGGGCTCTGCAGAGGGACCTTGACAGGCTGGACAGATGGGCAGAGTCCAACAGGATGGCATTTAACAAGTCCAAGTGCTGAGTGCTGCACTTTGGCCACAACAACCCCATGCAGTGCTACAGGCTGGGGTCGGAGTGGCTGGAGAGCAGCCAGGCAGAAAGGGACCTGGGGGTACTGATTGACAGGCGCCTGAACATGAGCCAGCAGTGTGCCCAGGTGGCCAAGAGAGCCAATGGCATCCTGGCCTGTATCAGGAATGGTGTGGCCAGCAGGAGCAGGGAAGTCATTCTTCCCCCTATACTCAGCAATGGTTAGGCCACACCTTGAGTACTGTCTCCTCAGTTTAAGAAGGACATTGAGATACTTGAACGTGTTCAGAGAAGGGCAAGGAGGCTGGGGGGAGGTCTTGAGCACAAGCCATATGAGGAGAGGCTGAGGGAGCTGGGATTGTTTAGCCTGGAGAAGAGGAGGCTCAGGAGAGACATTTTTGCCTTCTACAACTACTTGAAAGGAGGTTGTAGCCAGGAGGGGGTTGGTCTCTTCTCCCAGGCAACCAGTGACAGAACAAGAGGACACAGTCTCAAGCTTCGCCAGGGGAAGGCTGGAGGTGAGGAGAAAGTTCTTCACAGAAAGAGTAATTGGCCATTGGAATGTGCTGCCCAGGGAGGTGATGGAGTCACCATCCCTGGAGTTGTTCAAACAAAAAGACTGGATGTGGCACTTGGAGCCATGGTTTAGTTGTCAGGTGGTGTTAGGTAATAGGTTGGACTTGATGATCTCTGAGGTCTTTTCCAGCCTAGTTGATTCTGTGATTTGCAGGAGGCCCCTCCAGTATAATTCCTATCACGGGTCTTTCCAGGGCACAGGCACAGTGGTTTAGCGCAGGGAAAAGACGGAATTCCACCAGCGAAGAGCTTATCTCTTCCTGTTGTTAAACCATCTGTTGGGAACAGGTCTGGCCAGTAGTAGAAAGGAAGTTGTTGAAAGCCATCAAGGGCCATCAAAAGCCACTGCCTTGTCTATTCAGGCCAGGTATTGTCGCAAATTGTTGGAGGCAATAGAAAGTCGGGCTCTCACAATTTCCAACAAACTAGATTGGTCTGTGTACTTGGTGCTGGGTTAAAGAAAAAACAAATTAAAGAAAAGTATGATCATCTTTCACGGGTATCTGAGTCCACTCCCTAACAAATTTAGGAAATGCATTATGTGTAGTTTACTTAACTTCTTTTCCTCTTGAAATCACAAAGTAAAATGCACTAATAAAAAGGTGGTCCAGACTTTGAGAGAGGTGAAGTCTAGAGCTAAATATTTTTCCTTATTTTCTAATGGAATTGTTAGTCAAAATACAGTCCTTTCATATTTTATTATATATAGTCTTAGGAGCACAGTATTAATCAGTGTCCTGTGTGTCTTTCCTTAACAGGTTTGACATAGAGATCGAGCCTTTATTTGCATGCATAGCTCTCTATGATGTAAAAGAAAGAAAAAAGGTAAGTGTGCATACAGGATTTTTTACCAGGTAGCTTGTTTTTTTTATTTCTGGAGTAATAAGTTAGGAAAAAAAGGTGCAGCTTTTTCACACATGAAGTCTGATCCATGATTCTTTTTCATTCAAAATCACATGCTTGTTACTGTTTATTTTCTAGTTCTAGTTACTACTTGTGACTTATTTAAAAATAATTTTTTATGCATTTTCTCTTTGGAGTACATTTTAAGTATCTTTTGTTTTCAAGATCTCAGAAAATTTTCACTGTGACCTCAACCCTGATCCAATAAGAGGATTCTTGCGTTCTCATACACCCTCCATTGACTTGTCTACTCAAGCAAGATCAGCAGTATTTTCTGTCACCTATCCCTCGTCAGATATATACCTAGTCATAAAGGTATTTTACAGTGCTACTTCAACATTGTTCTTCCTGTTCCTGTCTGTGTCTGTTGCCTAAATTCATGGAGCTGACAAATATGAGTTTCCTGTATTCAAGGTGAATTTTCTAGTACATGTGCAAGTGTCTACTGATTTATCTCACTCCTAAGTTAAGAAGTTATACTATTATTCAATGTTGCAATTCTACTAAGTATTTAGAATTTCCTATCTCTGCCTAAAGCAAATTAAAGCGAAATGTGCCATATTTTAAAAATTTTTATTACATTCTGTGGTGGGGTTTGACTTTGGTTTTGTGGACTTGGCAAAATTCAATTTAATTCTGAAACTGAGTTAGCGCAAACCACTTCATTAGGAATTTGTTAGTTTTCATGATTTCAGTGAAAATGCTGATGGACAGTGTTGTGACATGAATTTTCTACATTCTAACAAACTAGATGGAAAACTAGAAGGTTTTGCATCAGTCAATTCATAAAGATAGTTTTAAGAAATCTGTACTGTGCATTTAGGCAGGCTCATATTATTAGAGAAGCAACATATCACTATTTGAGTGATATTTTTTCCTTGTGAGTTTCATCTTTCACTGCTTTCTGTAGATAGAGAAAGTGCTTCAGCAAGGAGAAATTGGAGATTGTGCAGAACCCTACATGGTTCTTAAAGAAGGCGAGGCTGGTAAGGTAAGTAAGTACCTATAAACACTGTTTTAATTGAAAAATGTGTGCACAGGATTCATGCTGATTTTTCATGCTGGGCTTGAGGGTCACTGCAAAAAGATTTTCATTCTCCTTTTCTATACTGAAAATCAATTCACTGAAAAGAAAGAAAAGAGAATGTATAAATCAAAACACGTATGATCCTGATAGTGATGTTGCAAGAAAGCAAGAGAGGTAAGAATGCAAATTATTTACTGAACTGAAAATATAGTAGCATTAAAATAACCAGTTGCTTTTTAAACAGTCATTATTTTCTTTGTTTTAGACCAAAGAAAAGATTGAAAAACTGAGAGTGCAGGCTGAATCCTTTTGTCAGCGTCTGGGCAAATACAGAATGCCGTTTGCCTGGATTCCCATAAGCCTAACTAACTTCTTCAATCTTTCAACACTTGAACGAGAAATACCTGAGGCCGAAGGTTTAAACGGTAGTTGTCTAACTTTCTAACTTTTCTAAGTAATGCAAAGCTGCTCTTCAGTAGGACTGTGCATAGGAAACAATGTCATTCTTTCTGGAATCGAGTGAAAAATAGATTCAAAACATCTTCTCAGCCTTCCTTTTCAGTGCTACAAACACAACTTAGTATGCTTACATTTTCATGTCTGCATATTTACTTTTGTGTATGCTAAATACTTTTTCATGGTTTAGGACCAATTTTCACTGAGCACTGCCTTTATAGAAGTAAAACTCCCTTTGCCATTTACACGGCAACCAAAATACTGTGTGCTTCTACAGTATACAACACTGAGCAATAAAATCATCAAATAACATTGATCAACAACATTGACCAATGTGATTTACAACCCATGAACTAAATATGTGAGTAAGCTTGTGCTCTGCAGTAAAAATAATGTCATATCACTAGATGTGTCCTGGCATTCCAATGTTTCACATAATCTGAAATAAAAGTAGTGGAATGTTTTAGGTACTCTCTCTGTCCTCCAGTGTTGCTGGGATGGTGTGGGTTTCTGGTGTGTTCTGATAATGTTTATATGGAGGCATCACAAAGGAAGATGATGGTTCATTTAATTTGCCTTTGAAGGGAAAGGATCTGCTAGTGACAAGAAGGCAACAGGGCTACAGGCGAGAAGACTTTCTGAGAAAAGTCTCAGCTCAGAGGACAGCTCTCCAGTATCAAACTTCAAAACAATTTCTCTGACCATCAACACCTTTTTCAAACAGGTACTGGATACTCCATACTTTTACTGTTTGCCTAAGACACTTTTCATCTATGTAATGTGTACTGCGCTGGGAATAGTTAGATGAGATGTTCATGGGGGGACAGTGGATAACTGCTGTCAAGTAGGCGGCAACCTACTTGCCTAGTTTGCCTCAAGGACATGATTCACTCAAAAGCTTTTGTCAGTGTTAAGGAGTGTTGTTATAAAGGTATTGATTTTTGTCTTTCTCGTGGTAGGAAGGAGACAGGCTCAGTGATGAAGATCTGTTCAAATTTTTAGCTGATTTCAAAAGATCGTCATCCTTGCAGAGAAGAATTAAGACATTGCCAGGTACATAATCTTGCATGGAAAGGATATATGCACTTTCTTTCCTAAATTGTCCTGTAAATTCAAACTCCAAAATACAATTAACCTATGTTTTAGATACTATTGTTGAACTTCCTTGCTTTCAGTGTCTACCTGAGCACAGATGCTTTTGAGGTTTTTTTGGGATTTTTTTTCTATGAGTGAGTATGAAAGTTTACATTAAGCTTGATATTCTAAAAGTAATTGCTTTTCTCCTCAATTTGCAGTATATCTACTGAATGGGCTGGGTTTGTTTGTTTTTATTCTGCCTGTTTTAAGACAGTACTTTAAAGCAAATTTCTAATATCCTTTCTATTTCCCTACAAAGTTTTTAAATGGATCGTATTTTACAGAGGGAGATTAAAGCCTGTACACAAATCTTATTTGAGTATTTGGGTCAGTCTTAGTGAACAAAGTGGAAAAGCAGAGGTAGAGTTTGGCTACTATTAAAAGCCTGACCAGCTTATTTTTTGCTTTTTATATAAATTACAGGTCAAGCTCTTCTGGGTTGTAGAGAAACCTTAAAATACATGAACTGCATACAAAGCTGTTTTGCCTTTTTAGCTAATTGCCATAAATGACAAGTCTGAATTCCTCAGATGATTTTCAGTTATCTTAACAAAGAATTTAAATTGAAAGTCTAGTTACATTTGGTTAAATGTTATCAGTATGAGCTGTTTAAGTGCTAACTGAAGCAAGCCTGGCTTTCCTGGTCGGTGATGTCTACTTTGGCAAAAAATAATCAGAGCAGAATCTGAGTGGAGGGAGTGGGAGAGAACTGTATTACACTGCAGCCCTTTTATCTTGTATTTGTTTCCCAGACAAATTTCTGAGTTTTTGAGATTTTTTTTTTTACAGGAACACTTAAAGTGGAGATTTCCCCAGCTCCAGAAAACCTTGGTTATTGTCTGACACCAGAATTACTACCAGTGAAGCCATTTCCAGAAAATCGTAATCGTCCTCACAAAGAGATTTTGGAATTCCCAATTAAAGAAGTGTATGTTCCCCATACCATTTATAGGTAAGAAATAACATACAATCTCTAATTTCTTAGGATCCATTTTAAAAAGTAATTGTAATTTAGACATTTTTTGTTCAGAAACAGAAACATACTATTTTTTAAAGATGTTAAAGACTAGGTGTAAGGGTGATGATGTAATTTTACCAGCCATAACAAGATAAAATGCCTGCACGATGTTCTATAGTGTATTTACTTCTCTAATTATGTTGTCTTTTGACAATTTTTCACAATTTCTTGAAGAAACTGGCAACAGCTTTCATTAGCTTGGCATATAGATATAGATGTCTTTCTTCTTTTTCTTGTGGTTTTGTTTGTTTGTTTTGGTGGGGGGTTTTTTGTTTGTTTGGGTTTGTTGTTTTGTTTTTTGGTTTTTTTTTTTTTTTGGGGGGTGGGGGTGGGACTAGGGTTTCTGGTTTTGGTTTGGTTTGGGTTTTCTTTCTTCCTTTTTTTTTCCCCCCCTCCAGTACATCTTACTATAGCTTTTACATTTTGGTAAGTGTTTGTGCTGGATTGTTTCTACTGTTAATTAGAGTCATCTACATGACTGAGGAAATAATGTGTTATTCTGTGTACTATTTTTGCCATGAACAGGAATTCTGGGCTATAGTGTTGTTTCTTAAATTCAAGTTGTTTCAAGGACAGTAGTATGCAACTGGCAATTCCTGTAACTTCTTAGCAGTCTGTCATCTCCAAGAAGAAAAGAATAGCAAAAGAACGTGCTTCAATGTGTTTATGGAGCATAGCAGTGCTAGTGAACAGTGGTACTGGTAATAGCTAACTAGCAGTAATTCAAAAAGGGTGTATCACAGTATTATAGGTACAGAAATACAAAATTTCATGTAACCATTGTATTAGTGAAAGCATGGAAGCAAACCACAATGCTTCTTAAAACAGTAGTTGACACTATTTTGAGGGACTTTTCTGGTTCATAAAACACTGTCTAGGTGCTGAATTTCATTAGTGGCAAAGCTTTGACTATCAGTAAGGAATCACAGAATGAAAAGGCCAAATAAAAGAATTCTATTCTTGCAGTAGAGATTAGCAAAGAGCCAGCTCTTCCACCCCACTCAGGAGGGAAGAAGGGAAAGGCAAAACTTGTGTCAGTAGGACTCAGAACTACAGGGTTCTATACTAATTTATCCTGGGAAAGATGCTCCACACCTTCGGGGGAAACTGGAGAGCCAGTGGGCATAGGTGACATCTGGATTTAGCTCTCAGCTTTTAAGGAAACCAAAAAGAGGAAGCAGCATCTTGTCTTACAGTAACAACTTGCAATGTGGTGTCAGCAGGGAAATGAGTAAGTGAGCCAGTTTCAATAGAACCTCATTAGAAGTTTAGGAGTGGTTGTTCCTGAGCTGTTCCTTCAACTTGAGGTAGTCAAATTCCAAAGGGTAGTTTCTTCCTGCTCTTGGCACCAGAATGCTAAAATCCAGAGTGTTAAGGTACTTCTGTGTATCAAAGAGAGAAATAATTGTCTTTTTTTTCTTCCTTTTTTTTCTTCCTTTTTTTTCAGTTTTGATGGGAGTTATTCATACATTTATATAGAGGAAATAGTTTTTATACAATTGAAAGTGTAAATGTAAATGAACTTGAGTAACGATGCCTTAAAAAAAAAAAAGGCAGAATTTTAACTTTCATGTTCATTATCTGGCCCAAATAACGGGTAGCATGTGTCAGCTGCGGTGTGCAGCCTCATAGGGTCTAAAGGTGTGTTTTTGAAATGGAAAGTATTAATAGCAACTCTGTTGCTGAGTTAGAAAGAGTTAAATCTGCACAGAATATTCTCCTTTTAGTTCTTATCAAGTAAACTTTTGCAGCCAGACATCATGAATATCAAAGCCACCATTTTGAAAACTGATTTGTGCATCACCTGAAGCAAGTTTGGGTGTCTCCACACTGTGCTTCAGCTGCTCAGGTGTCTGTATTGAATGCATACACCCACATTAGAAGAAGCTTACTGTAGCTCAATAGGTACATTCTTTGAGCAAAAGTTCACACCTAGCATGCTTAATCTCTTTAGACTTTTTGAGCTCTGTTTTGATTTTCACTGAAGCAGAAGTCATGGCAACAAAACAAAGTAGGATTGTAATAATGAAAACAATATCTATAGAAAATAGTCGCCTTCACTAATCTTTACTTAATTAGTAAATCAGTGGTAATGACAAGAATGACATGCCATAAGTAGTAAACTGAAAACTCAATCAGTTAATAAATAAAATTCTGAAGACAGTTAGTTAGATACATTGAGGAAATGGTGAAAAAAAAGCCAAAATGCTAGGTCATGTTTTGACTGTGACAAAAAACACGCTTGGAACAAGAAAGGGAAGTTACCAGCTAAAACTGTTAATGAACTCCAGCAAGAGTTCCCCACACAGCCAAACCAGCTTTGCTAATATTGTGAAACAGCAGGATCTGAAAGTAGGTGGAATGCAGGAAGTAACGCTTGTGTTTGTGCTGTGCCATTGAAAGTGTCCCCTTTTCCCACAAGCCAGAATCACTTTGTCACATCTGAGACGTTTTTGCAACACAATCATGCCAGTGTTCTATTTGGTGAGCAAAAGTATAGTTAGGTAATGTAGGATGATCTATTTAGAATCATAGAATCATTCAAGTTGGAAAAGACTTCTAAGATCATTGAGTCCAACCATAAACCTAGCACTGCCAAGTCCACCACTAAACCATGTCCCTGAGTGTCTCATCTAAAGACTTTCAAATAGCTCCAGGGATGGTAACTCAACCGACCTACTCAACAACCGTTACAGGGAAAATTTTTCCTGATACCCAACCTAAACCTCCCCTAGTACAACTTGAGCACTTTTCCTCTTGTTCTATCACTTGTTACTTGGGAAAAGAGACTGACCTCCACATTGTTACAATCTCCTTTCAGGTAGTTCTAGGGAATAAGATTACCCCTGAACCTCCTTTTCTCCAGGATAAATAACACCAGTTCCCTCAACTGCTCCTTATAAAACATGTTCTCTTACCTTTCAGGAGCTTTGTTGTCCTTTTTCTAGACACATTCTAGCACCTCAGTGTCTTTCTTGCAGTGAGAGGCCCAAAACTGAACAGAGTATTCAAGGTGTGGCCTCACCAGTGCTGAGTACAAGGGGATGATCACTTCCGTAGGCCTACTGGCCACACTATTGCTGATACAGGCCAGGATGCTGTTGGCCACCTGCACACTGCAGGCTCATATTCAGCTGGCTGTTGACTGCCAGTTCCAGGTCCCTTTTGAACAGGGCAGGCACTCTTCCCCAGGCTGGCAGCATTTCATGGGTTTGTTGTGACCCAAGTCAAAGACTGTGCACTTGGGCTTGTTCAACCTCATGACCACTCACCTGGCAATTCAGCCTGTCCAGATCCCTCTGTCAAGTCTTCCTACTCTTTGTGTAATTTAACTGTCCTACAATTCTCTGCACAGTGAATACTGAGATTAACGTATGCAAAGTAACTCTAAACTCCAATAGAAACAAATATGAAGTGTTTCATGTTATTGTATTCCCTTTTCTCTAATCTGAAAAGTAGAACCATCCTGTCTTAGTTAAACAATGTGGTAGTATTTGATCATAACTCAGTGTCATGGCGCACTGGTGTGTTATAGGTGATCTGATGTTTCCTAATTTTTGGTTCTAAGTCTGCAAACCATTTTTTTTTGTACCAGTGCTATATTAAAACAATGAAAATTGATAAAATAATCACCTGTTTTCTATGAACATTATCATGAATGAAAGGGTTAGATATACAAATGTACTCAAATAACAAGTAAAAACTTACAAAAATACAGACTAATAAGCTCTTACTGGCATAATAATACTCTATGCATGTCCAGACAAATACAAATGAAACATTTAGCTTTAGTTTCTCTCCCGAATGTTTCCAAGAAAAGTGAAAAGTTTTTGTTGTGTTTTTGTTGTTGTGGTGGTGGTTGGCTGGTTTTGTTACTGAGGTTTGTTTTTTTGCAGGAGACGAAAGACATTTCAGAGGAAAAAAGTATTTTAAAAAAATAATAGCTTTTTCCTTTGTGATAGAAGGAGCAGAAAAAGCCTTCTGTTATAATACTTTATTGTAGATCCTGCTAGTTTTTATACTGGTATAATGCCGTTATTTTAAATGATGCAATTTCTGATTTATACCATTGAGATCAGTCTGCCACTTTCTTTGTGCACTGTGAAACTGACCACTTTTTTGTTTGTTATTGTTGTTGTGTACCTATATTGCTTTAATAAAAATAGTTCCCTGAAAATTTCAAGATTTATTTATTTCGATACCCTTCTATTTTAATAAGAAAAATCGTGTCTTTTAAAGTTTATTTCTATTTTTTCTCATTAAATATACCTGAAAATGATGCTGCTTACTGCTACTATAGAATGTTGATGAAATGTTGGTGCTGAGGAAGGATTTGGTCCATTTCATCAGCAGTAACTCAGCTTAACCAAGCACAGGAAGTTCTGTTTTTGATGGAGGAAGTGCCTAATGCTGAGGGGGTTTTCAGAGTGAGGGGAGAAAAAACCACCTTTCCTTTGCTCCTTTGTTTCATGTAATTGCAAACCACTTTATGCTGTCTTTGGGCTTGCTATAGTCTGTAGTGCGAACTGGAGGCCTTCTCTGTTGGTGCTAATCAATCTACCCCATCCTTGAGTAGTTTTGAGAGAGTAAGGCTATTGTTGTATAAAGACCTATTATTACTGTCTTATTGGTATCTGCTGCTCTCTGCTTCTCTGCCAGTGGGATCTGGAGAGAGCACAGTAGCCCTGTGTGTCTTCTACAGGGCCATTGCTCTAGTTTGGGGCCAGTCAGAGATGCTAGGACTTCTGGTTCTGTTTTCAGACAAAACAAAGTAGAGATTAGTATTGCGTTGCTGTGCACAGGCGAAGGAAGCAGCTTTAGCTACCTACTACAATTTCAGACAGAGATGTGAGTGTGTCCTTGTCTATTCTACACTTCATTACACAGGATTTCATCCCAATGCAAATAGCTGCTTGCTGTTTTCCAAGCTTCTTAATCTTTCCTGGGCATCTACTACACTGTCTCAGCAGTAAGAGGTTTCATGGAAAGTTTCCTAACTTTTCTTTGCCTTTCACTCAGATAAAAATGGCTTTGCCAAATGCTGCAAAACAAAACAGAAACAATGAAAGCAAAAACACATGCTCCTCTCCCATAGGCAGCTTGTCTGTCACAGAGCTTACAGATGAAGTATTACACCTAACTCCTCATAACAAACTTCATTAATTATGTATACAGGCAGAGAGGAAAAATGCCACCATGGTATGGTGATCTCGGTGTAGTCACTAAGCATGACTCTGAATAAAATACGGATTTGTCTAAATTTCTAATTGAAAGCAAAGCCTTCAAAGCAATATGTAATTATTGTTTTTAAAAAAATCAAATGCAAGTGCTTTAATTAAAGGGGCTTTTTGTGTCCTTCAAAATATTTTGGTAGATTTTAATTTATTAAATTCTTGAAAACTGTTTTCAGTATACTTTTAAGCGAGTATTATTTCAAAAGCAACAACAGCATTTCAAAACAATCTTTATAATTTGGTATTGTGAACTGCTGTTAGCTCTCTTTATGAAAATCATTAGCATAATATCTGCATTCCCATTCTGCTGAGCACTTTAATTTTAAATCTCTCATAACTGATAAATATTGTGTTTTGCCTTCCAAACAAATCTCATGTTGTGTTCTTGATGCCATTGTTCTTCAGATTCAGTATTTGTTTGTTCTTTGCTCTATAGTGTGGGAAAAAAAGGCACACTGTCAGCAAGAAAATCTTGTTAAGGAAAGCTTTTAAAAAAATGAAATTAAATGCAAATAATTTTTAGTGTATTCCAAGTAAATGAGTGCTCTTCTCTTTCTCAAGAAGCTAAATTAAGTCTTCCAGAGACCTGTAGAAATTAAAGATTGAAATTAATGTGTAGGTATCTCAGTGCAAGCCTCTTCCTAAAGTAGAAGGAATGTGGGACTGAATGACAATTCTTAAATCCAGTTCCAGTTCTAACACTTACCTTTCTGCAAAGCTTTGAATCCTATGTCATTCACTAAGGTTTTTAAGCATTTTCAACTGTAATTTTAGAAGTACATTATCTCTGGTAAGTATGAAATTTTGCCTCATATTATCTAACACATGTAACCTCAGCAGGGTATGTATCCTGTATTTGAGGAAGGTACAGCGTGCTACTGTATTTGCTGGTGCTCCTTGACAGTGTCATTTGTTAATTAATTATATTCATTTAGCAAAATAATCTCACCTTAATTCTTAGCTGTATCGTCATATTTCAAATAGGTTCACTATTATGTGTAAAAATCTGGTATGTCAGAAATTTCACTTTTGGTTATTGGAATTCAATGAGAATTTTAAGATGGAGCTTTACCTCTGTTTACGTAACTGGAGAAGTCACAAGGCCTGAGATTGCAAATGGATGTATAAAAGTACAGTTCTACAGTTACAGTCTTCCTTTCTTCAGCTCTTTACACTTCATTCATTCAACTTCTGTCCTAGTGGTCAAAGTTCTGTCCATGGACAAGGTTGACCATGAGCCAGCAATGTGGTCAAGAAGGCCAATGCCATTCTGGGGTGTGTTAGAAGGTGGTGGTCAGTAGGTCGAGAGAGGTTCTCCTCCCCCTCTACTCTACCCTGGTGAAGTCATATGTGGAGTATTGTGTCCAGTTCTGGGCCCCTCAGTTCAAGAAGAACAGGGAGCTGCTTGAAAGAGTCCAGCGCAGAGCCATGAAAATGATTAATGGAGTGGAACGTCTCCCTTTCAAGGAGAGACTGAGGGAGCTGGGGCTCTTTAGCTTGGAGGAGACTGAGAGGTGACCTCATTAATGTTTACAAATATGTAAAGGGTGAGTGCCAAAAGAATGGAGTCAGGCTCTTCTCGGTGATACCTAATGACAGGACAAGGGGCAATGGGTAGAAATTGAGGCATAGTAACAGGGGAGTTGGACTAGATGATCTTTCAAGGTCCCTTCCAGCCCCTAACGTTCTGTGATTCTGTGATACTGTGTCCAGCTCTGAGGCTCTCAATACACAGACCTTGACCTGATAGAGTGGGTCCAGGGGAGGGCCACAAAAATGATCAAAGGTCTGGAGCATCTCTCCTATAGGACAGGTGAAAAGAGTTGTGGTTGTTCAGCTTGAAGAAAAGAAGGCTCCAGGGAGACTTCATAGTGGCCTTCCAGTACTTGAAGGGGGGACTACAAGAAAGTTGGGAAGAGACTATTTACAAAGGCATGTAATGATAGGACAAGGGGCATTGTTTTTAAATTAGATCAGGGTAGATTTAGATTAAACATTAGGAAGAAGTTCTTTAATAGGAGGGTGGTGAGAACACTGATATAGGTTACCCTGAGGAGTTGGAGATGCCTCATCCTGGGAAGTGTTTAAGACCCTGCAGGCTGGATGAGGTTTTAAGCAATCGGTTCTAGTGGGAGGTGTCCCTGCCCATGGCAGTGGGACTGGAACTAGGTGATCTTCAAGATCTTGTCTAACTGAAGCCATTCTATGATTCCATGATTACTTATTTGCAGTATTTGATATTTGAAGTAATGATGGGTCAGTTCAGTGATATATAATGAATAACTATAAGTCCTGGAGAGAAAGCTATCAAAATTTTAGTTGATTTGACTCTGAGATCTAGGTAACGTTTATTCTGTGATTTGAATCTGCAGAAATCTGTGTTTTGAGTCATCCTTCCACTCAGTTGCTCTGGTTCCTCTGCATCATTTTTTTAGTATTGACTCAAACTTCAATAGAAATGTTATTAAGTTTTTCAGACCAATGCTAAGGGACAGGATAAAGTGACAATCACTCTCAGCCTCAGTTTAATGACAGTCTGGCCACTGACCCTTTACCTGATTCTGATGCAGTAACATGAAAAAAATCATTCATATTATTACCCAAATTATCCATTCTAAGATAAAGAACATATAATACATATACATCCTTCTAAAGATGAGATCTTAAAGTTCTTTATTGTTCCATTTCTGCTAGTCAGTGGACGACTAGAACAGATTTCCATGTTTGGTGCAAGTGTTTGTGATTTGCATTATAATTTTCAACCGTGGGTTGTTTTTTTTTTTTTTTTAATTTCTCACCTACCTGGACAACAGCAGAAGACTGGAAATTATAACTAATGGATGTATTTTGCTTCTAGTACCGTAAGTATTAAATAGCAGTGTTAACCCATCCCTCACAGTTCAGCTGTAGAACATTTGTGATTTGTATCAGCAGTGACTATTTGCACATACATTGGCTTTTGCTATGTATGGTTTTCTCCTCACAGTCATCAATGGATATATCTAACATTCATTAGAAGTTTGAAATGCACTTTTTGACATCTCATGTATTCTATAATGTAGCAAGGAGAAGGATTTATGATGTCACACATACGTACAACCAGTAATCACAAAGAAGAATTTTCAGTGAGAAGAGTCACAAACTTGAAACTCTGCATAGATTTTGTGTTGGCAGAAGATAGATCTATGTTGCTTTGCTATGGAAAGTCAACGCTGCTATGTGTAAATCACCGTGAAAGTGTATGAAGGCCAACAAATTAGAATGAGAAGTAGTGCATGGTGTCCTGTGTCAGGCCACGTGGACCCTCAGTTGTTTTCCTAGAAACTGATTCTGAAATCTTATCTTACTGTCGCTCTGCTGGGTTGGTCTATAACCAGAGAGAAGTTGTTTGGATCTATACCTCACCCAAGCCTCTACTGTCATGTGGAACTCTGGTCTCAGTGAAGTTGGGTGCTCTACCATGGCTTTTGTAGACCTGTACTGAGTCCTGAATAGATTCTTTGCTTTTTGTAAGCACTTCTGACTCTGTCTGAAGGTAGAACTTTACATTTTCTGTGGAGGCAGTGAGGGGAGATATTTAATCACATTGACCGAAAGTAATTCATTGCTTTAATGCAGTGACATATTGTTTGAATATTTCTGCTCAGTTCAGAGACTCAAGGGAGACAAAATGCCTCTTGGAGCTCACCACATCTTCATGGTCATTCTATCTGCTCTACATTTAAAAGCCAGTAGTGTGCACTGCCCTGACATCATTGCTCACTGCCGTATGGAGATTCTTCTTGTCATTGCTTCCTCTCGGGTTTTTGGAGGATATGGATGCTGACAGACAGTAGCAATTACAAAGTGATCAGCAATAGGTCTACAAATCATGCCTGTGAGAGGGAGCCTCTTTTGATCATCTCCTCACTGTCCTGCTTCAAAATGTCACTCATGAGTTTCATCTGTGCAGGATATCAAGAGTCAGCATTTCACAGAATCACAGAATTGCCTAGATTGGATAAGACCTTTAAGATCAAATCAAATCATTAACCTAATACTGACAGGTCCTCATCTAAACAATATCTTTAAGCACTGCTTCTACACAGCTCTTAAATACTTCCAGGGATAGGGACTGCCCTGGGCAAGCTGTTTCAATGCCTGATAACCTTTTCAGTAAAGAAATTCTTCCTGATACCCAATCTAGATTTACCCTGGCACAATTTGAGTTCGTTTCGTCTCATCCTGTCACTTTTTACTTAGTTGAACAGACTGACCCTCGGGTCACTACAACTTCCTTTAAGGTACTTGTAGAAAGCAATAAGGTCACAGAAGTCACAGAATCAGCCAGGTTGGAAGAGACCTTCAAGATCACCAAGTCCCACTAAACACCCAACCCTAACTAATCAACTAAACCATGGCACTAAGTGCCTCATCCAGTCTTTCCTTAAACACCTCCAGGGATGTCGACCCTACCACCTCCCTGCCAATGGGCAATCACTCTTTTTCTGAAGAATTTTTTTCTAAGATCAAGCCTAAACTTCTTTCTGCACAGCTTGAGACTGTGTCCTCTTGTTCTGTCACTGGTTGACCAGGAGAAGAGACCAACCCCCATCTGCCTACTACCACCCTTCAGGTAGTTGTAGAGGGCAATAAGGTTTCCACTGAACATTCTTTTCTCCAGGCTTAAACAGTCCCAGTTCTTTCAGCCCTCATAAGATACGTGTTCTAGGCCCTTTATCAGCCTTGTGCCCTTTTTTGACACGCTCAATGTGTTTGTTGTAGTGAGGGGCCCAAAACTAAACACAGTACTCAAAATGTAGCCTCACCTGTGCTGAGTAGAGGGGAATAATCACTTCCCCAGTCCTATTGCCCACACTCTTCCTGATACAGGCCAGGTTGCTACTGGCATTCTTGGCCACCCAGGCTGATCAGGCTAGTCAAGCAGGACCTGCTTTTCATAAACCCATGCTGACTAGGCCTAATCATCTGATTGTCTTGCAAATACTGCATGGTGGTACTCAGGATGATCAGCTTCTCCAGTGTATTTGGTTTGGCATTTGGCCCTTAGCCAGGGCCAAGCCACAACACCCAGCACCAAAGACAAATTGACAGGCCTGCAGTTTTCCAGATCCTCCTTCAGGCCCTTCTTGTAGATGGGTGTCACACTGGTTAACTTCCAGTCTGACGAGACCTCTGTAGTTGGCCACAACTGTTGGAAAAACGATGGAAAGTGGCCTCTTCTTCCTCAGCACTGATGGGTTTTATGCACATGTAAGCAAGAACCCTAAAACTACTGGACCATAAATGGCACAAGCTTCAGTACAATACTTGCTGAAGTAATATTTCTTTGGTTGTGTAGTCAGCAGAGAGGTCTCTGTGATTTTACGTATATTTCAACTCAAGTCACATCTAAATGTAAAAGCCAGTGCTCAGGGACATTATATGGATTTGTGGCATCTTCTGATGGTTTGCAGATTAATGAAGTAATGACTGGATTATGCAGCCTCCTGTGCATGTACTTCTTCACCTCTGGCAGAAGTAATGTTGATAATACCCTTCATTCTTCCAAGCACAATTCAGTGGAGGTTACCAATACATTTCTCTCTTTCACTCAACTTTTCCTAACATCATCTTGGAGAAGTAGTCAGAGGAGAAATTGCACTTAAGAAGGTAAGGAAGAAAGTGCTTTAGCTGGGCAGGCAGGAGTACTATTCTGACCAAAAGGAATGGTAAGTTACATGCCTGTTTGTTTGTTTGCCAAGGCTTGCCATCACCCACATATCTTGTGTGGGTTAGGAAGGTAGCTTGAACTGTGTGTAGTTGGAGATTACTTTGCCACATTGCGACAAATGGTAGAAAGGAGAATCAATCACAGTTCTCCATGTCACAAGATACAATAAATGGAAGATGGACTGTCTGACCTAGTGGAAATATTTTCCAAAGCTGCTTCACATTTTCAGCTGATGATGGTGCTGAGGAAATATCTCTGGTAAGGGCAGAGTGATTTTATGTGTAGCTTCTGACTATCACAGACAGAAAGAAAGCGTGAAAGCCAGAATGTATATAATCCAGGTGTAGCTGAAATCTCAAACTTGCTGTAGACTTTGTTGAAGAAAAAGCTTTCTATTAGCTTTTTGACTCTTTTCCCAGAATTGCTGGGTCTTGAATTTGGAAGACCTTCTATGCTGCCAAATTCTCCACTGAAATTAAGGGTGTTTTTTAAATTAAGTGTTATCATAGAATCATAGAATCAAGAAGGTTGGAAGAGACCTCAAAGATCATCGAGTCCAACCTGTCACCCTAAACCTCATGACTATCTAAACCATGGCAGCAAGCGCCACATCCAATCCCACCTTGAACACCACCAGGGATGGTGACTCCACCACCTCCCTGGGCAGCCCATTCCAATGGCCAACCACTCTCTCTGCGAAGAACTTTCTCCTCACCTCCAGCCTAATTTTCACCTTCAGCCTAAATGTCTATGTGCAAATACTAGTAAGCAACAGAGTGTACTGTATTTTAAAGCATTATTCATATTCATTACTGAATAATAATAAGTATCAGTTTCTGGAATCCTAGTTAAAAATATCTTGTTTGTATTTACTTAAATTCTTTGATACTGCTTTTTCATTTGCATAACCTAGAAATACATGCCATTTTGTTTCTATAAGATAGGAATATATGAACTTCAATTGTTGGATATATTTACTAGTTTATTTGTTTCTATCACCTTTGAGTGATTCCTTACTCCTTCCAAAGTCTTGATTCTTCAAAGCTGACAAGGGAACTGCTTTCTTGAAAGTTACTTGGTTTTCATTATGTTGAGCAAATACATTCATACATTTGTAATTGAGTTACATATTTAAAAAAAGATAGGGAGACTGCCTTCTGAAATAGCATGCTGTATGAGAAACCTTAAACATAGTATGATCTGTGTGTCACAGTAAGAACTTACCGTTTCCTTGTGAACTTTTGAAGGAGAGTTCTAGCAAAGCTTTCACTATCTCAGTGAAATTGAAGAACAGGAAAAGGAATATGAAAAATGCTTATTTGTGCACTTCATTTTGAACTGCAAATGCTTGTCATTTACCCATTTTATTCTTCCTTTTCTTCCTTCCAGAAATCTCCTCTATGTTTACCCTCAGAGGCTGAATTTTGCTAACCGCCTGGCTTCTGCAAGAAATATTACCATCAAGATCCAGTTTATGTGTGGTGAAGACCCATCCTGTGCAATGCCGGTAAACACTGAGATTTCTTAGCAGGCTTCCACTTACGTGCATTCCCAAGGAACCTCTGAAGAGAAAAGTCATTGTTTGCTTCCCACCACCACAGTTTCTAGTGGGACCTTGGGAAGCCTTAACATTGATGTTCTCATCAGAATGCAGACTTGTCCCTTGAGTGGAACAGAAGCATATCACTCCTTCTAATCTCTTTTTCTTGCCTTGTTTTCAGAAGACTGACAGCATATTAAATGGGGTGGGGTGGAAACTTGAATGATAAAATTCACAGAGCTTCAGAGACCTTTTAAGAATTAAGGGGTCACACTCAGTTGGGATCTTCATTGTGTGAATCTGAACAGGTGCACAATCACGCAGTGCAGGCAGAGTTTGCCATGTTTGAAACACTCCGTGTGTTAGGGCTTAAGTGTGCATGACTGGCACAGCAGACAGCACTATGTTCAGGTTATTCAACATCGTTCATTATAAGATTCTCTCTTCAGCTTTGCCAAGCTTCAGAGGTTCACTTTGAAGCATTCCAACCTAGATATCTGCTTCAGCCTGAACTTTATGGGAAATTTTCACACAGTAATTGACTGTTTGCGAATGACATTGGGATAAAATCTTCTATGTGTTAGTGAAGGGAAATGAGTGGAAATATTACTCTGAGATGTTTTAATCCAACAGTATGTTGGAGCAAGGACTGACACCTGACCAGCCTTTATCAGTGTGCTGATGCTGCACAATACATCATAATTTTATGCCACATGAGCTCTGGAATTGAAATCAGAGGATCAGCACAGTGTTCTCCCAAGCTACTTTTCTTCCAGAGATGGGGGTGTACTCTGTGGATGCAACACTGCCTTTGACACAACACAGCATTGCTGGTTTCCTTAAACGTTACCCATATGACAGTTAGGACAGACACAGCTCACCTGGCAATCCTCTCAACTGTAGGAAAGCTTCACCTCAGTACTTATGGACTTGTAGTGTACAGATATCCTTGTCCGAGATCATCTCCCTGGGCTCCCTTTAAAATTACTAAGTTTCAGGACCTTACCATGAAGCTGTGTCTGAAATGAGGGAAGCAATTTAAACATCAAAAAATGCTTATTTCTTTTCACTGACTGTAAAGGAATTTAGACCTCTAAGGTAAGATGAGATGGATCTCACCCTAAAAAGAGCAGGCAACAACCAAAAAAGCAAATTTTTAAAAATAATTTTAATTTAATTTTTTTAGAATTTAGTTAAAGGCAATGTGACATTGTGGAAGAGGCTTACCACAACTTTATTCATGCAAGTCCTCATGTTTTAGTGCAAGACTGGAGAATGTGATGTAAGGTAGTCAGTGGTGCTGGGAATGGCCTCTGCTGCATTTTTCTGGTGGTTTACCCTAAGTGGTGTGTGGGGAAGATGCTTGGTAATAAGTCGTTTGTGTCAATGTGTTCCAGTAAAATTGAATATTCAAATTTAGCCTTTTTATACTCTCTTAAAATTTATGCAGGACAATGAAAATGAAATATTGTAGACCTGAGTACTGCTATTTTCTTTTCTTAATGTAGGTAATTTTTGGGAAATCTTCAGGTTCAGAATTTGTGCAAGAAATATACACACCTGTCACATATCATAATAAGTAAGTATTGTAACTATTTGTATTACTTGACATACAGTAATTATGACCTCTTTACATGATTCTTAACCTACATAGTTCATGAAGGAATGTTGGTACTAATACATTTATTTTAAACATTCACATTTTGAGAGCTTATCATGCCTAATTTGGATTGCTCTGTGTTTGCACATAAGTAACCATTGCATAAGTAGCCATTGCTTTACTTGTTTGGTGATTTTCAGAGGTTACTTGAGAATATTCCTTATATGAAGATTAAGGAGCAAGAGCAGGAAGCAGCAGCACAACTCTATCATTCACTTTGATGATTTTGCAGGTCTGAAAGAGACTAAGGGACATTCTCATTCTCAGATCTACATAATAAATACTCTGGAACACAAAATAACACTGAGTATTTATAAAGATATAGAAATGTATGAAAGATGAAAATTCCGTCTGATACCATCTGTGCTCTTCCTGATTCAAGACTGTAGATAGATCATAATTATAGCTGTATATATAGGTATTTTGTTTAACTTGGCTATGAGGATGTTTTCAGGATTTATACAGTTTTTATAGCCATCCTAAAGCCCATCAGCAAATTTGCCTTCTGCTCAGTCTCATACTTACATTGGAAATTAGCTTGACACTTTTTTTAAACAGGTCCCCTGACTTCTATGAAGAAGTGAAAATTAAACTGCCAGCAAAACTCACAGAGAAACACCATCTATTGTTCACCTTCTATCACATCAGCTGCCAGCCAAAGCAAGGAGCATCTGTGGAAACCCTCCTTGGGTATTCAGTAAGTTCTGTGCGATATGTATGTCTGTATATCCCATACCAACTGACTCTTTGATAATCAAGACAACTTCCAGGTTATGGCAATGTGTCAAAACCAGTAGAATGTCTTAATGTTAATTGTCAGAAACCAACCTGTGCTTTATTACAACCTCATCCTATAATTTTACATCGTTAAATAACTTTAAGTTGATGAATTCACATGACCCAACTGAAGTACTCACCAAACTATTCGCAACAACAATGCTTTATAGCATATTGCCCAATTCTGTTAGATGCTATTTATTAGGAAAAAAAAATACCACCACCACCAAAAAACCTAGACCATAAGCAATTACAACATTTACTGTTATCTAACATGTTTATATATGAGGTAATAACTGGCATAATACTTTCAATTATGTTTTTTTAATGGCATATCATTCATCCTCTAATGTGTCTTGTAATTTAGAAGTTAAATTGTAATCTTCTCACATTCGTTATCCTCCTGTTGTGACTGGCAATGTTTTAGCTTAAGAAATACATATAGTACCATAGTATTTTTTAACTTTTTCTTTCTAAATTGATATTTTTAATTGAAGAAATTTTGAAGAGGAAGGCCCTGATGATGATGATGATAATACTTCAGATTTTCAAACATCCTGTGCTGTCATCACGAACTGAGATGCAGGGCCAGAATAGTTCTTTCTTGTGTTTCTGCTACACAGTTTGTATTTGCTTTTTATCACAGTACTGAGAACCCTTTTAGATATGCTTTCTTTTGTGGACAGGTATAGTCTCACCAGTGTCAGTGGGGTTGGTAAGAAGTAAATTAGTTTATAGTTCAGAAGAAAGACATGGCTTACATGAGGACTTAATTTTCAAGCTTCTGTTCACCTACATACAAAATATTTCTTCCCTGCACAGCCTCTTTAAGACTTGAACAGGAGAAAAATCAAGTGTGTCCAAATACAAATACAGAGTTACAATGAGTCATTTTGGTCTTAATTCGCATAGCAACCATGACTAAGGTGTTCAGTTTAGCAAGACTTTAACTCTGTTGATGTGCTTCAAAGCCTAGTATCAGTCTATTCAAAATACATTATTTTTTAAAATGAAAATCATTCTGATAGGCTTTATTAGAAAAATTCATCATACATGAAAAGCTCCGTGTTTGTTTTCTTCAAGAGGGATGGTTTGTAAAGTGGTTCTGTACATTTTTCTACAGTAGCTATCAGTGAATTTAAAACACAAAGAAATTAATGTTAAATGGGTTAAAGCAGAAAAGTTTGGGTCAATATCTCATTTGGTGTTTTGTTGACTGTACATAACAAATTAGATAAATAATCCTAATCAGATATAATCATGAATATTGCTGTGTTCTCTCTTCATCTGTTTCAGTGGCTGCCAATTCTCTTAAATGATCGTCTTCAAACTGGACATTATTGTCTTCCTGTTGCATTGGATAAACTGCCTGGCCACTATTCAATTCACTCTCCAGAGGTACAAAGAAAATTATTAAAAGATAATATTTTCCTAATGTAGAAGAACATCATAAGTGTTATACAGACTAATGTTGCTGTCTGCTTGTAGATAATACTTCTTTTTTGTACTTTAAAAGGGGAACCTCTGGAGAAAAATGTTGTTATTATTGTTCTTATTATTGTTATTTTACATTGTTTTGGCTTTTAAAGTTATCTATCCAAGAAAATTCTTGTAAATTTTCTAATAAGGGATAAAATTGTTTAGAGGCTGTCAAGTCAATATCTGGTTTTCTTCTCTAGGATGATTTGCTCATTTTTTGTGCAGGAGAGGGAGGAGAAATGGAATCAGGTGATGCTACTGGAGAAGAAAACTGTGCCTTTTGAGTAAATATGGCATGTAGGGAACTACCTAGAGGGTTAAAACTGCACCACATCACCATGGAGTGAATGGGAACTTGTAGTCTTAAAAATATCCCATCAGAAGATATATGTTTACATTGTCGGTGCTAGACATCCACCTGAAGTGCTCCAAATTTCTCTGTTCAATGCATCAACTTGTCTCCATCTCACTGATGTGAACAAGAACATGCCTAGCTGTGGTTCTCTGTATGGCACTCAATTCAGATATCTGAAATAAAGTGCATGAATATTCTATAGAACCCTGTGTAAACGGACTTTCTGTTTTATTGTTAAAAGGCAGATGATAATCCTGTATTTCTTTTCTGTCACAGAAAGTTCCACCTCAGACACCACCTATTAAGTGGGTTGAAGGACACAAGGGTGTTTTCAACATTGAAGTGCAAGCTGTTTCATCTGTTCACACTCAGGTAATGCATTAGAAACAATACACAGCTGTAGTTTCCTTTAAAACGGAATTCAGAAGTCTAGGCTGACTTTGGAAGTTTGTGAAATGAAGGCGTTTAAGCCCACACAGGTTAAAAACAGCTAGCAGTTAGGGAAATAACCTGATATCCTCAATGAAAGAAATTTTTGGTGAAATGAAATCTAATGGTACAAGTGAACAAATGAGCACTATCAGCAACAAGTAACATCAAGGCAGTGTGTTACCCTTTCAGCTCAGCAAGGGTCTGGATAGGCTTTGTTTGAAAGACAATGGCAGGGTACAGGGTCAGTTTCTGCAGCTGGCATCCTCTATTCTGAAAGGCTAGTTCAGTGTGTCCACATCTGCAAAGACATAGCATCTCTCTGCTTTGAGGGACAGGTTATACTGCCAGAACTCTTTAGGCTGCTCAGCAGTGATCAGTGCTGTGTGATGTGAGGACACAGGCTTAGGGCTGAATGGTAACTTTACGATTCTGGACTTTACTGTAGGAAACTGTAGCTTTGCCCATCTTTTTTGGGTAGTGGTTTGAGATAGAGCAGCTTCATTTTATTTATGGTGCCTTACAGTGGCTCCTATCCATCATACTGTTCTCGTTAACTCTGGTAGCTACATCCTAACTGAAGGCCTCATGTGTGAGGAAGGTCCATGATCCCTTTGTGGCATGCTTTTTCATTACAAGTAAGGCATGCTCATACGATACATAAGTTGTACATAGCTGGAACTTAGGTGTGGATGGCAAAGTGACTTTAGACATGTGACATGATGGAGTTTTATCAGAGAGAGAGAGAGGAAACACGCTTTTCACATAATGAAGAAATTGCTTTAATGAAAGCTTTAACTTTTCTGCTTTTAATCTGATGTAACCAGAGTCTAAATTTAAGCCAGATGAAAAGGGACAAACAAAAGGCTGCATCAGTTGCTTTACAGATTGATCTCTAGGGCTAGCCACCACTGCAAGCCAGAGGGTGAAACTAATTTCTTGTATCCCATCAGGTAGATCAATCAGGCTTTGGTTAGCTAGCAGCAGCTTAAACTATATCAACTTTGTTAACTGTGAGTGAACTATATTTGCAGGACAATCACCTGGAGAAGTTCTTCACTTTGTGCCATTCTCTAGAAAGTCAAGTGACATTCCCCATTCGACTGATGGACCAGAAGATTACAGAGGCTGCACTGGAACATGAATTGAAACTCAGCATTATCTGTTTGAATTCCTCACGTCTAGAACCTCTTGTATTGTTTTTACATTTGGTACTAGATAAACTTTTCCAGCTATCTGTACAGCCCATGGTTATAGCTGGCCAGACAGGTATTTACTGGTGCAAGCAACCTAGAAATGTGAGGGAAATACTGATAAATACCCAGTCTCAGATTTAGTATTTAGTGCACTTCAGAAGGAGTTGTGCTTCTCAAGACAGTTTCACTGTGCAATATAAGCAAGTTTAACTGAGTTTCTGCCGTCTCTCCTTTTCCACTTATATGTAAGACTCTCAAACTGTGTTTGGAAGGTAGACAAAATTGCAGTAGTTTACTTATCTGGAAGTATAGGTCATAAAGTGGTTTGTGGTTTAAGTTTATTTGGAATTCTGTTGTTTTGCAAGGAAAACACCAGAAAAAAAAAAAACACTAACCCTGTGTTGCTTGTTGAACCACATCCTCTGCCTAAATAGCTTTAGACAGAATTGGATGATCACAAAGACAGAGAGGGCATAAAAATGCATACAGATTTTTCTGTTACTGAAGCTGCTAGTTGCCCATCACATATGTCAGCTCTGGAGGGAAGGCGTGCTTGGAGGTAGTGGTGTGGCTTACTTCTTATCTTATTGTGGTGGTTTGAAGCCAGATAGATCCTCTCTTGCCACGAGAGGGAGAAAAGAATGACACTCACACAAATGGATTGAAGAGTGATGGAAAGTTTAAATGGAAAAGCAATTGGTCAAACTGCAAAAAACTACAAGCACAGTGGCAGAGATATCCCAAAGCATACAGAGTCCCTTACACAACACCCAAAGACCTCCCAACGATTCCCTTCTCCCCACCTGAGGGTATACCCAAGGCCCCCAGAGCTCTTCCTTCCCCCCCCGCCCCCCACTGCTAGGCTAGTCTCAGGCTGGCCAGGTCTGAGATTGCCCCCCATACCCCCCTTTGTCCTTCTGGCATTGGGCCTAGATAGGCCTAAGAGGCCTTGAGATACTCCCCCACCATTACCTGATAAGAGAGCATCTCCCACAGGAGCAGAAAAGGAAGAAAGAGGCAGAGAATGACTCTGCAGATGGATTTATAGGGGGCAGGATTTGTGGGTAGCAATACGCCGTCTCCTGTGTCCACCTGATTGGGTTGGACACTCAGGACACCGGAGGTGTAGCTTATGTGGCAGTGACAGGAGGCACCCAGGCTGAACTGCCACACTTGTTTTGGTAATCAACATTTGTCATCCACTATAATATTTGTAGAAAAGCCAGATAGCTTGTACTTGTCAGTCAGAGAATAGTGAGTCTTACAGTTCTTCAAGCTGGTATTTTAGAGGAAATAAGTGAAGGCTGCTAAAAATGGTAGTTGAAGGTTCCAGTCTGCCTTTATTTTGGGCAGAAGTTAGTGGGTCTACTGAAGACTGGTTCTTGGTCTATGTAGACCTTGAGTCTAGTCAAGTATAGCAACTGCTGTCTAGAGCTCTGTATTTATTAAGACCTGAAGCCAATCTTGTAGGATTAGTTGTTGGTACAAAGAATACCCTCATCTGATTGTATTGTACTTCTCACTGCTGAGACTAATTCTTGCCTTTGTTTCACAGCCAACTTCTCACAGTTTGCCTTTGAATCCGTGGTTGCAATAGTGAACAGTCTCCATAACAGCAAAGACCTGAGCAAAGACCAGCATGGGAGGAATTGCCTCCTAGCATCTTACGTCTACTATGTGTTTCGTCTGCCAGACCCTCAAAGAGAAGTGGTCAAGCCAGGTAATTTTGGTGCAAGTATTTCTTTATCAACATATGCTATTCAGCATGGTGCTTCTGAGAAGAGGACTTGGAGAAGTGGCCTATAAAACCAGAAAACACAACCTCTCAGTCTTAGATTGCATACTACTAAAGCACAGTACTGTTCAGACATATAGTTTTTCTCAGAGGAAGGTCAGGGATCTCAGCATTGCAATAAGCAAAATGGACATGTCCCTCATAATCTCTATCAGTCATTTTTTTAATATGCAAGGATGAGTTGAGACGACTACAACTATATATAACACTGTAGCTTCATCTAGGTGAAAGAGAGAGACATCTACTAAGCTGAGGCCTTTTATGAGAAATTTGCTGTAGAAATTAAAACAGCCTTAGGAGGCCCATTTCTTACTGCCCTGTACCTTAGTAAACTACTTTCCATGAAACTAGCTTACTGCAAAGTGGCATAGGGCTGAGCTCTGCCAGTTTCTCAATCAAGTTAGGGATGTCATGAGAGGGTAAAATTCTGTATGTTGGCCAGCAGGTTGAGGAAGGTGATCCTTCTCTTCTCCTTACCACTGGTAAGGCCACACTTGGAGTACTAGGTCTAGTTCTGGGCTACGCAGTACAAGAGACACCTGGACATACTGGAGATAGACTAACCATGGGTGGTGAAGGTGATGAAGGGACTGGATCACCTCTCCAGTGAGGAAAGGCTGAGAGAGGTGGGACTCTTCAGCCCAGAGAAGAATCTTTTGTTGCTGCTTATGCAATCACTCTGTGGGTTGTTGACTCAGAAAACATCCGCATCTTGTCATTTGGTGCCTATGTAAGTTGTTAATGAAGCAGTTGGTGGTGAGATTTTTCAGGGGTTTTATGCTATTCTCAAAATGCTGATGCTGTAACAACACTGAGTAAAACTGGCTCGAACCTCATGTTTGTCTCAAAGATAAGTTCTTTAGTCTAAGTTCAAACATCTCCCTACGGGCAGGTTCAGGCAGCAGTGCCATATTGACAGAGTCTCGCTATTACACGTTTGGACGTACCTCCGCTGTGTCTGTTGGGAGCAAACTCCTGCAGAGCCGAGTGATAAGCTGTAGCAATCCTGACATTGCAGTTGCACAAACCGCTACTGATGAAGAGGTCAAAAGCATCATGTCATCCAAGGTAAGAGAATGAAGTCAAGTATCTGGAGAGTTGTATTGGCCTAAACCTAATAATCTAGATTTGATGTTTGAAGGTTGGATTTGCTTCATGTAAATGTATTGTGTCTATCACCAGAAGCATTTGCTGTTTCTCTGATTTAGCACAGGCATGCATTAAATCCCATTCCCAAGTTCTGATGTCTCTTATCAGTTAAGAGAGCAAGCAGTAAGAACTCCCTTTCTTGTTTCAGGTTTAGACAAACCACAGTGAAATTTGCCTTTTTTTGGCATGCTTCACTCCTGTTCTTCCTGACATTCAGCTCCTGTTTGCACCTAGTGACATGTGCATGTTGCAGAGAGTCAGTGTGAGAGAAGACTACTATTGATTATACTAGAAACAGATTCACTTTCTGAAAGGGATGAAAGAGTTCAAGGGTTCTCAGAAGGGAAATAGTTACCTTAAAATGCTTCTTTAAACTTAGTTCTTTGTGTTCTTTTTTTTTTTAATCACAGAGCCTGTTTGGTGCTGAATAGTTTACTGTAAAAAAAAAAAAAAAAAAAAAAAGAGTAGGCAATTTAAACAACAGCAGCCGCATGATTTTATACAGGCTATAGTACAGAAGCCACATGCATATTTTGTAACTGGGACTTTCCAAAACTTTAATTCAACCACAAAAACACAGACATCCTCTGTCTTTCTCATCCATAGCCACATATTACACTCTGCCTCACCCCTCCCTTTTCTTTAAGTGTTACATATGTAAAACTACGCATCTCAAGCAGATGCTTTTCAGAAACATTTTGAAGTCTTTTCTCCACTGAATGATCATGTCTCTCTAGTTAAAGTGAGTAGGTGCTCGTCTTCAGCAAATGAAACCACAGCTAGTGAGATATACAGGCTTTGCCATTTGCTTATATAGGCATAGGTACTCATCCAGAGCAATTTTTAATAATGTAGGTTGAAAATTAATAGCGTTATGAATTTTACCCTAATGTACTGTGTCCTAAAAATACAGAGCTCAAGATACATTTCTTCTTCCAAATTGATACAAAATTTAGATATTATAGCTTCATCACATTGTAAGTGTAGGAATTTATAATTGGCTGCTGCATTTCACTGCCTTCTAAATTGGCGTTACTTTTAATGGAAGGAAGATTCCCATATGCTGGTTAATTTCCATTGTAGAGCCACCAGTTATGAACTTCCTGAAAGAGTTCCAGAGCTTCCACAGCATAGCTGTAGTGCTGAAGTCCGCCACGTGATGGCAGTGTTGGCATTTGCACGCTGCTGCCTCTGCTGCATGCGGGTGCTTTGGCATCTACTGGGAAGGGGGATGGGGAGAAGTAAGGAGCAAAGCTGTTCAACGTCTGTGCGAACCGTGCAGCGTTCTCCCTCCTTCGCCCCCCACCCCCCCCGCCTCCTCCCTCCCGCTGATTTATTCTCTGTTAATTAGCTTATGTGTTGACGTATGTATTTCTTCTGGCTGTGCCCTCCAGACTACAGATCATGGCTCCAGTCGGATGTCTTTCTATGTTGAAGGAACAAATGAAGTGCCAAGTGTTTGTGCAAGCCCAAGACCATCCAGTAAAAAGGTAACCTACCACTAAGTGTGAGGGCTGCATTAACAGAGTCTAGAGCCTCCTGAGGCAGTGCTGATAATTGGCACTTCTAAATGAGGAAAGGAGAGAGAGAGAAGAGAAAACAACCACCCAAACTTTTCTGCTTCTGTGTCAGAGTCTTTAAATTCTTTCACTAGGATGTATTTAGACAAGTAGCAGCCTGCCTGGACTTTCCTGTCTTTCTCAAGGTGTTAGGGCCTCTGACTTTTTCCAGTGCTGTTTACCCTTCGATACTTGCCTTTACATGTTACACTAAATTGCATGTTTTCCATCTCATGCTTCTGTTTTTCTTCTCCACTTTTTGCAGATTTGAGAAACAAGAAATTACTTTCTATGCTATGTATTCCTAAATAGCTTTTTAACAACATCAAGCATACCATATCACATTAATAATTTTTTCAGATCTGTGTCTTGTGTTTGACACTGATCAGCAGCAGTGGCTTTGGATCAAGAAGCAGTGGAATAACGCTGTAATGAGCAGTTCAGAATCTGCATTATGGATTTCTTTCTTATTCCTGTTTATTGGTTTGTTTTCTGCCCCAAAGCACAGAGGTTTATACCTACTCTGAGTATTGGATTGATGAATATGTTCTATTCCATGTAAATATGCTTAGGAATCTTATTAGCTTTATTGTTTGTGCCAAGAGTAGAAAATAGGCATTGCAATAAATTTTTAGTCTAGATACGAGTTTCCTAACAGTTTAGAGCATTGAAATTGGGTATCTTATGGGCAGACCTCACTGCAAAGACTATTGTCTCCAACTACAAACCTCTGTATAAGCTCTGCTGTGGTTATTGCTGTGTCCTTCTCTCCTATCACAGAGACAATTTTATGTCTAAGTTCTCCAAAAAACACATGGATGTGACAACAGAAACACATAGTGGGGAGTGGTGAATGTGGCTGCTCCCTGTTTTGCACACAGCTAGTGGTCTGAGAATAGACAAAAGCCTTTTCCAATCCAGTTATCTGAGGTTCTGGATCTGTAGAAGTCTGTTTGCCACCAGCATTCCCTATATGTTATTTTGCTCAAATCTGCCTTCTGATCCTGCAGGGATGTGCACACATCCACATTCAGCTGCTGACTTTCCAGTATGAGGGACTTTTTCCACAGGAAAGAGGGAGGATGTTGATACTGGAAGATGTGTTGATAGAAAAGTATTTTCCAACACTCTGTGTTTATTATCTAGCATTTCCATGAGGAGATGGCACTGCAGATGGTGGTCAGCACGGGTATGGTGAGAGAATCTGTCTTCAAGTATGCTTGGTTCTTCTTTGAGCTCCTGGTAAGATTCAATCGTGGTATTTTATAGCAACTTAATAAAGTGAAATGCAGCAGGTACTCCAGGCACAGGTATAGGTGGGTGGTGATCTCTTCAGCTATTCAACCCCAATGTGAAAAGAGGTCCCAAATAATGGAAGTACAAGCAAAGAATTCTACATATTCCCCCCAATTCCACACTGACAGGTTGTGATGGCAAAGTATTGCATGAATTGCATGCAGACTGTTCTACAGTTTGAAGAAAGCTGAACAACAGACATCAAATTAACTCCTGTTCCTGTCTCTTCCACTTCATTAACAACATGGAAGCAGTGATAAGGCCTCCCAAACTCAATTTCACAGACCTCTGAGGTGATGAATGTCAGTGGAAAAAGCATCCTGATTTCCAGTGGCAGTATATAAGCCACCCAACATCAGGTGAAAAAACAAGAAATAATTCCAGAAGAGTCAGTCCTATCTGTTGTTATGAAGGGTAGAAGTTGCAAACAGCAGCCTATCAGGGCTGTAGATGGAAGGGACTGGGGAGGATGATTCTGATTTCAGGTGCTGGGAGTAGCCATCCTTGTGAATATGAACATGGGAATCAGTGTTTACCTGTGTTGAGTCTTAGGCCCTTAGGCCAGTACAGGTAGGATTTTTCACAGCAGCTCTGAGACAACGAGAGTGATTACATCCAGGGAAAAACAACTAAGGAATCTTAATTCCATGGAACTAAAGCAGTAGTTTTACCTCCAGTTTTGGCACTTAATTTTTATTTTCTGCTTTGCAGATAAAGAGTATGGCTCAGTATGTCCACAACATAGAAAAGCAAGACAACCCACGAAGGAGTCGATTCTCTGATCGCTTCAAAGATGATATTACCACTATAGTTAGTGTGGTCACTTCAGAGATTGCTGCACTTTTAGTCAAACCACAGAAGGTAAATGCATGAAATGAGCACCATGGATCCTTGCTGCTGTGTTACGCTGAGCTGTGTTTAATCCCATTTCACTCTCATCAGTGTCACTAGATTTAGACCAAAACTGAGATGGTAACGTCACATGGACCATAAACAAGAGTTCCAGCTTTGCAAGGAACAGTCTTATGCTCCCATGGCAGACATTTTATTTTTATTCATCTCAGCTCCCCAGCCTCCTTCTCAGTGAGGCTGCAGGTTGCAGGGAGAGAATGCCCTCTTTCATTGTCACAAAAGGCTGAACACCCATTTTCAGTGAAAGTGATTACAGCATCAGAGTACATTAGAGGTTGGAAGGGACCTCCAGAGATCATCGAGTCCAACCACCCCTGCCAGAGCAGGATCACCTAGGGTACTCTGCAGAGGAATGCATCCAGACAGGTTTTGAAAGTCTCCAGAAAAGGAGACTCCACAACCTCTCTGGGCAGCCTGTTCTAGTTTTCTGTCACCCTCACTATAAAGAAGTTTCTTCTCATGTTGAGGTGAAATATTCTATGTTCAGGCTTGAACCCATTGTTTCTTACTACTGCGCACCACCAAAAAGAGCCTGGCCCCCTCCACTTGACACCCACCCCTCAGATATTTATAGACATTGATCAGATCCCCTTTCAGTCTTCTCAGGACTGAACAGTCCCAGGGCTCTCAGTCTCTCTTCATAGGGGAGATGCTCAAGTCCCCTAATCATCCTCGTGCCTCTCTGTTGGATTCTCTCCAGCAGGTTTCTGTCTCTCTTGAACTGGGGAGCCCAAAACTGGACACAGTATTGCAGGTGTGGTCTCACCAGGACAGAGTAGAGGGGGAGAAGAACCTCCCTAGGTGTGCTGAACACATTTTTCTTGATACACCCCAGGATACCATTGGCTCTCTTGGCCACAAGGGCACATTGTTGTCCCATGGAGAACTTGCTGTCCACTAGGACACCAAGATTCTCCATGAATCTGCTTTCCAGCAGGGCAGGCCCTAACCTGTAGTGGTGCTTATTATTATTCCTCCCCAGATTCCTTGTGCCAGGTTAGCCAGAGCATCAAACTGCAGGTCAAGCAGGGTTTATTCCTTTTGTCTCCCATTCCTGTTGCCTTTATTTCTCCTGCATAGTATTTTGTTTCACATTTGACTTCTCTGATGGCAGTAGGCTGTGCAATATGAAGGCAGTATTCCTCCTGAGGGTTGCAAAATTCAGCCACAAACAATCTAAGCCCAAATCTCTCTAAAGAGGCACTGGCTACATGAATATGAGAAACAAGAAATGGCCTCTAAATTCCATTAAATTCTTTCTCCTGGTATATTTTAACAATTTGCGCTGATATAAAACTTGAAAGGATCACAAATTGTAATTTATATTTTAACATTAATACTGTCAGCTTACATCACTAATGTCACTCTGCAGTGGCCAATAGAAAAGGTAAGACCACAGACAAGCACTGGGGGGCTCTTATTTGTTCAGTTGTTGCAGTTGACTTGTTTTCATGCCCCAGAACTGCCAAGCACACTGTGCTAGGACAACAGTGTGCTCTGCCACAAGGCAGAACAGGTTGGTGAGCTGACCTGCTGGGTCACTTTTCAAGCTGCTCAGATTTCCTGATATACTTCTCCATGTATGCCCTGCTGTGCTATTGAGGAGCAGAAACTGGAAAAGTACCAAGATCAGAGGTCTTGAGGGCTGAGAATGGCAGAAGTGTTTGTCACTGTCCACCAAAATGTTGTTTCTGGAGCTTTAGCCATTGCTTGATCCTTTGGTGTGATTCTGTAATAGCCACATGCAGAGACATCATCTCCACAGAAATGTTTACTTAAGGCATTGGTGACTTTTTTTTTTTTAAGGTGCCTTGAGTAATAAGAATTTGTTACAGTAAAAATGTTTTAATGGAACTGTAAGTGTTGCTAAGAAATTAGTATGTCATGGTTTCCTCATGAGAAATACAGAGGTTTCTATGAGCTGTTAATTCAAATCGATTTTGATGGTGTGAGTGAATAGAACCACATTACGTATCAAGATCCCACTGCAGTGTTTGGTTAGTTGTACAGAGCAGCAGTAGGTAACATGTGTCTGATTTTCAAGTCCAACCAGTAACAATCTGTTTCAGTACTGGGTTGGACGTGTCAGATAGCCTTGGGAATTTACAGTGATATATCTGGCATGTTTTCACAGAATCACAGAAACATTCAGGTTGGAAAAGACCCTGAGGATCACCAAGTCCAACTGATAACCCTACCCTACAAAGTTCACCCCTAAACCATATGCCCAAGCACCACATTTAAATGACCTTTAAACACATCCAGGGTTGGTGACTCAGCCACCTCCCCGGGCAGCAGGTTCCAATGCCTGACCACTCTTTCTGTGAAATTTTTTTTCATAATGTCTGGATTAAACCTACTCTGGTGCAGACTGAGGCCAAGCCTACTCAGTAAGATAATAGAAAACAGTTTTGTCTTCCCAATAGAAATATGTTTTGCTCTGCAAATTCCAGATTGTAGGAAATATAGATATATATTTGTGAACAGCAACAAAAACTTTTAAAGGTGAAAAATTAAATTGTAACCACCCTGAGGAGCTGCACACCTGTTCTCATTAGTCAGAGATAGGAGTAGGGGCAACATTTTTCACAGTCTCATCTTGTCTGTCAGTCCTCAGTGAACCCACCTGAGAGCGCTGAGCATTAATTGTGTGCAGATCCCTCAGGCACCTCCACAAATTCCTCCTGATAAATTACATATGCTGCTGAGATTGTGTGATTTAAATTGTTCATTCAATGTAACTGTAGCCTTCTTTTAGTGGATACAGGAAATTCTTTGAGATGTTTGCTTGGGGGCTGCCTGTCTCTGGTAATCAAGCCAATTCTAAATGTGCAAGAGCTTAGATGGTGAATGATAAACCCCACAGATTTATCTTACCAGTAATTTTTTTTACTATCAGTTTTATACTTCAGATTTCTAAAACAAAATAGTTGTCATTCCATCAGCAGAGCCAGTTGAGATTGTTATTAATATTTTTAAACAATTTTTTGTTTTAAATCAGTGCTAAAGATTCAATTTTTTTAAGGGGAAAAAAAACCAAAGAGATAAAAAAAGGCATATGGGGGATAGCAGCCCATAGGGAATTAAGAACAGGTCTCAAATTCTATTTCATTGTTGTCAGTCCACAAGTTTGCATAGATAAACTTGTTCAATCATCCTCTAATATTTCTCTATGAAAGATTTCAGCAATGGTTGAAATAATTTACATGAGTGATTTTGTGTAACTGTAACAAGATCACATAAGCTGGAGAACTAAAACAATCTTGCCCAGGGCGTTCTGTGAATTCATTCTGGGAACTGTTCCCTACACTATTTGTTAACAATTCTAAAACTTCTTCCACTTTTACATAAATTTTATACGTTGTAATTGCAATTTTTAATCTTTTTTTTCCCTTTTCTTTTAAAGGAAAGTGAGCAAGCAGAAAAAATGAATATCAGCCTGGCGTTTTTCTTGTACGATCTTCTTTCTTTAATGGACCGAGGATTTGTGTTTAATCTCATCAAACATTACTGTAATCAGGTAGGCACCATGCATGATTGGGGTTGCATTTGTTGTGTGGCCAGTCTGGTGTTCTGTTCCGACTAATTTATTCATCAAGATCCTTTAACCTCTGTTAAAGGGCCAGGAAAATTCTCTATTGCCTATTACATATGCAGAGACTGTAAGCCTCTTTTGATTTGTGGTCAGCAGAAAAAAATTGACTGAGGTTTGGACTCTTTTAGAAATGGCGTAACTTGCGCTGCTGTTGAGCATCCATGAAGCCACTTTTCTTCCCTTACTTTTTGCATTCCTTAGCAGCAGGGCCTGGAGATCATATAGAGCAGCTTTTGGTCTCTTGACTCTTCCAGTGCTGTGAGGGGACAGTATTTAGATTTGCTGGATTTAATCAAAATGACCTATCTCTGTCTTCTTGCTTTACAAGCCTCTCAACATTAAAAATAAAGATACAGGATGTTGCTATGAAATTATTTGTCACTGAAGGGGAAAGTTTTCCTTCTCAATTGTGATGTGATACACCTGCTTTAGTTTTTCTCCCAAGGAAAGGCCTTCAGTCGGTTGGTCGTAGGTAGGAGAAGGGAGGAAAACCACCTCAGTTTCCTACAGTATGTGCAATACACCACTGATGTTGTTGATAAAAAGGGAAGTGACAAGACCATTGATGCTCTGTGTTGCCTAGAAGGACTTCTTATGAGTTTGCCACAGACTCAGCAGAGTTTGGTTTGGTTTTAATAATTTTGTTATGCAAAGAGGAAATACAAAAATTGTATGTTTTCCTTTGGGAGTTAAAAACTCCTAACCCTGACTGTAAATGTCAGGTTAAGGGAAGTTCTCCTCTCTCTACTCCACCCCGGTGAGGCCACACCTGGAGTATTGTGTCTAGTTTTGGGCTCTCCAGTTCAAGGGAGACAGGGATATGCTAGGGATATACTAGAGAGCGTTGAACAGAGGATGATTAGGGAACTGGAGCATCTCTTTTACAGGGAGAGGCTGAGAGACCTGTTTAGCCCAGAGAAGAGAAGGCTGAGAGGGAATGTTATCAGTGCTTATAAATATCTCTCATAGATTGAGTTGAACCTGCTGCTGTTAGTGCTGCCTATGGGTTCTGGGTTCTTGCATGTTGTCTTTTCTGCTGCCATCCCAGGAGGGATGGGGGATGGGGGAGTAGTGTTCTGGCTTGGGTTTTTGACTGACTTGCTTCTCCTTGCTACTGCTTTGCACTGTGCTTTTTCTGCAAATAGACTAAGGTAATTGTGCATTTTGTGCCACATTTATCTGATTTTGATCTTTAAACTCTATTCTTATCTCACTTTTTTTTTTTTTTTTTTGTCTCAGTCCCAAGTTTTTGTGTGTTACTTTTCCCTCACTTCTGTGTTGGGAAAACAGACAGGTTAACCTGCTGGTTCAGTTTGACCCATTTTGTTCTGATTCAAACCATTACAATACCTAAAGGGTGGCAGTCAAGAGGATGAGTCTGGGCTCTTTTTGGTGGTGCCCAGTGATAGGACAAGGAGCAATGGGTACAAACCAGAACAAAGGAGGTTTCACTTCTTTACTTTGATGGTATCAGAGCACTGGAATAGTCTTCACAGAGAGGCTGTGGAGCCTTCTTCTCTCAAGAAAATTTCAAAACTCTTCTGAACATGCTCATGTGTGACCTGATCTAGGCGTGCCCGTGTTAACAGGGAACCTGGTATAGAAAGTAGCCAGAAAACTACTCCCCCATCCTTGTCTCCAGAGGTCACTTTTAACCCCCTATCACTTCATAATTCTGTGGTGGAAACTAGTTAGGTATGGGGAACCAGCGAGTGTTTTAATTCATGCTGGGCTATTTGTCTATTTCTCTTTCAGGAAGGAGAATACTTCACTGCTTGGTAATTTAAATAGTACATACTCATCACATGACACTTTTTTGGTTTGCTTTTCTAGCTCTCAAACAAGCTGAATTCACTCTCCATTCTGATTTCCATGCGACTGGAGTTCCTGAGAATTCTCTGCAGCCATGAACATTATCTCAATCTAAACCTCTTCTTCATGACTTCTGCATCTGCTCCAGCATCCCCATCACCCTCTTTATCCTCTCAGGTAGGCATCCATTAGATGATATTGCATGAATGTCACATGACACACACTTAGGACACACACTTGTAAAAGAAGACATGTTGCCTGTATTCAGATACTTAGGTTAGAATTAGCCACTTGCATGATTGAGAACTCCCCTCTTGAAAGAATAGGGTCTGGAGAATAAAGACTAAGAGAGTACTACTGCAAAACTGCATCTGCATGAGTTAAACTTTGCATGACAGAGATATGTGGCCCTCTAGTAACATGCAAACAGAGAATGACTTAAGGATGTCATACAAGGTCTAACAAGAACATGGTTCTGAAGGCTAATTGACAGGTTCACCTGTATTCATCCATACACAACCACACATACATATTTCAATATCTGTTTTAGAGAACTGTGGCACACAGCAGTGCACAGAAAACTTTCTCTGTGTGTGCCTTCTGGCTGAACTTCTTATTCTGCAAGTGGATGTAGATGCTGCCATTATGTAACTTAGTGACTAAACCACTGCAATTTTCAATATCCTGAAATCACGAGTTTCTGTTGAACCTTAGCATTTTTCAGAGCAGGATTATCTATCATGCTTTCCTTTTCAAATAGCAACATTCTTTATTCTGGGTTCTTCCCCATCCCGGTGGTACAGATGATGCTATGACTTTTTCAGTGATTTCTCTGTGTTTTCTGGACAATGTTTTCCCTTTTATTTGAAATTTATGATTTTTCTGTGTGGTAACAATTAGGTATCCTTATCAGACCTCTCTACACAATTTTTATGAATGCCCTTCCTCATCATTTCTCATTTCTCCCAAGATGTCATTCGCAGTACGTGCACATTTTTCCAGACTTGATACTGACACTGTTGTAGACTTCCTGAACATCAGGACCTCTGTCATCCCAGGCATGGAGCTCACAAACACATTCAATAAAGAAATTCTTGTCTGGCACACCACACACTATTTTGCCAGTCTTATGCTCTTCTCCTCTACATTCTACTTAGATGGTATCTTGCTGTTACCATAAGGCACAACCCTTAACAAAGGGAGCTGCCATGTCTGTTTTCCATCTCAGTGGTCTCACAGGGGCCAGGACTGGGATGAAGCAATTCAATGCAATGATCCATAATTGCTGCAGTCCTCGGATGCAGAGGAATGGAGATGAAGCTAGGATGGTAGGAGGTACAAAACCACTCTGACTAAAGGAGCAGTTCAGATTCACAGCTTCTTTTTCAAGTTGTCAGTACCAAAAAATTGTTTGAATGCTAAAATGTAGTGCTTCTCATACCTTGAGCATTCTTCCAGCTCAATAATAGTAAATACTATTTTCTTGCAGGGTTTTGTGGTTTTAAAATCAAAGTATGAATGTCTTACAGTCAAGCTTTTCCATTAAGCAAGTTTTGCTTAATGATAATCATGGATACCAAAGAACTAGAAATTGGATTCTTCTGCTTATGGGGAAAAAAAGAAAAGTCGGCATAGCCCTTGCAACTAGTTCTACCAAGTCATATCTGGACAGACACCAGTTAAATCATTCTTTCCTTCAAGCAACATCATTGATTTTTTTTCTCCTTTAGGAGTGACCTATGAAGTGCAACTTGCATAAATCATAAGGCTTTCATGGGCCTTGGATGATATAATATATTAGCTAACTACCCTTGCAGTAATTTTGACCTGTTTGCAGGAAAGCTGTCCAACTAGAGTTACATTTTTAGTAAGAAATGTGAACTTGTGAATAAATCTTTTACAATTATTGGAAAGAAGCCAAATTCACATAACTGGGTGCTCCATACTTTATTCCACACAAACAGTACAGTCAGTGCCTGACTGCTTGAGGTTAAAATGGGAATGGGCTTAACTACATGGATACAAAGTATGGGGCTGCTCCGAGACATGATTTTTATTTGACCCAATATGCCTGAAGACAGGTGGTACAGTGTGATATGCTGCTACCTCATGTGGTTTTTTTCTGGGACTATTCCCAGGTGACTGACAAAAATATTGTGAAAGAATATTAAAGAATACAAAAATAAAATTCAAATTCATAAACTCTAGTCTGGGGAGTTGAGTCTAAGACTTATGCTCATCTCATTAGGGGACGAAAACATACCAGGTAACCTTTGGCACAGACCTATGACTGTAGAAGGTAAGCAGTTCACAACACATATAGCAGCAACTTTACATCCCTGGCCTGGCTCTATATCATATGATGATCATATGGCTATGGCAACTATAGCCATAAGTTACAGCAATATGAAGGCTGCTCTGAATTATGTCCGCTGCCAGCAAGCTCAGCCAAGGATTTCCAGGGCAAAAGGAAACACTGTTCACATGTCGTTCCTGACCTTACTCCTATGCTAAGACATCCTGGATGCTGAAGAAGGCATAGTGCACAGCTTCTCACACCACAGTCTCTTGCTGTACAATGTCTGATGGCTGCTCAAACACAGTATAAGCAAGGTAAAGAGTTGTAAGCACAGAGAAAATTCTTTGTGTCCTGTCTAAACTAATGAATACAGGCAAGCAATTTTGCATCTCAAAAACATCAAATGAGTGGCTCACACAAACTGAAAAGGATGAGATTGTGTCCTAATAAGCAATTAATAGAAACTAAGTGCATTTTATTTCACACTCAGATGTTTTCCTCCAAAATGTCTAACCTTGTTTCAAAGTCTGTACTTTTCTTCTGGTAGAGATTTTCCACCAGCTACACAGACTATGACTAAAACCTCTGTAAAAAGCTTTGCTTTCTGTGATCATTCTTTAACATTTCTGATATACTTCTGCAGAACTCTAGCTCCTGCTCTAGTTTCCAGGACCAGAAAATTGCTGGAATGTTTGACCTCTCAGCAGAATTTCGTCAGCAGCACTTTCTGACTGGCTTACTTTTCACTGAATTGGCAGCAGCGCTGGACACAGACAGTGAGGGGTGGGTATCCTGATGTGCAGATTTTAGAATGACATTGAGTTGCACTATTACTCTTGGCAAGGTCGTAGATTGGTTCCAGTGTGGTCCTGTTTTCTTCACTCTTTTCAGTGAGTCATTCCATAACATAGAAAACAACACCCAGTCAGTGTTTTATCTGCAGTGTTGGTTCTAGCGAATAAAATTTTTTCCTGAGAGTGCTGGCTGATTTAGAACACAATATTTCAGTTGCACTTCTCTCTAAACCACCTCTGCCTTTGTCTGAGCTTAAGAATTTAGCTCAGTTTTGGCTGGAGTCTGATGCTTTTCTTTAAGCACCTCTCTTCAGCATATCAAACCTTTATAGGAAGTCTGAAAAACTTGGATGCTTTTTGTATTGAAGTAGCTTGGAGATATAAGATAGTTATCTTCTGCAGGCAGTACTAGTCTCTGTTAAGAATGGAGAAGATTATCTAATAAGAGTTGGTATATTAATTTGTTTCTTTTCACCTGTGCTCTATTTCTTAATTCTTTGATTCATAAATAATTTCTCTCTGACCCATTCATGGAGTTCATTGATGGGTTTGGTGTTAACAGGATTAGCAAGGTGCAAAGAAAAGCTGTCAGTGCTATCCTGAGCCTGCTGAGTTCCCATGACCTAGATCCACGTTGCTCCAAAAAAGAGGTGAAGATTAAAATTGCAGCTCTCTACCTCCCTTTGGTTGGTATCATTCTGGATTCTCTGCCACAACTCCATGATTTTACAAGTAAGACCTTTTTCCCTTTGTATTTTCCAGCTTCTTAGAGTGACTTCTCTAAACAATCTAACATAAAAAGATTGTGTTAAGCCCAGAAATTCCTCACAGTCTTGTAAGGTAGAATATTTCTTTATGTAGAAGTAAACTAGACAGGAAAACCTTCAGTAGCTGGACTTTATGACCATATGATAGACCAGAGATGTAACTATAAGTACTCCTGCCTGTCTCTTACTCTAAGCATTATGATCCTGCAAAAAAATCCTGCAAGAAATAGTGAGATACAGAGAGGTTTAACAGACAATAGGGAAGAAAATAAGAATGATACTAACATTGTATTACATCACAGTTAAAGAAATTAGATTGTATTCTTTTTCTATTGCTCTTTAGAGCTGTTAAAATTATGCCAAAATTAATCTCAGGCAAATGTAATTATTGCACAGAAAATATGTTTTTATTATCTGTGATAACTATGAATTTTACATTATCAAGCCATTTAAAATATTATCTAAGCTGTTTTCCTTGCATTTTGCTACCTGTGTATTCATATGCTACTGCTGAAAGTAGCTATTCCACATTTTTTGGTAAGATGATGGATTTCTGCTAATTGGGATACTACATTTCACTTTCATGAATAAAATAAAAGGTATAAAGAAGAAAACCATGATTTTTGAAGAATATAATTTCATCACCGGTTCTGAAAATCTTGTGCATTTTGATGTCTGGACAAAAACTTTAATGCTATGAAAGCATTATTTAAGACTTTCAGTCTAACAGGATGAAATCATTTATTATACATTGGTTGATCAGATCTCACCCCATTTTTCAAATGTGTTATCCTTCTACTACAGGGACAAGAAGCAGCTAGATGCCTGAAATTAAACTTATTATTTAGCCAGAAGGCAGTACTGGTTCTGTCAGCTGCTGGCAGAATTAAATGCTTTGTTGAATATCGCAACATCCATGTATGGCTTTTGTGTTGATCCTCTTGCCTGAAATGGACTGGAACTGGATGGTCCAAAGTGCTTTATATGAAGCACTAGCTTCTCTGAATTTCAGAGACAATTTCATTTGCTATTGCCTTAGCTTTTACTTAGGTTTCTCTGAATACATATCATTTCCCTGTGTTTATTTGACCAATTTGGCAGTCTTTGCAGATGACTGTGATCTGCCTTGCTAATGCTGCACCTCTTTCACTGCTTGGTACATCAGACCAACAGCTTCAGGGATGGAGGTGCCAATTGTTCTGTTAGGTTACAGCCTGATGGAGGACTGTGACATGTGAGCAGTAACACATGGATTGCTTTTGAAGCTCCAAAAGGATATTTCAAATCTAGTTTCAGATGTTCGCAGTGGAAAGGTACGTGCAGGAAACCCAGAAGAGGAACGAGAGTCTGCAAATGCAATCAATCAAAATGTGGCCCTTGCCATTGCAGGGAATCAATTCAACCTCAGGAGCTCTGGAATATCTCTGGTGTCCCTGGTATGTGCAGCATTCTGCCGGTTTCTTTTCTTGTATATGTGTTCCTCTTCTTTTTGTTTTCTCCTTTTATCCTTTCTCGCAACGAATAACTACAGAGAGGAGAAACTGTGGTTTTGTTTCCTTCAGCCCCAAAGAATGCCTCATTTTCCTCCTTGCATCTTAATTGCTCCTTTGCTGTAAGTTAGTTCCACTTTTTCTCCCACATGCCTATTTCCATTTCCGCATCCAAGCTAGTCTATTTTCCAAATCAGCAAATGACACTGTGTCTCCCACACTGCTCCCCAGTCCCAGTCTCACCTGAATCCATGGATTTAGGACTCAAGATCATTTTTTTCCCTCTATGTATCCCTTCATGATTGTTTTTATCTTCTATACGGTTTAGCTCACATAACTGCATGGCAAGAGGAGACCGAACAGAGAATCCTTTTCTGCATTGTTCTGAGGAAATTCAAATAGAAACATTTAGCAAACAACGCTTTTGTGCTTCTTTCTGTCTTTCACATGCATACAACTGGCCCTGTCACTAACTGTGCACAAATACATTCAAAAAGAATAACTTGGAAGAGGTTACACGTGCTGAAGTCCAGTCATGCAGTTGTTTTCACTGAAATTTGTCACATCACCTGAATAATCTCCCTGTTCTTTTTCTACCTTCAGCTAACATTTATTTTGTCTCCTCCTAGCCCTACAGACAAAGTGCCACATTAGGACCTGATACTACTCGCAACCTTTTAATCTGTTTCCTCTGGATCATGAAAAATGCTGATCAGAATCTAATACAGAAATGGATTGCAGACCTTCCATCCATGCAGCTGAACAGGATCTTAGACCTTCTTTTCATTTGTGTCTCATGCTTTGAGTACAAAGTAAGAAAAACATAGATGGTTTTGTTGTCCTGTTTTGTTTGTTTTTTCCTTTACCTTCCATCTGTCTAAGGAAAATTTGTTACTGACAACTTTTAAATTAGTTCTTGTCTTATCTGTGCTGTAAATGGGCAATGTAATTCGGATAAAATGACTAATACTAGCCTTCACGTAACATGCAGCATAAAACTTTGAGGAAGTCCTATGAAGTTGGCTTCAATAGCTTTAAAAAGTTTTCCCTTTCCTGAGGTTTTGAGCAATATTTTTGGTGGGCAATATATTGTCAGTTCCTTTAAGTACTAAGCTGAACACTAATGATCACTTTCTAGATAATAACTGGGACTGGACTCACCCTCTCTGACAGGGTCTGTCTAAAATGGATCAAATGACCTCTCCGAACTTTAGTTTTTCTTTCTTTAGCACTGAGCTACATATTTGTGGTTTTGAGCACTACAGATACCATCTCTTTCCACATCTGCAACATTTTAATTAGCCTTTATATATTAGTCAGTTGTACTAATTGCTTTCTGCCCCCTCTGCAGGTCTGTCCTGTTGTGTCTGGTTCTGGAGATGTAGTTTGGACTCATGTCTAAAGATGGAGATATTGATTGCTGTGACTTCACTTTCAGGGCAAACAAAGCTCAGATAAAGTTAGCACCCAAGTACTCCAGAAGTCACGAGATGTGAAGGCCCGATTGGAAGAGGCTTTACTGAGAGGTGAAGGAGCACGAGGTGAAATGATGAAGCGCTGCAGAATACCAGCTGGTACTTCATACCCCTCTCCCCTCACGTCTTGAGAAGATCTCGAATGGTTGTAGATATAAATTGTTAATTGGGGTTTATCCACTCTCCCCATTTTAATCCATATATTTTTCTCCCACAGTTCTTTACCTTGAAGATCTTTCTTGGTGTTGCTGTGAACAAAAATATCATTAGCTTTCAACCATCCCAGGTGTAGCTAGGGATGAGCTCTTCTCAGGTGAAGAATATGAGGCCAACTCAGAAGCTTTAAGACATTTAAGAAATCATGTTGCTGTCTATCAAGAGCCAAAAAATCAAAGCTATCATTAAGAACAAATTGTTCATAGCAAAAACATTTGTTTCATTTAACAAATGGAATAATCTGTGGTTTGGTCTTTGAAGACATTAAGCAAGCTAATATTCTAAAAATCCTGGATAAAATAAAATGATGGGCTCCTGTCTTTTTGCTAGAGCCCTGAGTCTGTGAAGTTGAATGGGGTTAGTTCTCATAGACTGCTATAGGCATGTATCTCTTTCTCTTGGTGAGTTATCAGGCTTCAGGTGTCCGCTTTGGCATTAATCTGAGTCACATTTGTTGCACTTTTAGGGAATGACAGATCAGTGGGGCTAAATGAAAACTTGCGCTGGAGAAAGGAGCAAACTCAATGGCGGCAGGCAAATGAGAGACAAGATAAGTATGTCATTTAATAAATATATATTGCTTTCATTAGAACCAAGCTGTTTGGGGGTTTTATGTTTTGTTCTTTCTCCTAAAACATTTTGTTGTATAATCAACAGTTTCAATCCTTTCCCTCTTGTATCAAAGTGAAAGAAGTAGAAAATGGTTATGCAGTGGAAGTATCCAACTGTTGCTGTGACACAACAAAGAGATACTTAAATAAGAATTTTGAATAGTTATCTACACATTTTTCTTTTCCTTCTTACTTGCATTATGGTAAATACCGGTTATTGATACAAATTGTATCAACTACTCCAAAGAGTACATACATATATTCGGTATATACATACAGTACTCTGGTGTGTTTTGCCACGTTAAATCAGTGAAGCTGGATTTGACTGCTATGTTAAAATAGAGGACAGTCATTAGCAGGAGTAGAGGAATATGATTCTGTAATGAATGTTTTTCTTGTTGCATATTTTAAGTTACAATGTCTAAGAACATTTCACCCTATCAGCACTATATGGTAGTAGACAAACCACTGTCTAGGTTTGTGGAAAACTGTACTTTTGGGAATGTTACTAACAACATTTCAATGTGATTTGTGCTAAGCTTTTGTAAGATGGAACTTGCTGATTTTCCGTAAATGAGATGTGTCATATGTTCATAGATACTTGCCTGAATTTTGACTAAGTGGGCCACAGTTTGTCAGACACAGTGGCCTCTAACCAGTTAAATTGTTGTGAGCTCCTGTGAGATCCTTCAGCATGTGTGAGTTTCAACTGGGAACACTGGCGTGTGCTGTGTGACAGTTACGTTGTTGTAGCCTCACACTCATCCAGAATTATCACATATATTTTTGCATGCAAGATTGTTAATTTGGAATTCATCCAAATTTTGAAAAAAGAGTCCTTTCACCTTCTGCACTTAGATGGGAAGAGCTGCAGATCCTATGTGTATTTTGATCTGAAAGTAACTTGATTTCTCACAGACAGTTTCACAGAAATCAGAGTGAACCAGTCCTCAATCAGCAGCTCTATGATATCTCTTTATAGTAGTTCAGTTAAACCACTCTAAACAAAACATCTGGTTACATAAGTACAACTCTGCATCCTGTCTAGGCCTTTCCGTTTTGCGCAGCACTGTGGTATATGAGATCTCTGCTCTCATCCTTTTTGGAACTCTTTAGTGGATATGTGCCATAAATAAGGTGTCTGTGGGTAATTTGCAGCACAGCAGGTTTGCACAGGCTGCCACTCAGCCTCACTCAGCCTGCTTCTTTTGAGTCCAGCATCTGCTGCAATTGTAGTGGCAGTTAGTAAGCCGCATGTGTTGTCTAAGAGGATCCATTCAGCGTGGTTAATGTGCAAGACTATGCTGTTCACATGAATTGTTCTGTTCTTACTCATCTTTAGTGATCCCTGGCTTGATTATAACACCAGCCTTTTGACAGGCCCTTCTGTTCTTCCTTGCTTTGAGTCATTGTAATTAATAACTGTATGGCTGCTCTGACATCCTTGCACTCCCCAGAATTATCTGGTTGTGCCCAAAAGGATGGCTCTTTACTTCTCTGGTTTTCTTTGGGATATGACTCCACTGGGCAGAAAAGGTAAGTAAATGCAGAAGAGAAGCTACAGATTTTTAAATCACTCAGGAGTGTGATTTTAAGGGTGTTGCTCCAGCCACAGAAAAGCATTTTAGGAACTTGGTCCCAAGTCAGAGCAGCTCAAACTTTAGGGCAATAGCCTTTTTCTGAGCAGTTTAGGATAAAGAACAAAGCCTCCCCTTTGCGTTTCTTGTGTCGAAGGGATCTCTGAAAATACTCTTTTGCTGGAAACTGCACCTATGCTGGGGTAGGAGAGCTGTGTTCCATGCCTTGTCCTTAAGTCTCAACTAAGGGTATCATGCATTGCCTTAACACCACCTTCTGTCATTCATAAATGTTTTCATCCTCTGTTGAATGGCCTGGGGCACTGCTGTATTGACTCCATAGCTGCTAGATTGACTGCCTTATATTGTCATCTCGATAGTCAAATATTTTAAATTGCCTTTATTAAACACTGCTGCTACGGCATTAAAGCAGTTTTCCATTTGTCCAAGCCTATTGTTTTTATGTTTTTCTCTGAAAATATTAGATCATTTGCCTTTCATTCCATTTTGTGTTTTGTTGTCCTTCTACAAGCAGTGCATTCAGAAGTTACTGCATGGTTTATTGAACAACTGAACATAATACTGAGGGCAAAGTAGCCATTTCATGCTATTAAGGAAGCAGAAGGATCTATCTGAACTATCCAGAGGCCCATTTTTCAGATATCACCTTTGGGACTTCTGTTCTTTGATATCAGCTCTCCTCATTTGTTTCCACAGTTCTTAAAAAAACACCTCTGAACACTTATTTTCATTGTTTATTCTTATGGGATCATTCAGAATGGTATTGTTTGTATTTTGGCTGGCCATCTAACTCCTGGGGTACTCTCTTGTGTGCTTTAATTAGAACTCCATTTTGCAGGACAAAAGCTGAGCTAGATCAAGAAGCTCTGATCAGTGGAAACCTGGCAACTGAAGCTAACCTGATCATTCTCGATATGCAAGAAAACATCATCCAGGTGGGAAACCACAGAGTTTCCTTGGTAGCAATCTCTGCTACCTCAGAAATCAGTGGAAGCAAGATTTATTTCTCCTTTTGTTTCTTAGACAGTGCAAAATATTTTAATTAAGGGTATTCTGTAAAATTGTATAATCTGAAGCGAAGAAAAAAATATTAAAAGAATGACTGCAAAGATGAAATTGCTGTCTGTCTTACACAGTTGCCACAAGCCCCTCTACTGTAGGTCACTGCACTACCATGAATGAAAGGAAAATCTACTACCTTGTCTTCAGTAAATATTGTTGAAATCCATTTCCACTGTGTTACTCTAATCCTGGAGTTTGGAGAGGATGAGAAGAGAAAAACATTTATGCTAGGAATGTATCTGAAGATGCTTGGTAATGTGGAACTGGACTGCTGGATGGCTTTTGGTCCTATTTGAGTGTATGATCCTGTGATACAAAAAGATTTAACCTTGCCTCTTACAGTCAGTGCATGAAAGTGTCTTCCACCTGCATGGGAGCCCTGAAAAGAGATATGCCCCCCCTAGAGCAATGTAACATGCATAACTAACAACTTCTAGGAGTCAGATGCAGTAAAGTTTCACGGGTCACAGCAGTGGAACCATAATAGTTGGTTCTGCTTAGACATGGTCTCCTGGTTTAAAAGAGATGCTCCAAATTCACGGGTGTAGGAACAGTACTGTTGAAGCAACGTGCATATTCATAGACAGTGAGGAGATAACTTGCTTCTTGAAATCCTGTTAGTAGAAAAGTGTTTAGCTACCAGACTCCTGCAAGGTACTGGGAATGATTTTTACATGGCACCACTCAGCACCTAGTCATCCCACTATTTGGGTTGTGGGTTTGATGAGAGCATATCTGTATGTCTGTTTAGTCTAAATGCCCAAGAAAACAGAGCTCGAGGAGGCAAGGGCAAGGATGGTGTTTGCCCACCATTGGATCACTTCCTAACCTGAGGTACATGAAAGATTGGACTGATATTGGACAGAGCTTCAAGAATTACTGCAGAAGCTGATTACTAAAAATGTGTTTTGAAATTCCTCTGCAGCAGGTGTCAATTTATGAAAAAATCTGCAGTCTCTTAACTTTCAGATGTGTCTCACAAATCAGTTCATTGCTGGGTTACCTCATTCAATTACTGTTGTTTTTCTCTCCATGCATAGGCAAGCTTTGCAGTAGAGTGCAGAGACAATCTTTTGGGAGGAGTTTTGAAGGTCCTGGTAAATTCTCTTGGCTGTGATCAGAGCACCACTTACCTCACTCACTGCTTTGCTACACTCAGAGCTCTCATTGCTAAGGTATGATTTTGACATATTTCTGTTTTCATGCTTCAAATCCAGTTATTAGAGCAGCATGTCTAGAGCACAGCTGTGTGCATTCACTTACTACTTTGGCATTCAGTAAATGTTTTATATATGTCAGCACAAATGGCTATCCATGGGGATGTTTGGATGTTAAGGGGCTTCTACAGCTGTTATAAGGCTATTTCACTGACAGAAAAGACAGAATGCAAGATAGAAAGACTGACTCTGAGTAATTGTGTGGTTTTAGCAGTCTATTCTTAAATATAGGAGTTTTACTAAAAAAGGTAGAAAAATCCACCCATTGTATTTCAAACACTTTCTGATTTTAGTTAGGAATACTAATTCCAGGGATTTAACAAATTTTATAAAGTTAAATTAAAATTCTTATGTCATCATCACTAACTTCCAACCAGTTGGGGAGCAGATAAATCAAAAGTAGCCCATCAGAGATCAGGGGGATCATTCTAGGTTTCTACATCTGAGATAGGTTGCAAAATTATAAGTGAATTCTGACATGTAGACAGATTTCATCTTCATTCTGCCTGAATTTTTTTTTAATAATACAAGTCATAAATGGGTTAAATGCTTCATGGGGACACTCTAAAATCTGTTTAAGGTTTGTTCTCCTACAAGGAAAAACAGTTCTACAAAGGAAAAATCCATTAAATATATTTTTCCCTACAATATACTAAAATGCAAATAGCAAACTGGATACTCCTGTACAATTAAAGCCTGTCTGCTGTTAAGAGCAGATTGGCTGACAAAGCCTAATTACAGGATAGATATCTGAGTAATTATGAAACTCGTGTTTTCATTGCACTTTATCTTTGAAAGCTAAATTCCAATTACAATAATGAATTTTGTGAGGCAATCATTATTCTCACTGAAATAGATCTTCTAGGTAAGCTGACTCAGTTCTGTATTTTATGAAGCAATTATTCTAATAATTTCTATTATACTGTAGGTATATAGATGTTGTTTTGCAAGCAAAAATGGTAGAATCCTCTGCCATCTGGTTTGTAATATATATTAGCCATAAAACAGTGTGATAATGCAGTGAAGAACAGGGAAATAGGTCTGCAAATGAGAAATAATATCCTGTGTTCTCGCACCTTTATCCATCCCAAGTATGTAGATATGGTACTGGCACATCTGTGCTGTCTATGATGTGTTTCTTAGGGCAGACGTCGTGCCCCCTGGCTGTATAGTTTGCTAGATGCATTGTGGAGGAGCTGTAAAGGAGGGTCTGGCATGAAGTGGGCATGGACAATGTTAAGTTGTGTGCCACAGTTAGAGGAAGAAGAAGACAGAGGGCTGGGAAGGGTAGGTCATTAATACAAAAAGCTAGCAATTGGTCCTTATGCTTAAGTTGGTATTTACATTATTCATCAGCCATAATATATTCTGAAGATAGCAGCCCTGTATGCTTCTAAGAATTCTGCAATATTTCATCTTTTCAAAAGCTCCTAAAGCCAGGGGACTCTCAGAAGATTTTTTTTCATTCTCTGTCTGTCACTCTTTTTCAAAACACAAAGACTGTTTTCAAACCCTTATTCTCTGTAGGAAAGCTTGAAAATGGAACCTGTAGCAATGACCAGAAAAGAGAGTAATTAATGTTTTCTTCTCTATCACTCTTAGTTTGGAGATTTCCTATTTGAAGAGGAGGTTGAACAGTGTGCTGACCTGTGTCAAAGAGTTCTTCACCACTGCAGCAGCAGCATAGATATTACACGGACTCAAGCCTGTGCCACTCTTTATCTCCTCATGAGATACAGCTTCAGCTCCACCAGTGTAAGATTTTGAGAACAGCAGTGTATTTTGTGCTGCCTTTTTTCATTTGAAACTGAAACTGAAGTTGCAGTAGCAAATAGAATACATCTGCAGGTGAATGGTCAAGTGTTATGCTGTTTCACACATTTGAGCCAAAAGAAGTGGTAGGTGTGTAGGGGGAAAGCAATTCCTATTACTGATTTTTTTTTTTTTTTTTTAGAAAAACTTTACTTTTTCTACAACATCTGTAAGTGCCTCTTCAAATGGAACACCATTAGAACTCAGATAGCAATGACTATAAAGTGCATAAGTAATCTTCATTTTTGCCTGTTCAGTTTTTTTTTTTTTTACTCCTATGCAAGAACTACTAAACCTAGACTTGTTACTTTAAAATGTAAAAAGTGTTGGTTTTGCAGGAGGAAAATATGTCTCTGAGACACCATGATCAGCAAGGCTTAGTGCATCACCAGGTGATGTGCCAGACCTTGGAGGCATTTTGCTTCCTGGACCTGTTTCCAGGATGTTTTTCCCAGTCCTGCTTCCTCTCCTTCTCCTTTGTGGGTGGCCCAACCTATGCACCCACTGGCCTGCGCAGAGGGTGAAAGAGGTGTTTCTGATTTCCCTTTGTCTCAGACAAGCATAGGTATTCCAAGAAACATTCTTGCCCCAAAGTACAGACATGTCAGAATTAGGGAACTTTGGCTTTGATGCATCAGAGACCACCTGTGTGAGCAGTGAGTTTAATGCACTTGGTGTGGGCAGTAGAAAGTGGGTTTGGTTTCTATAGTAGACAGAGATGTGCGAACTGATATGCATTCATATTTTAATCTTTGTTCTGAAGAATTTTGCAAGAGTGAAGATGCAGGTGACCATGTCCCTAGCCTCCCTGGTTGGAAAATCACCTGAATTTAATGAGGAATTCCTTCGACGGTCCTTACGAACAATCTTAGCCTATGCAGAGGAAGATGCGGATATGCAGGCAACTCCATTTCCCACTCAGGTCAAACCTTTCATTGCATCTGGAGCTTTTATCAGGACTTTTCATATAGGAATGTGTTTGGAGCAAGTCCTAGATCTTGGTCTCCTAAAGCAAAGAAGATAAGAATGTAGAGGTTATTGTGTCAGGTTACTTCTAACACAGGAATAAATAGGGAGAAAATGGAGGACATATGCTTTAGAATAAACCTTTTAAGAAGTTCCATTCAAATCACATTACAAGAGAATCATCCTTACAAGTGGCATCCTGAAAACTTCTCTTCCTTTGTCAATTCATAGTGAAGCAGCAACAACAATAATGAAGAACATTTTAGGCAACTGTCAGCTGCTTTTCTAAAATTGCAGTAACTCAGCTTATGCTGAAGACTTACAAAAACATCTGTTTTATTATCAGATCACAGATCAGCTAAAGCTGAACTCCATTAGCACGCAGGCTTGGGATTTTTTTTCACACAGAAATAAACATGTCGAAGGATTCCAGCTCGTTTTGATTAATTAAAATGTGCCTATAAGATTCTCTATGTCAGCAGTCTTTGCTACCTGGAATAGAATTGGGAAAATATATTTTGTATCAATTCAGCATCCTGACATTGCCTTGGGTAAGAGAGACTAAAAAAGAGTAATATTATCTGGTGCAGGTGCAGTTATTTTTGTAGAAGGGAAAAAGTAAACACCTGAGAAATACATGTTGATCCTTGTATTACTGCAGGTAGAGGAGCTGCTGTGTAATCTGAACAGTATCCTGTCAGATACAGTGAAAATGAGGGAATTTCAGGAAGATCCAGAGATGCTTATGGATCTCATGTACAGGTGAATCTATTTAGCATTGCTACTAAGGAAATTCTATAGTGAGGTGAGTAGGACAGGCTTTGGACGAACCATCTAGTTGTTGTGATTGTGCGAATTCCAGCTTCAGCACAGCCTGATCTGTCACAGGAGGCTGAGGCTGTGGGAGTGAGTGTGTTGCACTGGAACCACTGGGAGGTGGGTATAGACTTGGGAAAGGGTGGGAGTCAGGGACTAATGGACACTGAAGAGTCTTGGGTTCAGCAGTTTTACTCTCCTCATAGTCCTTGTGTGTTTTGCCTACCCCTGCTCTGTGCTTAGCGAATCATAGAGCATAAAGATAGTGATGTCTCATTGCATTTAAGCCAGGTGGGGAGTTACAACGAATTACATATTCTTTATATTATTATATATAATGTGAATATGTTATTATACATAAAGTAAATGATATAATGTGGGGGTTTTGTTATTTGAGAGGAGGTGATCATTCATAGCTATTTTCTGCCCTGTGTTGTTAGAATTGCCAAAGGATACCAGACATCACCTGACCTGAGGTTGACTTGGCTGCAGAACATGGCAGAGAAGCACACCAAGAGGAAGTGCTACACAGAAGCAGCCATGTGTCTTGTCCATGCTGCAGCACTAGTGGCAGAGTACCTTAGCATGCTTGAAGATCGAAACTATCTCCCAGTGGGCAGCGTCAACTTTCAGGTAAGAAAAGGTTCCCAAGCTCTGACAGCGTAAGGCTAGTTCTGGTAAGTGCATTTCTTCTTATGTTAAGCAGAGCAGAAGTGCGTTTATGAGGAGGAAAAGTTAATCTGTCAAAGTATCCATCACCAGTCTCAGTAGGTTGTTCCAATGATTTATACTTACTTTTAAAACTGGTAGTTTAGTATCTGGCTATCTCTAGCTTCTATTTCCAACAGCTGCATGCTACAATCTTTCATTTGCTAAGCAGAACCCCTCTATTATCACATACCTTTTCCTAGTTACTTACTGACTGTGGCAGATGCATCTTTCAAACTTCCTTTACATAATCTAGGTAATTTGAGCTACTTGGTTCTTTCAGACATGTTCTCCAATTCTTTGACTGTCAACCTGTCACTAACCAACACTCTTAACAACACAATCACTATTTTCTATACATAGCCACACCAAAGTCGGGTGAAAATGTCCCGTAACTTCTTTCAGCCTGGCAGTATCTTAGTTTCTCTCTCCAAAGACTCTGCTGGTTCTTTTGGTATTGTTGAGCTCTTTAGTGAGTAACACATGGATCTTTTCCAGAGAGTTTTCCTGTTTTGGATTTGGGTTTTTTTTCACTCTTCTTTTCTACATCATGTAGAGGAAAGCATAAATCTTTGTTGTTAGACTTCGACATTTTGCAGATATTTATATGTTGTTTATCAGATTATGCAGTTTTAGTTACCCTTAGCTGAACTGACTTCACATTCAACTTCAGTTATTTTACTGCTTTTTTCATGTTATTAAAAATAAAAATGGCCAAACCCTTAAAATATTCCCATGTGCTGATGACTCCTCCTTTATTACTATGTACTAGCCATATCTAGCATGGGGCTGGGCATCACAGCAAAGCCCCTTGTCTTTACATAAGTGTTTCTTTTCCTTAAAGAAAACTAGGCTTGTGAGGTCCAAAATTACTGCTGGTGATACATACATGTGGCAAATTATATGTTGTGTGTATTATCCAAGGAATATACAAAATTCTTCAATATGAAAGGCAGATCAAGGCAAGAGGTGGGTGGGGCATGTCCACTTTGCCAAGATCATCCAAGAACAAGATTTACGTTACGAAGGCTGTCTCCTGCTGGAATGTGTGGTCTATAAAATACAGAAATACATGTCTGACATTAATTCTTGCAGGTTTAAAGGCAAATAAAAGATAATTAGTGATTGTGACTTTCTTCGTTACTTTCATAAATAAATCACTCTTCAGGACTCCTGTGCCTTTGTTACAAACAAGCACACACCAAAGTCCACATGCCGTTCTGTAAAAATAGTCCTTAATGGCTACTGTTGTGGGAATGAAAAATCAGAAACTGAGCTGCATCATGGGTTGTATGAGTTGTCCTCATACTGTATGGGTTGTATGAGGAAGAGCTGTAACTCTGGTTGAAGTCACATCAGGCTGTTGGGTGAAAAGTGGCATGGATGTGCTAAACCACGCTGCAGTTTTCACTGTGGCTGAAATTCAGACTTATACTTAATTCCTGCAAATGCTGTCCTGAGTTTTGTGCTCAACCTTCTAATGGAGCCTATGTGATGTGCAGACTAGACACTGTGATGGCCATGTGGTTGGAGTAGATTTCATCCAGGAAGAAATAAATACACCCACAAAACCCAGGGAGGGAAGTCCACATTGACAGTGATGTGTGGTGACAATTCTTTATCTGAAATCCGATCAGTAGTAACAGCCCTCAGTGTTTTTGCCATTTTATAAAGGTGCCTTTAAGGACTCAGCTAGCTAGCCATCTAGTATCTGCCCTGCACTCAGACAGATTGTCTTTGCCAGTTTCTGCTGAACTGAAACATTATAACACTAATTGAACTTCTTTTAATTACTATCAAATAGAAGGTTAGCATTTTTGCTACTGTTGAAAGTTACAAGTGCTAGTACCATACTGTATCTACACACTTCAATGTTCATTTATGTGTATTTCTATGTATTATAAAATTTTATATATTGACTCTACCAGTGTCATTCATTCAAAGATATCCTGAAGAACTGTAGACATGTTCTTTCATGTTCTAGAATCTCAGAGAGTGACTGACACTGTGCACTTTATCTGGTTTTATTTAAATACACAGTAACTTCAACAAGAGCAAAGTAAATTTTGTAGGATCAAGGTATAATATGGCAGAGGCTGAAACAAGAAGCAGCATTCAATTACAGTTTTTAGAGCACTATTGTCTATGTTCTCTTCTGCTTGCAAAAGTCAAATTAGCAACTTGAAAGTTCAGCTCCTTCAAGCTAGTGGCAGGAGGTCAGGGCTGCAGCTTGGAATTTCCCAACCCCAGATGCCAGCAGCAGGAAGGGCACTTTGGTTGTGTGACCCCTGTGGCGTGGGAGATTGAGCTCATTGTACCTCCATGAAAATCCAGCAATCACAGTGGAGAGCAGTTTGCAATCTAGAGGAGTCTGCTGTTTAAACCTAACCTGAGGCAAGAAAGTTTAGGATTCTTGTAGTGAAACTCCCGATCTGCCGACTGCAGACATTCAGGATGTTACATCCACTTCAAAATAAAATTTAACTGTGTATCCCCTGGCTGCATTTGTGTAATCTCATTCATCTTCCCATCACGTAAATATGTTGAAACTATTTTTGCCTCAATTTTTCTGATAGCCTGTTGATCTAGGTTTCTAATTTCCCTGCTCTGATGTATTTTAGAACATCTCACCCAATGTCCTGGAGGAATCTGCTGTTTCAGATGATGTTTTGTCTCCAGATGAAGATGGTATATGTTCTGGGAGGTATTTCTCTGAAAGTGGCCTGGTAGGGCTGCTGGAACAAGCAGCAGAGCTCTTCAGCACGGTGAGCACGGGTCAAAAATTATCAGGAGATGGAGTGGGGCTATCTGGGCCAGACTTGTAACGTATTTTCCTGCACATGGGGAAACCAACTCTTACTGTTGAATCAGGCTCAATGCTGCATTACAAAAAAGGAACAAAGAAACATGTTATGGCTGACTCAATCTTGTCTCAGCCACATTGGCTAAGACAGGCTTTTCAGGTAGCTTAGCTCAGCCATATGTCTACCTCTACTATGCAGACTACAGGCAGCATCATCAGAAAGTGATTGTCTTTGTCATGAACCAAGCCTTTTTGTTGGTATTTTTATAGGATTGTACATTTAAGAAAAAGATCTTGCTTAAACTGTAGATTTAGAAAGCATGTAAGGGTTACTCCAGTGCTTTTATGTAACATAAAACCACCAGCCTCATAATCTACATTTACAATGTAAAGTGTCATGATATTAATACTCAAGTAGCACACCATATTGCTGTAGTGCAAAAGAGCATATACGATTCAGTGTCTCTGAAGGTATCATTCAGGTTCCTTTTGTCCAGGTGCATCTTTGGTTGCCCTGAAGCACACATGCTAAACAAATCTATTTCCTTCTGCTCACCTGTGTTTCTAAATCTTCTAGCCCTAAGTAAAAACCATATTGCTTTACACAGGAATTTGGGCTCAGGAGCCCAACAGATCAGAGATCCAAATTAGATCCACTTTGCTCTTAGTAGCTAAGAACTACCCATTTACTACTACTAGTTTTGAGAAAGCTAAAACAGGCAACATAGCAGATTAAAAGATGAGTCCTGTAAATCCCCTTTTTAGCTGGCTGTTGATGAAGATCTTTTAGTTTCTTTTCAGAGTGCATAAGGACTCATGTCTTTCCTTCTCTTCCTACCCTCCCTCCCGCCAACCCCCTTTTTTTTCCCCTTTTTCCTCCCAAGGCGGGGTTGTATGAAACTGTGAACGAGGTGTACAAAATTGTCATCCCCATTCTGGAAGCACATCGAGACTTCAGGAAGCTTACCTTGACGCACAGCAAGCTACAGAAGGCTTTTGACAGCATTATTAATAAGGTACTGGTGAGGCAAGGCACTGCTAGCAAGACACGTTGCTGGGTGGCAGTGTTTATTTAAGAGTGTTGATAATAAACTGTTCATGTGAAATAGATCCATTCCCTTTTCCTGACAAAAGCTTCCATCTGCTACCTACAAAGGGTAGTCTACATTGAAAAGAAGCTCTATCTTCCCTGTATGAATAGCTGGTTCACAGTTAGAGGAAACCAGCTTAACAGATCAGACTTAAATAAGAACATACCTGGCCACATCTGTTTAAGAAAAATAACTTTATTGTCAGTGAACTAGTGTTTTCAGTTAAAAAACAAAAGAAATACAAAAATCTGGCTGAATTCTCAGCACTCGTACTTCCCCTTTCTCTATCTTTCTCCAGAAGAATCTTACTGCTGAGTCCAGTCAGTTTCAACTCTTACCAATTCTCATTGCAAATTTTGTATTTTGTTAGCATGTATCCAGTGGAACTGAAAAATAGTAAGTTACTTTGGTTTGCAAAAGTCGTTTCATGATTGGCCCTAATTTCAGATTTCAGTCCAGTGCCACCTTAATTTTTATCCTTTCCTTTATGAAGTTGTGATTCTAATCCATCAGCACTGATATTACATAGAACTGCCTCTGAAACAGGGAAAACGTAGGATTAGTGGGTTTTCTTGTACATCAGTTAGGGAAAAAAAGCATCTAAATACTACAAAATTGACATAAAAATAAAAGTATTTATAAATTTTCTTTTTTCTTTTTATAAATTAGGGTCAAAAACGAATGTTTGGAACTTACTTCCGTGTTGGTTTCTATGGATCCAAATTTGGGGACTTGGATGAACAGGAATTTGTTTATAAGGAACCTGCAATTACCAAACTTCCTGAGATTTCTCACAGATTAGAGGTAAAGAAAAAAACCACTGTGCTGATATTATCTCTAATGTTATATTATGCTTTCTGTAGAACCCACACAGTTCTAATAGTATCACTGCTGTATAAAAATCAGCAACTAACTGATTTGTACCATAGATTATTTCCTTTGTGTACATCCTTTGCACTATAGCCCTTATATACAGCATAATTATATGATACTCTCTCATGAGGCCGTATCTCTAATGGGCAGGCCTGTAATATATTGAATTCTTTGATCTGAGCATGCCAAATATTTGTTTTGGTATATTTTCAGTATTTTCATGGAGCTGCAATGTTGCTTTCTGCTCACTTTACCTCAAATTCTGCTTTTTTGTGATCAACTCACACTGATCTATGAGGAAGATGCCTTACCCTGGCCAGTTGTGCTTCATGAAGCAGCATATTGATTGGACAGAGCCCAGAAACTGTCATGGTTACTTGTTTCTCCTGGAGACATACAGATCATTAGCATTGTATTAAGGACAAAAAACACCTCAGTATAATTCTGTTTCCTTTTCAGGGATTTTATGGCCAGTGTTTTGGGGAAGATGCTGTAGAAGTGATTAAGGACTCTGCTCCTGTAGACAAAAGAAAGCTGGATCCCAATAAGGTAAGGAAATACTACTGGAAGTGTTGAGGAATAGAAGAAGAGAGAGGGATGCCCTTGAAGCGTTCACGATCAAAAACTATGGCACCAAAAAGACCCCAGCTTGGCTGCACCTCTGTACCCAGCGATGTTTGATAGCTTCAAAGAGAGTGTGAAAATTTTAGGTTCTGTTTTCTGGTCCCTCCACTAGCTCTGATCCCCAGGGCTAAGCTGTGTCCTCCCCAGAAGTGAGTTTTGTCAGCTGTAAGAAGTGAAAGAGCCCTGAAGGATTTGCAGCTCTGTGCTTTTCCAGTCTATGCTTAGCCCATGGGAACTATGGGATATTTCACACTTGCTTTGTAAAGCACTGTAATGATCCTTCTGTTTTTCCTCAGGCATACATACAAATTACTTTTGTGGAACCCTATTTTGATGAGTATGAAATGAAAGATAGGGTAACCTACTTCGAGAAGAGCTTCAACCTCTCTAGGTTCATGTACACTACGCCTTTCACGATGGATGGGCGCCCCAGAGGAGAGCTTAGTGAGCAATACAAGAGGAACACCATCCTAACCACAATGCATGCCTTCCCCTACATCAAAACCAGAATCAATGTCATCCAAAAAGAAGAGGTAAATGGATCTTGAGGACAGATCTAATTTCTTAGGAGCTGAAGGTATTGCTGCATGGGTAGATTTTCACATTCTGTGCTTGGAAGGCAAAAAGAAGGCTGAATTTCTCAGATATTAATCTGATAAACAGGAATGGCATAACTGGGTAGAGAAATATAAGATGGGTATTTACTACGGAGAAGAGAGGATAGTGAGTGTGTATTCTCATTTTGAGCTGGTAGGAGAATGTGTGGGACTGTGTTTATGGCTGTACTTCTGGCTGACAAAGTACAGTCAAAGAACCAGAGTGGGCTTAGAGCTGGTTTAATTGACAGGGAAGCTTTGTACAGGTAGAAAGTACAAAAGCAGTTCACATGTGAAGCCAGTAACTTAAAGTAATAATGAATTTATGCAAATGGAGAGACAAACGCACATCCTGTTCTTGCAAATCCAAAGACGTCAAACAGATGCAGCATCATAAGCATTTAGACTAAACACAGTCATACTGGATTTCACAACTACTTCTTTTGGCCAGATTTAGAACAGGTCAACTGCATGCATGATTCAAGTAATGATGCCTGTTTTCTTCCACTTCCATTAGTTTATTTTAACCCCAATCGAAGTTGCTATTGAAGATATGCGGAAAAAAACACAGGAACTAACTGCAGCCACAAACCAAGAGCCACCAGATGCCAAAATGCTCCAGATGGTTTTACAGGGCTCGGTTGGAGCCACTGTAAATCAGGTAAGGAATCCAAATAAGCTACATGTAGAATTTCTGCATACTTTTCTCATAATGTTTTCTTCTTTGCTCTTATCTTTTGCACCAAAAGAAGTACATCTAATCAGACACATTTAGTCACAATGTGAATTTTAACTTCTGGTATTTAGTCATTTTATGCTGTTCATTTGGTGAAAGTGCTCATGGCAGTGCTGTCTTGACTGTAGGTGCAGAAACTGACAGAAATCTTGTAACTGCATCCAAGGATTTTCCATTTTTAGTGCACCAGCCGTATCAGCCATTTTGTTCACTCCAAGTGTATCCTTGAGGAGTGGGAATAACAACAGCTCTGCTGTGGGACCATCACAAACACCTAGTTTCACAGAAAATACATCAAGTCAGGACCCGAGTGCCCCCCCTCCCCAAAAGCTGAGATGCAATAATTATAAATATGCCTGATAACAAAAACAAACAAAAAAAAAAAAAAAAAAAAAAAGGAAAAAAGAGGCATTAAAAATAATTAAAATGAAAGAATTAAAACATAACTGAATGAAAACTTGACATTATCCACAGTTTCACAGAGCTTGGTTTCTTTGCCAACAGCCCAAATACTCGATTTCTCCAGATTGTTCATCAAACAAAGCCCCTGGTCTTAAGTAACACATTGCTATAAGCTTTGGAAAGAGTGGTCCTTTCCTACACTGGGCTTATTTAACTCCATTGATGTCTTGTAATGCCACACATAGGCGGCGCTGTGTTTCTCTCGTGTAACCATGTTTGGCTGTAGAGCTATCCCAGCTCTTCTGTGCTGAGCAGAATTTTTCTGTCACCTTTTATGTGGGGGTGGAAGAGCAATGAAAACAGGAGAGGGATAAAATATGGGCGAAAGCTCTGCTTGCCAAACGAAAAATTGGGGTAGGGGCAGGGGGAACAGTGGAGCAAAATATCATGCTGTTATGATGACTATGCATAGTTTTCTTTCATAACTTGGCTCGTGAAACAGCAAAGAGCTTAACCAAACATGTGGCCTGTTTTCAGTCTAAGGAAGTGGTTTTGACGTTTTCTTGTATTGCTTCTGTAAGGGACCGCTAGAGGTAGCACAAGTGTTCCTGGCGGAAATTCCAGCAGACCCCAAACTTTATCGACATCATAACAAGCTGAGGTTGTGCTTCAAAGAGTTTATAATGAGGTCAGTAAAACAAAATTGGAACGTTGAATTTCATTAATAAAGCAAATACTCACAACAATACAGTGATAGTATGACTGTGTAATTAATTATACACATTAGTGTCATGAATCCTGGCATCCCACGCTTCAGGCAGTTGATCCAGACTTCTTATCTCTGCTTCATCGTTAGTGTTTTGTCAGGCTTTGCAACCCTAAGGAGAACAAATTTTAACACTTCACTTTTTATCTTCTACCATGATACAGAAACCAAGCATTTCAGACTGTTGCCTTGGTTTTATTTCTATCAAAATGACATTTTTATGTAAGGAGGTGTTTATAAGAAAATATTTCACCCTGTCAAGCCAACACATTGGTAGTGATAGACACAAAAGGCCTTTGCTCTAGATATTCTTGTAAATCTTAACAGGCATATTACACAGTTCAAACAAAGCATAATTGCTGAAGGATGAGAAGGTACAGCCTCTGCTCTCAGTTGTTACCACTGCATCTGTTTATAGTAAATAGGCAGGTAGCTCAGCATTCTGTAGTCATTAATTTTTTTTTTTTACTAGCTCGCTCATGCATTTTTCATGTCTTAAAAATATCATATCAATTTGTGCACTTGGAAAGGACACAGTTTCTTATTAGTTCATTATCATTATGGATGTGACAAATTACCGGAGGAATGCCTAGCCCAGAGAAGCTGGCTCTTTGGCCATTCAGATTACCTAACACAAAGTTAATGAGTTGAACAACAGAAGTAGGTGATACATGTCATTGTCTTTTTTTTCCTTTTCTTTTGCCTAGGTGTGGTGAAGCAGTGGAGAAAAACAAACGCCTAATTACAGCTGACCAGCGGGAATATCAGCTAGAGCTCAGGAAGAACTATGGGAAGCTGAAGGAGAACCTTAGGCCCATGATTGAGAGGAAGATTCCAGAACTATACAAACCTCTAGTGAAAGTCCATAGCACAAGGTACAGTTACAGCAGGATTATCTCTTGTAGCTGTACAAAAATATGTCATTTTTGCAAGGAAGAAAGGGAATTTTACTGACAGCTGAAACCAGATTATAATATACAATGACAATTTCACATTTGATTAAAGAAGTCTGAGGACTTCCGCTTGAGCTGTGTTTCTCAAGCTGCTCCTTTCTGGGGTAGGGGATTTGTCTAATTTTAATGCATCATTAGAGAAGACTTTCCTTCTCCTTAACAAAAGAAAGATCTTGCCAGTTCTTTGACATTTGAAGCCTGGAAGAAGACAGAATGGGTATTTGTTTGTTTTGAACCTGTGGCACCATGTGGTGTTAGCCAGCATGAAGCAAGAGTGATCCTTTCACTCCCTGATAACACAATCTGATTTAGTCCCATGACTGAAACACAGTAGCCTTAACTTATGTCCTTATGAATAAACACCTTTTCACAAAGCCACTGTGTCTAGTGTAGGGTAGGAGTACTGAGCTGCCAACAAGTAATACATTTCAGCTGATCTTTTCACAAGGCAGGTATTTTTTGAGTTCTTTTAATTTGCCAGCTTTATTTATGGATATATTTCATTGCAGGGAATCATTCCGTAGCCACAGTTTTAGGAAGTACGATGCCCAGACTTCTTCTCAAAGCACCTAAGGACTCGCTGCTTTGGCCAAGGAAGAGCTTCATGCTGCAAGCCAGAAGTGATAGAGTCTTCAGCATCTATGAAATCAGAAATCTTTCACAAGACAACATGTGCACTTTCTGGACAGCATGCAGAAAACATTTACAGAAGATCGCTGAATGAAGAAGACTGGGGGATTACTCCTAATCAACTACATCTCATGAGGTTGAGATGGGAAGAAAGGGGATATTTTTTAGATACTTTTGCATATGTTGTAAAATAATCACATAATGCATGGGGGGTGGACCATTACAGTGGTCAGTAGCATGAGATCAGTCACCACTAGCTAACAGACACAGAACTCTGTGTGGTTTGGTTAAGGAGTTACATGAATCCAAATAACATGTCTAAGGGATGCTGCCAAACTATATCTATGGTCGTTTTCCAAGACAGCATTTATCCATGTGCTTTTGGCAATGGAGGACATTGTGCAGGTTAATCCCATGCTTAAATACTGTCTCTCTAAGGAGGGAGAGCATGGTGCCCTGTTCAGTTTTTGCTGAGCTAGACCTAGAAAACAATAATTTCCTCAATCACTTTCTGTTGCCAGTTTCTATCACAGTCTTTAACTGTGGGGAGAGTTCTGCACAAGTTTCCTCAACCAAGTGTGGAATGCAAGAAGTAGCCATTTATAATTCTTACAGATTATCTAAATTACTACTTGACATGCAGTTGAATTTCTTAGTCAGTGTCATGTTAGGCAGAGCTAACAAGCAATAGTTTAAAAAGCCAGCGCTAGGCTATGAGTGATTCTTTTACTACACACTGCTCTTACATAGGTAATGTTATCCAAAGTTAACCACAGACGCACACAGGATTTCCTGCAAAGCACCTCACTCAGGCTTTACTGCATCTTAGGAGATAGTTTATAGTACCTAATGCATAGTCTTTTCTGAACCCTGAGCAAACATTTTACTGAATACTCTTTACATCACTTCCCTGAAGTAAGAAAATACTATTATAATTTTGCAGATAAGAATGTAGAGAGAGAGAGAGAGACTCTGGAGCTCACACAGTGAGGCAATGGCAGAGCCATAATTTGTATTGTGACCGTGCTTAACATGTAAAGTTAGTATTTTGAAACAAAGATCCACTTCCTTCCCTCCACCTTTTCAGGGTTTTGGAAAATTGGTTCAACCCGCTGGCCCAAACACAGAGTTTAATGTTGAAGTTAAATGAAGTGGTGGGATTAAGTTTTTCCTTTGTAGTTCTGTTTAGAAAATTACAATGAACTGTCTCAAAGCTGTTTCCATGTGTTTCTGAATGCAAAGCCTCTTTGCTCTGAAAGTATAGGGGAGATTGAGGCTGTTGCTTTTAGTGGAAACATTTTGACTTTTTATGGTCATCTGCTGCCTTGCCACTTGATAACAGGAATTTTCCCAACACTTTATTGAAATCCGAGTGAATCCAGTTTTGATTGTGCTATATAATTCACAGAGATGATCAAACAAGGCAAGATGTGGAAATAAGTGAAATTAACTCTGTACTTACACAGCACTTGGAGTTTAAGAAAGTATTTCCTTTCTCATTCATAGCATTGTTAAATGAAATAATCAGGAATAAGTACTCTGTGATTTTGAAGTGAACCCATCCAAAGTAAATAGACAAAAGGTATCACAAGCTCAAAGAAAAACATGCCTCCATGACATCTCTGTAGTAAAGTTGCTTTCAAATAATTCTAAATAGTTAAGATTATTCATTTCCCAAAGCTCTGAAGCTAGGAGATCTCTGCCTATCAGAACCTAGCCCCTTATCTGCTGTTTTTAACAGCCTGTTTGAGAGGAAGGTCTGAATACTGTCATCTATCAACCACATTATCCAACCTCGTTGTTTACAAGATTCTTATCCCTTACAGCCTAAATAACAGAAACTTCAGGTAAACAAAAACCCCTACAGGTGTACATGCTGCTAGGTAAAAGTAATGAAATGTAATCGATTCTATGATTCTAGGAAATGCTTCATATTGTGTGGTCCTTGAACTGAAGCAATACTCAGGATACGAATACTGAAGGATTCTTCACTCACAGTTTATAAGCTGAGCATCCCTCAACCAGCTGGCCAGTCTTGCCCTCGATTTGTAGCTCGTGTCACCCCTTCTGCATATGAAAAATGGTTTGTACATTTCTTTCAAGAGCTGAACTATCTGAAATGTAAATTTTCTACCTTATGGTATTCATTTTGCAATAAAGTGACTGTTTCACAGGATGTTCTGAAGTGCATTGGTGTTGCACCTTATATCTCAGTAGAATCCATGTATAAAGAGTCCATGCCAGCTGTGAAAAGACCAATCACAACACCTAGAAGTGTAAATTAGCCTGTCAGCATGTTTTGAACCTGTTTAAACAGTCAAGATGGGTGCTTTTGGTCAACACTACTGATCCTATATGGGCAGCCTTAATGCTAGATTTCCTGGTTTGCACAACAGCAGCTGTTGAAGGGAGCACATCTTTCATACTGAACTGAAAAAAAAACCATGCTCAAGGCTGCAGCAGGTGATGGACTGAACAGACACAACTCTTGAGTGGCTGTAGTCACATTTGTACCACTTAAAGAGAAATTCAGTGTTGTCTGGGTTACACAACCTCTCTTGGGAAGCTAAGCGCCTCATTAGGTTTCTCGCTGAAGTGAAGGAAAAATAAAAGTCAACTTTTTTTTTTGTCCCTTTTATCTGGTTGACATCTCATAATCTCAGATATTTCAGAGAGGGGAATTAAAGCTTAGCTGATTTAACTTCAGCTAGAGTTCTTTCAGAGGTTATAATCTCCCAAAGCAGTGTTTGTTATGAAAATGAAGCACGTGATTACTGTGGTTTACGGCGTTACAGTGCTGCTGCCTTCTGATAGACAGGAATGGGCACAAGGAGTGTTCACGGGATGTTGCCATTACTACTGAATCTGGGAGACAGGAAATTTGGGGAGCAGTTGCATATGTTTCAACCATCCTTTAAACTGTTTGAATAGAGCAATTAAAAAATAGTGAACAAGTCTTGGTAAGTCATCTCAGGTTAGGTAATGCTTGGTTCTTATCAGTACCCTGAATGGAGAAGGGGCCCCTATGGAAAAAGTCCTTTGTGATTATGTGAATTAAGGCAGTGCCCACTCACAGTATGGCTCAGTTAGTGCTTGGAAGGTAACAGTAAAATCTGGGATTCATTAAATGCTTGACACAGTGAATTGAACGTGTTTCTGTGACTCCTTATGTTCTCTGTCAGGAATTGGTTTAAGTGAAGCATTTTTATTCAGAAAATGACTGTCTTCCAAGTGTTCCTGGGAACAACAAAACCTGAAGAAGTGTTTTGCATACAGTGTAGTCACTCACCACTGTTTGGTAAAAAAATGCAGAAAACAACCTAAATGTATTTAGCTGATCAAACTAAAATCCCAAAGACCCTCATTACAGTCTTCTCTAGGATTAGGTTAGAAAGCCTTGAAAGTTGTAACATTTTGTCCTGTTCATCTGTTTTAAGCTATCTGCCGCTTTGTAGCCTTCAAAACAAAATTTTTCCTTTAGGAACAAAAATACAATGTTGAATTCTACTTCCCTGCCCTTCTTCCCCCTACCCCTCCTCCCCCAGCCTGAATTTCTCCCATTGAATTTAAGCAGCATATGCTGTGGTGTCCTGAGCAAAGCATGCATGTAGTCATGATTATTAGGCAGGTGAGCTATTTATAAGCTATGTACGTTCTCAATGGAAAGAGTTGTGAGAGGAAAAGATTGGTATATACTTGCTTAAATACTGATGTACAGAATTAAAAGAGACCTGAATGCAAACGTAAATTGTTACACACCTTTTTCCCTATGCTGTAAAATCAATTTTATGGTTTTGTCTGTCGATGTAATACTTCTTTTAGAACTATTTATTTTTACAGGAATAATTTTTTTCCTTTATCTGCCTCTAGCTGTGGAATATTTCTAAACATGTGTTGGATGCCTACTGGGACTGCTGAAATGCAAATTGCAAAGAAAGTTTAATAACACAGGAACAAAGTTTTCCAGCAGGATGGCAGGAGGATTATGCCTTGAACAAATATCTGTGAAACAACCAGAAAGGAGTAATTCCTACCACACATTTCTGAATGTGCCAAATGTGAGCATCTGTACAAATTTCTGTTCCCCAAGGAGAGCTCCATGAAAAAAAAACATATCAGAAAAAGAAAGCTTAGCACTGCTAATGAGTCTAGAATTTGAAAGTGCCAGAAAGGTATCTTAAACCTCAAGCAAACAAATGTTTCTGGGTTTAACAAAGAGTAAAGAAAGGAAGTAGGTGCAAAACCATATCCTTTCCTTCTTTGCAGCTCAACTTTACAAGAAAAGAACAATCCTTCTGCAAGTATCAAAGAAAGGTTGGAAGTGTTCCCAAAGGATTGTGTTCCTTCTTGAGGAAGGCTTTAAATTCTGGGCTCAAACCTAAACCCTTGGGATGGCATTTTTCCCAGTGGGGGGAAAGGGAGGGGTAAAGGAAGGATAAGAGCAAGGGAAGGATAAGGGTGAGGGGAGGGGGAGGGTAAAGGGAAGTGACTACCAGCAAGAACAGCTTTACAAAAATTCATCTGATAGCTCTGGCCTCAGAAGTAGTAGATTTCTTGGCAACCTGGAAGGATGCCATTTTTGTTGTAACTTCCTGCTGCTAGCTTTTAACATTGGGAGAATTATATTAAATCAACAGGGTCCAAGATTTCTGAAAGGTTGACTTACACAACAGACTTCAGTCACTGAGTAGGAAGAACAAAACTCTTGTATCTGTGGCAGGTTAAAGGGAGTAAAAACAGTCCTCCATGACAGTATAGAAACAATTACTCAGCTCAGGTCACAGGGAAACCCAGTTACCCCCAAGACATGCTGCAGCCTAGGACAAAAGACTGCAGCCGAGTGAAAGAAATCCATTCATAAAGAAATAAGCAATCAGGGAGCAAAAGATTAAAAACCCATCACATTGTGGAGATAAATGGAATAGTACCATGGAAATAGAATTAAGGGTAGGCTAAAGTGCTGAACACATCTCAATTTCTAGACTGTGTAGGACATGAAGCACCAAACCAAGGGCTGCTGTGTTTTAATGAAAGCTGTCAATAAAAAAGTAATCACAAAAGAAAGTAATCATAAAAGTAATCATGAAAGCAATCACAAAAGTCTCTCTCTTTTTATTTTTTAATAATAAAACAGGGGGAAATCTAATTTTAAAAATATTCTAAAAATTTTTCACTTTCTAAAATCTCTATTTTTTTTATATTTTTGAGAGTTAGGGAGATTTTGTGGATTTTGGGGGTATTTATTTTGTTTTTTAAAGCTGACTGCCTGGATTTTGCTAGTTTCCATCAAGAACTGCAAAAGCATCAAACAAAAGGCACATTGTGCTTCTCCACTGCTCCTTCAAAAGAGGCAGTCGAAGTGTCAAGATTGTTACTTCCAGTGTGAGTTCCAGGCCAGCTGGGAGCAGAGCATGGTCCTGATCTCGTTCTGTAGCAAAGGATGCCAATAGTGACTACAAAAAAAAAAAGATGCTATGGATAGAAATTATTCAGCTTGGAATCACGGTCGTAGACAGGAATAGATTGAGGAAGCAGAGGGATAAAAGCAGAATGTCTTCTTAGCTCTGCTAGTTTTGGTTCACTGTTCATCTTTTCTATTACTAATCAATGGAGGACACACTCAGATGCACCCAACAGTGGCTTCACAGTTACTGGGATCCAGCACACAAGCTGGGTACCAATACCAGGGCACTGACCCTGCAGCACCAACTACCATCCCAGCACTCAGAGCATTTTGCTGAAGGAGGCAATCTTCTTAGAAAGGCCAGCTGAGCCTTCTTTCACTGCTGATCATTCCTACAGCCAGATAAGGGAAAACATTTAACACACAGTATTTGTGGTTACAAAAGTGGAGCTTGTTTAGTCCACTGTTTAACTTTAGCACTTTACCTTCAATTCCCATCTCTGCTCTCCACCAATCTGCTGTAACTCACTGCCTGCCCAAGATCCCTGTAGCCAGCTGCTGTGCACCTACGTGTGGGTTAACTAGGACAGCCCAGTGCAGGAGGGAGTGGCCATACAGGTATCGATGTGGCTCACAGCTTTGCAAACATGGCTGTAGGAGAGCACTGTGAGGATGGTGCAGAAGAGCTGGGACATGCCAGCTCATGCCACCAAGGGGGCTGCTCAGCACCAGTGCTGGAATAGGAGTAGAAAAATGCCCGCACCTAGAAATGCTTTGTGGATTAACACTTTTTGTTTTTTTAATCCTCAGGACCATTCTGCATCAGTAAAACAACAAAGTGCACTCACTGCATCCAGAGAGGAGAACTGCACACCATACATTAATACCAGGGGTTCTTCATGTGTTCCAGGATGGTGTGAAATGGTTAAAGGGTACCTGTGTCCATGTACCAACAGCCAGATCCCATAAGAAGCCTCTGGCTGACAAAAATAAAGTGATAGCTTATTTCATACTTACTGTCTGTGTCAGGCTATGTAGTCAGGAAGCATATTTGAAGGCTGAAGACTTCCACTGGTTGTCATGAGTTTGTTGAAATGTAAATGTAGTGTTGTTAGACCTGGCATGACACTCAATTTGTCTAGTTGCCTACCCATGCCATGGCCAGTATCATGGGATGAAGAGTATCTCTGAGTTATGAGGGAAAATCTACACTCACCTGTAGCACTATAAATCATAGATTAATCAGCAAGAGATGCATTTGAAAAACAGCTGCAACTTTCCCCAGTGCTTGCCAAAGCAGCTCCACAATAATGTCTGCAAAAGGGGAATGAAGAATTGTTCTCTTCTCCAGCTTGGACAGTGGTCAGTGTGAGAACTTTAATGTTTGGATTTGTCACTAAATAACCATTGATGGCCTCTTACTTGTTAAGTCAACTAGTGAGGGAGAAAACCAGGAGAAGACAGCTTAACCACCCTTCTCAACAAAACACCCAAGTATATGAAGTTTTTTCTCTTTCACTTTTACAGTCAAGGCCCTCAATATCCTAATCACATTAAAATAAACAAACAAAAAACCCCAGCATCATGCCTCTAAGTTAAAATCCCCTTGTAAATACAAAACTAGGACAAAGTTTCCCCACTCTAAAAGGACAGTTGACTAATGACTTTGATGAAGTCTATTCAGCATCACAGAAATCATATCAACAATAAATCCATCTGTGCATAAGAGCAGTCCCTGCTAGCACCAATTCTTGCACAGAGCACATTTTAATTTGATAATTAAATTCTCAAAGTGTATAAGAATAGAAAGAATACTCCAAACATCTCACATATAAAGCAGAGGTTCTTCAAAATGTCCCTCAGATCCTATCTTTTTCCTGCTGTGGAGCTAAAAGGGATGAACTCTTCCAAGGAGTCACACATCAGGGAAAGGAACACTAGGGCCATTAATTTCCTGGTTCTGCCATTCCCTGGGGTGAACACGCACAAATTTAGGGCCACACCAACAGAGAGTTGGGAGTTTATTTAAAAAATTCCTTGCTCTAGCAAGAAATGCCCAAAGTTTTTAACCTCCTGCTTTCTTCATATATTTGTTGCTTTCATCTTTTACTATGGATCTCAGGTTTGCTGTTGGGGTGATATGAAATGTTTTCTGCCTGCCCTGACATGTGAGATATGTATCTTGTGGACTTGTCCAAGCCCATCTCCATCTCATGAGCTGGCAAGTGGACCCACTCACCTGCCCCAATACAGGTGTCCAAATCAACTTTTGGTGATAATTTTAGGTTTTGGCATGATTTCCCATTGTAATTCTACACCCTAGCTGCTGTATATACTTACCTATTCAGGAAATTATGATGTTAATCTCCCAGACAATTCATGACAGATGTCAGGTCCAAGCAAAGAGTTTTGTGGAGACTAAGCTTGGTGATGTCACTCTATGATTCAACCTAAACTGCAGTGGCCTCTTTACCCACCTCAGAGGTCAAATAAATACTGGAGAGCTCCAAAGAATCGAACATTTTTTAAAAGATTGTGGTGATACAAAACAAAACAAAACAACACAAAACAAAACAAAATTATAAAATCTAGAAGGCAGAGTTCTGGCAACTTTTCCTCTGTCTTACTTGAGTTGGTTAACTCTTGCAGGCTATAGTATTTTGACACTGTTCCTTTAAAGATAGGAGGAAAGGGCAGTGCTACGTTTCAGCTAGTAAATGATTTCTGGAGTTGCATTCCTGTGCATTCACGCATAAATCAAGAACACTTTTGTGCTTCAAATATACATAGGCCTAATGGGGAGATCCAAGACAACACATGGCAAACAGCAACATGCACCCTCCAAAACCAAAATCTCAAATGATGGAAACTCACAGAATCAGAGAATGTTAGAGGTTGGAAGGGACCCTCAGAGATCATTGATTCCAAACACCAGCAAAAAGCAGGATCACCTAGGGTAGTTTGCACAGGAATGCATCCAAGAAGGTTTTGAAACTCTCCAGAGAAGAAGTCTCATCTGTATGCTACATCATTTCATTTTACTTTGGACTGGCAGGCAAAGATGTTGTACTGTTTCCAGGAAGCCACTGATGTGAGTCTTGCACCACGGCAGAAAAAATATTTGCCTTCTTCTGTGTCTGTGTAACATCCCTCCTTTGCAGATGGTGCTCAGAAACAAGTCATGCAGTGTGATTTGCTAGTGGTGTGCTATACTGAGAAAAGAGAGACAGTGTGTACACCTTCTGAAACCACTGCTTCCCTAAGAGCAATTCAGATGAGTAGGTGCACAGAAAGAAAAGGAGGAGCTTTCATCGGCTTGCCAGCAGAGAGGATTATTCTCTCAACTGCCATGCCCACTGTGCAGGTCATTCACACTAGTGCAATGTGTTACCCCTGCTTTTCACAACGGTTTGCAGAATATGCAGGGCAGCAAAGGTCCAGTGCTTTTAAAATGGACTTTCCTTAATTCCTTAGATTGCAATTCAGCTTTGGCAACGGCAGCAGCTTGACAGTGATCAGCACTTCAAAGTGGCCTTTATAGGCAGGAGCTCATCCCAGACCTCTGAAGAGCGACTGTCCCACCAGCAGCACTGGCCAATCTCTGCCTCTCTCTGTGAGTCACTACAAAGGCAGCGGGAAACTAGTAAGACAGGGAGGGTGTTGGGGAATGGCTCGAATCTAAGGGACATGGTTTTATGTAACAACTGTTTGAGCAAAATGTGTAGGCCATACTCCATCTTTTTGCTTATTGCTCACAGATAGCTTTTAGACTGATGTGTTGCAGCTGTGTTGTCAAACTACAGGATGTGCCAAGGTTACTATGGCCTTGTGGTTATCCTTGCAGCTGTGTTTAACAGGATGACAATAAGTACCTAATGAAAGAGATGTTTGTGGAACTGCACGTAGAAGTAATTGCAAGTAGGCGTGACATTACAATCGAGCTTTTTACCTTAAACCAATTAAATGATGACACTTAGAATCATAGAATCATAGAATCAAGAAGGTTGGAAGAGACCTCAAAGATCATCGAGTCCAACCTGTCACCCTAAACCTCATGACTATCTAAACCATGGCACCAAGTGCCACGTCCAATCCCTCTTGAACACCTCCAGGGATGGTGACTCCACCACCTCCCTGGGCAGCCCATTCCAATGGCCAACCACTCTCTCTGTGAAGAACTTTCTCCTCACCTCCAGCCTAAACCTCCCCTGGCGCAGCTTGAGACTGTCCTCTTGTTCTGCTGCTGGTTGTCTGGGAGAAGAGACCAACCCCCTCCTGGCTACAACCTCCCTTCAGGTAGTTGTAGACAGCAATGAGGTCACCCCTGAGCTTCCTCTTCTCCAGGCTAAACAGTCCCAGCTCCCTCAGCCTCTCCTCACAGGGCTTGTGCTCAAGGCCTCTCACCAGCCTCGTTGCCCTTCTCTGGACGTGCTCCAGCAATTCAACATCTTTCCTAAACTGAGGGGCCCAGAACTGGACACAGTACTCAAGGTGTGGCCTAACCAACGCTGTGTACAGGGGTACAATGACCTCCCTGCTCCTGCTGGCCACACTATTCCTGATGCAGGCCAGGATGCCATTGGCTCTCTTGGCCACCTGGGCACACTGCTGGCTCATGTTCAGGCGCCTGTCAACCGGTACCCCCAGGTCCCTTTCTGCCTGGCTGCTCTCCAGCCACTCTGACCCCAGCCTGTAGCTCTGCATGGGGTTGTTGTGGCCAAAGTGGAGCACCCAGCACTTGGACTTGTTGAATGCCATCCTGTTGGACTCTGCCCATCTGTCCAGCCTGTCAAGGTCCTTGGTATATTCAATTAAGATGTACCAATAGAATTATGCCATTTGTGCATATTTAGCCAAAGATGCTATATAAGCTGTGCTTTTGAACAATAAAGTTGAGACTTGCTTATCAATCATATTGATTGTGCGGGTCTTCCCTCGCCGCCCTCGCCCTGGGTTCTCCCTGACAAGTTCCTGAAAAGCAAGTTCCCCAACAAGTGGCGCCCGAACAGGGACATGAAGAATCAACAGGGACACGAAGGATCAACAGGACGTGAAGGAGCAACAAGGACAGGAGGGAACTGTCGGAGACCCCACGGCTGCTGAGGCACACGGCGGGCCCGGAGAGGCATCAGGCTAGGATTGCAGCGGCCGGCAGGCGAAGTACGACTTGGCGCTGGCGTAAGAAGTTCGTATGCAAGGTGTGTTTAGTATCGCCTGGGCAGGAATTCTACAGAAGTTCCGCTCGCCATCTGGGTAAGGGCTGCAAGCTTGGTTGAAAGCTGCACTAGGAAATCCCCGGGGTATGGAGAGCGTAGTGGCCCTTAGTTTACTTAAAAGTTTCCTTGAGAAACGCAGAGTAGAGGATATGGATTTAAAGAAACATCCAGAACTTTTATTGCAGTCTGGTAAAGAGCATGGATGTTTTAAAGTGTCGGAGGATGTATTTAGTGTTGAAGTGTGGAGAGAAGTAGGCAATATTTTGTGGGATAAGGAAATTGATGACGATAAAGTTGTTATGGACTGTTTGAATCGGTATCAGACTGAGAAAAAGGTTGCAGCAGTAGCCACAGCTGCCCTAGATGGAGTGCGAACGGGATTAGAAGTGGGAGGCACTGACCCTATCACAGCCCCGCAGACAAGACAAGACGGGCACACAGACGCAGGTTGCTGGACAAGCAGTGACACCACAGCCCAGCCTGCCTGGCCTGGCCCTGGCATGGCCTCGCCACCAGCCTCCGGTGGCTGCCAGCCAAGGGCAGGGCAGCACCGACCCACCGCCGCTGCCACGGGCAAGGGACCCGGGGGCCCCCTGAGCCGAGAGAACTGCGCTGCGGCCCGCCCCCGAGGCGTGCGGCCCCGCAGGAGAAGCCCCCCAGCCTGCATCGTAGGAATCCACCTCAGCCCGGACTTGTACTTTGACACCTATTAAGGTGAGCCACCAGAAACATAATGGGACAGAACCTAACAAAAGAAAAGGGAATTGAGCTGGGCGTGGGGGAGATAACTGAAGCAATGGATGACATACCAGCAGTCTCCGCACCCCCCGCCCCTAGCTGCCCAGCTGCTCTGTCAGTGCCAGAAGAAAAGGGTGCTGGAGAGTAGAAAATCCTCTTCCTAATGAGCAACTTAAAATCCCTATGAAGTGGAAAAGTCCCCGAGATTTTGTTATAGCAGCAGCAGCAGTAGCATTTACAGCTCTTGATTTTTTAAAAGAAATGTCACAGTTTTTCATCAAGAAATTAGTGAAAAAGCAACTTTGGAGCTGAAGGCAGTGCTCATGCAGTCAGAACTTTCACTTCAAAGTTTGAAAATCTGCACATTTCTGAAGACAACAGCATGTGAACAACGAAAAGAAAAAAAAAAAGGAAAAAAGTGTCTTCTCTACTGCCGTTTGCTACCCCCCTCTCTCTCTCCCCCCCTTCTTTCTCCCTCCTTATCTCACTCCCTTGTTTTGCAGCTGTTGGTCTGCAGAAAGCTGTGTTTTGATTTTAAAGTAACAGTGTTAAGTTTTGTTAAGAAAGGTATTTCACCGTTTCATGAATGCAACTGATATCTATGTATTGCTTTTATGATTAATTTTGATTGTAAGGCATTTTGGAAGTTTATTATTTTAGTGTTTGTAATTGTTGTGTTTTTTATAATAAGTATGATAATTATTGACTACCCAAAAAACAAATTTGGTACTTGTGATAAGGTATATTGAGTGTTATAGAAAATTATGTTTGTTTATAAGCTTTTAGTGATTATGTTAAAGTATGTTTTTTAATCAACAAGCATAGTATCGTATAAGTGTTATTGGTTTTACGAGTTTGTAGGTTAAGGTTTCTCTTTTTTCCTTTTTCTGGTTTGAACCTCTCTTTTTTTTTTTGAGTCTGCCAGCAAAATTTTAAAAAGAACTCTATATGGTAAATAAGTTTTTATTTTGAAAAGCACGCATTATCTTTTTTTTGTGGGTTTTTTGATGTGTTATATTGATGGTTTAATTTTTATGTAGTTTTTTAAGTTTTTAGGATTTTTTTTTATATTAGTAGGACATAAGATTATTTTAGGAACGTTTTTGTGCTTATAAAGGTTTTAAGATAAGGTTATAAGACTATGAAAAGTGACACAAACAAACAAACAAAAAAATTCTTTTCCTTTTTGATACAGAGGTTTACCCTAGGGAAAACTCAGGGCTAGGAAAGGGATTCATCTTTTCCCACCTACAGGTTTTTCCTGATGCCAGCATGGCAAGGCCCAGCGCAAGACTCAAAGGATGGGACAAACAGCAGTGTCCGTGAAGCTGACAATCAGCTGACCACTGAGTCTGACCACAGTGCCTGTTTAACTGAGATCAGAAGCACTGATCTGAAGCTGACTGCACGAGTGTCCCCGGAGGAAATATTTCATTTGGGACTGAATGTTTCAGTGTCTTAATGTTATGTAATTAGGGAATATGGTTATGTAGATTTATATGTTAACTCACCAGAATGTTATAGTTGAACAGTGGTTACCCAGGAATAGACAAATAGCCCAGCCTATCTATTTGGTAAGATTAATTCATTCTTGCAATTGTGGGGTATCGCTCATGTTCCCTGTATTCCTTATTCCCTCACACAGTACACTGAAGTGACTTTTGCAAAAACTAAAGAAGGGGAATGGTAGGGGCCTCTTCAGAGGCCTGGTTAAACATATGTATTACATTTTAAAATTTAAAATTTTTACAGCATCCTAATGATTCCCAGGAAACCCCAATGACACGTCATTTTAATTCTTTGACTACCACCAGTGCATTAATAACCTTGGGTGGAGGATATGCTTGTATCTAAACAGGTTTTGGACCATATTGGGTCCCAGTGCTTTCATCATCCTTTGGATGCTGACTGCAGCAGCAGCCTTGCAGATCCCAAAGCAACCACAGCAAAATGTGCGGATCACGCTTGCCAAGGCCATAGGACGAGACATGCTGTGCCTCTCCGTATCAACGCCTGCCAATCCCTTCAGTACCTCTGGTGGGCATATCAGTGAATGGGTGAAAGGACATCACTGAAAAAATTGAACCACTGAACTTGAAAAGATCATTCTATATGTGCTTCCTGGCACACTTAAAAGCTTTCATAGTTTGGGGTGTAAAGGATTTGAAAAGACAAATCTGACTAGCCTCAAGAGATAAGTGTGTTAGGATTGGTAAGAATGGATTACTGTGTTGTGTTTAATTCTACATCATACAAAGCCACAGATATTCAGGATGTTACTCTAGCAGGGAAGAGGTACAGAAATTATACTGCATGGTGCAATCGAGCTGAATTCATAGAAGTGAAGAGGCATTCCCATCCTCATTGTCTGCCTGCAGGTGTTTTCCTTATTTGTGGGGATAGAGCCTGGCCAGCTCTGCCCTCATGAATTGGAGGAGGACTTTGGAGTCTCAGTCCTTTAACCATTTTTGGCTAGCTTTATAGTCTTGCTAAAACAATCATTTATGCTTTTGCTGTTTTGCTTCTTTTATTGCTTTTTTTATCCTGCATATTGTAATGTCTATAAGGTTTAATCAATTGATCTTTTAAGAGAAATTAGCTTGCTGGTCAGTTAAACAAGCTAATGTTATTACTGAAATTTTGAACCAATTGCTTTTAGATCAAAATAGTTTAAGGCATGCATATTTGTAGAATAGAGCTGCTGTTGATTTTTTGCTTTTAGCTCATGGTCACAGCTGTAAAGATTTTGAAGGCATGTGTTGTTTTAATTTGTCTGATCACAGTCAATCAATTCATCAAAAGATTGCTTGGTTGGAAAACCAAATCAATTGTCAAAAATGTAAATCCTTTTGATCAGTGGTTTCAATCTTGGTTTGGGAATATGTCTCCTTGGTTAGTGGGCCTACTCAAAGAAGGTTTACATTGGATTGGTATTGGTTTGTTGATTTTGATTGTTTTGCATATTGCATATGGATGTATCATGTGAAGTGTCAACGAGGTCACATCCTGAGCTTTTCTCGTACAAAAGAAAAGTGGGGGAATTGTTGGGGAATGGCTCGAATCTAAGGGACATGGTTCTATGGAACAACTGTTTGAGCAAAATGTGTAGGCCGTACTCCATCTTGTTGCTTATTGCTTACAGATAGCTTTTAGGCTGACGTGTTGCAGCTGCGTTATCGAACTACAGGATGTGCCAAGGTTACTATGGCCTTGTGGTTGTCCTTGCAGCTGTGTTTAACTGGATGAAAACAAGTACCTAATGAGAGAGAAGTTTGTGGAACTGCACATAGAATTAACTGCAAGTAGGTGTGACATTATAATCAAGCTTTTTACCTTAAACCAATTAAATGACGACACTTGGTATATTCAATTAAGATGTACCAACAGAATTATGCCACCTGTGCATATTTAGCCAAAGATGCTATATAAGCTGTGCTTTTGAACAATAAAGTTGAGACTTGCTTATCAATCATATTGATTGTGCGGGTCTTCCCTCGCCGCCCTCACCGTGGGTTCTCCCTGACAAGTTCCTGACAAGCAAGTTCCCCAACAGGAGGGGGTAGTACTGCTCTGGTGAGGCTTAGGCAGCTGCTGTTGAACAACACTTCCTACAAACCAAAGCTTTTTTCCGTAAATACATGGGATGGGCTATTTTTCAGGTGAATGGACAAAATAAGGCACAGGAAAACATTGTCTTTTCCTGTGGAAAGAACGTTTCGAATTTTGTTTTGGCAAACCCAGAATCTTTCTGTTTGTAAAATTTCGATAGGATTGTTTTGCTTATAGGGCACAACATCAAAAAAATCAGGTGAAGTTTGCTATGGCTTCAGGGGCTTCCCCTGTAGCTGTGAGCCTGGTAGGACTGGCAGCATCTCAGATTTTGGGGGTGCCAGGGGAAGGCAGAAGAGAGGAGCATTATGCAAAAAGTGAGTTAGCCTCAGTGTTTTCCACCCACTATACTGCTGAGGAGCTGCTTTCAGCGTAGCCATAGACATCCATTCCAGTTAGAGGAAGACCTAAGGCAACTCATTGAACATACATATGGCCTCTTGTGATCCTTCGTGGGTGCAGCTAAGCACAGAACTGCTGCCAAACACAGAAGCAGAAGGGGTGTCTGATCCTCCTACTTTCAACACTTGTAAACAGGGTATAAGTCACACCTGGGAGCATAGTTGGTGCTACCTGCCTCTAAGTTTACTCTCTGACCACCTTCACTCAGGTCCACTTCCAGCCTCCAAGGCTGCTGATGAGACCCTCTGCACAAGGGTGACATCAGCAGCACTATGGCTCCTGAGTAAGCTGTGCCAGTTACTCAACATGAAACAGAGCTGAAGCATGGTGGGTTTTAAAACACAGATAGGTGGGGCCTGAGAGGCCATGAAAACTCCTTCTGCCTGAGCCCCTGCTCAGTGCACCAACTGTGACATTGGATGGGATGGCTTAAGTCCTTTTTTTTCCTAGCATCTGAGCTATGTTCACATAGGCGTTATCTGTATTGTGTGGAACCTAAAATCTCACAGAAAACTCTGCCAGAGCATACACAATGTTTATCTAGACCAGATCCAGATAACGGAAAATTACAATGTGTTGTTTCTCTTCAAGCATTGCCTTTTCTTAGCTCTGGACATTCCACTTACAATTAACTACTCACAGACACAGGGTATCTGGCTTTATGAACTAAATAAATGGGTCTGGATTGTTTTTTGAAGGGTATATTTGTTGGTTTTTGTTTGTTTGTTTCCACTATCTGTTTATGTGTCCAGCTCTCCTATCCACCAGGGGAGGGCCCAAATAAGAAACACCTCAAAGAGTTGGAAAAGGCTGCAAAAGTCACCTATTTCCTGCACTGTGCTTTTTGCTGGTGCTTCGTATAAAGTGAGGCAAACTCATTCACTCCCATAACCCTGGGTGGAAGGTGAGGGTTGTGCAGCTGTCTCTGAGACTGACATAGCCAGTGGCAGTGTCCCAGACAGGGCATGCCCAGCTGGGGAGAAGCACCCCATACCTCACCGCTTCCACCTGTGGAGGTGTAGAAACATAGCAGCATCCTCATCCCTTCTTCCTCTTTGAGCCTTTGCCTCGATTAGTTTAGACTGAAGCAAATTTGTCTCTTTGGTGCTTTACAGGGAGTCTGTGGAAGGTCTGTGTCGCCTTTCCCAATCTCTCCCCTGTGCATACACCTGTGAGGCCAGGGCAGATGGCACAGAGAAGCAGGTGCTTACAGGCCCTCCTCACTTGCTGCTCCTTTATATCCCCACTCTATCCTACTTGGCAGAGTCCCAGGGTCATGGTAGTTTGCCAGACAAGCCCTAAAGAGCTAGCTGAAGGGTGAACCGAGACCTGGTTGGTTTAATTGCACCATCAAAGAAAAAAGCCCTATCTACTGTATGACCACACTGAAAGTCTTTTCCTGCCACTCTTATGTAGGTAACACCACAACTGACTTCTTTATTTAATTTTACTTGTTTAAACTGTCAAGAGCTGGCAACTCCTGAAAGAAAAGATTAAGTGGGAGAAGTGGAAAGAGTCCTATCTGCTTGCTCAGTTCATTGCCATGGTCTGAAGTGCTTTCATTCTGTGTTTGTACAGTTTCTGGTACAACATGGTCCTGACCCAACTATTCGGATGAATAATCTGATGCCAAGGAGTTATTTGCTGTCCTAAGCATACTTTCTTTGGGATTGTTAATATAAATAATGGTAAGTGAGGCTCACTGTTGTCTCAACTATTTCTTTCATCAGTTCCCCCCACTTTTTCTAAGATTGGTAACTCAACCATAAAAAAATAGCCTCTGTATGGAAAGTTAGCACTTTCAGTTTTAATAATCGTTAGCATCTTAAAGAGCTGCAGGGTCTGGTCAAAGATTTGGATTGCATGATTTCTAAAAGTATGTGCTTTTGAATTAAAATGTATAAAAGCTTTTAAATTTTTTTTTTCATAAAAGCTTAGTGGTTTGAGGGGTGGTTTATATCAACGTCATTGGGCCTTTACTTGGAAAATTACTTGACGTGATTTAATTTCTAAAATGTTTTAATGGCTTCAGAGATTTCAGAAGAAATACTGGAAATGATTTAGACAGAAATATCACCAAGCCTGTTAGCTTTTTATAGAATGAGAAAACCCCACCATTTATTCTCTACCATTACTTGAGTGTGGTCCCTTGGGGAAAACAGCTTTTCAGATTTCCCTAATAATCTCCTTGCTTGGTTCTGGAATCAATATTAATTGGGACAATTTTGGCTGCTGTCCGTTCAGGAGCTTCAGGTATCATGTCAAAAAAAAAAAAAAAAAAAAAAAAAAAAAAAGGTTAATCTGTAAATATGTGGAGTTTCAGAATAATTACCCAGGGAATGGGTAATGGAAAGAAGGAAATTAGAAGGGTCAAGGGGTGCCAATGTTTGACAGCATACCACAGGGAAAATGAGAAAAAGCAAGGGAAAATGTCCATTTGTGCTGTGAAGTAACTCAAAAGTGTCACCTTGCAGGACCCCACATCTAAATCTGGAAAAGAAGACCAAACATTATCACACTCCTGACTGCTGAGTCACCTGCATCTTACTCCTGGCCTGTGAATTCACTTGCTGACCTGTCTGTGTTGGAGAGGGACCGTCAGACTCTGAGCTGTGAAACCCTTACTGGCATCACCAGAAAGCCTCTGAAGCTTTTGTACCTGGCGATCTAGAAGCCTCAGAGCAATGAGGATAGCACCTGAAGTAAGAGCTGGAGGAGTACTCCAACTGAAGCAAGACACTCCAGACTTACAAAACATGGGCTGCTCTATCTTTTGACAGATGAAAAGGCTTTAGAGACAGCCTGTTTTGGCCAGTAAAGATCAACACATAAATTTAAAAACATGACTTCTCAGCTGAGATTCACAAAGCAGTACAGAGAGACCTGCTGCAGTTTGCTCTTCTTTGAAAGCCTTGGCCAAGGGTGACATTCAGCCCCAGGCAACAGAATAGCTGGCAGTGGATGGGCACATTCTCCGGGTTTCTAACACTGGGGGGAAAAAGCATTTCCCATGACAACATCCTGTAGTGAATCCCAATCTCTTGACACCGGCAAGTGCCAGCCTTGACCAGGTATCAGATCTGGCTCAAACCCTGCCGTGGTCAAATGCTCCGTTAGCAGGCTTTGAGTCAGTCCTTCCAGCCCGAGCACAGGGAAGACACCACCTAGAGTGATTTTCCCAAGGATGCTCCATTTTCTGTGGCAGCCTCGACGGTAGTCTTGTTGTCCCTGAAAGGAGCTCCGGCACCCCGCTGCCCGAGGCTCCTCCGAGGAAGTGGGAGCATCATCCCAGCCGCTGCCGCCAGCCCTTGCCCTGCGGCGCAGATCCGGAGCTGCACGGGCGGGCAGTGCCGTGAGCCCCCAGAACTAGCCCTACACCATCCCTCCTGCCGCGGCGGAGCAGCGGGGTTGCATAGGAAGATGCCTTGCGGTGCGGAGGAGCTGCTTTGTTGGGGAGATGGGAGTTGCACTGCCGGGAGTGCAGGCCGGTTTACACTGTTAAGAGGGAACGTGGTCGGGGGCTGCGGAATTTGCACTGCCACTGAGCGGAGACTTTGCGCTTCTTGGCAAGCGATGACCCTGGTTGAAGGAAAGGCCCTGCTGAGTGTGGGGGGCGCGGTAAGGCCGACGGTACCGGCAGGAAGGTTGGGAGCGCGCCTTGTTGGTTTTGGGCAGCGCGCAGCCGCAGTACAGGTCACCGGCGGGTACAAAGCGGCTACGAGAGAAGTTTGCGGGTTCCTGGCGGTGCAGGCTGCTGGGGGGAACTGGTGTTTGTTGTGGGACTACCGAGCGCCCCACCACTATCACCACCTCCCCCTCGCCCCGACAGGGCTCCGAGCCCGGAGGTGAGCGGCGGCTGGATGATAGGGACGAGACGGGGCGGGCGGGTGCGACCGGACTGTTGCCCCTCTCGCCGGGCAGAGCGGCGCGCCACGGACTGTGGGGGCTGGGGGATGCTCTCAATCTGTCCATCGCAGGGAGCGAGCGGTCTGTCACGGTGCTGCCCCACCAGCAGGAAGGAGGCGGTCCCGGTGGAGCGGCGTGCGACCACGTCGCCGAGAGTTGTTGGTACCGGTACTAGCTCCCCAGTGTGAGTGCGTAACTGTGTCTGGGGGGGCACGGACGAGTGCATTCTGCTCATCTCTGCATTCCCTGCCTGCTGCGGAGCAGCGAAGGTATACCGTAGCTATTCTATTAATACTGTGTTGGTCTGAGCCGTGAACTCCTCAGAGCAGCCGTGGTGCGCCCACCGCAGCTTCGGTAGCTCCGCCGGACCTTCGGCGCCGGCCGCCGCCTTCTTGTTTGTCCTGGGATGCAAGTGCGGCTGGACTGGGTGGGCAGCGCCGTTACTGGGGAAAGGAGTGGGACTGGGTACCGGCGTGTGGAGAATGGGTTGCATCCTCAGCGGTGCTTTCTGCAAACGGACTGTCGTGGGGGTAATCGAGCTTGTGGGCTGGCACTTTGCATGGAGCAGAAGAGAATTTTCTGTTGGATGAGGGTTGCGAGAGGAGGTCTTGGGCTTATGAGGATACCTTAACTTTGGCTACTCTTTATGGATCTCGAAAAGCTCTTATAGACATCCTGAAGTGTTTGAAAACGATCATCTTTCCAAAACGACATTTTAGGGTCCAACAGCTTGATACACAGTTACGTGTACAGACTGAGGTGTAATTACAAGCGACAGTAATGGCAATGACTTTCTTGTGATTTCTTTGGCCCTGGATTTCACATAAGACTCAGCTAAGTTTAACTTTCTTGTATTGATGCTAAGGTCAGGTTTAGTGTGATTTTTGTTAAATAAAAACTCTCAAACATACAATTAGCAGCAGAGCCCATCTGGCAGTTCAGTTGCATACTTAACAACCTTGCATCTTGACTAGCCAAGAAAGGTGACGATGACAATTTGCTAATTAAAAATGTCGGAGGTATTTTACCCTTTTATTTCACCCCTTCTGGCAGGGTGACTGGATCTGATTAAAGGCTGTGTGAGTACATGTTGGGAAGAAAGGAAAACAGATAAGTGAGAGGAGGCTGATTGGGTTAATGTGAGGTTCAGAAAGGCTGAACTAATTTAATAAGTGCCTAAGGTGTACAAAGAAAGCCCTGACATTTTTGTTCAGATGAGGTTTCATGCCCATGGGAATGCTGCTTAGCTCTCCAGGTCTGCAGTCAGTTTTTCAAAGCGAGCAGGTGCTAGAGCAGGGTAGCAATGGGGCTGAGTGGTAGCAATGGGGCTGCCCTCAACCCACCTGCAAGCAGTATCTTTGAAGTCTTGTCTCTTTTCTGGCTTTCTTCTGGGAACACCAGCCTTGTTTTAGTGACTTGGTAAAATGAGATCCTACCCCAGAACTGTTCTCAACAGAAGACAGGTGTCCTATGGCAGGGAAGCCTAGGTGCTTCCTTCATCCCTTTTGCACAAGAGAGGTTGCAGCTCTGGTGTAAAAGGCATAAAGGGACTTGGGTGTGGGAGATTGTTGTATGAGTATCCCACACATTGCTGGGTGTGAGGAAGCATGGGTCACACTGATGCTGGGGGAAGCAGGCCTTAGCAGCAGTACAACTCCACCTGCCAGAGAGCAGCTTGGGCAGAAGTGTAGGTATACAGGTTCTTGTGTACCCCAAAATCTGTGACTTTGCTGACTGTGTACTTGGTGGGATTTGATGGTATGCTGAACTCTTTGTGGTTATTTTGTCTAATGTCACAGCCAGGTTTTTCCTTTTTTTTTTTTTTTATTGCCAGAGCTCTAACTAGATGAAAATTCATCAGCTCAGGTGCATGGTTCTCTAGTGGCAAACATGATATGGCTGTTAAATTAATTACTGATGGCCACTCTAGGTAATTTGGTGACAACTTCTTTAGCACTCCAGCCTGTATGGGATTACACAGTGTTTTGGGTTTTAAATTTTGCTTTCTTTTGAGATTAGGTTTTACTTTAAAGTTCCACTGGAGAAACTGAGAATAAAACAGGGTCCTTAGATTGAAAAATCAAATCTTTTAGGTGGCTGATTAGTGGGTCTCTAAAAATCCAGCTTCCTTGGGAAAACTGGCAATGGATATATTTCTCATAATATAAATGATTTTTGTGTAAAATGAGCCTGTTCAGTTGCTCCCCCTTAGTATCTTTGCTTGTTCTTTGTCAGTTTTCTCAGGCTTGCAAACTTCTGGTACAGCTGGTGGTCTCACTTTCAGCATTGCCCAGTGTTTCTAAATAATAGATGCCAAAAGGGAAATGAAAACACCTAACTTAAGAGTGTTTTTTTTGCAAATGATGCAGAACCAAGATGAAGAGCTGTCAGAAACAGGCAGCTGGTTGTGCTTTTGGTTACTAAAACATTAGTTGTTAATTGAAGACAGTTGCAGGTTTTCTTGTAGTGTCAGCATCTAGTGTAGTGGTAGGTCATGGAGAAGAAGGGGTTTTATTCTAGTCATTTAGCTAATGGAATTGGCTAATGAGCCATAGGAGAAGTTTCAGACATCACTGCTTGGACTGTCCAATTCATGTGAATTTGCCTTTGTGCTCTAAAAAGGGAAGATACACAGAACATGCAAAGCGGCTTTAAAGCTTTGTGTGTCCATACATGCAGGAGTATGAATTTTATCTAAATTTTTGTGAGCTGTGGCAAGATGAGAAGTGTTAAACTAATAGCTAGGCTATCGTGTTACAATGATGATGGTAAGTTTGTGGGGAATTGCTACATGAAGCAACAAGAAGCAGCTTGCTAAAAGTTTTGATTCAACCCAGCTTTTTAAAGATGGACTAAATGTAGTTTATAGATGGCTCAAAATGCCAGCTGTATTTTTCCAGGATTTACTTAAAGTTTTTATTTTATCTATGTAAAGATATATAAAAGTCACAATATCTGTATACCTTATTTAAGCACCAAAATAAGTTTGTCTTGACTAGAGAGTCAGATTAATGATCAGACTTATGATGTGCTTGATTCTAGAGGAAAATTATTCAAGTATCTTAATAGTATCTGAGTGTTTGGATAATTGGTGGTACTGTGAAAAATGCATTTAGGCATCTCATGGAAAATTGAGGAAACCACTTAGTCTTGTCAACTCCAACACTCCATGGTTATCTCTTGCTGCCTTTATAGATGTTTCTTATAGAGAGGAAATAACACACAAATTATATGGCTGTTCCTAGCTGTCAGAAGACTAGGACCTTGAAGAGAGGTAATAATGCATGTCAAAACTGAACAACCAGCATAATAGACGATTTTTTGCAGTTTGTGTTTTATGCAGATTATTTCTAGTAATGTTGTACTGTGAAGGATGCTATAGAGTTCAGCTAATTCCCCAACTCTAAACACTGCATCTGTATTTTACTTTGGGAAACTGTCCGAAATCATGACAGCAGTGCTGAGACTTATAGTTAAATCTGAATACTGGTTTAGCCTATATTTGTATTTTTACCTTGCCAAAGGTTCCCTGGCAAACTGCAAAATAGCAGGAGGATATATATGGCGATAGTCACTTCTTCAACATTAAAGGTGTACTTCTCCGTGATGAGGAAAGGAGGAAATTACTTTTAATGTGCTGTAGTAAATACCAAAAATGCTTCCTGATCTTTGCTAGTAATGAAAAGACTTCTGTCATTCAGGACAGATGGCAAGAGCATCCAATCTCACTTCCAGACCATCCCAGGTACCGGGCTCTTACCCCAGTATTAAGCCCAATGACTAGTTTGGCTAAAACACAACTTAGAAGGCGTCACCCTGTTAAAATTCTCCCACAGGCTTCCCTTGGCAGTTAATGCCAAAATTTTGTGTCTTTCTGTGCTCAAAAATGTGTTTCTGATTTCTAATTAGCACTGTCCTGGGGAAGGATAGCTGACAATTAAAGATAAGTCATGATTGTGTGTTTTGAATGTCCCTTTAATTCTTTAGAGATGTGAGTAGACTGAAGATGGCGGAGCCTGACAAGAACAGTTGGACTTAATTGTGAGTAAGCAAACTTGCCACAGTGAGTTTGGCCCTTTTATAAGCCAAACTACTGTTCAGATACTTGTTCAGTGTATAGCCTTCCTCTTGCACACAGGAGCCACAACTCGACCCAGATATTTCCCCTGATGGCTTGGAGGTTGTAACCTCATTTCCCTGAAATGAAGCATTTCCAGAAAATGTTCTGATGAAGGTGATGGTGAGAGGGTGTTGGGCAGTGGGGGGTGTCCCAGCCTCTTTCTGGTCTTAGGAATGGTGCCTCCATGCTTTCCCTTGCACAGTCTGTGCAAGCACTGGAGTGTTGCATGGTACACAGAGCATAGGAGAAAGAAATGGCAGTGTGAGAAGAAGCTTTTACCTGCACAGCATGGGCTATTTCTCCAGTGTCTCTGTAGCTGTGTATGCAGTGAGCTGCAGGCACCTCTGACTTGGCTGGTGGTTGGTTGTGGTTGATGTCCAGGTAGGCAGTGGGGTCTAGTTGGGTCTCTTGGGCACTATACTTCCCAGAATGGATTGCTGGTCTGCTCTGGCTTGGTGAGCTCTTAAACCTGCTTCAAGTACCAGTGCTCTGAAGCAAAAGGATGCCCCTCCTAATTGTAGGTCCCCTAAGTGTACAAAATGTTAAAAGATGAAGTGTTTTTTCAAAGCCTTTTTTCATGATTTCTACATATATCTGATCTCTTCTGAGTTCTGCATTATTAAGGGGGAAAATGCTGCCCAGATGGATCCAATTAATTTTGAGTTCCTAACATGGTGGCAGGGCTATTGGTGTTTTACTCAGTATCCATATGTATCTCTCTACTTCCTGTCCCTTTCTCATTGACTGCAACTGTCGGTGCCACAGGGGCCTTTACAGGGGTTGCAGGTAAATATGGGCCTGTCTGAGAGCAGTGAGTTCTCCTCTTGCACGTTTGCTGCCAACTGCTTTGTGATGGTGCTAATATTTATGTGGCTGTGGGACAAAATGGATCAGAGCACTGATCTGTCTGGAAACAAACCTGCTCAGATACTCCCCCTGGTCATTCTCTGTGTGCACAGCGTCCCATGTGCTGTGCCAGCGTAGCAAGAGAGGGTGGAAAGCCACTCAGTGGCACTATGTGGTTGTTTCAGGAATTAATAAGCATGAAAATCATGGTACTAAGGCTGCTAGTCAAGCTCGAGAACTGTTGGAAACCATGACATGTTGTTAAATCTGGTCCATTAGGACTGTCTTGGTGGATGATGATGATCAGAAGCATTGTGCTCTGTGGGTGGGATGGGGAAAGCTCCTTGCTTTGCTTTTCATATTGGTATACGCCACTGGCCTGCAACTCGCTTGTCTCAACGATAGAAGAGCTTAGTGTAAAACTGTGAATTTCCCTGAGTTGTTCTTCCCTCGGAGTCTTCCCTAGAGAGAGACAATGTCAGAGGTTGAATGTGTTTGTTTAGGTTCATAAACATAGCTGTACATGGTGGGGCTCCTGTGACTGTTTTCTTTCACTTCATGAGCTGTTAAATTAGAAAAGGATGAGGCTCACTCCTGAGCTTTTTTGAAACAGCTGTGTCAAAAAAAGCCCAGGGACCTCAGACAATAGTGAACCCTGCAAATTGTGCTCTTTTTCATCCCTGTCTCAGCATCTGGTGATGCAGAAGATCTGTAAGAGTTAGTCCAAACTAATCTGATTTGGACAGGGAAAGAAGCAAAAATATTTCTGTGGGGAGAATTTGCCAAGATTTGTGGTGACTGGGGAAGAAATTCTTTGGATGCAGACGAGAGAGAGCCTTCTGCTTTATTTTTAGCTCTGAAGTGTTTTAACATCAGAGTATAAAAAGTAACAAAGGACTGTCATGATGTTGATTATGAGACAAAAGTATGAAGACGTGACCCATGCATAATTACTAAATGAAGCAATATTGCAGGGTTAGTATCTGATTTCCAGACATCTGACAGCCGAGAAATAGGAAAGAATTGATAGTGCTTGTCTCTTTTGCAGCTTGGCAAAGGCAATCTAAGCTTTTGGTTTTTCTCACTAATGCTTTGCTGTTAACCCAGCTGCTAGCCAATTATTGTTTCAACTCCTTCTCTTCAGCATCCCTGCAGTGTTAGTAGATAGGTGTATTAAGACCTAATCCACTTCCCACTGCAGACCAGCTTTTTGAGGGATGTACCAGAGTCGAGCTTTGCCTTTTTTTATTTTTTATTTTTCTGAGTGGTTGTACCTCAACAGACTTAGTTGTTGAGTTTAGCTGAATCTTTCTTCAGGGTAGAACCTGATGTTGGGGTCAGTCCTACTGTGGTGGGGTTTTTTTTTGTTTGTTTGCTTGATGTTGAGGTTTTTTGTGGTTTCAGGTGTGTGGGGTGTGTTTTTTCACTCCAATTACTCACACTTAGACTAAGATGTAACTAAGATAATTTCAATGCTCATTGTTTACATTACAGGTACCAAACTAGGGTGAAAATCATACTGGTCATTCATTGTGACCTGTCATGTAGTTGAGTGTGAGTGCATATCCCTTCAGGCTCTATTAGCATGAGTTAACTTTGTAATTGGGTTTCTGGGGCAAACAGGGACAGGAAGCAGAAGTAATTTGGCAGGCGAGGTTTAGCTTTTTTGTTCTGTGCTGTGTAAGTGTATAGGAGAGCACAAGTAAAAGATGAGTGCAGTATGACTGGAGAAATCCTAACAGTGGAGGAGAGTGCTGTGATTGAGAGATGGGATGAGGCCTGATGCAAGCCAAGTGTCCATTTATTGTACAAAGCTTTTTCTTTATATAGGTTAACATAGTATCAAAAGGCAGCTTGTAATTGGTCATTAGTATGTCCATACTACAGTTGTAAATTCATGATTGGCTACAGAGAGAAAGTATCACACAAACACATATATTTTTTCCAAGGCTTAAGCAACCGTCAAGCAAGAGATAAGGGGGCTCCATAATTCTGTCCCAAGCTCTGCTTTGTTCTTGTTATCAGGTCACTGTGCTCTTCTAGGGAGCCAATCTGTCTGTGTTTTCTTTCACACAGCTGCACTTTGCTCCCAGGGTTTACTGCCCAACAGAGATACTCTATCTCTGGTGTCCGGATCTGGAGAGCTCATCCCTAAATCAAATCCTTCAGGAGAGTTGTCAAACCTGCACATGAACATTATGGAATATCATACAGCTATACAAGGTGGGACTTTAAAGTTATGTCAAAGTAGGATTCTGTAGGTGCTGAGGTTTTTAGAGTCCTTCACTTGCTCTCTTAAACCTGCTCTGGGTTCTCCATCTTTCTGTCCATCTGGCAGTAGAAACTCCTTGTCTTGTAGAGAGTGGCAACTAAGAGTGGGCCTTCTGAGTGAAAAGGAGTTGTCACTTGGATTTGAAACCACATCACAAGGGAGTTGTTGATAAAAATATAAGTTTTAAAGTTGCTTTAAATTGTTCATAATCTCTAATTTTTCATAAACAACCCAAAAAAACCAGAAGTCTCTCTTTTTTTAACTATAATTACTCACAGTTTTAGCCCTTGGACAGTTTTGCCAAAAAGCTAGTTTTGATATTAAAAAACCCAGCAAAACAAACACGAAAACAGACTGACAGACAGACAATTAGGGCTCTTGAGCAGTGGAGTCAGTTTTTTAATTTATTTTTTAAAGACCTGAAAAGTGGTCTGGCTCTTTTCAGGTGTTCATGTGGATTTACATGAGTGGGATTAGAATTAAGCTGCTTCTTGGTGTTTTTTTTTTCAAAACCACACTTCACATTTTTCAGTAAACAACTTTGCTTTTAAAACAGCAGTCTTTATCTCAGACTAAGTGTAAGATTTACAAAAAGCAACACAAGAAGAGACTTTTAGTTTAAATTACATTCTTTCCTGACATGTGGTGTTGAACTCATTCTTAAACTTATTAACTTGCCATTTGTTTGGTTGGGTGGTGGTGTTTATTGCTTGTTTTTGTTGTTGTTTTCTCTTTATGGTAGGGTCTTGAGAAGTTTTCTTTGCTTAGATGAATTCTAGTCTTATTCTGGCATCACTGACCCTTTTCTCCATGTGTTTACCAGCAGTCTTGCATGGCAAGTTGGCAATTTTTCCAGATGAGATAAAATCACCTGTAAGAAGAGCATGGCACTGAATCTCCCTGAAACCAGGAGGTGCTGAAAATGTTGTAGTCATAATTAGCTGCAGTTTATGTATCTTGTCAGCATTGTTTAACCAGGCTGACAAACTTCATGCATACTTCTTTGTTCTTGAAGTGTGGTGGGCTGTTTTACTCATGTTTGTTTTTTTTTTTTTTTCTAGTAGATAAGGGCTCTGATGTATGCCTGCCTTAGTTTGATCCTGATTCCATCTGTGATTTATCATTTGGTCTTTATCTGTCTTCTTGGCAGTTTTGCACCCCATCACTGCTGCTGCTTGTGACTGTTGTCATGTTTTTAAGCAATGTGTGAGATTGGTCACATCAACAAAAATACTAGTGGCTGCTGGGAGCCTTCTCAGCTGGGGAAGTGTAAGGAAAACAAACCCTTCTTTGTGTTCATGCACACATCATGATTGTCACGAGTTGTGCAGTAGGCGTGCTAAGGAGGTGCAGTCAGTGCTCCTGTGAGACCCGGTGGTGGGAGGTGCCTGCGGGCTACAGGCATGAGCCCCTCCAGGCTTGCCGCTGCACCGGCTGGAAAGGCAGTGCACATCACTGCCCCTGTGGTTGGACCCAGATCTGTGAACTGAGAAAATGGTAGAAATAAAATGGAGTTCTTCAACAACCTTAAAAATAGCAGGTGACTGATTCATGATGTCAGGAATTGTTGGGTTTGGCTGAAGTAGACTCGAGAGGGTTTCAGGTCTGGTTTATCTGTAGCAATCCATCTTCTGTTAGCCTGGGGGAGAAAAGGCTTGTGCTTCTACAGCTGAATATCAGATCTCTGGCTCAGGAAGTGTAAAGTTAATGTATTTGTTACTTTTAATGCCAGTACATTTTTCTTATCAGCAACTAGCCACAGACCTGGAAACATGCAAATTGTTTCAGATGAAATTGATGACAGACAGGTTTATTGTAAAGCTTTGTGTAATGTTTTGTTTTCACAATCATGACCAAGTGGGACAAGAAGGGACCCTTCTCTTGTTTGCAGCATGCAGCCCCTCTATGGACTCCCTTTTAAAGGGAGTCCTGCAACTCTGAAGCAATCCCAGCTACCTCTTGGTCTCGTTGTGTTATTTCCCAAATACCTGCTCCCATCCCTCTCTCCTGGGCATCGAATCCCCTCCAGCGGCCCCTGCTCCACATTGCTCACATTCCCAACCTCTGTGTGTGCTGGCATGCCTGTGCCTGCACACACATGGGATGAGGGAAGGCAGTTAGGCTAGTCTTCTGCTCTGGACAGGAAACCACTACCGGTTGTGAAAGCAACCTGCCTGCTTCTGTCCTCCCTCAATATCCACCAGAGCGCCCCTGCTTACATAGCTCACATTCCTGAGCTGAATTTCATTTGGGATGGTGTTTTGCTTTGTAGGCTGTTACTGCTTGGTAAGGAAATTTCCTTGTAACTACATCTTCATGTAAGGGCAGTGATTTGCATCCTCCAGTTTCAAACTTCATGCATTCCAGCTGCATGCATCTGATGCCGGTTCTGTGTGATTCCAGATCTTTTGGGTGACTGCAGGTGAGTGAGGTGACAGAGGCATGCAGTGGTAAAGATAATGGGCCAGAGATTTGGCTGTGTACAGTTTGAAGGAGAGTGGTGGAGTTCTGGTGGAGGCACAGTGGGTGCTGTTGTCTCTTTGACTATTGTGCAGGGAGGAAGTTTCATTGTAATTTCAGTTCAAAGAGCTTTTATTTTATCCCTCTTCCTCCAGGCAACTTATAATTTGCATCACAAAAAAAAGTCAGGGTTGTCTCCTTAGCAAGTTGCAGAAAATAGGATCTCTTCATATGTTTGAGTAAAAATGAGGTGATTTATGGGTTGCTTTATGCTTCCTGGTGCATTCAAGTACAACTGTTAAATAGAACTGGTTAAAACGGTATTGATGCAGCATCCAGTTATAAGCATTCTTCTATCAGTGCTGAGAGAGCCTTATTACAAGAAGGAGGGCTGCCTGGTGTTGCCCTATAGAAGTAGTAACTGGGTATGTGAGGCTTTTCCCCCTAGACATTCAATCTTTAGAGACAGTAGGCTGCTACTCCCCATGTCTTACTAACGTTCTGCCACAGTCTTTGAGCAAATCAAATATAGCAATAAAAAAGTATATTTATGCACAGCTAGAAGCACAACAGTGCTGGCACTTACGATTTTTATGTCATCCAACAGCCATTTTGTGTATGTATATTAAAGCTTAGTCAAATTGGCTTTGGTGGAGTTGGAGCATCTCATCACTTTGATTTCAATACAGAAGTTGTCAAGCCACAAAGCTGCTCTGATATTCCTGATTTAAGTTTCCATAAATAGGTGTGTGATCATGGGAGGTTCTTTAAAATGTGACCAGTATATCTGTACTGTAGTTCAGAAGGAGTAGATACTCTGAATGTGCCGTTTCTCTCTCCTTTTTTATAAATCATGAAACCAAGACTAGTACAGAGAATACAGACAGTGCTGGAGTAAGGGAAGAGAAGTCTGTGTACTGTATTGTCTTAAGATTCATGGTTCTGTGCTGCAAAGTTGTAATGTCAATGCTCTTGCTCTGAACAGAAGGCCTTTTGTGCCAGGCTAAGCTTTGGAAAAGTGTTAAGGTCGAAGAGGAGCATTTTCTTTTCCTTCCTTCCTTAAGTAAAAGCTCTGCTTGGACTGATGCTTGAACAGTCAGGTTAAGCTGTCTTTTCCCTGTCAAAATCCAGTGAGGTTTTTGTTGCCAAAACTGAGGGTAAGCTCCAGCTAAAACTTCACATGTGATGAGTTATCTTTCTAATTCCTTTAAGAATTGTATTCTTTTGAAATTAATTACTCACATAAAAGCACTTGCTAAACCGTGTCTAGACTGCAAAGACTTGGATTTGACTGAATCTAATTAAAGCAACAGTGGTTTGCAGGTGAGGATTTAACTGCAGTGTATTACTCTGTCTTTTGCTAGAAAGAGATTAGCCTTAGCTTAGATGGTTTGACATGAATGCAGAAGTAAATTCAAGTCAGATAGCTGAAATGTTACTTCCTGTAACTTGCTTAGCCTGCAAGACATCGAGAGTCCACAGCAATATGATTGAGCAGCTCTTGGAGATGAGGGTTTCAGCACCGTGTCCTGAGAGAAACTGAAGTAAATTTTGTGCTGGTTTAGGAGAATAAGGAGAACAATTCTGGAGAGGTATCAGGAAACTTCTGACTATACTTTGGCGATATGAGGCTTCTTAAAATTCCTGATGGAAACAGTGGGTTTGATACTGGAGATTAAATTTGTGCAATGTGCAGCTCTAGTTGGTCCATGCTGGCCAGTCTGCCTCCTGACTAAGCTGGTGATTTGATAGTCCCATCTGTGCCCATTGCCTCATCTTGACCACTTAAGCCAGGTGCATTACCAGCTGCCTGTTTATTAAGAAGGATTAGGGAAGGCCTGGATGTCTAACACAGCTGGTTTCTCCCAGGTCTGAACAAGATGCCAGAGTGGAAGTTGTTGGCATTGCCTGTGGGTCCCTTCTGGGAGATGTTCAGGACAGCTTTTACTGTGGTATGAAGAAGCACGATGTAACTCCTAGCTTCTGGTAGTTTTATCTTGTGGCCTTGAACGTTTGCCCAGACGTGTCTGTGAAGCATCTTGGCTGTTCTCATGCTTTCACTATTCCTCTGTCTGAGCTCCTTTTATTTCCTGTAACTTTTCTATCTAGTGCATGCTTTATTCACTGCCTGTCAAGTTGTGCCTGCTCCTCCTCTTTCACCCTGCCCCTGAATGCTTACTCTGTTTATTCAGAGTTTCTTAGACAATACAGAAAAGGGGGGTAACAAGAAGAAAATGGAAGAAATAAAAGAAATGCAACAGCCGTCCCTCACAGAATTCAGGCTCTTCTGTTTAACCTGACAAGTAATTTTTTTTCTTGGAAAACCATCCTTTCCTTTGCATTTTCAGCTTGTCATGAAATTATTGCTAGTTTTGAACTTTGTCTAAAGAGGTTATTGCAGGAGCAGAAGCTGTGCAATTCCTTTTCTCTTTGTTGCAAGTGTGTGTTTGGGAAGACGTAGTTGCCTCTGAATGTAACAGCACTGTGTGACTACTGCAGCTTTACAGGCTACTGCTGTATTACAAGATGTTCTACTTTGGAAATGGAAAAACTAGACATACTGGGCTATTCTTGGTACCAAGTTCAAGCCCCAGCATTGCAAAGAAAATTTCTGTATATCTAATAAAAGCTACACATACTGCCTCATGGAAGTTCAGAGAGTGGAAACCTTTCCTGTCAAGGAATGTTGGCCTGAACCTTGTCTTGTCCACACATATTTAAGAACTTGCCTTTTTGTTTTCTTCTCAGAAACAGAGCAGAATCCAGCCTGAGATAAACCATATAGTGGCCAGGGGTCACAACACACAAATGTGCTGAGGTGCCACAAGTGCTTTCGTGAGTACTCTCTACCCTTAGTTGATTGCAATAGGATAGTGTGGGCTGTGGGCTAGTCCTATCACTGCCCTTTCCTTCATCCACTAGCCATCTCTTGAGCTTTTCCTGCTTTAGGTAGGAATCTGGTATTTTCTTAGCTGTGAATACTCTTCTAGCCTCATTCACATGTGTTTTTGAACTAATCTTTTGATTTCCTTTTGCTGTTAACCTGTTAATTGACAGCTGGTTGCTACAGGAGTGCTTACATTCAGGTTGAAGAATAGCCACATTTTTTGTTGTACATTCCTTTATGAATCATACTTTATTACTGTGGAAAAAAGCTCTTGTGCTCCATGACTGTCTTATCATTCTTCTTGAATGGCTGCAAGGGGATGAAATCAGGTGAAGCGAATAATGGTCAGTACCAATATTGAAGCTAAAGATGGAGTTACAGGCAAAGAAAGCTTTTAGTTTTCTTCCTTATAATGAAAAAGGGATAATATTTGTCTTGTTAGGCTGAGATGCTGAGCTGATGTAGGAAGTCTCCACTAGCTCTATCCATTTCCTCAACTGTATCTTGAAATTTTTGTTTTAAGTCATAGTTTGATTTATGTCTGCAGTGAAGAGGCTGCTTACTTTCACCTTGCTGGCTATCTGGAGTGACAGAAATTGCATCAGATGCTGGATGTTTTATATGTAGGCAAGTTTCTCTTCTGTGTGGCTCTGGCATTCATCAGTCTTGTTTCATGATGGAACTTGCAGATCATTGAGATATTTTAACTCCTGACCTAATGCCATGTGAGTGTTTCCCTATGCTGTTGGCTGGTTTACTCAGTTCCCTGTTTGGTCAGCAGCTGGGGAGCTGCAGGGAGCTTGGCTGCAGATGGGCTGGCCTTGGCTCTGTGTTGAACAGAGCTGGCTTGTTGCTGGTATCAGCCTTGTCTGCCAACTGATGACTGGCAGGCTTAGCAGAAGGCTGCAGAGTTAAAACGCTGTCGGCGCTCTCAGCCCACTGGCAGGGCTGTGTGGCAAAGTCTGTCAGGCTTACACAGATGAAGGGTGATGTGGGCGCAAGCCTTGCACTGGGGAAAGAAGGCAGGCTGAGCCTGCAGTGGAGGCTGCCCAGCACAGAGCCCTCCTGTCCTTGTATCTGTGTTTGCCTGAAGTGTAATTGTATGCAGCCATTTCCTACTTTCTTTGTACATCTTTCTTCCCTGTTCCTTTTAACCCTGATTTTTTCCATCAAGTTGCTTGTTACTTTTAACTCCTGATTCCAGTTTAATGACTTTTTGTGTCTGGGATTGTACATTATTTGCATCACAACAGGGCCCCATGAGAGACTTGGAGTAATGACAGCTTTGGTTATTGCATTAGGCAGTTCAAAGTGCCAGGCATGAGTTTTATCAAGTTTTATACCTTTGTGCTGCTAAGTTTGAAGACACTGACCCAGCTGGATCTAGGCAGGTGGCAGGTTAAGCAGCACATCTGAGAGCTGCCTGGCCACTACAACTTGTTTTCATGAAAAATAGTGCAAGAGTAGCAAGTCTGCCACAAAGAGAAGATTCAGATGTTCAGTTTTATGCTACTTGTAGTAAAAATAAGTTAATAGACATTAAGAGTGTCTCAGTGGTTAGACAGTGACTTCTTTTTGGTTCGTGTATTATGGCCTGTTCATTCAATCAGATTGTAGAATCAGTTTCTCAAAGCCTGGTAATAAAACACATCCATTAAAACGAGGATGTAGACTGGAAGAAAATATGTAGTTCTGTGGACTGTCTCTTTCAACACCTTGAATTAAAAATGTTTATAATAGGAGTTCATCATAACAGAACTATGTAGCAAGTTATGTTCCTAATCCACTTCCCCCTAAGCTACATTTCTTTTTAGTTGCCAAATGCTGTATTTGCTAGTAGAAACACAGAAAGATAGGAATGTATCTGTGCTGAGAGAATATCAGGATGCTGAAAGTCTGCTAGCATACTTTGCTTTGTGTGTTTGGTTTGGATTTGGTGGTGTTGTGTTTTTGTTGGGGATTTTTGTTGTTGTTTTTTTTAAGCTTGCAAGTAAGTGTGTGAGTACTTAGTTTTAAACAGGACAAAAGGATATGGCTTTTAAACCTCAGCTTTGCCTTCACTTTTCCCAGCTGCTGTCTCAGATCTTTAAGCTTTCTTCTTGTTTTCTTACTCAGCTCAGGCCCAAAGGTCATGAAGGGGTCATCGCATTTGCGAATCTGTCAGTGTGTAAGCATCCTTGGGAGGGCAAAGAAAAAGAAAAGAAAACAAAAAAACCCCACCAACAACAAGCCCCCATCTCCTCTCACCCCTAGGTTGTAGTCTATCCGAGAGGTTTTGCTATGCCTCTGTCTTGTTGAAGTGTCCTGACAGTGGTTTTCTGTTCATGACTTTTGATGGATCTCTGTTCTGTCATCTTGCATCCGGTAGCAGGAGAAGAAATTGCTTCTCCAGAGCAAACTTCTCACATGCTGTGAGTGCAACTGGACCATTTGCTTCCCTCCCACCATCTAAATCTTTCTGGCTGTGTGGGATTTAGTGCTAGCTTACAATACAAGGGCGACAGCTGGTTGGTGTCCAAAGTCCTTTGTGTTGTTTCAACTTGAATCAGGAAATGATTTGTTGGAAGATCAAAGTGCTCTCGGGTGAATTAACTTTTTTTTGCCGAAGCATGGGTTTGACACAAATGTAAATATTGTCTGTTATTTATTTATAGGGACTACCAGTGCTCCTGACACTTTTGTTGTTTTTGTTGTTCTTCTCTCAGCCAAACCATACTGGGATTGGCATCACTAATTTCACAGAGCAGCCTGCATGGACTGTTAGTGGTCACATTCGGAAATAAGACCACATGTACCAGTAGCTGCATGCAGAAGGACAGGAGAATGTCTTTTAGCTTATTTCCTGATACAGTGGTTAAACCAGGAAACAAGCTTCCAGTGTTTACAGTGATTTGTCTTTACCTGTTCTGCCTCTGTTTTTTAAAGAGAGCTGCATGTCATTTGGCACTGCCTTGGCCTTTGGAGGCTTTGCAAGACTGTGAAGATGTGACTTCGCCCCTGCAGTGTTACTGGGCTTGTTGCAGTGGCAGGGCTGAGGAGCAGTCATTGTGCAACCCAGGTGTAAGATCCGTGTACAGGACTTTGCAGTGTGCACCTGTGTTTGTGTTTGTAAATATTGTATTGAGAATCCCACACCCTGGGAAAGGAGTTAGAGAAAGGGTGAGATCCTATGCCTGGGATTCCCTCTTTCCCTGAGAGGCAGGTTGTTGCTGGAAGGGCGGATGTCTACATGAAGCATGAGTTGCAGGCACAGAGCAAGGTGGTCTTTGGTTATAGGCTGTGTGCTGTGAGCAAATGAAGCTGAATCAGATTGTCTTGGTGCCTGGGAGGAAGATCTGGTGGTTCAAAGTGGAAGGCAATGAGGTGTAGGTTGGGTAACATCATCTTTTAGCAGCTGTTACAGCAAAGCTTGCTGGAGGGTGCTACCTTTTGTCCATACCTGGACATAGCTGTGGATAACTATTCAAAACAGCAGTGCTGGTACTTATGAAGGACAGACACGTTGTCTTCCATATGTAGAAAAAGGGTGATTTTCTTTTTCTTTAAGAAAAGCATTTCATTTGGGTGAAATACACCCAAAATGGAAGTACCTTGTTTTTTCTCAAGTTTCTGATTTGAAGCACCATGTTTGTTCATTACCCTAAAGTAACTCTTCCATAGGTACACACAAGAGGGCCAGATCCTGCTGTCCAGGAGTAAATCGGTGATAGACTGCATGGTGGTCCAGCTGTCTACCATCTGTCAGTATATGAGGTATCTGCAGTGGGCAGAGCCTTTCCTTAACAGGACACACCTTCCTGACTTCATGGTTTTTAGTCTCTTCATACATAGAAGGCTGGATGGCAGCAAGACCATTGCCCTACTCTGCTGCCTACAGAGCTTTTGATTATGAGAATTGCTTGTGCTGTGGAGCTGCATAGTTGCAAGCAGGTGGGAATTGTGCTCTAGAGAAAGGGGAGGAAGGTTGCTGGTATGTGGTAAACTCTGGGCTATTCAGTTAGTATTTGTCTGGTACACCTGAGGGCAAAGCTGTAAGAAACGGATAGTGTCAGGATGCCTGACTGATAGAGCAGAGTTGATTGAGGCACAGAGAAAAGACTTGAAGTGAGCTGTTAATCAGTAACAGCTGAGGTATCTCCTCCAATACCTTGCAACTGCTAAGTAGAGATGTACACACTATAAAAGGAAGGAATGTGCATAAATGCATTTATTCCAAGTAGGGAAGGACTCATTTTTACACTCAAAAAAGAGCATTTTACTGCTTTTGGAAAGAAGCAACAAGGTTTAGTAGGAAATGTGTCCCTATGCATTTTGTTCTTGTCCTATTCTTCAGATGTGGTAATATTGGTCTTGAAGGTCTTTTTCAACCTGGTTAATTCTGTGGTTCTGTTGAATGTGTCCAGAGAAGGGCAACAAAGCTGGTGAGGGGTCTGGAGCACAAGCCCTGTGAGGAGCGCCTGAGGGAGCTGGGGTTCTTTAGCCTGGAGAAGAGGAGGCTCAGGGGAGACCTTGTTGCTCTATACAACTGCCTGAAGGGAGGTTGTAGCCAGGTGGGGGTTGGTCTCTTCTGCCAGGCAACCCATGACAGAAGGAAAGGACACAGTCTCAAGCTGCACCAAGGGAGGTTTAGGCTGGCTGTTAGGAAGAAATTCTTCACAGAAAGACTAATAGGCCGTGGGAATGGGCTGCCCAGGGAGGCAGTGGAGTCACCATCCCTGGAAGTGTTTAAAATAAGACTGGGTGAGGCCATTGCCATGGTTTAGTTGATTAGATGGTGTTAGGTGATAGGCTGGACTAGATGATCTTGAAGGTCTTTTCCAACCTGGTTAATTCTGTGATTCTGTAATTGCCCAGAGAATAGCTGTGTAATTCCTGTTTACTCAGTCTAGGCTCTGGCCAGCTGCATTCCTGGTCCAGCCTATCTGCATCTTCAGGATCCTCTGGCCAACCTCTTCCAGATTTCCTGTCCAAAGAAGGGCTTGAATACAGTTACCTCCAAGTAAAGGAGCTTGTACAAGGGAACTGGCTAACCTACAATGGTGTATCCCGCAGCGGAGGATTTCTGCTTTAAAAAGGAAAAATTAAACAAAACAATGTTCACATTGTTTGCCCAGAGCAAAATCTGGTTTGTTTAAGAAATATCTGTTTTTTGACGTTTCCATTCTTTTGCTGTTGACACTGAAGGGCACACCTGAGTTTGAACTGCAGGTATCTTCAGATTCAAACCAAGTAAAACATTTCTGTTTCTCAGATTTCAGTGAAGACTGTATGCTGTATGTAAGGCCTGAAACTATATTCCTTTTTTTGTTTGTTTTGTTGTTGGGTTTGTTTGGTTGGTTTGTTCTGGTTTGTTTGGGGTGGTTTCGGTTGTTTGGTTGGTTTGATTTTATCCAAGGTAGAACATGTAGCTGAGATTGCTGGGTAGTTTCAGAATGGGGACAAAAGGATGAAAAATTGATGTGAGGAAGCACAGCTGGCTAGGCTGCACATCTGCTGTGCATTCAACATGCACTTTGTATGTTAACAGACTAAAACCAAAAAACAACATAACCAACCCATCAACCAAAACCCAAACCCCTACTCCAAGAAGAAAACACAACCCCAAAAAAAACCCAGAATGCCACCACAAACAACAACAAAACAAAAAACCCAACAGCAACAAAATCTTTCCATTGCCTGTGTTTGTTGTTTGTCCATTTGGCTTATTGCTCACTGTACCTGTGCAGTGTCATGAGGTAGTCTTGGTGCTCCCACTTTGCCCTGGGTAGAAGCAGTTAGTGAAGAGAAAAAGTGTTGAGAGCATTTAAAAATAACTGGAAAAGCATGGTGAGATTTGAGCTCTTTGGGTGTTGGACAGTTTTATAGCTTGTCCAGCCTGACAAAAACAAACAAACAAACAAAAAACCAACACCAAACCAACCAAATAACATTAAAAAAATTCAATTCTTTGTCATAGCTAACACGAGGGACATCACATGAATAGTCATGAATACAGTGAGAATGATGAAAGTTCTTTAGATTATTGACTATTTGTCTGCTTCAAAGTTTTTATGACTGTGATGACCCTTTGATACTCCAAAAGGCTCCACCTGAACTGCAGGAGTTTGAGATTGTAATTGTCTTAATGGCTTTATCTGCCAAAAGACAACCGTGAGTTTAACTGTTCCTGTTGGAACTTCTGTTTTTGTAGTACTAACAGAGCAGCCTCACTAGGTGAAGAAACTTATTGGTCACAGAAAGCTTGAGATTCAGAGTGCTGGTGTGCTAAAATCTCCCTCTGTGGGGTCCATTGGTGTTCTGCTGACTTTTTTTTTTTTTTTTTTTTTTTTTTTTTAGTGCTGTTTCCAAAGAAATTTTTGTAGTCTTTGATCCAGGTTATCTGAGCACCTAAGGCAACAAAATCATGCCTTCCTTAGCTTCAAAGTGCTTTAGCTGCTACTGTTTTAAACTAGTATGGCAATGTGCATTCTGGTCCTGCCTTTACAACGAAACGTTTCTTCTCTGATGCATGTTATTCAGAGATAGTTTATTCCAGGCAAACTTCTGCACCTAAGAGATGAAGCAACGATTATTTCTCATGTAAAGTCGTCCTTTTGAAAGCAGCTATGCTTGTAGCATGCTGACCTGGTGCTCTGAAAATTAACCGGGTTTAGAATAACGTAAGCAAGGGTGATGCTTTTCTTTCATCTTTTCTTACTGCTGATAGGGTAAATGTTAGAAACTGATCTTGAGAGATGATTGCGCCTCTTTTAATGGCGTTTTTCAGAACGAATCAAGCCTTTCTTAAAATGCAATCAAGTGCCTCTTCCCAGATTAGCAGGTACTTTGCAGACAGAAGCTTTGCAGACAGAAGCTTTGCAGTACCTGGGTGATGAGGAATTAATTATCAGCCTTCTTGCTGGCTGATATCCTCTTTCACTCTTCTCAGATTACAAAGGGTAAGAATAAGGAGGAAAAAATAATCTGATCTGTTTTCATGGCTTGGTGCTGGCCACCCTGAGGCTATTTGTGCCAAGCATGCTGAAGGGGATTGAGTTTAAATTTTCACCGGCAATTCTCCTGGAGCCCAGCATCTGCAGCGCAGTTGCTGTTGCCTCCTCGACTGTCCACGTTGCTCCCTTCTCGTGGAGTAGGTCCAGTGTGTCACTGTTGAGAAGTGCTTGGGGAGGAGGGCACAACCACTTCGGCATGCAGGGCAGCAGTATTGCTGCAGGCTATAGGCTTGCTTCTGCTCATCAGGTTTCCTCAAGGATTTATTGTGATATAGCTCAGGGGGGGAAAAAACCCACAACGTATTTCCCCCAACCCTCCCTTTCTCTGCCTGGCAATTCACCGCCAGAGCAAGAAGTAGCCTTTCTCATAACTTCATTTTGTTCGTTAACTGCTGAGGAAAAGCAGTCTTTATTTTTTACAGTTTTTATAGCATATGTGGGGAATAAAACAAGGAAGTGGTTCTGTAAACTTTCTCACAACTGCACAGCAAAAAAACCCCAAACAAACAAAAAAATTTCTGCAACTACCTTTGGAAGATCAGCTTTTCATTCGTGGGTGTGTAGAAGCTGTTGGAGGCCATCTTAGAATGTATGTATATATATATATATATATAGTTGCAGAAGGCTTTTGCTGATAGTACAGATATATTAGCATTGTAGCATGACACATACAAGCTGCCACTCTTGACCCCTGAGGCTTCTATGGAAGGTCATAATGAAGAGGCTGGAATTCCGGCGTTAATCACGCTGAGGCAGAATATCCATAGTGATTTTCCCAAAAGATTAGCAGAATGATACTGCATTACTTTGAAATGTGATCTCAGAGCATCTAGCTCTTGATGACAGTTTCTTTTATGTTTAACATTTGCATGGATGGTGTTTACTTTTAAGCCATGTAATTATTACTCACTGGAATAAAATGTGAATGATGGTTTATCACACCGGTTGTCTGCTACTGGCTTTGTCTCGTTAGAAGCTTTCAGTGCTCTCCTGTGGAGAAGCAGCGAAGAGGAAGACTGTTTCCCTGTTTTTGTGAAGGGAATGTGCTGAGGTAACTAAGCTGCAACTAGTATGTCGTTGCTGCATATGTACATAATGCTTCATAAGGTAGAGTAAGGTGCAGCTTCTCTGCAGGTTCAAAAAAATAAATGAAAAGTTGCCTAGTGGCTAGGCTTGATGGCTGCAATTCTGAAAGCATCTTTGCAGTCAAACCTGAAGGTTCTCACATTGTGTTAGGACACTGGAGGAGGCATTCAGAGAGCTGTGAACCTTTTCCTCCTTAGGCCTTAGCTCACACATGAAGTAGTTCCTTGGTTCCAATCTAGCTATGCAGTGAAATGTGTCAAAGTATCTGCTGCATTGAAAGCAACTGGTTTATTAATGATGGGCCCTGACATGGTCAATGGAGCTGGGAGCTTTTGTAGATGCCCATGTTCCATATAGTGTCTGTGGTTTTTCTCTATGCACTCTGTCTGCAGTGGTGTCTGAGTACATTGTCTTAGGTTCTGGATTCTCAGAGCACTTCCCAGCTGGACTGCACCTCCAGGGAAAAGATGAACATATCCAATTCTCACTGCTGTTTCCCAACAGAGCAGTCTAGTCTCCAACCCTTCTGGAAACAGTTTCTTACTACTAATGATAAAAGGTACTTTCTTTCTCTCAGAAGTTAAATAAAAAGTATTAGAAAACTGGTTTATGCACCTGAATTTCCTTTCATCCCTTTTCCCCCAAACCCTCGTGTATGTGTAGAGAAGTTATAGATTATAACGTTTTTTTTTCTTCTTTTTTTTTTTTTTCCCCCATGGAAGCCCTCTATAAATTTCTTGCTTTCTGTCATTCTTGATGAAATGGTGTCATGAAGACACTGCAGGGCAGAGGGGGAGGTTTTCATGTCTCTAGTGGGTGCCCCAGGTGTTTATGTAATGTGCCTAAGCTTGCAGTGGAATACCAAATATTTGTCAAGGCCCCCAGCTCTGTCCATGGATAAGGCATTTGTCTAGGTTTTCTGAACAAAGCAGGAGGAGCTTAACTGACAAGCCCTAGTCAGCTCCAAGCTCTAATAACTTTTTCCTAGGAAAGTGAGTTGGAGAAGGTTATCAGACCACTTCTAAATTAGAATCTTAAAACTAGTGTTGACTTTTTGTTTCTCTTGTGTTTACTGAAAAAGCAGCTGCTGAGTGAGACTTAGACATTTCTGCTCTTACATAATGACAGTTAAATGATTCCAGCCAGGATTTGATGTGAACTTCATTCTTTGCTCTGTAGCAGTTTCTGTGCTGAAATGCACATCAATTTTCTTCTTTTCACCAAAAATCAGCTTTATATGACTTAAAGCGTTTTAATCACATAGATTGGACATTTTGAACAGATACTTTAGGTAAAGCTTAAAGAGTGTTGCTCTGTCATCTACTTGATTTTTAGGATGTATAGAAGATAGAGAGAAACTGCAAAATAAAGCTGCCCACAGTTTTCAGAAGTATGGAAGGAAGTATGCAGGATTTAACCTCTGGAAAAAAACCCTAAAACAGGGTAAACCTGCTTTGTAAAAGCAGGTTTAAAACTAACAAAAAGCCATCTCCAGCAAGTTCTGCTTGTATTATCTTAACCTGACACTGACTATTTTTTTTATATCTTGAGATTTCAGATGTATGTGGAAAGCTTTTCTTAAGTTTTTCTGGTTTATCTATCTGGTCATTGTGGCAACTCATGTTCCCTGATTTATATGGTTATCCTGCTTAAAGGGAAACACAGATCTTGGATACTGATTGAGATGTATATATATATACACACACACACACCCCTTTTTTTATATATATATGTATATGTATGTGTATATATATGTAAAAGGTACTTCACTATATACATTGCTATGCACTGCTATGATCTTTACAGATTTTTTGAGCTATAAAATCATGGGGAATAAACAGAGGAAGATAGCATGTTTGAAGTACAAAACAGAAGATTGTTCTAGAATTATTCATGTCTGCTGTTCCAGATGTTCCAGATGCATGTATTGTCCCTAGTGCACAAGGAATTAGCTGAAATAAATGCTGTGTACTCCACGTCTATTTGTGGCAAGCACCTGGAATAAAATGGGCTGAATCAAGAATGCTCAAAGTGCTTCATTGTGAAAAAGGGACATGTAAGTTAGCTGCCCAGAACAGCAACATGTGGATTCAGTACCAAAGTAAGTTCAGGGGCATCTGGGACCACAGCAACTATAAATATTGCTGAATCTCACTTGGTCAAGAGTGTGGCTAGGTTTTGAGTTTGCAAAACAGGGGAACTTGATGTAACAGGAGAAGGCTGTAGACATGCACAATTCTTCTGTCTTTAGGAACTGTGTTTTCTCCCTGTTAAGGAAAAATTGTGATTTGTGGCATCTTCTATTCTTAAGAGTTCTGAAAGTATTGTGTATTTTGCTAGGCTTCAGCTGTGAATACTGGCAATATTTCATAGTGTTTTGGTTCTGCTTCCCAAAATGCAAAAGATGTGCAGCTTTCCTTGAGGAGAAGGCTGTGTATAGAGGAAACTTTGTATGCTTGGTGTAAAAGGGCTGCATGTGTAAGCATCTGTGATGTTAGCAGTGGTTGCCCATGCAGCTACAGGCAAGCATGGTCCTTCTCCCCAGTCGTGTCCTGTTTGTCCTTCCAGTGGTGTTTCCATCTGAACCAACCCTGTGGGTACACTGCTTCTGCTGAAGGCCCTTGGTCTGATGGGGATGTGTGATTGTGCTGAGTGTGTAAGCACCACCCAGGTGTGTAGGAGAGGTGAGGTGTCACCATCCACAAATGGGTGGATGGGTAGGTCATTAGTGAGGGGATGCACCTGGTGTCCCAGCAGGCACTGAGAGAGGTACAATATAAATGAATGCAGTGCGTGTGTGGGGTCAGAGGAGAGTGAAGGGACACTGTGTTGTTAGTGGTGAAGAAGAAAGCTGGAAATAACTGGTGTAGCCCACTGTTTTCTTAGCTTTGAGCTGGCAGCACTATCCGTTGTGTTCTCCTCCCCTAAAAAATACTGTCCTTTCAGGGCCTCATCAAAAACCTTCATAATTGATGGTTTGGGCATAAGCTAAGCCTGGAGTGTCAGTGTGACTTTTTCATTCATATTGGTTCGCAGATGAAAGAATGCGTGGCAAATACCCAGTGTAATTATGCATGTTTCTAATGTTTCAGCTTGTATAATACCGCCCACCTTCCCAGAGAGGTCAAGTTACTGTTTCAGGCACTGCAGTTCAGTGATGTACAGTGTGCTTAGAGAGAAACCATGGAGTAACAGCCTTGTAAGTTTAGACGTTTTTCTTTGCTTTTTCTTGAAATAGTGAAATGCGGTCTGGTTTGTGTCACTGAGTAGGGTTTAGTGTTACAAAGTAATGGATTATTTAAAATACATCTAAATGGGAGAGTATTTGTGGCTTCAAGTGGTGATTTAGTTTTGAATGGCAGTACTTACGGTCGAGGAAGTATTACAGAGGGTGTGTAAACCTGTGTGTGTGTGGGAAAGACATTTCTATCTTTCTGGTGGACGAACTGTTTGCCAACTGCTGCAACAACCCGGATAGTCCAGCACAAATCAAAGCCTGCTAGGCAGAAACTGCGGCGGGACGATGATTAAGTCGGCGATTTTTCATCTGCAGTACCTGCAAGCATGCGGAGGTATGCTGACGTGACAAAGGAGTATTGCCACAGTGTTCACTGGCTTTTTCATCTGCTTTTCCATTCTGTCCTCTCCCTTCCCCACCTTCTGCTTGCAGCACTTGCAAAGAAGAGCCTGCAACTTTTCAGGTGGAATTGGTTGACCTTACATTGCTCTGACCTTCATGTTTCATGAGCTGTGTGGGTAAAAGTGATTTTTGAAGTTTTATACTATTCTTTTGACTGTTGGAGGAAACACGCTGAAAATCATACACTTCATGCGTCTTTTCCCCCAATCTGACTTGAGAGATTAGGTTGTTAGATTATAATCTTAATGTCTGTGATCTGGAGCCTGAAAATCCTGTACTTAGTGTATTATTTATTATATTTCTTTCTTGTCTGTACCTATATAGAGCGGCAGAGTGCTAATATTGTAATGACAATCTTCCTGTTTATTTTTTGGCAGAAGGGACAGAGTATTGCCATTGTAACTGACCAGCAGTGCATGTTTCAACACTTTTTAGACTTTCTTGCTTATACTAGGGCCAGCTATGCTCATGCTTTGTTTCTGAGGGACATGGTAAAATGTCAGAGTGGTAGGGTTTGAAATTAAATTGAGGAAAGCTGTTATCCTATGAGCTAGTGGTGAGACTCTGGAGAATAATCTGTCCTTCCATTTGAGGAACTGCTTAGTTCTCCTGGTCACTGAGTCCCTGAAAATGTTAAGTTTTGTCTACCATCTCTCATCAGAAATTAACTGTTGTCTCTGGAACATGGTCCTCTTGAAGGTGTAAGGACATAGAGTGCTTATGGATTAGTTGGCTTCACAGGAGGTAAACACAGGATGATTTTATTTTTAGCTTTGCTTATTAAAGTCATTGATTCAGATCATCTGACGAGACAGCTGTCTTTTTTTTTTTCCTTGCCTTTGCACAAGGGAACAGCATTGCTGTGACAGAGGGCCTCAGTGATATGTGACTGTGCTTATAGTTTTGAGAATCCCTGTTGTAGCCTGCTGTAGCAAGGAGCATACTCCCTAATAGCACTCTGCAGCTTGGAGTTCACAGGATCACAGGATGTTAGGAGTTGAAAGGGACCTCCAGAAATCATCAAGTCCAAACCCCTGCCCAGAGCAGGACTGTAGAATCTAGCGCAGGTCACACAGGAATGCATCCAGATGGGTCTTGAAAATCTCCAGAGAAGGAGACTCCACAGCCTCTCTGGGGAGCCCGTTCCAGTGCTCTGTGACCCTCACAGTGAAGAAGTTCCTCTTCGTGTTGAGGTGGAACCTCCTGTGCTGTAGTTTATATCTGTTGCCCCTTTCCTATCACAGGGTGCAATGGAGAAGAGCCTGTCCCCTCCCTTTTGAGACTCAGCCCCCAGATATTTATAAATATTTATTAAATTCCCTCTCAGACTTCTCTTCTCCAGACTAAAAAGCCCCAGGACTCTTAGCCTCTCCTCATAGGGCAGATGCTCCAGTCCTTTAACCTACCTCACAGCCCTCCGTTGGACTCTTGAGTAGATCCTTGTCCCTCTTGAACTGGGGAGCCCAAAATTGGGTGCAATATTCCAGGTGAAGTCTCATCAGGGCAGAGTTCAGCAGTTCATTGTGTTTTCAGAGCTTTAGGCTGAAAATATGAATAAGGCTTAATATTAACGATCCATTAAAAAAATCCCAAAGTCAGCTAGACAACACACATACAGAGAGCAAGAGCGACTTGGTCTGAGGTCTGGCTTGGTGCCAAAGGAGGATGTGAGCCCTATTGTCTTTTCTCCAGCCAACTTGAAGTCTCAGGATGTGGTTTGTCCCCAGATTAAGAGGAGCTTCATCCCTCCAGGCCTAGATACAGAGGTGAGTGATACGGGTTTCCTAAGGTGCAAGCTATTGGCATGGTTCTAGAGCAGATCAGCTGCCTATTTTATTATTGTTAGCTATAGCTGTGTTACATACATGGAGATAGGTAGTGATGCTTCACAGCTGGAGTAAGTTTAATTTTCTATGAGGATGAGGAAACAGCACAAAGAGGGAGTGTTTCTCAGCTTCTGTTTATGGAGATGATGGCTATCAGCTCTGTATATTTAATTTGGTTTTGAAGATTAAGGTTGCTTAGTGAACTGTCTTCTGCCTTTAAAAACCTGGCAGACTCATTTCCCTCCCTTTCTCTGCTTGCCTGGCTTGAATGAGACCAAAAGAGTAAGCAGGTGGCTCTTATCGGGGCAGCCTGTGTCCTACGGGCAGGTGAGAGGGTATCTGGCTTAGGAACCAGGCAAGCAAGATACTGTTTTATGATCCCTTTCAGTTTCAGTCTCCACCTTCCCAGTTCCTTTTCATTGCAAGACAAAAGACTGACCTTCATACCCTTTCCTAATCCTTGCTTCCTTAGGGAAGCAAGCACAGATTTATCATGTGTGTTGTTGCTTGTCAGAATATTTTGTGATATGGTAATGTGAGCAAGGATGTATCTGGTTAAGGGATGCAATGCAATACAGGATATAACTGGTGCATTGAGAAATGTTTAATGAAGATTATTTGTAGCTGCAGGTCTCCCCAGTTTTTCTTGTTTCTTGGACCACTTTTAGGTAACTTCACACCAGTGCTTCAGTTGTGACACCTCCTTCTGCCTCTATGTTTTTGCCTAAATTCAAATAACATTATGTTTGTAAATTTGGTGTGAGGTTTGTTAGCTTAGTCTTGCAGAGAACAATTAGATGTGCCTATAGAAGGGGACACATGAAAAAGAAGGGGAAAAAATTCCCCACAAACAAAACTTAGGTGTGGTAATACTTTACCTTCTCTTACTCTTTGGACATCAGTCCCTGTGTATGGGTGATGAAGACTACGGTTAATGGGATTTCCTACAAACGGGATAAAAGAAAGCACTTGGTGAGGTCTAGCACTGTCAGTTAAGCTTCATCAATGGCAGTGGTTGTTAGAGTGGCTATTTGTACTGCTTCTTTGCCAAAGTTTACCCATTTCTCATTAAATATCAGAATGCTGTCTGCCAGCTGGAGCTCTCAGTTGCAGTGAGGGTGGTAGGGTTGCAGTGAGGTACTTTGTCCTACGAAGCAAAGATCTCCATTCAGAAAGCCTATGGTGAACCCCACAGTTCTTACAGGGAAGGTAGTGAAGAGAGAGTGGGATATATGAATGTGGCCCCTGATGGTACAATGAATGGTGGTAAGTCCATCTCACCTGGCTTGACAGCTAAAGGTGTTAAGAGTTGGTACATCTGTTTGTGTGGCTTGCTGGGATTTACTGTTTTGTTACAGTCTTGGCCAGATTATTGTTTGGAGACTGAAATGTTTACCAAGATTACCACTTTCACTGTGTATAATTCATATGCAGCTTTTGGGTGAAAAAAACCACCACAACTGTTTTGAAGGGCACAGCTTTACAGCTTTTTATTAGTTAGTCTCAAACTTACCCGTGTACCAAGTACCTGTGAAAAAGTCTTACTGAAAGTAATCGGGTAACAGGTGTGTCTTCTATTACACTTTTCTGTTTTTCGTGAGCCAACATACTTTGGCTCTAAGTGTGAGAACTGCTAATTTAACACCTACTTATCAAATTTGGTTTGATTTCTCATAAATTAGTGATCATGCTTTTTACAGTGGTGTAGGATTTGTATTCATCTCTGATGGACCTGGCAGACTTATTTGAGTACTTGTCCACTCTGATGGGAGTATGAAAGGCTCAAGGAGGATTTTGATGCTGCCTGTTCAGTGTGGTTTCTCTCTGTCTCAATGCAGTGCACTTTATACCAGGCTGAGAGTTGTCCCTGAGTGTTTGCCACAAGAATTGGCCTACTTGTTGAAACCAGTCGCTGGTTTCTGACTGCTGTAGTGCAAACCCTGGACCAAGGTGAAGTTGTCCTTTCTCCACTATGACCTCTGCCTATGCAAATAGACTGAAATGTGAGAAGCCAGCCTTGCTTGCCAGGTTCTAGCTGAGCTAGTGTGTCTTGTTACTGGCAATGTGAGTCCCCGTGCTAAAGTAACTCATGCATAAATTCATGGGGCTTTGTTTTGCAGGAGGTCTGCATTTCTTGAGAGAGGCCATACAAACTGCCTGGAAAGGCCTCGATTTTAGATGAGAACTGGTGGGGAGGAGGAAGAGGGGACAGGACAGGACAGGAACTATTCAGACTCTGAAATTGTCTGTTCTGCTTGGTAGTAAAACGCTTTTCTCTGACTTTGGCTTATTTATGCTGCAGTGAACAATCTCTCTGCATCTTTGCATCCTGTGTTGTTGGGCAGGCTATGAGGCTCCATTGTGCTGCTGTGTTGTATGTCAGGTGTTCCCATTCTCTCTTGCTCTTGCCCTCTACTCAAAAACCAGTTCCTGTCGTGGCAGGCCCTTCAAGCTACTGCTGAGTACATTATTCCTTATGGCATGTGTTTTAACAAGTCACAAGAAGCTCAAAGTCCATTCGCAGTACTTGAAGAGCTGGTCTCTGTACCAAGAGGTGGTACAGCAGATAGTGTTCTGTCTTTAGCCCAGGACCTATTTTATCAGCCAGAATGTTGAAAGGCAATTTGCTTTGGCAACACTCTAATGTTTTTCAGTGTGCTAACAACCACACCATTATGCATGATTTAGAACCTAGTAGCTTGCAAACATTCACACTATCATTACAGGGTCTCTCCTTACTCTCTTTGGAGACCAGCAGAGAAATTAAAATGTTGTAGCATGAATTGCTACAGATGATTGGTAGGCAATCATTGTTGTCATAGCTCCTCTGAGATGTTGTGCTGGATCTTCTCTTCTGGAGCTGTTTGTTAATAATTAATGCAATGTACGGCTCAATACTGTCTGCTGTAGGTCATGGAGTTAAAAACAGAACTGTAGGACAGCTTCTGAGGAGTCATCTTTGGTGCAAGACTCTTTCATGTGAAGGAGACTGCTTAGAGGTGGGGGGGAGCAGAGTATGACCAAATGGCACAATACAGCAGCATGGGGAGATTCCCAAGTCAGCGGAGTAGTCATGTTATCGTGGCATCCTGCCCAGATTAATTACTGTCTCTGCAAGGTTAATTAGTATGGTGCTTTGTGCCATGCAGACATAGCCTTGGTTATTTCCTTTAGCAATTATGGGAACTTATGCCAGTGAAGCATATGAAGATTGAATATTGCTTTTGACTGCTTAAAGGCTTTCTGTCCAGAAATTTAGAATGTATTCACCAGGGAATCGTGTCTTTACCACTGGAAATGCTCCCTTCACATTCAAATTTGCTTTAAAAATAATGTCTCCTTCTCAGCAAGAATCCAACTATGCTTCTGGTGCTGTGCAGAGAATCTTTAACTTACTTTGAAGTATTTAATGTAACTTCTCAGGCATATCTCAGTAAGTTATCCAGGCATGTCCTTGCAGTTAATGGGGCTGGTGTTTTTTTCAGATCAACATAAATTCCTGTTTAGATAGGTGAATCTGGCTGCTGAAGGGAGGTGTGTGTATTGGAAAAGTGTGTGGGAAAAGTTTAAAATGGGAAATGAGAGAAGATGGGATATGTGTGTTACCTGCCTGTGGAGAAGTTGTCAAGACAGACTATGCTGTGAAGTATGTAGACATTCTGTGGGGAAAAAAAAAAAAAAAAAAAAAACACAACAAAACAAACAGTGAAACCTTGTCTTTAGGAATTAAGAAATACCTGTTGCAGTGCAAGCTTTGTTTAAATGTAAAATGTTATCAAGGTTAAAGTTTCCTATAAAAATAACAACTTCATCAGCAGATGTGCTTCATTCATACAGGCAGTATCTCTGCTTAACTGTTTTACCATGTATGTGTTAATCTTTGCTTTTCTGTAATTCTACCTAGCACTCAGTTATTCAAATCACTGAGTCTTCTGTCTGAGGATGACTTTAGATTGCTACTTGGGAGGCAGTTTAGAAGACAGATTACTTTTTTTTTTTAGATGAGATACATTAATCCATTTTATACAGATTCGAATTTTACTTACAATGTTACTTTTTTTTAATCCCATTGTATCAGAATGCTTTATAGTGTTGATGGCTTTATTAATACCTGTCAGGTGTGGTTTGTTCTCTCTTTAAAGGAAAATTGAGTGTGCAGGGTAGTGTTTCTTGTTTCGGTTGGGCTTGGGTGTGGAGGAGTCAGATCGCAGTTACAGCATCTATGCTGTAACTTGTGTGGGGTAAAAAGCAAAACTGAAGCACTCTTTCTGTCTTTACAGTGGGTAAGGTATGTGATAAATCTTGGTTCCCAAAGGATTTCTGTCTTCTGTTCAGGCATCTTTGACAAGGAAGAGCAACTCCTACAAAGTAAGCAGTAGTTCATCTTTCAGCTCAAGCCATGTCCTGGTCCTGGACTTCAATGTTGCAGTTACTGTGCTTTCAAACTGCTCTGGATCAGGTGTGGGTGTAAACACTCCCTTCATCTGAATTACATAGAGTATCTGATACAGAGTTTATGCTAACTGTGGAGCAAGATACAAAGGTGAAATCTGGGGCAAAATTAACACATGAGAAATACCTGAACAATCCTGACACCATCTTATGGGGACATGACATGCTAGGTAGGGTAGGAGAGTGTTTTTGTGTCCTTGAGCGGTGCTCTGGAATGTGTAACTGTCAATCAACTGGTCATCTTGAAGGTGAAGCCTATAGTCTTGAAATAATCAGAAGTTTTACTGGAGACTGCTGTAACACTTCATACAGAAGTGCAGAGCAGGATGTTATAAAGAAATAGAATGGTCATGGTACTTCCTATTTACTGTGACTATGCATCTCCAAGGATATAATTCGTTTTCCATCATCTCAAGTTTCTTAATGCATTACAGATTTTAATATGTAAACGGGACACTTGTAATCATCTTGAAGTGCACTGCCATTGAAACATAAGAAAAGCATTTTTAGAATATCATTAATAGCTAGCATGCAGTGTAAACAAGTTCATATTTTACATAAATAGCTGAACATAATGAGGAAGTGTTAAAAGGGGAAAGAGATTGGCTTCTGTTTACCTGAGTTAGCTTAAGGGCACTGAATACTACTATAAGCTCACCTAAACTTTTAGTTTTTGTATTTTTAGTTTTGTAACAGATGTGGCATTTACAGTTTATCTTTCCAGAGTCTAAGGTCTTTCCAGGTAATCATTCCTGCCCTTCTCCCAAAGACAGACCCTTGTAGTTTCCCTTCAAATGTTACTTCTTGTTTTAGTTTATAGAGACAGTTAACCCTTAGGAGACTGTTTCAGGGATTTGTAAATAGTGTAGGATTAGAACAATACATATGTAGGGACATTTGTCTGTGACATGAGTTCAGTGCTAGTTTATTTATTAGTTTACAATAAAAATCTCTTTCATTCTTACCTGTTATGATTCCCTTGCACACTATTGTAACATTTTTGTAGTTTGTAAAACTGGGACAACGGTTGCCTTGTGCTCTCATACCAAAGCTTTAGGGAAGTACTTAATTAAAACCTAGATCATAAGAAGTGTCTTTCCCTGAAAATAACTTTCAAAATTCTGTTGACTAACCATGTTGGATACAGATAAATTGTTCTGCCGTCCTATCCTTCCATAGCTGTTAGATGTTGTAGCAATGTCGTTGTGCAACTATTCAACACCGGCACAGCTTCAGGGTACAGCTGACATGGATTGTACCTGTGAGTGGTTTTGAGGCAGGATGTTTCCATGCAAAGAATGCTGTCTCTGTATGTGTGCACCTGTGGTTTTGGGATGTTTGCTGTTTTGGCAGGTAAAACATGCTGCGTGAGTTGGAACTGAAACAAGTGGTTAACCCTTAGTGAGAGAATGTATTTGCTGAATTGCTATGGAGCAAAGGGTCTTTTATATACCCTAGTGGTGGAGGCATGAATTTAGCTGCAGGTAGGATGGCTTTATGCAGTAAGGGTTGAGAATATGTAAAAATCCTTGTGTTGTCCCAAATCTGGAGTCTTTACCCATTGTGCAAAGCCAATCGACACACATGGTTCAGATATTTAGGGTTTTTTTCCAGTTTTGCACAGAAATGAGTGCTAGGTGATCACAAAGCTGGCATCCCACTAGAAATTCGCAGCAGGTATTTATACAGTAAAATATATTAGCTACACCTAATGCCAGTGCCCACTAACTACCATTGGGTAGTTTTTTTCTTTACTGTGCATGCTTAGAGGATAAGGGGTTTGTTTGGGTAGGGGGCTTCTGTAGCTAGGAGATGTGGGTTTTCACATTATAATGAGGAAAATTCAGTATCAGGGTACCAGTTTGGAGAACATTGCTGACTTTATTAAACAAAGTTAATCCTCAAGGATATAAATCCAGTGTTTTGGGGATCTCTGACTTTTCATCCTTTATAAGGTTCCCTGGAAACAGTGTACTCTTTTTTTCTTAGGGTAGACAGTATTAGCATAACTTCATCAATTTCTCTTTCTGAGACCATCTTATCCTAAGCTAAGCAATGTCAACCTAACTTTTGAACAATTCATCATCACTTGTAAGACATAAATTATTTTTCTTGAAGCTTATTCAGGGTGATAAGGATGAAGTCTGTCCTTTTGCTGCAGTCTGTGAAGTACTTCCACGTGTACTTCCATTTACACCAATATCCTGTCTTATAAAGAGCTAGTACTGAGCTTGCATGAGCTTCTGCTGCATTTCCCAGTTCCAACTAGTACAAGGTTACCTTTCCTTAAACACTACTGTTTTTTTTCTGTAACTGGCATGGCTGGTGTATCCTGACATGCCTGGACCTTTGTTTGTGCTCATTCACAAGGACTGTGGTTTCAACAGAGAGTTTAACCTGGGAAGGCAGTGCAGGGTGACAGAGCTGTTACAAGATTCATGCTTTCTTTCCAGGGTGCTGTAACCAAAATATTGCTTGTGCATTTCACCATGGAAGCAAAAAGTTACTTAGCCTTTCATATTTGTGACTGTTGGCAATTTCATTATTATTTAGCAGCATGACTCTACCAGCAGTTTTAAACATGTGATATATTGCCTAACTGGTGACTAATTCACACCTTTAATTTCTCTTCTTGTAGGATGATTCTCAGGTTTCTGAATGTGCTGTCAAATGCTGAAGCATTGTAGTAGCTGAATCCTCTGCATTGCTTCTGGTGTTTAAAAGGGCCTAAAGGAAAGCAGAGGACTGGCATTTCAGTGTTTTACGGTAAGAAGTGAGGTTTTTTTCCTGAAAGTAGCAGGAAGAAGTTCAGCAGACTGTTCCAGCTCCACCTCTTGCTTCATAATAAACCATACGAGCATGGAGCCTTAGACTGGACCCAGCTATCAGTGTTTGTTAGTTCTAAGCAAAATCATTGATTTCAGTAAAGTAAAATTGATGCAGTAAAGAAACTACTTGGTTTCTTTTTCCAAATCACCAATTCTCCCCTGTAAGTGTTTATGTGCTTTCCATTAGAATGTCTAAGTCCTACATCTGTGTATTAATAATGTTTTTTTAGTAAAAAGATTTAGTCTTCAGTCCTTATGGGAGGTCAGGCTGAGACAAATTATTCACCAGGAAAAATATGGGTAAGAAGCTAACTGTAGATAGAAAAGTGCTTGTTGTGTTTTGACTAAAGCTGTTGCTGCCATCTTTAATTAATTATGCATATTTCGTACCCACCTTTTAGATTCCTAGCAGAATTGTCCACCCCTTGTAGCGCTGCTGCCTTTTCTCAGCAGCTCAGTGAACCAGAGAGGACCAGTAGAGTATGTTTGTTCAATGTCCAGTGCACAGCATGGTCTTCACTTGACTGGCTTGAAGTGCCCCAACAGGACAAGGGCTATATAGGAATGTTGTGTGTGCAAACTTGCAAATCAGGTTAAGAGTAACACTACAGGGAGGGCCTAAATCAAACCTGTAGGATTAATCCCTGTGTAAAGGCTGCTTCTTTTGCTACTGATTCCTGGATTTGATCAGTTTTGACATCTTCTTTTAGAAGTGGCAGCTAGCTCCACTCTTTGGAGGAGCTGCCCACCTTGTTATGTGCACTGCCATGTGTTGCAGGTTTGAATGAGAAATAAGGTGTACCTAAGACTGAACTCATCTCTTGAAGCATGAAGATTAGTCTCTTGGCTGTTCTGATTACTTAGCATATCTCACTGCAGGTTAACTCTTGTCTCATGCTGCTTTAATCAGAGTAAAACCAAGTAGTGGGGACAGCTTGTTTAGCTTTTGAATATAGAGTAAATCTTGTGCTTACTGATGTGGCCTTGAATTGCTGCCAGCTGTTGGGACAGGTAGAGGGCTACTGAATCTAGTTATCACAAAGATAATGGGGCTTCCATCCCAAACTGCAGAATTTGATAACTGTGAAAAAGTATTTCTCCTGCTTTCCCTCATTGCTCTGAACTTGCCCATTTAGGGCATGTGTGTTTGTGTACATGCTTAGACCCAGACTCCATTAACTCTCCCTTTGACTGTCTTGTCAAAACTCTGTTCAGAGGGGTGCACAGGGTGCTGCTGCTGTGACCAGGAAGCCTGCCTGAATTTCCACTGCAGACCTCATGCCAGCACATTTCAAATTGGCTTTGGGCCTTTGGTTGCAGATAACTGCTAGTGTGAAATACTGACATGACCACCTCAATGCTTTTTGAGTTGTAAAGCCAGCATCCCAGTGGTGTGATGTGCTCCATGGAGAGGGCCCCAGAGTGTTTTTTTGTGTCTCTGAACTTCACTGAATGTGATCCTTGTGCAGGTCATTAAAGCCATGCATGTATTGGATTACAGCCTTTGATAATGTGAGATGACCAACAAACTGATTAGAAAATAATTTCCATTTATAAAGCCTTGGTTGCATCAGTGGGATTATCTGGGGTTTCTCAAAGCTGTGTCCTTTCACCTTGATTTATTCAAGGTTTTTACTGTATCCGACTTCAAAACAGCAGTTTCACTTATCACAGCAGAAACTCAACCTGTTGAATGGTAAAACCCCTGACCAACCTTCTGAAGAAAAGCTTGCACATCTCACAGGTCAAAATACAAAGACTCAGCAGGTGCTTTCCTTAGCTAAGTCTTAAGGTGCAGAGTTTGTAGACTTCTGCTTGTCTTGACAATCTTAGGAATTTTTAAAACACATGACTAGATCTCAGTACAACTTCATCTGGAGCAGTTTCTCTCTGCAGAATAAAGCAGACAGGTTCTGCTTTCACAGGGGGAAAGCAGCTTTACCAGAGGCTGGGAGTTGTTCGGCCTGGCACAGCATTGTAGTGAGAAAATTTAGTCAAGGCTGGCTTGTTACTTTATGAATTTTCTAGGCTTGTTTATATCAGAATTTTATACCTGATTAGTTTGCTTCAGGGGTCCGTGAAATGCTTTTGTCTTCAAAGGGAATCTGTGTTTTTTGAGAAAGTGTGCTTATTGTAAGTGAAGTTGAACTTTGCTATACAGTAATACGCATCTTAACTAGAAAATTAAAGGGGTCTGCAAATCCCAATACTGCTGATCAGAGATTGGAGTCACTTTTTTTTTTCTCCCCACACCTGCACAATAAATACAGTAATTTTTTTTATTTGGCTGAATGTTTCCACTTGACCAACAGATGTGGCTTAAGTCCTTTCTTTTGCATCCTTCCTGCTCTTAGTTGTGATTGTGCTTAAATATGTCATAAAGCAGTCAAAGCTGCCAAGCTATGTTGGGCTACGTCCTCCACCTTCCTATACGGTGCAGAAGTAGTTTTTCCAGACAGGGACATGATCTTGTCATACCATTTACCAGAGGGACCTGGAGGATCTGCCTGAAGAGGTGCTTTGGTTACAAAATGATTGTAACAAACCTCATGTTTGCCTGTATTTTTTAGAGGGAATGTAAACAGCTAAAGTCTGCACCATGACCCAAACCCACCTCCTGGTGGTGCTGCCATCCACGTTTTGGCTGGTTATACCTGACTCCAAAACTGAAACCAAACTAGCCAGGTGGCACACCCAGGTGGCACGTTGGCCATGGCCAGAGCAAAGTCTGGGTAAAACAGTTGAATGTGCAGACCTGACACCTGCATCCTCGTGTACTCCAAGTTCCTTGATGCTTTCTCATGTTTCAGGCATTCAAGTGCTGCTGGGACTGCTGTGGTAAGAAGAGGTAGGACTGACCATAAAGAACTGGTGTCATACCATCTCTTGGTTAATTTGGCCTGCGGAAGAACCCCATCTCTCTCTTGTTTACTGGTGCCATCGATGTTGCTGAGGTGATTTCAGTGTGATAACTATTTCTTTATCTTGATTAAAGCCTTTGTGTGCTTTTCTGATTTATGTGACTCATGAAGGATTAAAAAAATAAGTCTCTTAATCTTTGGACCTACCTAAATATAAACAAAACCTGTCAGACCATCTTTAGTCTTTCATTTTGTTTTGTTTTGTTTTTTTACTGTCAGGACTTGACTGGTTCAGCAGCTCTCAGGCTATTCTGATGCTGACAACCAACTTCTAATACAGAAAATAAATTCTCATGCTTCATGTTTTAATCGTAATGAATTCAGGAGTTCAAGTTGTCACATGTAATTTTATTTAACCTTTTTGCTATTTCTGTATACGTAAGTGCCAAAAGTAAACTCATCTCTCTTCCTGAATGTACTTTTTCAAAGGAGCTCCTTTGTCCACTAGGAACTGTGGCTCAGCATGCTAATAAAACTCACTTTGTCTTTAAAATGTTTATTCAAAGTGGCCTGGCCAGCTTACAGTAGCTGTGTGGGTGGACTGTCCTTGAATTTTGTAGACTTAATTTAGTACTACACAATACCCAGTGATGGAAAACAGCTATAAATTGTCTGTGCGCAACCATGCATTATTGATAAAGCTCCACAATTTCTTTATTTGATGTTGTTAGTGCAACAGCTGGCTGATTTGTTAAGATTTTTTTGCCTCTATTGGCAGTAAAATATCTCTTCATTTTGAACTGTGAATTTTCTCCTGAGTTTTGATTTGTGTGGAGGTGAAAGCTTGCTTTTTTTACCTGGCACTACTAAATCTAATGGAAATGTTTTCACAGAGTAGAAACAGCTAAACAAACAGTAAATTTGACTGTATAAATAGTAAGTTTGGTTGCATGCAGAAGACAGCACTTTTTTGTCACAAATATTTAGAAATGGAAAACGGAGCATAAAATGTCACAATAGGTTTAGGGAAAAAGAATTGAATAGACACAGTTTGGCACATGCTTAGAGAAAATGCTTTGCAGTAAGTTGGGTGTGCTTTGTAATTCCAGTGTGCCTTCAAAGTTTATGAAAAATCTCAGCAGTCTTAAATTTGTCATTTGTGTTGTGGAGTTTTCTGTTGTTGTTGACACTTACGATGAGTAGAGTCTGCTGAATATATTTTGCATATAAAACCATGCTGTAAGCTGAACAGTTCTTTCCCTGTAGTTGGATAAAGGTACAATGAGCTGCTCAACCCATTCAAAATTAAGAAAAAAGTAAGTAATAAATAGAACTTAACCAGCAAAACTGTCAAAGGGCTTAGTCTTCCTAATAAATGTCCAACAATGAAATTCTTTTTAAGCTGTAATTTCTAGAATGAGAGCTTCCCACAGGTTATTCCAATACAACAGAGGGAACGTACAGGTTGTGGCAAGCAATTGCTGTATTTGATTACAGACTTTTTATTTCCCTTTTATGTGTGGGCATACATCACCTGGAATCACACAGAATCACATAATGCATGAGGTTGGAAGGGATCCTTGAAGATCTTCTTGTCCTACACCACTGCAGTGAGCAGGGACATCAACTAGATCATGTTGCTGAGGCCCCATCAGGTTGCTCAGGGCCTCAATCACATCCCTGGACAACTCGATCCAGGATTTCACCACTCTCATTGTAAAGAACTTTCTGTCTAACCTAAATCTGCCCTTCTCCAGTTTAAAACCATTGCTCCTTGTCTAGTTGCCACAAGCCCTTCTAAGCAGTCCTTCCCCAGCCTTCTGGTGGGTCCCATTTAGATACTGAAATGCAGCTATAAGATTTCTCTGGGGGAGCTGTCTCCAGGCTGAACAGCCCCAACGCTCTCAGCCTTTCTTTGTAGGAGAGGTGCTCAGCCCTTGTGTTCCTCATAGGCCTCCTGCCCTGAGGAGATACATATTCTTGGGTAGAAGCATCCCAGACCTCTACAGATTTTTATTTTTATTCCTTTTTAGAAGTGGTAAGTTAGTGAAAAGCAGTTGATCCTCATGAGCTGGATTGATGTTTGTTAGGTTTTCCTCTATTCTGTGGGGAATTGCTGTGTATTGGTTTAGCTATCCATATATTTACAGCCTTTTTAAGTTAAGAACTCATTAAGTAACAAAGTAATTGAACTTGTTGTGTAGCTTCAATCAGGAAGCAGGAAAAACTGAGGGAGAAAGGACTAACATGATTGACAGAGACTTGCTGGAGATTTACATTGAGAGTAACACATTCTTCAAAACGTTCTCATTTTCTGATGGAGGTTGTGGGGTAAATCAAATATGTTGGCTATGAATATTTAGAATGCAAAAGTTATGAACTCTTGTGAACTCCTTCATGGCTAATATAAAATCACTTATCTTAAAGGGGTCTTGGGGCTGTGAGGATTTAAATGAAAGCTTCAGCATCTTGAAGCTACCTATTCCAGTGCCTGACCACTTTTTCAGTAAAGAAATTTTTCCTGGTATCCAATCTAAACCTTCCCTGGCACAGTTTCAGGCTATTTGTTCTTGTTCTGTCACATGATACTATGAAGAATAAACTGACTTCCACCTCACTACAACTTCTTTTAGTTAGTTGTAGAGTGCAGTGAGGTCTCTTCCTCAGACTAAGCAATCCCAGTTCCTTCAGCCACTTCTCATAAGACTTTTTCTCCAGAGGCTACACCAGCTTTGTTGCCCTCCTCTGGACAATCTCCAGCAACAAAATTATTTTCTTGTAGTGAGAGGCCTAGAACTGGACACAGTATTTGAGGTGTTGCCTCACCAGTGCTGAGTACAGGACCAAGATCACTTCCCTACTCCTGCTGGCCACGCTGTTCCTGATACAGGGCAGGATGCTGTTGACCTCCTTGGCTACCTGAGCACACTGCTGGCTCATGTTCAGCTGGCTGTCAAACAACACCCCCCAGGCCCTTTTCTGCTGGGCAATTTTCTGACCACTCTGCCCTAAGCTTTGCAGCATTGTGTGGAGTTGTTGTGGTCCAAGTGCAGCACCCAGTACTTTGCCTTATTAAACCGCTTACAGCTGACCTTGGCCCATCGATCCAGCCTGTCCAGATCCCTTTGCAGAGCCTTCCTACCTTCAAGCAGATCAACACACCCAATTTAGTGTCATCTGCAAGCTTACTGAGGACACTCTCAATTCCCTCATCCAGATCATTGATAAAGATATTAAAGGGAACTGAGCCCTGGGGAACACCACTTGTGACTGCCTGCTAACTGGGTTTAACTCCATTCACCACCGTTCTCTGTCCCAGACATCCAGCCAGTTTTTAGTCCAACATAGCCTGTGCCCATCCAAGCCACGAGCAGTGAGTTTCTCCAGGAGGATGTTGTGGAAAACTGTGAAGGCCTTACTAAACTCGAGGTAGATAACATCGACAGCCTTTCCCTTGTCCACCAGTCAGGTCAGTTAATTAAATTCTTTACCCTTGGGAAAGCAGCTGTGGAGAAGGCCTTGAGAATGCAATAGATGAGAAAAGGTAAGAGATCAGCTTCACATGACTGATCTCTGTAGGCCTTGCTCAAAGTACAAGGACAGCTGCAGACACTTTTTGTTCCTATCCCCTCTGTGGTTTTTGAAAATATGAAGAAAATAAATCGAACAAAATTAGTGTTTGTCTGTAATCCCATACAGCCAGTACAAGTGTTGCAGGAATGGCATGATGCAAAAGAATTTGAAAGTAATTTATATTTAAAAAAAATACTCCCCAAGTGAAACATGGAGACGCTTTTCCTAGCAGTCAGTATAAATTCAAAGTGGAAGGGGAGCAGTAGGGCAAGTGGGCTTAGCTTGTGAGAAAAAGTTATTTGATACCCTTCCATTATTTTCCAGTTCATTTTCAACTGCATCAAAATATATGATGTAAATTTTTTCTTCTAGTACAGGAATTAAAGTGTATATTTGGGGATTATACCCTTTGATTATTTTTGATAGGTACTGTCTAAAATACTCTTTTTAACCTTCCTTTCTCATGCTTTAAAAGGTGTGTGGTCACATTCATCCCCAGCCAGGTGTAATGCCAGGTGCTTTGTGACAGGTTGCAGCATGCTCTTCTGTAAAGGAAGGAAAACTCTTCTTTCTGTTTTCCCTTCTCTTGGTACAAAAAGATGTATAAAACGTGTTTGGGTGGGACAAACTTCAGCAACCTCCTCCAGGTTTGATCAATGCTGCAAAACCTGTCTTGGTTATAATGCAGATGCTTTGTGCTCCAATTACCTCACTGTTGAAATCTGCAGCCTGCTGCCACACAGCCAGGCGCAACCTTTGGTGGGATTAGTGCTTACTGCAGAAAGTAGTTCAACCTGTCTGTAGTACCAACACCGGTTCTGCTGGCTAGGTTGCTGAAAATCCTTATTCCATGCAACACAGGTACATCAGCATGGACAAAATCTTCTTTTCTTTGTTGTTACATGATATTGCCTACCATTAATTTGAAACAGATGGGGAGAATAATGAATTGCATGCTTGATTTTAGCAACTTACCACTGATGATAATGCTGTTACCTGCTCTGAGGGGTTCTGCAGTGACAGAAATTGATTGTTAGTGAAACCATTTAATGAATTCACTAGATAGCCAGCCAAAATTAACTTTCAGGTGTCAGAGCAGTGAATTTTCTGCAAAACGCACTTTATGTAGAGCTATTTCCTTGCCTCACATCAGTAACCATGATAACAAATCGTGTTTTGTCCTTCGAGAGGCTTCTCTTCATTATCTTTCCACAATGAAGTTGGTGAGTCCTTTTTTTTGTTTGGGTTTCTTGTTGTTGCTGTTGATTTTTCAGAGGTCAGAACACTGTTTAACCTTCTCCCCTCAACAACCATTTTGGCTGGCAGCATTCCTATGGATTCCATGAAATGTGGTGTGCCAAGTTGCATTCCCCATCTGCTATATCTACTGCATACAGCCTCAGGGTACTTTCCTGTTCTGCTCTTCTTCCCTGGCACGCTGCTCTTAACGAGGGCGCTCAGGGATGGCTGCACAGATTTTCCCAGTATGCATCAATGCAAGCATGGCTAAGCTGCATGCAGTATAAACAAAAATGGTTAGGAATGACAGAAGAATTGCTGGGTAGGTGGAAGCTGACATGTGGTTTGGGAAAACGGTTGTCCCTCCAATTAATTGCAAAATAATAAGCAGTTGTTACCTCACCGCAAACTTTAAATGTCTGAACATGATCTTTTATAGTCCTGAAGTTTGGTTTGAATTAAAAATATAATGGTTTGGATCTAGCATGATTCTAAGCTATTTTTCAAGGTTTCTAACCCTCTTTCATTTAATGCAGGATATTCTTGTCCACCCGGAATAATGTGGTATAAAAAGGCAGAATTTTGTTAGATGCTTTTTTTTTTTTTAATTGCTTTATTTGTATTGTTTTCTTTTGTGCTAGACAAACTGTATTCCTGAAAGCTTCCTCTAGTGTGCCTTTAGGAAAAGGCAGTGCTGGAAGGTGAGGCTCAAAAATACAGGACAGGCTGGAGAACTTCATTTTACAGTGACATCGCGAATGATAGGGCCAAAGACTTTTTCCGTCTGAGTACAACTTTCAAGGAGTCACCACCTTGAGTTGGAGCCTCTGTTTTCTCTGGAGTGAAGTCACAAGTGGACTTTGGCAGGTTTTATTTCATCTCGCTCTTTCTTTGCCCTGGTCTCAAGTATTTTGAAATCTTTTGCTATCATGACTCCAAACAGTGGTGGCTGCTGAGGGACTGCAAGCTGCTGCAGTAGAGATGCATCAGCAGTGATGAGTTATCTTCCCGGGTAAAGAAGGATGCAAGGTAAAGATGAATACTGTTGCTTCCTAAAGATCAGCTTGAAGATTCAGATGATAACCATGTCATGAGCATGTGAGACTGATGTAGGCACAGCTATTTATAGCTGTGTTATAGCTGTGTTGTAGCTGAATTAGCTGTCAGTCCTCAGGATGTGAAAGGAAAATTTGTCATTGGCTTTGAAAGACCAATAGCTACTATGCCTGAAACACTCCCCAAAAGCCTCAGAGTTAATTCTCTGACAGGCAAACAGTTAATGCTACATTTTTAAAGTTCAGTGTAACTTTAAAAGGTTTGGTGGACATTTTCAGAGTTGCTGGAATGTGTCCATGATTCCCAATGGGTAAAAGAGTCCCCAGGCCAAGCTCAAAAGTGTTCTCAGCAAAAGAGGAATTATTGCTTATTCTGGCCAAATTAAAAACTGTAGGAAAGGACAAGTTGGCAGGGAAGAAGGCCAGTCTGGCTAGATAGAGACATTTGATTGATGCTTAGGGAGAAAAGGGTAGTTTATGGTCACTGGAAGAAGGGGCCAGGCCACTCAGGGGTACAAGGCCACATCTTGAATATTGTGTCCAGTTCTGGGTCCCTCAGTTCAGGAAGGACAGGGAACTGCTTGAGAGTGTCCAGTGCAGAGCCACAAAAATTAAAGGAGAGGAACATCTTCCTTAGGACAAGAGACTGAGGGAGCTGGGTCTCTTTAGCTTGGAGAGAAGAAGACTAAGGGGTGACCTTATTAATATGTATGTTTATATTTATAAATATGTAAAGGGTGAGTGCCAAGGGGATGGAGCCAGGCTCTTCTTGGTGATGCCCAATGACAGGACAAGGGGCAATGGGTGGAAATTGAGGTGTAGGAAGTTCCACATAAACATGAGGAAAAACCTTTTCACTGTGAGGGTGACAGAACACTGGAACAGGCTGCCCAGGGGGATTGTGGAGTCTCCCTCGCTGGAGATATTCAAAGCCCTCCTGGGTGCATTCCTGTGTGATCTGGCATAGGTGACCCTGCTCTGGCAGGGGGGTTGGACTAGGTGATCTTTTGAAGTTTCTTCCAACCCTTAACATTCTGTGATTCTGTGAACATTGTCATGAGGCTATGCAGGGAGAAAATTAGAAGAGCCAAAGCCCACCTGGAGATGAATTTGGCTTTAGCTGTTAAAGACAACAGGAAATCCTTCTGCAAATACGTTGGCAACAAAAGGAGAAGTAAAGAGAATCTCTGTCCTTTGCTATACAAGCTAAATAAAACTTGGAAACATTTTCCAACATTAGAAATAGTGTGGCCAGTAGGAGTAGGGAAGTGATCACGAAGCCACACCTCGGATACCATGCTTGGTTTTAGGCCCTTTACTACCAGAACCACATTGAGTTTCTGGAGGAGCGTGTCCAGAGAAGGGCAATGAAGCTGGTGAAGGGTCTAGAGAATAAGTGTTAAGAGGAGTGGGTGAGGAAACTAAAATAGTTTAGTCTGAAGAAAAGGAGGTTGAGAGGAGATCTTACTGCACTCTATAACTCTCTGAATGGAGGTTAGAGTGAGGTAGGTGTTGGTCCCTTCTCTCTAGTACCAAGTGATAGAATGAGAATAAATGTCTTCCAGATATGCCAGAGGAATTTTAGCTTGGATATTAGGAAAAAATGCTTTACTGAAAGAGTGGTCAGGCATTGGAATAGGTTGCCCAGGGAGGTGGTGGACTTACTATCCCTGGAGATATTTTAAAATGTGTAGATGTGGCACTTTGGGATATGTTTAGTGGCGACAGTGGTGTTAGGCTGATGGTTGGACACAATGATCCCAGAGGTATTTTCCAACTGGAACAATTCTGTGATTCTATTACAGTGTTTTCCTCCAGATTACTCCTCCTTTCTGAATAAGTGCTACCATCTCAAACTTTTTTCTCTGGCATTTCAAGTTTACTGCTTCCTTCTGTTTGCTCTAAATTCTGTAATACAAAATCAAGGACCAAATTTCCTCTGCTTTAAAAGGGAAAAATAAACCAAAAGGTATATTTAAGCAGGATTCTTCCTGTTTTAAAGAGGAAAAGAGAAGCAAAGAGCTTGCATCTCAAAAATCAGTAATGGATGAGACTTCTATTCAGGGAGGAGTTTGGCTTATTTAGTGTAACTTTGCAGCAGAAATATGCATCTCATTATTTGGTGTGTCTATAAATAACTTTTGGCTGTGCGTTTTAAGGTGCCTGTAAAATTTCTTCAGTTGTGGCTAGATCAGGCTAAGCAGGTAAGTATACATTTAAATGCATAATAGTGTGACTTGATGAGGTTGGTTAACTGGGCATGGATTTTAATTCAAAATATATAGAAATAAGAATCAGTAATTTAAAACTGAAGTCTTCCTTGGACAGCGTCACCAGGTTTTTCTTTGTCTTGAAACATTGTGTCCTTTGCTAGCTGTCTGAAAACTTGTGATCTATCAGTTGTCACTGAGTAATTGGACTCTGGAAACAGATTTTATTTTTAGGCATGATTTTAGATTTTATTTTTAGATGGGGAGAAAAGTGGTTAGAAGATCAAAATGTTTTGAAGGCAAAAGAGGTTGGAGTAGGTAATCTCTAAGGTCCCTTCCAACCTAAGCCATTCTATGAAACACAGAAGAAGCTGGGGGCATGCATGACCAATGAACTGTGGTCTGAGGGAGCTGACAGAGGAAAGGGAGCTTTCTTCTGGCTTGTTCACTCTGCAGCCCTGAGCAGCTTTTCTCAGTTGGGTTTGCCCCTCATAATAGCACCTGCTTAACACAGCCCACCATCAGCTGTGGTGCCAGCTGTCCTGCACAGCATTTTTGAACATGTAAAGTGACTTAAATTATTTATGTAAAGATTTGTGCATATGTTTTGGAGATAATTTTTAGTTTTGAGATTGATGATCTATTGAGCAACAAAAGCTCTAAAGCCTAGATTTTGAAAGGAATATCATGAGCATTATTTCAGCTGTGAAGAGCTTCAGAAGTTAACTTTCATGTTTTCTCTTGTGTAGTTGGTTAAGGGTTGTGTAATCTTCTGTTCTTGGGTAGGGCACTTCTCAAAAGGCTCTCTGAGAGTGATAACACATATAACTCATTTAAGTCTGATATGAGCTGATGACAGCAGTTGTCACCCAGAGAACCTTGCACTCTAAACTTTCATATCCAAATGCAGATTTCCTTCATATATGAGTAGTGAATATACAGGCAGGACCACGCAGACAATGTAAGAGCCTGTAAACAGAGAAGACAGATGTGGGTAAAGGATAATGTAGGAGGTAACAGGACTTCAGGAAGGGTGGTGAGCCATACGCTCTTCCACTTGGGAAGAGTTGGGGTTTCTTATGCAGTGCAAGCCTTGTGATGGTATCTGGGTCACTGCAAAAAAACAGCCTTGTAGAAAATGTGCTGATAAGTTCCTGGTTTTCCTTATGGGACCTAAAGTAGAAGACTGACACACAAGAATTTCAGCAGCAGCTAGTTTGTAAAGAGACTCAGAGATTAAAGATCTGAAAGTTTAAAAACTTGTGTAGCATTTTAATCCAAATTAATATGAAATAGATCCTAGTCCATTAATCTCCTATTCTGGTAATTTAGGAGGTAAAAAACTGCAAAGTTTAAAGCAGTTCCTAGTGGTGCAGTATCTCACTGTGCCTAGGAAGTGAACTTCCCTCCATATTTCTAGTAAAGGTTTTTCCCTGCCCCTTGCTCTGTGGAACAGTTCTCAGAAAAAGCAGGAGAAACAGGTTTATTTTATTACTGAGGAGGTCTGCAGTTCACCATTGCTTTTCACAGTTTATTCTAAAATTGCTTTGGAAAGGCCTCCTGTGTTATATCATGACTATTCCTCCAGCATGATTATGCCAGTGTTCCTTGTAGGACAGTGAGAAAGGGGTAGAGTGAGTTAAAGGAGCTGTCTTTCACAGAACTGTATTAATATCCTGTTTCTTAGTAAACTGTATCACAAAATGGGTGCAGGAAAGCAATAAATGTTGATTTTAAGTGCTTGCCTGGTATTAGCCTTTGGTTAAACTTTCACTGCGTTGGTTTTGTGTGGAGTTGCCTCCCTATGGCCTTTGTGCCAAACATTTACTGATCACCTTCATCTGTGCATGCTACAAAGGCAGGGGAGCACTGATCTCAGAGGTCAGCCTTGGCTGTGAGCTTTTCAGTGAGTAGGGGGGTGAGTGACCTCGAGTGACAGTTGCCTTAGCAGATGGCCAATGATTCATGATTCTTGCAAGGCTGTTTTGTGTTATTGAACTTATTAATGAGGCCTTGGAGTTGTATATCCTACCCTACTGACAACATCATAGTTACCAAGGTTATAAAACATACAGTTTTCTTTAGCACTGGATTTAAAAGCTGGAATGGCCTTGCTTTCCCTGCAAATGTTTACCATATGTTTAGAGTTGTGGTTTTGGACAAAATAGGTATTGCTGTTACTGACTGCAGGATTGTGGTGCAAGAAACATATCTATATTGCACTGTGGTTTTGGAAGGAGCAAATCTGGGGGGGTGTGTCACAGGAGTAGGGGAATACTAGAAAAAAACCTCTAGGGAAAGTAGAGTAGAAGGTAGATATGTGTGTAAATTCTGCATATAGCAGGCTGTCATTCTGCAGGTTGGTCTTCAGCTGGAAAACTTTTGAAGTCTGGGTCAGAGCTGGGCAGCAGTGCCCTGGACAGACAAGGAGAGCAGAAGAAACACAGTTTGGAATGTGAGTGATACTAATTTAGTGCTTTGCTCAGCAGAAAACTAACCCGGTGAAAGATTTCTGCTGTGTTTAGTGAGGTGAATCACGTAAGACTCTGAAAGAGAACTTGCATAAGGAGTAGGACAGAACTGCCAGGCAATGATAATTTATCCTAATTGTTTTGAGCTTTGACATTCACTGTTTTATTTTTCACACAGAATTCAGGGAAATGCATTTGAGTGTGAAGTTGCAAAAATCAATGTAATTCTTAGGCAATGGAGAGTGAAATTTAAAACTATTCAGTTTCATTTTAGGAGGCAATTGCTGTTCATGCTTCAGTCCATAAACATAGTCTTAGAGAGAAGACGTTCAGACATGTCCAAGATCATGGGTTCATTTTTTTGCTCATTTGTTACAACCAATAAAAGCTGTTCTCATCTGTCTGCTGTTAATCTCGGGCACTTGTGACCTCCTTCCCTCCTGCGTGATCAGAAAATGTTAGAACCCCTGCAGAGGATTTTCAGGCAGATTTCTGTCTGGGGTACCAAGTCTGCTTTCCTTCCTCTCTTGGGAAGCAAGGAATTGTTTTGTTCTTGGCACTAGCACTCTATATATAAAAGTGTGCATGCTTAGGAAGCGGTAAATTGTTGTGGAATTCGGGAGACGTTGAGGTCACATTTCCCAAAATCGCAAACCCCGTGACCTCTCTGCGGTGCCCGTGATTATCCTGCTTATTTCGAGGTTAGGACGTGGGCTCGGGGCGGTTGTAGCCGGCAGTGTCCAGTAGGTGGCTCTCGGTTATGGTCCAGGCACTTCGATACCTGCAGGCTAACAGGGAGTAGCTGTTTGTGCTCTGTCGAGAGGTTAGAACAAATTACAGAATCACGGAATGGGTACGGGTCAGAAGGGACCTTTGGAAATAGTCTAATGCAACCTCCCCCCACCCCCCAAGAGCAGGATTACCTAGAGCAAATCATACAGGTGCATGTCAAGGCAAGTTTTGAATGCCTCCAGAAACAGGGACTCCACAACCTTTCTGGGCAGCCTGTTCTGGTGCTCTGTCACCCTCACTGTGAAGAAGTTTCTCTTCACGTTGAGGTGAAATATTCTGTGTTCAAGCTTGTACCCATTGTTTCTTACTACTATGCACCACCAAAAAGAGATTGTCTCCCTCCATTTGACGCCCACCTCCCAGATATTTATAGGCATTGATCAGATCCCCTTTCAGTCTTCACCCTCAAAGTGAAGAATTTTTCTCTTATATTTGTGCGGAACCTTCTGTGTTCCAGTTTGTGTCTATTGCCTCTTGTTCTGTCCCTAGACACCACTGAGAAGAGTCCGACTCCAGCCCTCTGATACTCGCCCTTTAATATTCTCAAGAGTTACTGTGATACCCCGCTTGGTCTCCTGCAGGCTAAACAGACCCAGGTTTCTCAGCCTTTCCTCATAAGGCACATGTTCCAGTCTGCTAAGGATCTTAGTGGCTCTCAGCTGGACTCTCTCCAGTAATTCCTTATTCTTGTGTGGCCGCATCAGAGCAGAGTAGGGGGGGAGGAGAACCTCCTTCGACCTGCCTGCCACACCCTTCTTAATGCACCCCTAGAATACTGTTGGCCTTCTTGGCCATGAGGACACATTGCTGGCTCATGGTCAGCCTTGTTGTCCACCAGGACTCCTAGGTCCTTTTCTCCAGAGCTGGTCTCCAGCAGGTCTGCCCCAGCCTGTACTAATGCCTGGAGTTATTCCTCCCCAGGTGCAGTGCTCATTACTTGCCCTTGTTGAACTTAGTAATATTCCCCTCTGCCCAACTCTCCAGCCTGTCAAGGTCTTGCTGAATGGCAACGCAGCCTTCTGGTGTGTCAGCCACTCCTCCCAGTTTTATAACGTCAGCAAACTTGCTGACTCTGTCCCATCATCCAGGTCACTGATGAATGTGTTGAGCAGGACTGGGATTAGCACTGATCCCTGGGTGTGACAGTGTGAGACCTGAAATTCCCGCTCCCATCGACAATAATCAGGCTAGCTCAGTCTGGGGCCTCCCCTGCAACCAGAAGGAATCCCGTCAGACCCTCCTGGCATAAGGCAGAGAGTCAAGAAGCAGAGAGGCTGTTAGACTTAGCTTGTCAAGGTCAGTGTGTTATCTTCATCCGGAAAAGAAGAAGAAACCGGCAGACAAAATCGAGCGAGCAAACTGAGTCCCAGACTGCCCAACTTTGGTTTGGGTAGTAGTTCTTAAACATTGCTATCTCTCCAATGGAAGTGTTTAGAATAATCATTATTTTGCTTTCTTACACCCAATAGTGATTTGTTTACATTCCTTCACCTTCTCTGCTTGAACTTTGTGAAGAAAAATTTAAAAGACAGTTCTTAAAACCATCACACTGGGGAACACCATTAGCCACAGGCCTCTAACTAGACTTTGACCCTCTGAGCTCTGTCACTGAGCCAGTTCTCAATCCACCTCTCTGTCCAATCATCCACTCCACGTTTCCTAAGCCTGGCTGTGAGGATGCTGTGGGAGACTATGTCAAAAGTCTTGCTGAATTCAAGTTAGACCACATCTGCCCTCCTCTGATCTATCCATACAGTTATCCCATTGTAAAAGGCTATCAGATTGGTCAAGCACACCTTCCCTTTGGTGAATCTATGCTCACTATTCCTGATAACTCCCTCTTCCTTGATTTGCTCTGAGATAGTGCCAAGAACGAACTGTTCCATCATCATTCCAGGGATAGAAGTGAGGCTGACTGATCTGTAGTTACTCAGGTCTTCCTTCTTGCTGTTTTTGAAGGCTGGAGTGATGCTGGCTTTCCTCCAGTTGTCAGGCACCTCTCCCGTTCTACAGGACTCTTCAAAGGTGATAGAAAGTAGCCTAGTGATGACTTCTGCCAATTCCCACAGCACTTGTAGGTGCATCCCACCAAAACTCATGGATCTGCGGACATCCAGTTTACTTAACTGATCTCTAACCCGAATCTCGTCAACTGAGGTGAAGTCTTCCTTTTCTCCTGACTTTTTGGTCTCAAAGGTCTGGGAGTCCTCAGGGCCAGCCTCAGCAGTAAAGACCAAGGTAAAGAAGGCCTTTTCTGTATCCTCTGCCTCCAGGGCACCGCTTTCATTCATCAGCAGGCCCACATTTCTTCTAGTCTTCTTTTTGTATCCAGTGTACTTAAACAAGCCTTTCTTACTGTCTTTGACATCCCTTGCCAGGTTTAATTCTAAGGAAGCCTTAGTTTTCCTCATTGCATCCATACATTTTCTGACAACATTCTTGTATTCCTCCTAAGCAGTTAGCTGCTTCTTCCATGTTCTATACATTTCCTTCTTCCACTTGAGTTTATTTAGTAGCTCAACCATTCAGGTCTCCTGGCTCCCTTGCTTAGTTTCTTGTTCTTTGGGATGTGCCATTCTTGAGCATTATTGGAGGAAATGGTGCTTGAATATTAATGACTTTCTTGGGCCTCCATGCCTTCTATTGTTGTATCCCATGAGATTTTCCAAGCGGTTCCTTGAAGAGGACAAAGTTAGCCCTTCTGAATTCTAGGCTTGCAATTCTGCTTGTTGGTCTGGGCCTACTGCACATGATTCTAAACTCCACCATCTCTTGGTCACTACAGCCAAGGCTGCCCCCAACTTTCATGACCTCAGCCAGTCTTTCCTTCTTTGTCAGTACAAGGTCCAGCTGTACTCCTCTCCTTGTTGCCTTCTCCACCACCTGTCACGAACTTATCGTCAATGCACTGTAGGAACCTCCTGGACCATGCCTGCCTGGCTGCATAACCTTTCCAGCAAGAGCCAGGGTAATTTAAGTCCCCCATGAGAACCAGGGGCTGTGATTGTGAGGCTAATTTCATCTGCATGTGGAAGGCCTTGTCAGCTTCCTCATCTTAATCAGGTGGGCTACAATAGCCAGTCACAGCTGTGTCTCCCCTATTAGTCTGCTCCTTAACTGATACCCACAAGCTCTCAACTCACTCCTCATCTGTCCCTGTGCAGCACTCAGTATATTCTAGTTGCTCTTTCAGGCAAAGAGCAATCCCACCACCTCACCTTGCTGGCCTGTCTTTCCTGAAAAGTAATAGCCATCCATGACAGCATTCCAGTCAAAGGAGCCATCCCACCTTGTCTCTGTAATTGTAGTCAGATTACAGCCCTCCAGCCACACATGGATCTCTAATGCCTCTTAGTTGTTCCTCATGCTGTGTGCATTGGTGTGCTGGAATTTCAGAGGGGGAGCTGAGCACTCCCTTTTTTACCTGGGATGGGTGGGACTCTCTTCATGACAAGTAGCTGATGAACTTTTGTTATTGCTCTGATTGGCCAGGCTTATTCCCTATTTGCAATGGTCAAAGAGACCATGAATTCAGACTTCCTCAAAAGGTGATGGATTTTAGTGTCCTGAACAGCTCTGAAGATACTGCCTTGTCTCTCTTTGCTTGCATTGTTTATAAACTGTTCTCTCTCAGGATCTACAGGTGAGAGTGTAGGATGATTTGAGACAGCAATACAAATACAAGGCACTGGAAAATAATCACATTCTTTCATTATGAAAAATATCCTTTTCATAATAAGATGAAAAAGTAACAGAAGCACTAATGGCGGTTATGTCACCTTCCTAAGTGCAGCAAGGCTGCTGCAAAATTCAGGATGCTTGTTTGGTCTTTAAATTGTGATACAGAAACAAGGAAGCCCCATTCAAAGCAGCAGGTGATATTTACACCTGGGACCGTGCAGACATGATGGAGAAAAAACACTGAGTGGACTAGTATGTCCCTTTCTATTCCTTGGGCAATTAGTCCTGGAGAATAATGATTACAGTTCGAATATGTGGTAATTACCACATGCACAGTTACATGCTTTGTCCATGATGATTAGGCTGATTTTCAGATGCTATCCTCCGTGCAAAGCAAATGCTGCCTAAACTGCCTACCACAGTTCTGTGCCTGCTGCCAGAGGTGCTGCTCTGTGGGAGAGGGGAATTAGATCAAGGCTGTGTGTGTGACAGTCCCCTGTTACCTGATGCTGCAGCAATATGGCATAGCTGCAGGCTTTATTTTTATGTCTTACCCAATCTGTGGAGGGATCTGTATCAGTTGCGGCCCAAGGAGAAGCCTTGAAAGCGCTGACTTGCTTTGTCTGTGCTTTGCAAGCAGGACAATCAAACCTTTTGGGGGGACAGTGGAGGGAGAGAGGACACAAGTTTCCTGTTGGTTCAGGATGTAGCCAGCAAAGAGGAGCACCCTCTTTGTGTCTCTCAGATAGAACTTGGATTAAACCCTCCTCAGACAGTGCACCTCCATGACCTTCCCGTGTGCCAGCACACCAGCCAATCTGCCTGCCTGTACATGACTGGATCAGGAGAATAAAGCCAGCACTGAAGAGGTAAAAAAAAAAAAAGGTATGTTTTGTAGCTGTTCCATCTGTCTGATCAACTTGCAGTGAGGCACCCTGGGAGCAGCTGGATCCAGGCAGGGTAGTGGGACTGGAAAGACCTTTCCATTCGGCAGCCAGTGGTGAGATCAGCTGAGGTGTGTTGCAGGACTCCTGGTTTAAGGACTGCTGCTGGCCGTCTGCAGGGGGGTTTCTTTGTGTCTGCTCTGCTTTCTGTCTTTGACCAGATAGTAGGCAGTTTTCCTACTAATTCGCATAGCTGTGTTCAGGCCACACTTCTTTGAAAGAAGAAGTCTCAGAGGAAACTGAGGCTTTTTTCCTTTTCAGCTATTTGTATCAAATATATTTCTGAAGGAAAAGTAGAGTTGCTGGCTTGGGTTTCTGTAAGGGAGGGAGATAAGCTGTAAGAACACAAGTACTAAAAATCACATATCAGTAGCAAAGCAGAGACAAACTACAAGGAGCAGTGTTATTTATTTTGTGATTTGATGCCTTGCCAAGGGACATCGTGCAGATAAAACTTAACTGGTGTTTTTATTTCAGCAAACATGTATGTTTATACCAGATCTGGTATATGTGATTCCCTATGCATCTTCTGTGACGGTACATACACCTGCACGTTTTATGTAGCACCACAAAAATGGTTTAATTTCTGATACACTGCATGTGTACTCTGACTTATTTGATACTCTGCATAGGGTATATGGAAGTATACAAGCACAAATACAGGCTGGGCAGTGACTGGCTGGAAAGCAGCCCGGAGGAGAGGGACTTGGGGGTGCTGGTGGACAAGAAGCTCAACATGAGCTGTCAATGTACACTTGCAGCCCAGAAAGCCAACCAGAGCCTGGGCTGCATCAAGAGAAGTGTGGCCAGAAGGTCAGGGGAGGTGATTCTCCCCCTCTAGTCAGCTCTGATGAGACCCCACCTGGAGTACTGCATCCAATTCTGGAGCCCCTATTACAAGAGGGATATGGACATGCTGGAACATGTCTAGAGAAGGGCCACCAGGATGATCAGAGGGCTGGAGCACCTCTCCGGTGAGGACAGACTGAAAGAGTTGGGGCTGTTCAGTCTGGAGAAGAGAAGGCTCTGATGTGACCTTATTGTGGCCTTCCAGTATCTGAAGGGGGCCTAGAAGAAAGCTGGGGAGGGTCTTTTTAGAGTATCAGGTGGTGAGAGCCTGGAATGGGTTGCCCAGGGAGGTGGTTGAGGCCCCATTCCTGGAGGTGTTTAAGGCCAGGCTGGATGAGGCTCTGGCCAGCCTGATGTAGTGTGAGGTGTCCCTGCCCATGGCAGGGGGTTGGAACTAGATGATCCTTGTGGTCCCTTCCAACCCTGACTGATTCTATGATTCTATGTATAATAAGAATTTGCTGTACAGCTCCAGTCATTGCAGATCACTAATCAACAACTGTTCTGCTGCTGGGATGCTCTTTTGTTACAACAATTCAGTGTTAATCCCAACAATGTTATACTTAGTGCTGGAGAATGTTTTCATAAATGTTTGTTACAAAGCTGTCACCAGATGCATGTCATGTTTGAAGGAAACAAAAGGCCATAGGCACATAGTAATCATGGGAAAATTAGTCTAAACAGGAAAAACAATCTGGCAGCTTTAATGTGCTTGGGTGAGTGGAAACCCATGAAGTCTTCTGTTTACTGCAGATTTTGTCATTAATAAAGAGAATTACCTTGGTAGGGCTGTTGTAGGTTTTAGATGACAGTAATGACAGGTATCAGAGAAATTTCCTTGTACTTTTTGGTTTCGCCCCCTGCTTTTTTTCCCCCTTGTATTAAGCTTTGCATATATTTGTGTCCAGGTTTTGAGTAATGAGAAAATGAAAAAGTTGCACCCAAGCACTGTCTCCATGCGTGTATATTGGCTCCTTGATAAATTTTGTCAGTCCTTGTGTTGTCTTCCTTCTGGTTTTGCATAAGAACACAACTTGCTTCCAAAATTGTCCCAAGTTTTGAAACTTGATTGTAAGGTTTCAGAAGCATGGTTTACCTCACAGAGGAAAGTATTAAAGGCAGTGATACATAGTGAGACAGTTCCCAGGGCTGCTGAGCCATCCATGTCTACCATGCCAAAAATGTTCCTGCTGGGTGAAGGGGGGGTGGGTGGACTTTGGCATTCATTTGTGGACTACTGAAGCTTACAGCCTGGAAGTAGAAGGAAGGCAGAGGTATGCTGTGATGCTTATCCTCAGCCCAGGAGCACTCAAGTGGACTAGATCCCATCCCTGGAGCTACACAAAGCCCTTTCTAGCACCCTTGCACTGCAGTGAAGCTGGTGCCATCATGCTGCTTCAATACTTCTCCCAATTCTGGGAGCCTTCAGAGCTCTGGATAAATGCATGCCTCAAACGAGCACAGCCATTTGCTGATACGCACTTTGAAGGCTGTGTCATCCCTAAGTCTGCTTCTGTGCTTGTCTGCAGAGCATGTCTGTAAATGTGACATAGGGGAGCGTAGGTTTTATCACTGTGTGGTTCTTCAAGCACAATGTTTCTATGAATGTAGCAGTTCATGGCCCCCCATAGGCCATCCAGCCTCCTTTGGCTGCAGCAGGGCATTGCCTCTGCCTCCGCATTCAGCAGCATTCCTCTCAATGCACTGCTAGCTAAGGGGTGCTTCTTGCACCCTCCTTTCTACTACCCTAGTGTTTGCCACATCTCCCAGAGGTTTTACAGAGTGGTCAGTCTTTCCAAAATATAGTGAATGGAAGAAACAGTCCCCCCAAGAAAGATACTCAATGTGAGCTGATTTGTTAGGTCTCCTGTGCCCTGCAGGACTTCCAGAGTTTTGACCCAAGTGAAAATCTTAATCTATCTTGAATTGGATTGGTTTAGTTTTGTTTGTTTTTAATATTAAAATTGCACAGTGATAATACTGTACAAATCGTTCTGCATTGGCTCAATAGCATATGCAAGAGAATTAGTCTAAAGATTTGTATGTGACTCATTAATCAGAGTGTCCTGTCAGACTCCCTGTCTCCTGGTACAGATACCACAAGGAGCAAGCTGTGCAGAACAGTGAGCGTAGATGTGTTTTGCAGGCTTATACAGTAAGCACAATTACTGAAACCCAGATATTCCCCCAGTGGCATTGGTGACAAGGACACAACTGATACTGGAGTGAGAATCATGCACTGATCTTCTAAGTTTGCTGCCTGATGCCCCTCTGCCTGCAGAATTGAGCTGTAAGCAGCTGAGCAGCTGCCTCTGCAGCCCGGATGGAAAAACTAGTAGCCATAGGTCCTCAAAGGGCTTGTGGCAAGACCCCATAGGGGGCTGTCTATGACAGTTTCCCTTGGTCAGAACACTGCAGAGCTTTGCTAACCCCCCAGGAGGCTTTTGTTGTGGGGCTGCAGAGATTTCAGTGGATGGAAGGTGATGCAGTTTGGGTTTCATGCTGTGTTCCTGGTTAAACCTGTGCAAACAGTCTTTTAAGAAACATGTTAAAGGCTTTGATTTTTATTTATTAGAATATTATGGGCAGAAAACTGCTCCAGAGGCTTGGTTTTCCTTTAGGGCTCTGCCCTTCCCTTTCAAAAGTCCTGGTGCACGCAGTAGGTAGCTCAACAGAGAAGGTGTTGCATGGAGTAATCATCAAGATATACAGTTTAAAGTAAGCAAGAAAAGCCAAGAATGAACAAAGCGACCTTCAGAGGTTCCCAGGAGCCTCTGTAATAGTCGTGAGGGTGAGCAGCCGCAGCAGTTTGGCAGCAGGCACCTCTGTTTTTCTCAAGAGCCAGGCTGCTTCAGGACTAAGCTATCAGGTAATATCTGTATAAATCTGCATGAGTGTGCCCTGAAGGCTGTTCTCTCTCTCTCTGTTCAACAGGATGGCCTCCTTTGCAAACACTGTTTTTCATAACATGCTCTCTATATAAATAACTCATGCTAATTAGAAAGGTGAGCAGATTTTCCTCTCCATCTGAGAAGAACAAATTTTCAGCACAACGTGCCGTGGGTGTGAAAAGGACCTTTATTTCCTCATTGGTGATAATCCCTAGATTTGTCAGACTTCTCTCAAGAATTGTGTGGCTTATGTAAGGCATTCCTTAGCAGAATGCCCATTTTGTAGATGAACAGCAGCCCCACAAACAAGTTCTGTCTGTGAGCACTCTGGCACAAGCTGATGGAGTCACATATTTCCATGCCTTTGAAATTTAGTTAGCAATTTTGGATGAGTTTTGGCATGTGTCTCTGGAGATACGATACAGAGCTTGTGCCTCCTTTGAAATGTCATTCCAAATCACTTGGAAATGCTAAGTGTTGATTTTTCAAAAAAGAAAACCAGAAAACCAGCTGTCTGGAAAGCTTTAGAGAAGTGCAAGCTCACTATGCTATTCTTAGGCTCTTTCTAGTGTTGCAGAGTTTAGCATGCATTTCCCAGTAAAAAGATGAAGTTGGATACTTAAAAATAATACAAGTCACTTCAACCCACTTCTGTTGTTAATGCTGCTACTAGTGGAAGCAATGATCTGAAGTGGTGCTTTCCCTCTGTCATTTTTTTTCTGTTCTATTTATGCTGGTGTGGCTGTACTGGATCAGATTGAGGCCCACAGAGTTCAGTCTGTTCTCTGATGGTGACCAGAGAAAAGTACCCAGGGGGTGTACCGTAAGAACAGGGCAGGCTCATAATGCATTCCCAGAATACAGCACCAACCTCCAACGATGTGTGGTCCAGAGCTTTCTCAGGCTACAGGTAGCGTCTTTGTTTCAGTAGCCCTTGGCTAGCTAATACATTGTATTTTTGTCTTTCAGGCTGGGCCATTAGCCTATTCCCCTCTTACTTTTTGCTAAGTTGGGAAAGGTGAGTCAGTCTGATTTTTAGATACAGGCTCAAGTGTAGGCAGTGGATCTATCAACTTTTAGACAAAGCTTTTCTGTTCATGAAGGGCAGCAGAAGGGTAGGGAGAAGTGACTGCTGCCATGTTCACATGCAGCTTGGTCTCATGGTCACAAAGGTTGACTGAATTTACCAGTGGGCTGGTTTACTTGTCTCTGCACCACCCACTCCTCTGAAGTGAGCTCTTTCCTACTGCTAAGTGAAAAAGCCTTGCAATTATGCTTGAAAGAAGAGTGCCAGGCTAGGGCATGTCCACTGGTTGCTCATCTTTCCTCTTAGTACTGTTTAGCAGTGCAAGTGAACTGAGCGGCACAGAAAGCCACCACTTTCCATGGTGTATGAATATATATGGGATCCTCTCCAAGAATTTTTAGGCCACAGCACAGAAAACCTCTAGCAATTGATCAAAATGCCATCTCCTTTGGACTATGCCAGTAGCAAAGGTCTTGTTTTTTAAAAAAGCTTCAGACTCCACACCTGGATGGGTTTGGGTTTTGGGAGTTTTTTGTTTGTTGTTTGTTTCAGGGTTTTTTTTGTAAATTGGTGGACCTTACTTCTCTATAACAAAACCAAAGTACTTTACGTTCTCTTCTGAGATGCTGTTAGGAGAATGGTCATCACTTGATTTCTTCTTTCAGGGTCTCCAGCCCCAAGGTGGAAAGGAAACTTGTGCACAAGACTGGCTTTAAGGAGAGCAGTCTTTACTACCAGGAAAACCACTCTGGTTCCTCTTGTAATGGTGCTGAAGGAAATAACTGTGTGAGCATCCTGAGAGCCATGAGTAAGCACCAGATCCTCTGGTATAATTTTTGGTGACTAATCCAGGGTATAGTAATAATAACAACAGTGAGCAGACTGCTGGTTTAGAGATGCTTTGGATTTTTTTTTTTGTTACAGGTGTCTTTTTTAGATGCCATATTGCAGAAGGGCATTACTCTCTGTGTGGAAGCATTCCTGCTTTTCATCTAGAAAAACTCAAGGTGATAAAACCTGGATGCTTACTGGGGTTTTGAAGAGGCATTGCACTATCCTTAGTGAAAGGCTCATGGCATAGTAACATTATGTAACTTGGGCAATTAATTAAAGAGATAGATTTCATAATTTTCCCATTATGAGTTGGAGGAAGCAGGTTATGGCATTTACTGGAAGTTTTGACTCTTGCTCTTGAAAGGAGCTGCACCTCCCCTTCCTCTGGACAGGGCAGACCTCCACACTTAACCATATAAATGGAGTGCTAAATTTTGGAAATGAAAATCCCTTCATCAGGAAACAGCCCATACTGGAAAAAAATGACACTTTTTTGAGTACTAGGCAGTGATGCGTGAAACAGCCAGACTCATTACCCATCGACCACAGGATTTCCTTACTCATCCTGCTGACCAGAAGGTGGCCACATAGCCACTGTGGGCCTGATTGTGTCCTGCAATGATCCTCCCTGTCAGGTTTCAGAGAGTGACCAGTGCCACATCCCACAGCTTTGTCTTGTCAGGTGGCTGGGGCAAAACCTGTCCCAAGGTCCCACTCGCTGCTTTGGCTGCTTCTTCCTGTCCCTCTGTCCCCATTGGCAGTGGCTCACAAACTGATGCAGGAAGCAACTGCAGCCAAGCCTAAGTGTTGAGTTTTCCTGTGTAGCAGCTCTGTAACCCTCATCCTGTGTGGTTTACTTCTGACAGCAGCCACAGCCAGCGGTGCTTTGGCTTCAGACATAGTGTAATGATTAGTGTAACACACAAATAGTAATTTTGTTGTAACATCTGCCACCCTCTTGGGGTGAGGCTGTGTGTTTTGCCTGTGGGCTGACACTTGCTGGATGCATTTCATTAGGTTCCCAGACACACCCTGGTTTCTGTATAATTGACATGTTTATTAAAAAGGGAACAGAATTACCTCTTCTGTTCCAAATGCCTGATTTAATAATAAACTCTTATTTCTGTCTGCAAACAGGCCTTTCTTCCCAGTGCTCATCTCACATCTGTGGGTATTGTGGTCTGCAGTTACTACAGTAGGAGATACCTGTGCTAGCCACTGAAGAGAAACGAAAGGGGAGTTTTGCAATTTTTATCTCCTATGTATGGGAGAAACACACTGACAACCTTCTCCCTTAAAACTAGCAGTTTAATTTTTCTTGATTTTAAAAAGCAACTCTTTGCACTAGAGGGCAGTGTAGATAGTTGTGTGGGAAACCCTTTTTATTTACAAAAATCATAAGAATGATGGTAAGCAGTATTCAGGATAAAAAGCACTGTGCAGAGATGAGAGGAGCACGTTGCGCACCTTTTCTGCCACACACGTGTTGAAGAGGAATGGGTATGAAAATCTTTGGTAGGACTTGCCCATTCTCAGAGCAGCAAATTATTGCATTTTTTTTGCCTTTCCATTTCCTCTTCTTATATGTTGGAAGAGCTAAAGTCCTGCAAGACTGAGTGTTCATCTGCTGACTTTTAAAGGTGCATTGCTGCCATCCTGCCCACCTAACCACTGAGGAGGATTCTGAAGAAGGAATAGGGATAATTACTAAATATTGCAAAGTATGCTAAAATTATTGTCTGTTATTACTCATTCCTGTCCAAAGGCTAGCAGTGGAAAAATAGGTGTATCAAGTGGAGATATCTTGAAGGAACTACCAAAATTAAGCCATAGCTAAGAAAAAGATAGCATCCCTCTCCATATACAAATATTAAGCACAACGGATAGACTTAGTTCAATGTCAGGATGATTATCCTGTACTTGAGCATCAACATGTGAGTAAAATCCTGGTGAGCACTGTCAATCTTTTATTGAAATTCAATTTATATTGAGAGAAGTTGAAGGTCGCACCTGAATTGAGACATGGTGTCTAAAGCTCCTTTCTGAGAAGCTGGCCATGAACCTGTGAGACACTGGAAAAAGTCCCATTTACTTAAGAGCCATTTACTCTTAAAGCACATCTGTATGTGAAATGGAGAGTTTGTGCCAGATTTTCTCCTTGGCAAGACCTGCCTACCAGGACATAGATGGGGTTCTCCTGAAAAGGAACCTAAGTTAATAAATGACAAATTTGTTTGCACTTTTTATTTTGAGTTAAGAAAAAGATTTGCTGTCAAGTGAAGAAACAGTTTCTAATGCACAACAAGTAGCTTGAGTAGAAAAAGTACCATGCAGGCACCTCTGTGGAAAACGTACTTGTCTTAGATAGGAAAAGTATCTTTTCACAAGGTGTTTTGTGGTAAGGAATCATAGAATCATAGAATTGTTAAGGTTGGAAGGGACCTCAAGGATCGTCTAGTTCCAACCCCCCTGCCAAGGGCAGGGACACCTCACACTAGATCAGGTTGCTCAGAGACACAGCCAGCCTGGCCTTAAAAACCTCCAGGGATGGGGCTTCTACCACCTCCCTGGGCAACCTGTTCCAAGTGTCTCACCACCCCCATGGTGAAGAATTTCTTCCTAACAGCCAATCTGAATCTACCCATTTCTATTTTTGTTCCATTCCCCTTAGTCCTATCATTACCTGACACCCTCCCCAGCTTTCCTGTAGGCCCCCTTCAGATACTGGAAGGCCACAATAAGGTCTCCTCGGAGCCTTCTCTTTTCCAGACTGAACATCCCCAACTCTTTCAGTCTGTCCTCTTAGGAGAGGTGCTTCAGCCCTCTGATCATCCTGGTGGTATGTCCTTTAGCTCTCATAGATCAGAGAATGCTGGGGGTTGGAAGGAACCTCTAGACAACATGTAGTCCAACCCCCGTGCCAAAACACAGTCACCTAGGGCAGGCTGCACAAGAATGCTTCCAGGTGGGTTTTCAAAGTCTCCAGGGAAGGAGACTCCACAACCTCTCTTGGCATCCTGTTCCAGTGCTCCATCACCATCTCTGTAAAGTTTCTCCTTATGGTGAGGTGGAACCTCCTGCGTTCCAGCTTGTACCTGTTGTTCCTGGTTCTGTCATTGACCACAACAAAAAGAGACCATCACCTTCGTGGTGGCACCCACCCCTCAGATATTTATAGATGCTGATAAGATCCCCTCTCAGCCCTCTTTTTGCAAGAGGAGAAGACAAATAGATAATACAAATAAGAATTTAAAATTAGTTTGGTGGTTTTTTTAAGACCGGTGATCAGAAAGATTTTAAGATCAAGGTAATTACGTTGTTAAAAGAGAGAATTTTGACATTTTTAATTACAAATAGGCAGCCAGTACGTAGATTCTCATTTGCTGAAGTGGCGACATCTTTCCATGACTCGCACTAGCTGCATGAGGTAAAAGTATAAAAGATATCATTTAGAAGAAAAAAAAAATCAACAGGAGGAATAAAGCTTGGCTTTGCAGACTAGCAAACTTGACATCTATTAAGCAAAAGCTAATTAATACATATAATCTGTTATCTGTATAACAAAAGCTTTCAAATAAAAATGCACCTTGAAATGTTTTATAACAATATTGAGAAGGAAGCAACCAGGTTTGGGGGGGGATAATAATTAATTGAAGTTCTTGATCTGGTCAATGTAATGAATGCAAAAATGTTTTCATCCTTAAGGCCAGTTAAGAGAAATAAAATGGTCTGAGTGCTTAACTAAACAAACTTGTTTTCATTATTTTCAGGGTCTGTATTCTTCACTTGCCTTGTTCAGATGTGTGCTAGTTGACAGTTTGGATTATTCATTAATTTGGGTACAACTGGGTGTCGATCCACAAATATGTGCTATGGAAATGAGTAGTCATGTCTCTATTACCCATTGTGCTTTGCCTATGTTTTGCTAAATTTCTTAATCGGGCAGAAATTTCAGTGTGATACAGGCTGATAGATTAAATACAAAAATGCAGGTAAAACATTTAAGCAAAGGTAGTAAATTGGAAGACATTTACTTGCACTCTGAGTGACTGAAAGGGACACTGCTGTGAAATGGTCTGTTTTTCAGTGCCTCAAACAAGAACTTTTTAAAATACTGATGCTCTGCCACAGCACTATCCTTCCAGACAGTGATTTGAAGTACAGCAGCGGGAAGACATGGCAGGCAAATTAGGACACAGACTTTACAAAGGAACTTCATATGCAATTGCTCTGCTTTAACTGAGCAGCAAAGCTGCAGAACTAGAGCTACCACTTTAACATGAAACTTAGTTTGCAACTCCAGGGAATCTTTGTGGTTGGAAAAAGGTCCTCTTGTAAATAGGAGATCACTGAAAACGAAGATTAGAGTCTTGCTGAAGAAGAGTATCACAATGAAACACAGCCTGTAGTTGCAGCCTCAGCTAATATTTCTGGCAATTCTGCAGGCTAGTGAGCAGAAAGTTGGTACCAGTCTGTTGTACTGCTGATGCCTGCCCAGTTTCTCACCTCCCTGTTTAGCTCCCCTCTTAAATGTGTCTCTGCCACAATTTAGTCATGCTGAAAGTTGCCATCCTTCAACCTACTCATAAAATTGGGCTCCCAACCACTTACAAAATGTCTCTTTTCACTGAACTGTTAAACTAATTGATGTTGTGGTTTAGTCAAAGGTGCAATTAATTCAGCTGTCATCATAAGAAGGGATTGTGTTATTTCTTTTAAATGGCTAGCGCTTTGTTTAATTAAGTACAGAGGAAAACAATCTCTAACTGTACCATCTTGTTTTGAGACAGATAACAAGCTTAGAGCCACAATAAATTGCACACTGAAATTAGCCTACATTTATGCAAGTGTCCAGCTGTCCTTCTGAAGGGGATAAGCAGTGACAGGTTTCAAAAAAAACCAAAAAGTTAGGAAGGATATTCTGGGTAAAGAAAATGCATAAACTGCACAGTGTGTCCAAATGTAAAAAAAAAAAAAAAGAGAAAAAGGAGAAAGTATGCTTCAGTTTTCACCTCATACTAGCCTTCTGTTTTCTCTGCCTGGCTTGTATTGGAAAAGGTCAACAAAGCTGGCATGTTTTATTTTTTCTCCTTCACTTCTAAAATTTTTTTAGAAAAATAAGTCCCCTACCCCTTCAGTCTGTTTGTTTTTCATGATGTCTTTCACCAGTACATTATTTGCACTGCAATCATTATAGGGAATATTTCTGGAAAACCAGTTCCCTCGTGGTGCTTGTTAAGAATCATCGCTGTTTATTTCACACTCTCCTAAGCAAACAAACACAAACCTCAACCCCTTCTCCCAGTTTAGAGTGAAGGATGACCATAAAGAGAGCTGGGAGTGCCAATGAAAATAGGTTGTGGTGTACCAAAGATAAATGGAAATGCATACATGCTATAACATAAAAGTTACAGGAAATTGGGTAGTAAGTGTTCTACATTATGCTGTTACCACTGGGCTGTAAGTCAAGTGTATTTCTGTGAGTAAGAGAGGAGTAATTTGTTGACAGGAACAATTGCATTGCCTTGACAGGGGGCAAAAGGAAGCTTGATTTGTGCAGCTTGTCTTGTTGATATGTCTCCTGCAAAAGCAAAGCCTCCAAAGAAAACTGTGCCTAGTACTCTGAGCACAAATTTTTAGAAAATTGTTGTGGTTTGATACTGGTTGAATCAGTTCACACTGAGAAGAGCACAGAGTTTCTTGAAGGAGTAGCCACAATGCTGGAACATGAGATTTGTAGTCCTTTTACCTATCTGTTGATTATTCACCATTTTGCAGTAAATAAGGTTGATATTGTCCCTGCCCACGGCAGGGGGGTTGGAACTAGATGATCCTTGTGGTCCTTCCAACCCTGACTGATTCTATGATTCTATTACGAGTTTTTTGCTGCCTTAGCCAGTTTTGCCTTCAATAGTTGAACTTGTGCTGAAAAGCTCCTGTCTCCCAGGCTAATCAGAGCATATATGTATATGTGCATGTATGTGTGTATGCATACATATATTCTTTTGTATTTGTAAGCCTGAAGACTCAGAGTACTTAGTGAAACCTGGTCCCACCTTGACAAATATCGGAGGCATCTGCAGCTGCATGAGTTGGTCATCACTTTGAGTAGTTTGTCCAGAGGAGCTGACCAAGTTTAGGAAGTGGCCAGAGTCAAAGCTGACAACTTTGAGGACTTGTCTAGGTGACAGAAATTTTGTCTAAAAGTTTTGGCCTCACTTCATGGAATTCAGTCAATCAGTGGGTGAGTATTGGGACCAGCACTGTTTATTGTCATTGTTGGTGACATGAACAGTGGGATTGAGTGCAACGTCAGCAAGGTTGCCAACAACACCAATTGCCACCCAGAGGGACCTTGGCAGGCTTGAGAGGTAAGCTCATGCAAAATTCATGAAGTTGAATATGGCCAAGTGCAAGGTTTTGCACATGGGTTGAGCAATACAAGCTGGGTGATGGGTGAATCGAGAGCAGCCCTGTGGAAAAGGACTTGGGGTATTGGTGGATAAAAAGTTGGACATGAGGCAGCAATGTGCATCTGTAGCCCATAAAGCCAGTCACATCCTGGGCAGCATCAAAGAAAGTGTGGCCAGCAGATGGAGGGAGGTGATTCTGCTGCTCTACTTCACTCTTGTGAGACCACCTGGAATACTGCGTCCAAGTCCGGGGCCTCAAGTATAAGAAGGACATGGACCTGTTGGAGTGAGTCCATAGGAGGGACATAGGGATATCAGTGGACTCGAATATCTTCCCTGGGAAGACAGGCTGAGAGAGTTGAAATTGTTCAGCCTGGAGAACAGAAGACTCTGAGGAGACCTTACAGTATCCATCCAATAGCAGCCTTTCATTTTCAGAGTGGGTTACACACCACGAAACAGACCTGTATGAGGTTAGCCACGCTGTTCATGTGGAAACTCAGCAGAATGTGTGCACAGCAACTGCTCTGAACTTGGGATCAACTCTGCTGTGAATTTACTGAAACAGCTGCTTATCAGCTGGCATGGGTCACTGCTTCCACGTTTTTACCACTAATGCCTGGGAAAGTTGAGTGTTTGTGCATCCTGTACTTACCTATTGTTAATATTCCCAACGTCATTCAGTGAAATAGAGGGGAATAATACCTTAGCACTTGCAGTTAACGCTTATCAGCTCCTAGTTCTGCTGGCTCAAACTCAATGAAATTGCTGGGCTGGAAAGCAGGATGGGGCAGCCTAGGCTTTGGTTTTGGGGTGAATGTGGAGCAACCAGTGCCATGCACACTCCCTTCAGCAGGTCACAGTGCTGCATGCTGGTTGGGGAACTAAATTACTCAATTACAAAATTACCAGTGTTTCCTTGTGGTTTTGTTTTTTTCCTTCTTGTTGTTTCTAGTCTCTCAATGTGCCTGCTGTGGGATCTCATGATCTTGCAGGAGTAAAGGTAAGGTTGTGCAAACCAGTAGCCCTGCAGACTACAAGCAATCTGCATGGGAGTGGCCAGCTGGGAAGGTTGGAAGTGGGGCTGGTATTGGTGATGACCACTTGCTATGTCTCTACCATCTCTTCTGAAACGCTTCCTGCTAAGGCCAGGAGAGTAGATATTTGGGTCAAAGTTCAGGAGTGTAAAGGTGTAGTATGCACCACTAGCTTGTACTAGCATGGCTGCCCTAAGATTAATTTCTATATAGGATGCAACTACTCTAGTGGATTGTTGCCTTTTGAAAATCAAACAAGGTCCTCATTCCTTTAAATCTACCCTTCATTATCTAAGGAGTCATATACTCATACAGAAAACGTTCCTGGCAAAAATGGCATGCCTCTTGGCTTGCAACGCTTCTTCCTATCCTGTTTCAATTTGAGTTGCATTGGTTGGGAATATTAGGCAGTCTACTGCATCAGCTGTTGCATAGGAGCAGGAGCTATAAGCTTGCCAAGAGCAAAGGTATTTGCCTGATTACATCCGTATAAAGACTCAGAAACTTTCCAAAGCAAATTTGCTAAAACTAGCACAAGACTGCTGCAAGTCAATGTGATTGATACATTTTAGTTTTTAGTATACATAAATAACTTTAATTTAATCAGTAGATCTAGTAAGGTCAAGAATATGACTGATTAGGACATAAATACTACAAACAATAAATCAATATAATGAATAATCTTGTCTAGGCTTGGAGGTTAGTGAGAGAAAGTTGGCAGGAAATAATTAAAACATTCACTGGGTGATTTGGTTATCTTTTATTTGGTTATCTATTCCTCATACTTCTGACTAATGCAGATTTCCACTCGTGCTGTAGCTGTGAGCTAGACATAGCTGGCTCTCAGGGATAGTGAGGTCTGATTACAAGAGGGATCTGGACATGCTGAAGCGTGTCCAGAGAAGGGCCACCAGGATGATCAGAGGGCTGGAGCACCTCTCCTGTGAGGACAGACTGAAAGAGTTGGGGCTGTTCAGTCTGGAGAAGAGAAGGCTCTGATGTGACCTTATTGTGGCCTTCCAGTATCTGAAGGGGGCCTACGAGAAAGCTGAAGAGAGACTTTTTAGGCTATCAGGTAGTGATAGGACTAGGGGGAATGGAATAAAGCTGGAAGTGGGGAGATTCAGGCTGGACGTAAGGAAGAAGTTCTTCCCCATGAGAGTGGTGAGAGCCTGGAATGGGTTGTCCAGGGAGGTGGTTGAGGCCCCATCCCTGGAGGTGTTTAAGGCCAGGCTGGATGAGGCTCTGGCCAGCCTGATCTAGTGTGAGGTGTCCCTGCCCATGGCAGGGGGATTGGAACTAGATGATCCTTGTGGTCCCTTCCAACCCTGACTGATTCTATGATGTCTGTTCTCTTCCTATTCCCTTTAGTGGCTGCTCTGTGGAGTTATGCATTGCTATGCACATTGATAGATTTTGGCAATTTTTTAGGTTCCACCTGATCAGAAGCCACCTGCCTTGACAGCAAAAGCTGAGAAAAATTCATTCCTTCGTAGCGTCCTGCAAACAGGCTTTAAGTATTGTGGTTTGCATTTTAAGTGAATTTTTGTTGCTATTAACTTTTTAATGAGGTCCTTACTGGATGTATGAGACATAACTTTTGTTCTTGTGGAAGTTTTTCTTCTTCTTTTGTTCTGAACTGCTCTGTATTGGTATTATTTTGAAATCTTAATCTGAGATGTTATTTTTTATTATGTCAGGTTTTCCAAAGTTCTTTTATACAGAGAGAAGCCATACAACTGTGTCTCAGGGGTACTACACAGAATTGTAAGCATGTTGTGAAGAATATGTCTGTGCCATTTTTGTAGAGAAGATGACACTTGATAGCCCAAAGTGGGTTTTGATGAGATGAGCTCTATTCAGTACTCAGCTGCGCAGCAGTTCTCGTTGGTAAGACCAGCGCTTCTCAGTGCTGCAGAGGAATGAGCTCAAACACCTATCATCCTCACAGCATGTGATAATGTGGTTGAGCACAGTAGCTAGTAGATGATGTTTTTCTACAGGACTTCATGCTGCAGGATGAACAGATCAAGCCAATAATGTTTCTGAAGTTCAAGTATCTTTGTGCTGCTGGTTTTATTTTGTCCTTCCTTCAAAAACAGCCAATTCATTAATGTATAGTTTCTAATTAACTATAAAACTCAGTTTACAATATTTATTTTTCCAGTAATTAGGGCCCTGAAAGTTGTTCACAGGGTGAAATTATGTCTTTAGTCAGTAGTTGTCTCTTTCCATCATTAGTCAACACAAACTTGCAGTATTTATCAACACTTTATAATAAGATGAGATTTGTATTTACAGATAATATTCATATGCATAGAATAGCTGTGATTCCTACAGGTATGTTTTTAAGTGGCTTATCTTCACTGTTGCGTTTGAAAGCTAGTTTATTACTGCAACAATGTAAATATGTACTAATCTCTCAGTAGCTGGGAGGGGCTGGCTGGTGTCTTCACAGGTCTAGAGAGTATAGGAAGCAGTTTCTGCTGTTCTGTCTCACCTTGCCTCACCAACCTCTGTGTTGCTGAGAACCAAATGTTCTCTCAACAGTCACATTCTTTCTGCCACTGCTCATTGCTGCATGTCATTAAAACAAACTGGAATTTCTTGAAGCTGTTTGGTTGGTTTTTTTTTTTTTTTTCCTACCTTTTTCTTTCCCGGCAAAGAGCTGCTGCCACCAAATGTTACACCTCTTCAGGTTTTGCCTTTCCACATACTTGCTAAGTAGCACTTTTGTGAAAGTTTTTGTCTGGCACAGTGCCTCAGGGCAGGAGGTCGTAGAGTGGCCTTCACATGCACAGCTGTGTTTGTTTTGATAGAAGCTAAAAACTGCCCAGCTTCACAGTACAGTACCTGAAGTGAGCACCACCGACAGAGCAATTGTTGATCCCCATATAGAGGGAGTCAGTGTTTATGTGCCTGTCCTGCAGCAAGTCCATCTGCCTTGAGCTTTCAGTGGAGAAAGGTAAACACCACGAGGAGCCGTGCACCTGTGGGTGTCACTGAGCTTATGGGGAGATGATGATAGGAGGCACCTTGAAAATACTGACCCGTTTTTATACCTCTTGTGTGAAAGGCCACCTCTCACTTGAGAGAAAAATCCCATTAGTAATGGAAAAAGAAATGCTGTTAACACTTTGTCTGCTTTTTGTGCTACTACTTTCCCTGCACTTGGGAGCAGAGTGTATCTCAGAGAGGGATATTCCCGTCTCTTGCAGCACAAGAATTTTCTGCTGTAATTATCAGCAGTTCTGCAAGTAGCCTTTGAAAGTCCTCTGCTTGCTTCTGCAAGTCCTGCACAAACACCCTAATGCAAACATAGTGCCAAATACCTCTAGGGATCTGCAGCCTACTTTTTGTAGTTTCAGGGTCCATCACTAAGTTAACTTTTCCTGTTTCTATCACAATTCAAGAATGTGTTCTGGTATCTGAGATGTAGTAAGGTAGTGATTGGTGACTTTCTTGTGATACCCTGCAGCACATTAAGCTTCCACCAGTTTGGATGTTTTTTTTTAACAAAAAGCTGCCCACTACAAATCTCAGCAATAATCACATCTGCCTAGTTATTATTCTGAAGTAACTGTTGCTGTGAGATTTATGTACCAAAACCCAAATGCCACAATTCTCTTAAAACTGTCTTGAGAGCTGGTTTTAGTTGAACAAATAGAGAGGTGCTTACAAATTTCTGACATTCTGTAAGCAGCTATAGGACTTAATTTAAGGATAAAGCTTGCAATCATCCAGACATGAGTGTATCTCACAGAGAAGAGCGTGGTGGGAGTTGGCACATCCATTTGCAAGAGGCATGGTGCCCAGTAAGGCTTGATGAACAATTTAAATCTATCTGTGTTTACCATCCGTTTTCCTGATTTTGGTGGGAGTAGAGACAATATAATCTGAAGAATTTTCCATAGGAGTTTTGTTAGTTACATGCCATTCACCTTTCTTAAAATTCCCCTTTAAAGAGCATGCCTTACTTAACAGTTGCTGATGAAAATAGTCCTTGTCTGTGTGTCCTTAAAGGCTCGTCTGCCTGAGCTATCATATGATAAATTTTAGCTATACTTAGAAGGGAACTAATGCTGACTTTCACCCTTTAAGAACTTTATTTTGATATGTGACCTAGTTAGCATTTTCTCATTCTTTGTAATGTCCTATTTTAATCGCACTCAGTGTTCAGTGTGATGGCAGCAGGTAAGAAGCATAGCAAAATTTGTTCATGTCCTCAGGTAACTGAAGATAACTTTCAACTTTTTTGTATTCTTTTTTTTTTCAGATTCTAAATGTGCTGTAAAATAATTCATATATAGCAAAAATAAATAGCTGAATTGTCATATTCGGTTACATACATAAATATAATCTACTTGAAATCAGATCTTTAAAATAATTCACATGGAACGTTCAACGTTGGTTCTTAAGGTTTCACTTCCACAAAATTTGTCTTAGCATTGTTTGCCTGATATTTCTTCTTTACTGTCTTTAAATTTTTATGTTGAAACAGGTATCCTTTTACTGTGTTGGAAAAGCTGTTGCCCTATTAACCAGCTAGTATTTTGTACCAGTAATTCCGTACTGGTGGAGGTAAACTGCTGTGGCAGATTTTGTACCCTGTACTTCGAAAACCAGAGCATGTTTTTTTCTCAATGAGGTGTTTCCCTGCCTCATTGCTTAAACAATTGCTTAAACAATTGCAGCAAGCTTCCACCTTGTGGATAGCCTTCCTTCTTGAAAGTGGAACTGTTTTTTTGAGTAGGGAAATGTAGAATACTTAACAATATTCTGTAATCTAATTTCTTCATCTTGATTTTACTGTATTGATTAATGGCACAGTATGACATAGGGCCTCTGTGTAAGTATGTGTATATAAGATACATAATGGCATGTAGAAGTAGCAAATGGAAAATTAAATGTTTACTTAGGGAAACTTTTGCCTAGCTTACACCTTTGATGCTTTCGAAACTTCATTGCAAACTAACATCAGCATGCGGCCTTCTTTTAATTGTCTTGGTGATGTTTTGCTACTGAATGTACATTGTCAGAAACAAGGGGCAAAACATGGATTAACAATTAGCAATAAATGTGTCAACAAAAGTTCATCTGTAACTTCTGTGCTTGCTCTTGCCATTGCTTTGTAAGGACTGGAAGAAAAAAGTAAAATAAAAAAAAAAAATCCATTCCAGGGGAGAGAAGCAAAGGGTGAAAGTCAGTGTTTCCTCATATAGTGATTACATAGCCCTAGAAAATTAAGAAATTAAAAGTAGGAGGAGGAAAAGTATTTGCAAAAGTCTTTAATTAGGATTAACATGCCGTGCTGCTTTGTAAGAGTTTTGGCTGCCTGTTCTCTTCCCTGGCAGTACAATTGTATAGAAGTGTAGCAATTCCCATTGCTTTCTTTTCAGTGCTGGACCTGTTTCTCTGAGGAAGGGGAGCAGATGAAAATTAGGGCTGATTAGCCCTGGATAAGGTGCATGCATCTTTGGTGACAAAAATGGTGAAAACAGGTAGTTCCTCTAAATAAATAAGGGAAAAGAGCTACAGAGTATCTAAGAGCAAAGCCAAGGATAGAACTTCTGTTGTAACATCCTTCTTCTGTAAAACTCTTCTCAAGATGTAAAATCAGTAAAAGATTTTCTATATTGTTACAGTGTTTTTCATCTTTGTAGGGAAATTATACTGGCTCTCAAAGGGACCTTTTAGTTTTGCTCTGACCTACAAAACCGGAACTGAAAAATTCAAAACTTCATTTTAATCTGGCTGAGACAGACCTAATTCAGATTCAGCAGCTTTGATTTTACATGGAGTGAGGGAACAGAGGCAGGTAGGAGTAAGTTGTGTATTTTCTGTTAGGCAGTTCTACCAAAAAGACGGAGGGATCTGCTTTTAGCTCTGTATTGGTCTGTTCACTGTGACTGGGCATTTATCACAAGTCCATGGGCAGTGGGGCTGGGGAGAGCTTGAAACACAGCTTTGTTTCCTGTGGAAGTGGGAATAATCTCCACAAATGAAGTGCGACTCTGTTAGGGCCTTGGTGACATGATTCAAGGAAAGAATTGATGTTCGGCATCTTATTTTGCCCTCCAGATAATGTGACTGAATATGAAAGCCATTATGTTGTTATTATGAACCTGTTCATTTTATGTCACATAGTTTCCTGCCTAGAAGTGGCCTCCTGCAAAGAAACATGTGAATCACATTGAAGATGCATTGGCAGTCCTGTTGTATTGCTCTTCAGGAGACTAAGTTCTTAAGTTTGCTTTTTTTTCCCAGAATTTGGTTAGTGGTGAAAGATGTAGTGCCATCTACTTATGTCTGTGTGCTCATATGGTGACTAATAAAGATACAGCTTACTTTGCTCTTTCTTTGTTAATGTCCTGATATCCAAAAATAAATGACCAAAATATTTTAAAAGTAACATATTTAGGGATATCCACAGGAGAGTGTTTTTTAGTTTGTGCTTGACTTAATCCATTATCTCAGTGTTCTAGGAAGGTGACTTTCAGATCCATATGTCATTTGGGGATTATAAATTTGATTGTAGCACAATGTAAGACATAGATGCTCCCTTGTTTGTAGAGCACGTTTGGTTGTCAGTGCTGAGTTGTGATTTTGGCTGATAGACAGTTGGAATGAAAGCTGAGTTTATCGTGTGACTGACTGGTGCAAGAGCGAGTGTCGGCACTGTAAGCCTCGGTGCAGCACATGGCAATAGCACTGCACATGTCTGAAGAGCTGGATACCCCCTTGCTCATTGTGGGCACCTCTCCTTCCTGGCACACTGTGGCAAAGCAGTGTGTGCCTCATGCCAGCACCTAGATGCTGGGCTTTATATTAGAATTTGTAACAGAGACATAATTCACCAAATTTTAATGCCCATTTCCCTAAGGTGAAAAGTTCTTGTGCAATTAGTTGATCAGGACACTTTAGTGTGCACTGCCACACTCAGAACCTGCCACTGTACAGATGTTTGAAAAAGAAGGGAGGCATGAGCATGAGAAGATGCTTTGAATAATTAATACAAGCATTAGGTCACTCTCTCACTGCGAAGGAGGAAGACAGGTTACATGAACTCTTTGCTGGCTTAAATTACTCAGATTAAATGACAAAGTCCCTGAGCATTAGGAACAGGTTGTTTTAATGTTAGTTTAGTCTGCAGAAAGGAACACCCCCTCTGAGGGACAAGTGTGTTTCCCCAACTTGTGGTGGGAAGTATTTGGGTAGGTAAGTATTCTGCAGGTGGCCAAATGCTGCAAGATGGTTTTGGCTGCATGCAAGGCAGAGGTATTATGACACTTGCAGGAAGCTGACAAGTCTTTCTCTGCTAGCTGTCAAGGAAGAAGAGTTAGGAGATACCCAGCTAGCCTGGCTCTACCATGCTTCAATGCAGGTGATGCCAGACATTCTACAGCTGGTTCATGCCAGCTCCAGGAGAAAATGTTAGTTGGGTTTGGCGACTGCGTGCTTAGTAATGAGAGGCAGTTTTGCGTGTGGTGGAGTGGATGGCAGGTTTTAGCTACCATGAAACTTTGTGTCCTGCTAGAGTGTGCAGGCTGTGGTGTGGAGATGCCCCTCTTTGGAGGGGGCACCAGAGGAAGCTCCTCACCCCTGAGATGAACACAAAAAGCCTCAGAGAGATGGTCTGTGGCCAGGAGAGGAGGCAAGAAAGATTGTGCACGCATTCTGGCTGTTTCTGAGGGGTACTGTGTGATGAGGTGGGTCGGGAAAGTAGCCTGAAGAATGTCTTGAGTGTGTTCCCTGTCCATCCTGAAGCTGTGTGGTTTGTGGTCTCAGTGTATTGAAAAAATTGTGTTGGGTGGGGTCCCTCTGCATTTCCTTAAAGAGAAATAGGCTCATGTGCATATTGAGGTGGTATATGCAGTTTAGCACTTAGTAGTGATGGATGTTGGCAATGTGGGCTGTGGAGTCACATAGAGAATAGGACTTTGTAGTTCTCTCTTCTAAAGTAGGATAAAAGAAGAGTGAGAGGCCAGTGCTTGCGATTTTGTCTCCTTGGCCCTAGAGTTTTACATTTTCACTGTGGAAAGAGCCTGTAATTTCTCTGTTCCTGTATGGTAAGGACTGGTTGGCACTGAAGTCCGCAGTACCCATATCAGTAGGAAAAAAAAGGAAAAAAAATCCACCAGGATTTGGGTCTTGTTTGGGGAAAGGAAGCAGCATTTAGGACTAGACGGAGACAAAGCTGATCTGCTGCTAGAGGTGTCTCACATAAAGATACACCTTCAGATGGGACCGCCATGGAATAGCTACATGGGCAAATGCTGCTAGGCAGAAGTCTTTGAACTTACCAACTGTCCCATGGCATCACACTTTGCAATGCATGACAACCTTTTGTCATAACAGACTTATGGTTGCATTGACTATGTATAGCATCTCAGATCTAAAATCAGAAGGAGAGACAGACTGAGATTTGTCTGTCTACCTCTAAATATGTTTCATGCCTGTGCCACTGCATATGAAATGTTACTAAAAACTAAGTACTTGGGTGCTCTGTAGAAGAGTTAAGTTTGCCTGTTTAGCAGAATTTGTGCCTTAAAATACTTGCAGCTTGTCTTGGATGCGAAGTCCAAATAAGATTATAGTGTGTTTAATGAGCTGTTTATGAACATCCTTGATTGATTTATTCTTCTTAACCTTCAACTTTATCCGCCTTTAAATTCACGTAAGTAATTCATTTTAAAGTATTGGGACCTGCAGATGTATTTTTACCAATATTACTTTTAATGTTTAAAGCCAAGAGAGTGAAGAGGACGTGTTTCGTCCTTCCCCACTGAGTGAATAGATGTTACGGGTTGTTTATGTACATGCTGCAGAGGAGAAGGTGGAACAGTTTGTGCTAGGCACAGTAGCTCCAGGGTTTTCAGCATTGGGAGGCCACAGGTATATTGCAGCTGGCATGAATGCATCACTCCCAATATGTGTTGGCTCCTCTACTAACTTAACACCTGTTTGGGAAGCTTTTTCATTTGCTGTTGGTGCTCGATTCAGGTCTTTGTCATGGTGAATGAGAAAGCTACCCAGCACATGTGTTTCGTGATCAGACCGTACTGCTTCAAGCCATGGAAGTCTCAGTCTTCCTGCTTCTCCATTAGGAAAACGTGAATAGTTTAGCTGCATCCTTTGGGTTTCCTGTCACAGCAAACATCACAGCCCATAGCTATATCATACTAGCCCAAATTCACATACTTTCATGTGACTCATTCACTGGCATAAACCAAAGGGAGTGTCATCTACATCACCCATTTGGAATTTCAGGTGTAAAAAACCCTTCTTTTTTACTACCCTGGATTATGCTTCTTTTCCTAATTTATTTTTTTCTGTAATAAAAACAGAAACTGGTTTCTGAGTTATGATGCCATGCAGCCTTCTGAAAGTTGGGTTTTTTTTGTTTTGGGTTTTTTGGGTTTTTTTGGTTGGTTGGTTTGGGTATTTTTGTTGTGGGTTTTGTTGTTGTGGGGTTTTCAGGTTGTTTGTTGGGTTGGGGTTTTGGGTGTTTTGGTTGTTTGTTTTTGTTCTGTTTTATTTCTGTGAAGTAAAATTATTATAATGATGTCAGAAATTATTTCCAAAAGAGATGAGTGGTCTGAGAACATTTACAGGTGTGGAGGTCTTTGCAGCACTGTGTGATAGGTGTCATTTGAACATAACTGTCTGTGTTCAGGCTCAAAACATGTAAGTGAAGATCACGTTCTTACAACAGCCATACATACGTTATAATGATACATGGGCACCAAGTCAGCAAACTGGACAATGCTAGAAGATTTTAGCCCAGTTTTATATAGATAGGGTCTCCTCTTTATCCAGAGAGACAAAAGCATGCCATCTATAATGTACAAAATCCAAACAAAGAGTTCCTTTTACCAATGAATGCTGATTCTGCTAGGAAATAGCGAGAGCTGCCACTACTGGCTGACAGTGAGTCTGCTGGGTCTTGGAGAACAGGTATAGTTACCTAAAGTTGATCAGCCTGACATGATGTGAGCTTGGATAGTGAGGATGGCTGTGTCCAACCTCATGCTTATACTAGGGAAAACCACTTGCGCTGCACATAAGTTGTTCCATTTAAAATCTTCATTTCCTTGATAAAAATTACTGAAACTGAGGCTTTCCTTCACATGTATTAGCTGACTGGTATTGAATGTACTTTGTAAGATTGTTCCTGCAGACAATTTTTATTAAGATTCATGACTACAATCTTCCTCGTGATGAATTTTACATGAAAAGGTGCAAATAAGTTAGGTAAAATGATCTAGGGATGGTATTGCCATATGAGCTGGGAGAGAAGATTGAGGTTTATAAAATCATGAAGGGTGTGGATAAGCTGAATGTTCACCACACCCTGCAATGCAAGAATTTGTAAAATTTGTAGTTTAAAATGAATACTGACATCCTGGGACTTCCTGCACCACGAGGCAGCAGAGGCAGGTGGTTATCAGCAAGGTCAGAAAGGGGCTAGTAAAATTCACAGGCAATTAATGGAAATATTAAAATGACACAGTAAGGATATACCATTAGATTAATACAGTCCAATCATTGGTACTGGGAGAGCACAGAAGGAGGGACTCAGTACAAGGCACGTGTACTCTTTGTAAATAGTATCTCTTGTTGCCCCTGTAGAAAACAAGATAGTGGAGATGTACCATTTGTCTGGCTGCTTGTTTTGTTTGTATCTACTGGGTAGTGTTTTGAAACTCTTCTCCTGTTGCTTGGTACCAGCAAGTCAATAAGTGGCTTGTGTAGAACAGCTGATTCCTTTTCTGGATTCTTCAGACTCACTTGGGATAACTCCATATTAAAGGAAACTACAAGCCAACAGCTGATGGTAAAGCATTGCTGTCATTGCTAACAAATGCAACAAAGCAATACAGAGGGAAATTCAGAAAATTGGTGGATTATTTAGGGTATCCAGAAGGATTCAGTGCCTTTGAATGGGGCAGGCATTTCCTGTACCAAAAGCTGACCAGTAAAGCCCAGCTCCTGTGCAGTAGTTATGCAGTTTAAGAGTAGAGTAGAAGCTTTGCAAGAAGCTCAGCTCAAGAAATGAGGAGTGTACTCTGAAGTATGCATAGAAAAACTCCTCCAGACCCATATGATATTGAAGGCTGCACATTTATACTCTGCTTGCAGAAATAACTCGGCAGGCAGACAGCTTTATGTAAGTCTGCTTAAAATGTGGTGGTGGTAAGACAGGGCATCCTCATGAAAGTAACTAATGGTTAATTCCAACATAACTTGAGAATTGGAGCCTGGCATTTCAGTATTTGGCTCAAAAGCAACAAAACTCAGAGTCGGGTCTGATTTTTTGTTTTCCCTTTAATTTTGTGGCAGAAGGGAAGCACATGCCCTGGCTGGGAGTACTCAGGCTGTTCTTCATCTTGCTGACTCAGGCCCCAGAGCTTCTGAGCCATCACTCTCTACTTAAGAGAGCTTAGCTCAGCTTTTGCCTGGAGCTCTGCTGTAAAGAGAGACCTTTTACAGGCCAATGCCATAAGTGGTGGGGGTGAGGAAAGGTAGGCAGGTAAAATCATGCTGACCATAGCCATATCTTGTTAATTAACTCTCCTGTTAAAAGGATTTACAAGGCTTCTTTTGCTCGCATCATACTGCAGATCCTGCAGAAAAATAGCGTAGTGAGAGGTGGCTTTTTTTGGTTGCCTGGTTAAATAGAGTCCAAAATAAACTGCTTGTGATATTGCATATATTAAGAATTGTGTCTGGATCATCTCTATTGATGGTGAAACTGAATCATAACAGCCTGTGAGAGGCTGCAGGAAACACTGAATCCCAGGGAAATTTTACTTTTGCGTTTAGGGTGGCCTAGGCAAATGGTCTGTGTCAATGATTTGTTTTGTTCAGCAGCATTTATTTATTTCAATTGATTTACTTTGTGTAAGCAGCAACTGAACTTGCATAATTCTGCTTGTGATTTGGATGCAACATTTAAAAGCGTTCACTCTAGAAATTATGTGAATGGGTGAGTTGTTCCATGATTAAGTAACTAAGGAAATTTAAAATTGTCCACAGTTTACTCTTATCTCAAAGTTGACTGCTTTGTATCTCACCTAACAAAAAAACCTTATAAGCCTACATTCCTACACGTTTTTAAACTTCAGTTATAAAAATAAAAAAATATTTTTTTTCTCCGTTACAAACTTTGCCTCTCAGTTTACTGGCCACCTGTTTTGATAAACATATGGATAAGAAGAACACAACCACAGTAGGGGTAAGATTGAAAAGAAATTATCAGTGAGATACAGTCATTCTCCCAGGGTAGATACCAACCACAGAGCATATACTCACATACTTTATCTTTTACTGTTGCTGGCTGCAGCCCTTGCTTCATTTAAATTGCACCTGGTATATTTGGTTGAGGATACAAATTAGGTTGGAGACATTCCGGTTTCCCTTGTAGTTGCACAAGTCTGAAAACTGCTTGCCCCTCTGGCTGAGCACGAGGTGGGACTTCCAGTACCCATTTCTTCCTGCAGCTAGAGAAATTACCATCCGTGTGTTAGATGGGTTTCGCATGAATCCTGGCTTTTGTTTGCAAGTCTTATCAGGATCTTCCAGAATGAGACTAGGCAAGTTCTACTGCTGGGGAGACCCGTATGTGAGTGGGAAGTATCAGACAGAAAAGCTTTGTTGTACAGATGTGTAACAGGAATGGAGCGGTACCAGCTCTTGCTTGAGTGTTGCATCTTGTGGGTCAGCTTGCTCTAAAAAAAAATCCTGTCCCAGGCCTACTTAATCAGTGCCTTGCTTTTGCTGGACAGGACAGCAGAGCTCATCTCCCTCTTGGAACCATCCTCTAACTGCATCCATCTGAACAATTGGGAGCCAGTACCTTTGAATCCTGCTCAGCTCTGCCCCACAGTGCTCCCAGTTTTAGTTCAGCTCTCAAACAACTGTACCTTAATGTCTTAGCCACAATAATGCTGTGCATGGTTCAAGATACCTACAGATAGTGCAGTTTGTGTAGAGTGGTTGATGTGACCACTTAACAGTCTCTGCCTGCCATGACACAAAAAGTTACATGAGTATCTACTTAGCCTAAAGGCCCACAGCCTACCTTCCTGAACCCCACAAGTAAGTGTTTGTTCATCACCATTTCATGCATGTGACTTGTAACCCATCGACAGGAGGACTTCCATGATTGCTTTTCTGGGTTAAGAACTGAGTTGTATTTCTCTTCTAATTACTGTGTTGCAAACATGCTAACTGCTCTTAGATTAAACTTTTTTATATTTTTTTTTAATGCCTTAAGCTTCTCCTGCAAACACCAGACTAAAGTGGGAGGCTGTATTCTCTGGAAGGCCCATGCCTCTTGAGTCTACAGCTCTGCTGCATGGATGCCAGAAACAGGGTTTATGCTTCTATATATACCAGAAATACTAGCCTAGGTGTAGGTGTCCTGGCAAGATACAGCACAAAGGAAGAGCAAGGTTCTTGTCCCTTGTGATTAGGACAGGACTGGGACATAGGCTTCATATTCTGCCTAAAGAATCAACATTCTGGAAAAAAAAAAGTGTAAAAGTTGGAGTGTCATGGTAGTTTGTAGAAACCAAGGATCATGTGTATTGAAGGTTTCTGCTATTGAACCTCAGGGCAGAAGAGAGTTTGAATATCTAATTCAAAACACTTTAAATGACTACTTCATTGAGCAATAGCACTTTATATAGCTAGTCTCTGCTTGTTTTGCATTTGCCTAGGGTATGTAAATCACAGTATTCACAGGCAGGCTTGAGGTGAGCATGTGAAAACACATGGACAGAAAGTTGAAGAGTTGGGAATGGAATATACAAGCTTCTCTACTAATTTTCTTTTGTAAGCTGTCTGTACTGAAGAACACACTTTGCTGTAGAGCAAGCTAGGTTTTCCTCCTCTTCATGTTGTGTCTGGCTTCTGGTGTCATCCTGTGCCTTGTTCACATGAGACACTTCTGTCAAAGTGCAACTGGGTTGTGTGTTCCTGGGGAATCACTTCTGGTAGCCTTCTAAAATTGATATGTGTATGTGTTGGTGCAATTTCAGAATTTCAGTTCCTGATGTATTGTTGAGGTTTAAAGCATTATGAATTCCTTTCCTCCAGAAGTCTGCTGAGCTAGATCAGACTTTTTTGCATATTTTAACAGCTGTTTAATAGGCAAATTGTCAGCTGCTGTTACATTTCATCTTAAAAAAAAAAAAAGGGCAACCAATTCTTCTCTTAGGTAGCAAAATTATTAGAACCTATGTTTTGCTTTTTTTCTCTCTCTCCTATCCATTGGACTGAATTTACTTCCTAGATTATTTTATTAATCTTCACTGAAGTTCAGAAGCATCATTGTTTTAACTAAAGATTACTTTGTTTCTTAATGGAGGTACTTAAGTTTGCACACCTTGAAATAGCAGTGTACCTAGAAAGAAGTTTGCACCAGGTCAAATACATCTCTTTAAGCCACAACAAAACGTAGACCTGAGGCCCTGTTTTGGCTTTCAGCAGTGTCTTTATTAAGTTTATGTCAATTCTTACCTCAATTGCGTTTGCTTCTCTCTGTTAGGAAGCTTCCCTCACGCCTGCTTGTGATGGGGACTGGTGGTGTTGAAACTTGATAGGATGAAGCTTAACAGATTTTTAATCCCATAACAAGTTTCCAGACACACCACAGCATGAGTTTTAAGTTGCTCACTTTCATGGTTGACCCACTTTCATTTGGGACTGCGCTGCACCTAGAAGAGGTGAGCTCCCTGTCCTACCTGTCTTCCCATACCCCCACCAGGTGCATGCTCTCATGGCTCCCTTCGTACAGGTTTTAGTGGCGGTGCAGCTGGTGGTGTGAGCTGAGCTAGCCAACATCCAGTCCTGCAGAAGTGCTGAGACAGGACCTTGGAGGACTTTGGCCAGATGAATGCAAATCTTATGTCAGGCTTCCTGAGCAGCCTCCCTTCAGCTGTGTTTCCAGTGAGATAGGAAGCTGCAGACTGGGGGAACACGAGCTGCCTGAAAAAGCAAGGGCGTTAGACAGTGTCTGTATTTTACTGTGCTTCACTGGTTAAGGTTACTGGGGTGCCAGACTTCTGCTGCAGCAGCATACAATAAATGTATATAACGAAAGCAGGGAAGCACCCTGTTACAGTGTCTGATAGGAGCATAGAGCTGTACTGAAAAAAATAGAAGTAGATTCAGCCCTGTTTATCCTCGGGTGCACTGCTGGTAGACTGCTGTCCAGCTAAGCACGTTCTGCCCTGAGGGCAGTGGCTGTCTTGAGAAACATGGAAGCAGATGGTATTTTTGCAGTAAGCATTCATTATGATTCAGGAAAAAATTGCTTTTCTTGAACTTAAAACATAAATTTATATCCTGATAGCAGCGGCAGAGGTGGGAGTGATGCTTTAAAATTTCTCCCTTTGTAAGGAAGTAAATATTTTCTTAAAAGCTCACAGGTTTTGCACTTTAGTGCTGGCTGCAAGCTCAGCCAGCAACATGCTTTTCTATTATTTTTAGACATGCTTCATTGTTTCAGAAATCTGATAATTATTGTTATGCCTGGAATCTTGTGATGGGCCTCTGCGTCATGGTCTGTGTTGGGTGCCTGCTTTATTTTGTTGTTTGTCATTTTTGGCTTGCACAGCCTTTATGACAGCTTCATGTCCTGCCCTCTGTTAAAGAGGAGATTGTATATTTAAAGGTATATGGCAGGGCTTTGGGAGGAGGAGTTGCAGTGGAGGTCTTTTGGCATTTAAGAAAGTTTATGTCGGTATTGTACTTAAAGTATATTTGTGCTTGTGTTCCTTGAAGGGGGGGAGCTAAGCTGTATTAGCCTGTGTGATGGAGCCCTGTCACTTTTACAGCCAGCCAGCTTCTTTATCAGTCAGTGTACCTTTGACTCAGATTCACATGTGCTTGCATTAATTAATTACTGGATTTTCTTTGCCACGTAGCTTTTAAATACTCCCATGCACATACTGTCAGAGCCAAACCAAATATAACTGGAAAAATGTGACTGGTTTGATTAGGAGCTGTTAGGTTAAGTCAGACTGGGGTTGGCAAAGCAAGGTGCTCTTTATACACCTAAGCTCCACCTATCTGAGTCAACAAAATGAAATGCTGTTTGGATTATAGAAAACCTGAAGCAGAGCCAAGAGGAGGCAACTCTACACAGATGAGTCAAATCTGTTGGTCTGAGGACTGTGATCAGGCTGTCCCCATGGTGGGCAGGGAAGAAGGCACAGGAGCCCCGTTGCAGAACCAGCCAGCAGTCAGCTAAGCCACAAAACTGCTGCTGGTTTGCTTCTGCCTCTCATTTGGTTTCTGCTTGGGAGCCACCCACCCAAATCAACAGCACCCTTTCTGTACCCACAGCCTAAGCTTCAGGCAGGCGGTGCTTCTCAGTTGAATCTGCCACATGTGGGTTGAAAGAAAACCTCATACTAGGAAGCATGTCATGGCTGGGACCTGCAGGAGGACCATGTACCAAACCAGCTGGGGTCTGTACCCCCCACCCTACAGGCTTTCATGCAGCAGTTATCGGCCACTGTGTTTGTCAGGCAGTGGTGGGGATGCACGTTTGCTTTGGCTGAATCTGCAATGGGATCCTTCTGCCCTCACCTCCTTCGGGCTCAGAAATTGCAATTGGTCTCCTATTTGTTGCTAAAGCTCTTCTGTAGGTGTTCTTCATCTAAAAATCCTCAAACCCTGCCTAGGCAAACTATTGGGCAGCCTAAAATGTTACGTATGTGCCAGCAAACGTGAGGAAGCAGGTGTGGTATGAGGGAGGCCAAAGAATAACTTAAAAAAACCCAAACAAACAAACACCAAAAAAAAAAAAACCCAAAACCCAAGATCAACTGCAAGTTCAGCTGTTTACTTCCTCACTGACAATGTCCTTACATACACCTCTTGAAGTGGTGCAGTAGTCCTCCTTAGAGGTTGTCAGAGAGTCACAATCAGACTTCAGACACCAGGAGAGAGCTGTAAGTTTTGTGATCATTAGGATGCTGATTAAGAGGAATTAAAAGTTACTGCTACTGTGAAATTTGCACTAAAGATGAGACTTGAAGCACTCAAAAATGCCTACTGTTTAATATATCTAACTTCTTAAAACTGTAAATTTCTAACTGCCTTTTTCTTTTCTGTTCCAGGTTGCATGTCTGGTTGGACTTGATGCATGGCGTTTGCATGACACCTAACAGCCTAGCTCTGGATGTGTCACTGAGCAAACATGGCCTATCCAGCAAATACTAATGGCAGTGCTACAGGTAACTAATTGGGAATGCTTTTCTCCCTTTGGATTCTTTTTTTACTTTTTTTTTCTTATATCATGAAGGTAGCAGAAAAGGGAAGTAGCAGCAGTTAAAATGAAATGCTGAAAACTAATTTCCTGGTAGATCAGAGCCTGTCTGAGTCTGTCCATCTGACCCCATCCCCCCACCCCAGCCCTGAAAATCTTTCAGATATTTAAAGCATAGAAAGTTGTTTGCAAAGATGAAGGCTGGCACTCAGTCATTCAGCATTGAGCACTCTTTGCTTTCAAGGACCTATCCCTGGCTTACACCAGACTCGGAGAGGCCTAGGGGTTTTCTGCAAAAAATCATGTGGTTGTTATCCAGTGTCTGTAATTAACTTGTGAGATTAACCAGGTCTTACACATCAAATCCCCAAGCCCTTCCTGATCACTCGTACTGGTCAGGATGATTTTTTTTGTTTGCTGCTTCTCAGCAAAACATAAAAGCATTTCTCAAACAGCATCAAGAGGAGGTGTTCAGTTAATTTCACTTTTTTGGAGGGCGGAGGGGAGGAAGAAGACATCTCAATATGTCTATTTCTGTTAGGCGATACTCTTTGAAACACATTGCTTGGCATGTTTAAAGGTTGCTGAGGAGGACTGACAGGTCAGGAGGGGGCAGAGATTGCAGAACTACTGATAACAGTACCACATGGAGGTCTTCCTGAGGTTGTGTCAATATTTTCCTGTTCTCCTGATCACTGCACAAACATAGCTTTAGCCCACTAAAGCTGAGGCTGCTACAGTGAGATTATATGGAGATAATATGGAAAATTTCAAGTGCATGGCAGGAGCTTTTTCAGTGCTCTTTTGACACCTCCTGATGTAGGTATGATGGGAAATGGATTTGCAAACGAAGGTTGAGGTGGCTGGGAGCACTTTGAATATCCTGGGAAGAAACACTGAATATCTTTTTTTTGTGTTCCATGTAAATAGAAATTCCAGACTTTTATTTTCCCCAAAGGCTCATGGACTTGCTGCTTGCCAGGTCATGATACACACATACTGAGAACTGACTTATCTCATGGACTTTTAGTCTCCTTTGGAAGTATGTTCTGGTATGGAAACAAATCTTAGATTACTGTGCTCACTGTAGAATTGTTTTAACTGCTGCAGAGGATTAAAGCATTTTGTGTACAGAAAATTAGAAATACGGAGTGTCATCATCTGCAATTTATACAAAACAAGAAGTCTCTCATAAAGGTAAGTGGAAGTTACATGAAGACACTGGAGTTACCATTATCTGTTGATGGTTTAAGGTTAAATTGACAAATGTTAAATCCTGAGATCACTGAAAAAGGGTATTTTCTCTTCCCCCTGCAGCCCCTGTTTTTATATGACTAGAAATATTCTCTAAGAAAGAAAATAGATCCTTTTGCAATCTGTTTGAGAAAGTGAACTTCAAAACTTTTGCTATGTGATTTAACTGTAGCTGTTTACTGCCTAAACCCCTCACGTAACTTGACGTTTTTTAGTAATATGCTTTTAACTTAAGTCATGCAGAACAATTCCCTCTGCTTAGAAAGAAAGAAAAATTGTGCATGGAGTATTACTGATTGGCTTACCGATTTTTTGTTTTCCCCTGCAGTAGAATTGTCTAATGAAAAAGTTGATAGGCTGACATGTAAGTCTAAAAGAAGCTAAATGCTTACACTGGAATGCGTTAATGCAAGGTGAAGTTTTCGTTTCAGGATTGTTATGCAAACAAGGCTTCTTGCAGGGTAGAAACAGTTGGTTCCCGTATTTGTAGAAAGATACTATAATGAATTGCAAGTATTTAATTCAAAACTAAATTGGACAACATTTTGCAGAGACTGTCAGGACTTGTTGGCTTTGCAAACCCTTGAGGCCGGCGTTCTAACATGCAGCTGTGTATGCCTGTGTCTCCAAATCCTCAGCAGTTCATAATGGACATAGTACTGAGCTGCAAATACCTGTGATTTTTTTTTCTTTTTTTTTTTTTTGTCCTGCCATGCTGCCTGGGAAAGAATGCTTTTGGATGAGCAGGAACTGATTTGGGCGTTGCAGGTATTGAAGCAAGTTTCTTAATTGCATGGAGCTCTAAGAGTGGAAAGGCAAACTTCAGGGGTGGTGTTTTCTGCACCCTCTGAATCAATCAGCAACAGGAAAAGGAACTAGAAAGACTTGTTATGGACTACTAAGCTGCGTTTATGCTAGTTGAATATTTTGGCAAGCTTGACCACATATTCAGCCGCGTTCAAATACGAGGTGACTAAAGGAGCAGTGGTTTGCTTTGCTTAACTCGAGAATGTGAGTACTTGCACTATTAAATGATTATGCCTATGTGCCATTTTGGTAAATATTTTCAGTATACAAGCCTGTATGGACTGCTGCTGCTGCAGATAAAATCTGTGGAGGAATGCTTGAATTTAGAACTTGTTTCCAGGAAAGTATCGAGCTATTTTGCGTTTGTATAGAGATTTTTTTTTAAGGATGTTTATGGGAAGTACATTTGCTGTAAATATTTTCAGTGAGTGTGTATGCCAGATAAGCTAAAAAGCAAGTGATGACTTTGTCATGAAAGCACCTATCATAAATTTCTCTGCCTCTTGCATACCTCGGTAAAGACGTGAACTGTAAATGTGGCAAATAAATAACGAGATACTGTGATCTAGACTTCAGTTTTGTTTGCTGCTGATTTAAAGTTTTATTGCTGTTCCTGGTTTCATTGCACAGAGGTCTTGCAGTGAACTGTATTTCTGTGAGCAGCAAACTTGTTTGTTCATCTTTATACGTTTTAGAAGTTAGTTTAGAGACTTGCTACGGATTTTTGAAGGAGGCTCTGTCAAAGTTGTGCCATCTGCTCAGAAAACAACTGAAGCCTGTCTAGTGACAGAAGGAAAATGCAGAAAAATGCTTGTGGAAAAATTTTCATCTTATCAGTCGAGTACTGGGTAGTCACAACTGATTCCTTCTTTCAAGTCTACCCTGGTGGCATGTGAGCTTGCTGCTCAGTTCAGTAAACTCAGCAAGGTAAGGAGTGCAGTGGAAGTCCAGAGCATGTCATGCACTTGTCCAAGGAGCTGCAGCAGGAACTGGGAAATACCCTGTGTCTGTGGGCAGCTATTGGAAGGCTGGGGTTGTTTTGGAGTATGACACAAATTAATTTCTCTTTGCATAGTACAAGAAAAAAAAATCATGAGGTGAGTGTTTTTCTAAATAGTATTAATGTCTCCATTAAACACTGGGTGAAACTTCCAGTAATTGTTAGCTTCTGTGCTGGCTAGGACTGATGCATAAATCATCAATTTGATGAAGCTCTGCAGATGTTTCTCTATGTTATCTGTAGAAAGGTCCTCCAGTCAGATGCAAAAAACCATGGTACACACCAGGCTAAAACTTACTGGGTAATTTGGAAATACTTCTGACTGGATTTTCATTTCTTTCACTAATATCTGATTTGTTGAAACTTTCTTTTCAAAACATACATTCTGGAAGGCACTTCATGGTGTGAAATTCCAGTTTAATTCCAATTATTCTGATGTAGAAAACAAGGAAACAGCAAAGCAAACAGGACACTGATTAAAAAAGATAAAGATTAAAAACCATATTTGTTTCTAACCATAATGAAAACATCAGGTTTATTTTACCTCTCTAAGCTCATCATGATTAGGGACCACAGAATTGTCAGTTATCTCTTTAAGAAGGACATAAAAAAGAGTTTTTAATGGAAGAAAAGCTTTTCCAATTTTCCTAAATAGGACAGGCTGCATGGGTCAGTATAGCAAGGCTGTTGAACAACCCCTTTCTTACTTTGCCATGAAGCAAATGCTTACTGTTTTCTGTACATAGTGTCTGAGATTTCCCTGATCCTTTCTCATTTTTCCCTTCTGTCTGCACCTTCCCCCATGCTCTTGTTTAAAGATTTGTATTTTCATGCCTGCCCGTTCCACTTTTAACATGCTTTACTTACAGGAGCGCACTACCTGTACATGGATTCACTTGAACTGTTTCCCTGTGTGTTTAACTCTGCTATACGTTTTACTTCCTCCATCAGATTCCTACACAGTTGTTAAAGCATTGCAGCAGGTCATTCCAGTTTTTACTGTTGGTCTTCCCTTTGCACCTCTAAAGCAAGGAAGTGCTGCTGTAATAGATAGTGTGCAGGCACCAAGTGTCTGTTCCCAGTTTACTTCCTTTCCCTTTGGACCTCCTGGGATGGGGAGATGTCACCCTCAGCAGACTTGGACATCCATCTCTGCTCTGGAGAATGTTCCAGAGCTGCTGGAGGGACTGAGGGTGGTTTGATGGCAACACAAAACTATATTGGAATGCTGTTTCCCCTGCAGCAGCCTGGTGTCCCTCTGGTTATTTTAGATATGCATAGCGACTCTGCAGCACCCCCTGGGCCTCTGGCTAGATTTTGGTTTTTATCTGAGCAGTTTTCTTGACTCCTTAGTGAAATTATGCTTATGCACCAGTTAGTCAGAGAATGGGACCATTAGAAGAGGCTGTTGCCTGAATTAATGTTGAGATATTAACGTCAGCATGACTCAAAGACCAAATGTTTAGTAAATGTATTTTCCATCTGCTGATATATAAATGCTTAAGCAACTGTCATAAAGTATTATGGAAACTCCTGTTGGCTTATTAACCCTTTTTTTACTGAATAAATAAAACACACATTTCCTTAGAGGAAATGTTTTTATATCATGCACATCCTCTGCAGTGATTTGTAACAACTCTCATTGTAGACACTTGAAGTTACTGGATTATTTGAGTTAGAGTCTCTCTTGATTCTTGTAATCTTAGGCAGTATGCATGGAGTTTTATGTGATTTCCAGCCTAATGATCTGAACTGTAATCTGAAAGTCCTGTGCACCAGAACATTACCACTATTCCTAATTTTAGCAGAATACCCACCAGTTTTCATTACAGACCCTTAGACAATAAATGGGAACTCACAGACTTGAGTAAGTTAGCAGTTGGACACGTTTGATTGCTAGGTGCTAGTCAGTCTGATAGAGCCTTTATTTCTGAGTATTGCAGCTGCCTGCCACAAGACCCCAGATGACAGCCACTCTCTGCTGCTTTCCTGCAAGGTAGGTGTCACCAATGTATGATTATGGTGACACTGCAAGCTCTGAACTTAGCAGCCTTAAATGCAGTGAGTTTGCCTATCTTAGCAGATGCAATGACAAGGGGTTCAGGTGAATTTGTATTTTTATCAAATCAGCCATGCAAGCCAGGGTAATTTGGCTGAGTCAGGGCTGTGTGATGAGAGCCTGTTTAAGCCTGGGCTTGCTCTTCTACCATGCTCCCTGTTCCGACCCTTCATCTGATAACCATCATAGTTGGGACAGGTGTATGCCAAAGGTGTGCTTTGGCATCTGGTGGGAGAGTCTTACCATCAGGGGAGTCTGATGAATTGCCATGTAGTTTTGTGCTTTCTGGATGGGCAGACAGTATGCAGGGCTGTCACTGCTTCTGCCTCACCCAACAGTGATCTAGTGAGTCACTCTGGTGGTGCTCTGGATTTAAAAACAAGCTAGGGTGGGACCCTGAAATCTGGGGTGAAGGATGAGTGAGCCTCCAGTGATTTCACATCAGCTCTACCATAACGTGTATCAAAGTCTCCATCAGTATGCTGTAGCACACTTAGTGATACCAGATCTTCCATAAGGACAGGCTGCTGGAGATGGAGCACATGATCTCACAGCCAATACCAACTTTCTACTTAAATTAATACTTGTTTCTACTGCAATTTCTAGTTGATATGTGTGATCCAGGGGTGCATTTGCTGCTGCAACAGAAATCTTGAAAACACAGACTTGCATTTGCCCAGCATAAAGGCCCCTATCAGAACTCAGAGGATCAGGGATCATGTATCTTCATTTACATGGGACTTGTTGCCTGAAGAACGCTATTGTGGCCTGATTTTGGAGTCTGCTGGAAAGGGAAGGGGCAGGACAAAGTTATAGAGAATATGCCAAATACAGTGTTATTAGGAAACCATAGCAGTCTGGCCCAGACAGCCCAGTCCTTAGAAATGGAACTCGAATATGGTGGGAATCAGATGGCCCCAGACACAAAGCCATGCATCCTGCAGATGCTCTGTAGAAGGACAAAGTGCTGTGAGAAATGCAACACAGATAACAGGCCTGTCTTTTGCTTGGAGATTACTGCAGTTGTGTCATGTTCTGAATTATTTTCTGCAGCTGCCCAGAAGCATCTCACATAGACAGAGGACCATGTTCTTTCTTCTCTGAAGCAGGCTTGCTCATGGAGTAATGCATGCTTTCCTTGTCTGAGCTTTTGAGATGCACTTACATGGGCATCATGGCCTTCTCACATGGCCTGCTGCTGCTGCTCCCTGTGGAAATACAAGTCCTCCACACCCTCAGAGACAGCTAAGGGTGCTGATCTTGTATTTCAAAGCCAAAAATGCTTCAGCGACTAAACTGGCATGCCTTGCCCCTAATGGTACCCTGCAATCTCACTGATCTAGTGATAATTACAATGATAAAAGCCTCTTCCTGGGATGGAAGTCACTGCTTTGCACTGATCTGGTGCTGGTCAGGTGAGAGATGCCTCTGTGGAGGAGCAGCCCATGGGGCTGGGGAAGGGGGAAGTGCCAGTATTGGTGCAGGCATGTGTAACAGGAAGAACACCAAGAATAAATTTTTCCAGACTTAAAAATTAATTTTCTCTGCATCTTCTTCCTCCTCCCCCCCACTCTGAAGATGTAACAACTTAGCATTGTAGCCATTTAACCCAAAAGAGTGTATTTTTTCCCAAAACTATTCCACAGTATTCGTTACTCCCTTCTCAGATGTTTCTGCAGAAAGGAGGTTATGAATAATGCAGAAGAATCTCTCTCTGTGGGAAGGGATTTTGTTGCATTTGTTGCAGTCCCCTGGGGAAATGTCTTGGATGGAAATAGCCTGATTATAGCTGGTTGCCTTTGGTTCATGAATGCTGAGTGCCTGCATTTAGACATGTTCCTTGCAAAAGGGTTAGTGCTGGAGCAGAAGTTCTTGGGAAACTTCTTGTAATGGCCATCTCTCTCCTTCCTCTATTTCATGCCATTTGTAAGGCTTTGGATTAGAGATGACAGAAGGGCAGCGCTTCCCGTATCATGTTTTCACAGCAGTTTTAGGTGCTGATCAGGCTGCCCATGTTGGCATTGCTGCTGTATTTCCATTTCCTTCCTCTGGAAACACAACTCCCCGTGGTGGCAGACTACAGATTGCTGCCAGCACGTCCCCATGCGACCAGCTCCAAGCTTTGGGACAGAATTGTGCGTGTGGCCATCCTCCAGTTTCTTTCTCCCGTTCCCTCCTCTGATTTCATCCAGACATTGCACTTACCATATTGGCTGAAAGCAATGGTTGACCTCCACTGTGGGATGCACTTTGCAGCTTGCAGCGTCTTTGGGTGGTTGGTGGACCAGCTGGGTCCAAATACAGCTCTCCCCTTCCCCCGTCTAACTCTTTAAAAGGTCTGTGTTAAGTATAGTCTCCCAAGTTTTTTCTTCACCTCACTCTTGTGACACACATAGATAAAACCAAGTGCTCACAAAAGGTAAGCGAGTGTGAGATCTGATCATATTTTTTTCATGCTTTCAGTCAGTCCTTCCCCACTTGAAAGACTTTTTCCTTGTAGAAATACATGTGACTCTTACCCTGTCTTTGCCCATCCTTTTTTCTTGCTCAATTTCTCCTCCCCAGTATCTCACAGTGTAATAATGAGTGGTTTCTATAATTGTCCTTTTTAAAAGAAGATGTTCCTGTTTATTTTCTTCTTAAAGAGAATATGTTGCTTTCCTTGAATGTACAGGCCCTAACTGTAGTATTTCTGTGTTGCCCTTCAGTATTTGTTAGAAAGTAGGAGAGAGAGGGATGGAGGGAGGAGGTAGAAACTGGTTTTAGTAGCAGGGTTTGAAGGTTTGGTCAGATTAGGGTGAGGATCAAATTACCTGATAATTGGGAACAGATTGTCCTCCCTATGTAAAACAGGCATCACTGGTCTGGAGTAGTCTTTTATAGTTTGTTTGTTGCTGTATTCCTAGTCCTCTCCCTCCCCTCTCTTCACAACCAATCCCTCTGCCTAGAGCACTGTTGTATGGGTTGCAGAAGATCCGATAATAAAAAGAAAACACTTGTGAAATTTAGCTGCTGTTACTGGAATTTCAGGTCTAAACCTAGCAATTAGATCAAGTTTTAACACTTCACGTTCACTGCTTGGTAAATCTAAAATGTGCTGCTTGAAAAGTACAGTGCAAGAAAATGCAATAAAATGCATGGTTCTGGTTGAAAAAATTGACTGACATGTGATAGAAGTACAAAGACAAGATTAGAGCTGTCTTGTTTTAAGGGATTACGACAATCCACATTTTTTTTACTTCAAGAAGTCCATGGCTGAACCCTTTCTCCCTCTCTCCTCTCCTTCCAACAGAAATTAATCCCTAGATTTTAGATATGGTTAAGTTAAAAAGTTTTTTAAGAAGGTGTATTTTAGAATCATTCTCTTCTGCTCCTTTCTTCTGTTTTTCTACATGGAGCTGCTACATAGTTTTTAAGCTTGTCAGTACATGAATGTGCTCAAAAGGCTGTTCCTCTACTGCATCACCCTTCAGACTTTCTCCATTCTCCCTTCCATGGTCAGTTACAGTCCTGTTCCCTTCCTCCACTCTCAGACATCCATGATGTTCATCCTTCACTTTTTCTTCCTTGGTATTCCTCTTGGCCTCTTTCTCCAGAGCTTGGTCTCAATCCAGCTTTCCCTGAGGACACTCGGGGACTTCTTCCAGTTACAGCTTTCAAACAACCCATCTTGAGTGCTGTGGAAAATGCAGTGCTCACATTAATGGAAAAATTACTTCCCTCTCCTTTTGCAGAAGAAAGTTGTAAGGCTACAACTCCACAAGCATGTGTGTGGCTCAGCCAGACCATCTCCACCCATATCCCTGCAGGACAAGGCACCAGGCAGAGCCAAGCCCACAGCAGCAAGAGGGACATTTCTGTGTGAGTGTAGCATTTCTTGCTCCACTCCAGCTTTACCATCCTTCTCCAATCCTGCTGCTGCATGATGTACTGCATACACTCTTTAGTCTTGCCCATGAGGCCATTAGTTAAGCATGGCAGTTCTCCTCCTCACCCCCCCAATTTATGTGGCACTTTTCCTTAATTCAATCTTCTGCATAATCAGTATGTTACTGTGGGTAGAAGTGTAGTATTTCTGGATTAGTGATTGTTACTAGAATTTATTAGATTGTTACCAGTGATTGTAAACTCTTGATTCAAGTGGGAAAAAGGTGCCTCAAATCATAGCCTGTTTAGTTTCCTGTGAGTTCCTTGCTGCACCCTTTTGTCTTTGCTCAGCTGGAGAAATAGGGGGTGATGAGTAAAGGACATGAGATGCCTTCCATGCTGGTAGGATCTGCCACCTGACTCCAGATGACTCTTTCAGCTGTTTTCAAATGCACCCAGGAGACAGTGACTAGGCTGACACCTCCACTTTGCATCCTTGTTTGTAGCATAAGAAGCCTGTGCATGTATGTCCAGCTTTCACCAAATTTGAAGGCTTGAACGGTCTACTCCCCCCCAACAAGTCTTCTTGGCAGAAGCTTTTCCAAGCAGTCTTGTTGAGAGGTCATGTGTTGTCTGATGATGCACAAAATATGAAGTAACGCAAGCTCCTTCTATGTGAAACTAAACCAGGTGAACGCTTACTGATACAGGGTGCATTTTTGAGTTGCATCTTCTCTCTGGGTAGGTGCTAACTAGTGAGGAACTAACAATTGTGCCATGCAAACCTCATATGGAGGTTTTGCATGTTGGGTCAGATTAGTCATCCATAACACTATGTCCAAGCACTTTACCTATAGATCTCCTTACAGTGCTAACACATCAGCAGCAGTCTTGACACTTTGAACACAATAACAGAATGCCTCCCAGATCACCTGGAAATACACATTTGACACCACGACCATCCCTGGCTCAGGAAGTCTCTGGGTTGCAGGTTTCTGGAAGCTGACAGGAGAAATGTTGCTTTATTTTTACATTCTGGTTATGCTCTTTCAGAGGTATGTGCTAGTGGGGAGAAGATGGATAGGCCAGATGAGTTTCAGGTTTGACCTAAATGGCTTGCAGGTTTGAAATCATTCTATGGATGCCAAATTCTAATGAACTGTATAGAAAACAAAAAACAAACACACAACAATGCCAACCCACTTTCCAGACCACACCACCTCACACCCCACAGCCTACCACAAAAAAAAAAAAAAAAAAAATCCACTGAGACAAACCTAAGAAGAAGCTGTATCCAATCTTCACCAAAACACAACAGCTGTATTTTTTTGAGGTAGGAACATTAACCTGACAGTGGTGGCCAGGCCAAACTCTGTGCTCCACTGGGTCAGAGCAATGTAGTTGGGTAGCTTATTTCATTATAAGCAGAGCCACTCCACAGCTGAGGAAGTGGTCTGTCGGAGACGTGCTTTAAAGATCTATGTTTCATCCATTGCCTTTCACAGGTCCATTGTCCCCCTCTGCCTTCTGATTTCAAAAGGAGTAAAGTAACCTGCTCTTCAGATAAGAATTTACCATCTGGATGGCTGCCAGTATACCAAATCTTACATTCACTCTGCTGCTGACCAGATCAGGTTTTCTGGTCACTGGGGAGCTGTGCTCTGACCTCACTTTTGTTTCTACTGTAAACAGTAGCTGAATGAATTTGTTTGGCACCATAATGGTCGCAAAGGCCAAGAGAATAAATAACGTGTGTGCTCTTTGCCTTTAAGTTTTACTGGTGCCAACCCAGACATGTGGCTCCATATTTGACTTTCTGGACAAGGGACAAAGCACTGATAAAGGTTATGGGTTGTTGCTTGCACCTGTGCAGGTCTTTTTCAGGCTACTGATTGACTGGGCTTTAAGAAGAGTCCACTGAAGGTGCATGAATTGATGCAAGGCTTGTTCAGATGTCAAGCCCTTGAAACCACAGAATAATGATAAACAGATGGCGCATTGGAGACAGCTGCAAAATCTGCTGTTCTCTAAACAGGATATCATACTGTCTTTTTTTAGAAAAATGAAATCATACAGTGTTACAGAGACTTATTTTTTTCTCTAAGCAGAACCCTAACTCTCGAGGACGGATGTTTTGTCCACACCTTCTAGTCTCATATGTTATTCCAGATGTCACTTTTGTTTGTTTCTTTCTTTGTCACATCAGAAAAACTAGATGGGCATTTTCATGTTGTCCCCTGCCTGGTGAGAAGAACTTGATGATGGAGCTAGAGATGTCCAGCAGGAACACCCAGTGCTGCTGTGTACTGCTTGTCCTCACCTGATGGTCATTCACTCTGCTGGTTGAGAGATGGGGCTTGAAGGGCAGTGGGTGTGAAGTGATGGCCAGACAGTGTTTCGAGGGCTGAATTTTTGCTTTCGTTTCCCTGAATGAGAAGCATAGGTTGGGTTTCAGCTGCCTTAGTTTTTCAATCTTCTAGGATTGAAAAACTCTGAGAAACTTCAGAGAATAGTTAGAAGTTGTTCCCAAAGCATTTTTTTATGGAGAACTGCTTCTCTTTAACATAGAATCATAGAATTGTTAGGGTTGGAAGGGACCTCAAGGATCATCTAGTTGCAACCCCCCTGCCATGGGCAGGGACACCTCTCACTAGATCAGGCTGGCCAGAGCCTCATCCAGCCTGGCCTTAAACACCTCCAGGGATGGGGCCTCAACCACCTCCCTGGACAACCCATTCCAGGCTCTCACCACTCTCATGGTGAAGAACTTCTTCCTAAGATCCAATCTGAGTCTACCCACTTCTAGTTTTGCTCCACTCCCCCTAGTCCTATTGCTACTTGACACCCTAAAAAGTCCCTCCCCAGCTTTCTTGTAGGCCCTTGTAGGCCTTCTTGTGGAAGGCCACAATAAGGTCACCTTGGAGGCTTCTCCAGACTGAACAGCCCCAACTCTCTCAGTCTGTCCTCATAGAAGAGGTGCTCCAGCCCTCTGATCATCCTGGTGGCCCTTCCAGCACCTCCATATCCCTCTTGTAATAGGGGCTCCAGAACTAGACGCAGTACTCCAGGTGGGGTCTCACCAGAGCTGAGTAGAGAGGGAGAAACACCTCCCTCAACCTGCTGGCCACACTTCTCTTGATGCAGCCCAGGATCTGGTTGGCTTTCTGGGCTGCAAGAGCACACTGGTGGCTCATGTTGAGCTTCTCATCCAGCAGCACCCCCAAGTCCCTTTCTTCAGGGCTGTTCTCAAGCCAGTCACTGCCCAGCCTATATCGGTCCTTGGGATTGCCCCGGCCCAGGTGTAGCACTTTGCATTTGGTCTTGTTGAACCTCATCAGGTTGTCATGGGCCCAGCTCTCCAGCCTGCAAGGTCTCTCTGGATGGGGTGATGAGAGCAGAGACCAAACCAAGTTCATTTAAAGTTCGGTACATTCATGGTCCATAGATGTAACAAGTTGGTTACATCTAGAGACCTTCTTTGGACTTTTTTGGAGGGCTCTTGTTTTATAATGTGTGCATCAATGTCTTGTAATTCAAGGAAATAAATGTAAAATTTCCTAGGGGGTTTCACTTACAGTCCAAAATGCCTGTAAGTGTTAAATATGACTTTGCTTCATATTAAATACCGCTGAGGCCACTAGACATGTAAGGAAATACTTTTATTGAAAGTTTGTGCCACTTTGCTGAAGGCACTGTGAAAGACTGGGACCTCTGTCCTGTCATTTCAGCACAAAGATCCCACTTCTGTTTGAAGCACAACCCTTCCAATCTGCAATAATCTTGGAAATTATTTTAACAATTTATGTCTCTCTTTTCCTTTCTTTTAAACTGTTCCTGGATGGAAAGTATGGTAATGAAACTCTTTTCCTATTGTCCTGTGATGTCTTAGAACTGTTATCCTTGTTAAATTTGCCTCTTGCCATGCACATTTACTTTTGGAGTCCATGTCTGGCTGTACTACAGCAACTGTTACTGTAAGCAGAAGCAAAGAGAGATGGAGCTGAGGCCTTTGATGGTTTCTGTGATCCTGAGAAGTGACTTCTTTTCATCTGGACTCCCAGTTAGTTACCTTTACCTGAGTTAATACTTGGTGTTATGTGAAAACATGAACATTTTATAGAGAAAAATCAAATATCTGTGCATCATTTTGAAGGTGCTTATACTAGTATGAAGGGTATCTTGTATATTTTGGCTGTGTTTTAGAAAAAAATGTTTGTAACTTTTAGGTTAAGGTTTTTATTTTTATCCCTTGAATTATAAGTTGCATTTGAGAAGTGTAAACAAAATGAGATTGAATGTAACACAGGCAGAATTGCAAGCAGTAGTGGTTACAACAGAGGTAACTGTTTTGCCCAAATACTATCAATGAACCTTTCTGTGCTCTCAGTTCACATGTGGGAGTGAGAAATGAAAGGGGTGGAGGTGAAGGGCTTGGGGAGGAATGGAGAACAAGTGGAATAGAAGGGACCTGAACTTTAAATTCCCTCTTGGGAATCAAGTCTTCCTTCAACTGAGAGAAAAAATATATATCTTTTTAGTGTGTCATTTGGTAGTGTTCCTTTTGTCCTGCTATCCACTGCATGTATTTTAACCCCTGGAGAACTGGAGGCATCACGCAGCGTGTGAAGTGGTGTGAAGGGAACCATTGGCACTGTGCTAGGCTGGCTGCCGGGCTGGGACTGTCTCAGGAAATTCCAAATGAGTATAAATAAATGCTCTGTAGCAGCCTCTGGGCTCCCTGCCTGCTGATGTGTCAGGAGTACGCATTCCCTTTAAGGCAAAGGCAAATGTGCTTCAGACTTAATTTCCTGAAAAACTAAACACTGCAACATCCAAGGATTTGCTCCTGGGTGAACTGGTGAGTGAGACCCTCAAATGGGGTAGGGGTGAGGTGAGATGGGGGTAGCTGGCTCTGCTAGTGCTGAGGGTCAGCTAAGAAAAGGGATGGGGGGGCACCCCAGGGTAGCACAGCTGAAACCAGCCCTTGTTGTTCTTACAGAATATTCAGTTGAGAATTTTTTTCTTTTCATTTCATTAGCAGCACCTGGTTAGTTGGGTTGTCTTGCAAGTGCTGCCGTCAGAAGGCAGTTTGCTCTTGCTTTTTCAAGCACATCTGGTAGCTTCTTTGGTTTTGTTGTTGCATACAGAGTAGTTTGTTTCCTTTGATAAATGTGTGTTTTCTAATGGGACATCACTGTTGTGAACACTTTAGTGAAGGGAGCACAGAACCCACTTTCTGTTAGCTGTTAGCAAGCAGGAAGGTTGCTGTTACCCTTAAAGATGCTAATTTTGAGTATTGCTTATAGGCTTTCAATTATAATCCATTGGTTTTAACTGTTTAGAATGTGCATAAAGAATTAATTCTAATAATGACTATTTTAACTTCTTAGAGAAAATAATTTCAGTCGTCAGAACTATTTTAAGTTCAGAGGACAAGTTTTCAGTGTTTTGGGAAAATGCAATCACACTTTTGAAGTTTGGCAGGCAACACATCTGATTTCTCAGAAGGCATCAGTACTAGATTAATATAAAAAAGGGTAGGAACAATCTGTGGTATTTGAAATGTCATACTGTTTATGCAGCATAAACCATACTCCTTATGGAGGTAAGTATGTGACAAAATAATGTCCTTCCATGACTCAAAATTACAAATGTTTGTAGAACCATTCTTGCAGAATATAATTCTTCATTTTTTTTTTCTTACCCTGTGCACAGCTGTAAGGCCAAACTGAAACTCTTAAGTCAGTTTTTGTATTACATGGCAGGTCTATATCCCAAGAGTCCAAGTTCTTTCTTGATGGTTACTCCTGTCACAATAGTTCCATGTATCTGTTCTCCACTTCTCACCTCTTCAGTGATTTATAGGCACAGAAGGGTAATGACATTATAAATCTAAACATTTTTGTTTTGTGAGTCAGCTATTTTTGGCTAGAAAGCAAACATTCTTCTTTGCCTGGGCTTCAGCAGGTAACACTGATGCACAGTTATCACAGTATCACAGTATATCAGAGGTTGGAAGGGACCTCAAGAGATCATCAGGTCCAACCCCCTGCCAAAGCAGGATCACTTAGGGTAGTCAGCACAGGAATGCATCCAGGTGGGTTTGGAAAGTCTCCAGAGAAGGAGACTCCACAACCCCCCTGGGCAGCCTGTTCCAGTGCTCTGTCACCCTCACTGTAAAGAAGTTTCTCCTCATGTTGAGGTGAAATCTTCTATGTTTAAGTTTGAACCCATTGTTCCTTGTCTTATCACTGTGAACCACTGAAAAGAGCCTGGCCCCCTCCACTTGACACCCACCTCTCAGATATTTACACACATTGATCAGATCCCCTCTCAGTCTTCTCTTCTCAAGGCTAAACAGCCCCAGGGATCTCAGTCTCTCTTCATAGGGGGGATGCTCAAGTCCCCTAAGCATCTTGAGACATCTTGAGTCAAACATGTGGCTTGAATCCATGACTCCTTTGGCCCCCATGAGGAGTGGGGACATGATCTGGATGAGGGAGGAAGGAAGAGAAGTATTTGGGGGATTGCTTCTCTTCTGCTTTGCCAGCCCTCTTGTTCAGGCTTTGTCAAGTCCACCCTAGCCCTGGTCTTTGTAATTATTTTTTTCCTTTGGCATTTTTCTGGTGACAATGAAGTCACACAAAAAAATGTGAGTTCACTGGTGATTTCACAATGAACTCACTGGTGAAGTCACTTTACACCAGTAAAGCAGAGGATGATATACTGTTGGAAGAGCAGGGCACGTATGCCACATTTTGAAGGCCTGACAAGTGAGGCAGAGCAGCTTTCTATTCTCTGTGAAGAAGAGAATAAAAGGGTGCCTTACCAACACTGACACTCAACCTCACATTTCTCAGCATCATTGGCTGAAACAGTCCATACGTATTGGGATGTATTTTTGCAAAAGAGGGGTATGATGGTGTGAAACTGAGCTGTTCACCTAATGTGTTCAGTAGATGACAATGTATGGCTTTGTCCTAGGTTTCAAGGAGTTTGTGATCCCTATCTACTGTTTGCTATAACTTAAATTACTTTGCCAGGTCTGCGTCAGTCTGATTTGGAAAGTATCTTTAAATTGAATAGTCTTCATTTGTCACAAAATGTGCCTGGAGCCAATAAGTGATCCCACAGTAGAAAGTGAATGAAGTAAAAGCTTCAGTGAATGATTAAGGGCAGTTCTTAAGCAGACAAACGCACATGTAATCAGGTTCTTGCAAAGATTCATATGGGTTTGGACTTGTCATATTGTCACCTGGTTTTCAAACATAAGTAAACAGGTGTCAAGCCCAAAAGTAAAGGATGACTGCTAGCACTTTGTAGCTCTTCCCAGCATTAACTGAGGTATCAGGAGGCTAGCTTTAACTTCCAGAGGAGAGCATTTTCTGTGGCTGAGCCAACTAAGTTCCCCCATCACTGGTTCAGTGGTTTGCTTTCAGGATAAGTCAAGCTTTTTCTTCCTCAGTTACATTTCTTAATACAGCACATTGGTTCAAGTGGTGTTGGCAGAGGATGATTTGGAAAATACATCAGTGCAATGTGACTAAGGTTGCCACTTGTTTCTGCCTTGCTTGATGGTGGACCTGGTGGTCACCCTTAGAGCCATTGTGCATCCACAGGCTGACTTGTGACAGTAATCTGCCCAAGTGGGCACTTCAGTTTCTGTGCAGAGGTGGCAGAGTTGTGTACAACAGCAACAGCTTCCTCCATGGTTTCTGCTCTGCTGTTGCTTGCTGGTGGGGCAGTTGGCAGAATAAGCTAATGACTATATCCCTTCCCACCCTGCCCTGCTTCCTGCCAGCCATAGTTTGATTTCCCCTGGGACCTCTGAGTCAGAAACTGGTATGGAGGCAAAACAGACTAACCTCTTAGTTTTGAGTTCCCGTGGTTACTGGACTTGAGGTGGTGTACATACAAGATATCCCACCACATAACTGCCAACTCTAGAGCTATTCCCACAAAGTTGAAAATGAGACTTATTCTCAGCCTTAAATAAAGATGTTGTCAAGAATATAAACCAGACTTCGTGAACTTTGATAAGAGGGCGTATTGTAGTCACTCAGGACAGTTGGTTCTGCTCTTTTTATTTCCCCCAGGAACAGATCTTTTCATAAACAAGAGTCATCCTTTATTCAGGGTTATAGTCTGCATTTTATATTTTAAGTAAGTTTTTTTATGAGCTGCTAGTTTTCAGGTCAGAGATTCTAAAAGTAAAAATCCTAGTCATTAAAAAGTCAAGAGAGGGTTAAGAGGTGTGGCTCTTTTTGAAAGGTGTATTTTACTTTCAGCTTTCAGAAATAATTTTTAGTTGTGGTTGTATGCTGTTCAAATGTTAAACTCTGTAGGCAACTCTTTTTCACCATGTGAAAGAAAACCTTTAATAGTGTAAAAAAAAAAAAAATAAAAATCAATGTGACCTTGAAAGATCCTCTCCGAACACTGGGAAAGCTATTCAGTATATACAAATATCTTCAGGTAGCAGGCTGGTGAGCATTCTGAGCATTTTCTTTGTGATATCAGAATGGTCTGGTTTCTGTAGCTATGTAGCTATGAACAGTGGTCAGCACTGGGTTAGCAAACAAGCAGCAAGAGGAGAAAAATAAGAAAAGATAGAGTTGCTTCTACAAGGTTAAGAAATGGAATTTTCTTATTTAGGAATTGAGCCTTGAGGAGGTGGTGACAATGGGACATCCAGACTACTGCATCCATCTGACCACCAGCACCAAACTGATAGATGGTTCATTGTTTTTGCTGTAATGTTAAACAATTACAATTTTTGTTATATTTTAACTATAATGATAATCCTAATATGCTACTAAGCAACTAAGATTTTTCATGTTCAGAGAAGCCTAAGCAAAAGACTGTTTTCACTGTGGGTTGACCAAGTTAATGGAAAAGCCCCGTTAAGTCAGTGGAAAGGCTTTTGATGCTTTTAATAGCATGTGCAACGTGGCCATGCTTGTTTTGATTTTTTTTCTTCCATTGCCATAACAGTTCTACTTCTTTGAGGAAAAGCATGGTATTAAGACAGCAGATCCATTCTTAAAATGCCTTTTTTTAAACAAACGTTAAAAAGCTGGAAAATTGGTTCATGTGGCATTATAGCCCAGTGCTCTTGTGTTTGTGTTCACAGTGCAAGTGAAAACCAGCAGCCACCTGAATCATCATTCCTCAACATTTCTGCTGCTTATGTTCATTGACTTAAGGTGGTGTCTTTAATTTACTTCTCTGAGGGATATTCACTAATATCTGAGCTGGAGATGAACAACTTGAAATAAAATTGTATTTATTACACACTGGTTTAGCTTCTGCCTTTCTGTGCTACTATTATCAGAGATGTTGCTATCCCCCATATTTTGATATGACCTATAACCTAAAGCACTGAGTATTTAGATGTACAATTGAAAAATCAGCTCCCCAGTTGGAGTATTGGTACACATATATTAAAAAGTTATCTAAAAAGCTTATAAAAATATGTTACCATTTTTCTGTTCCTTGTTTTTCTTTTGAGATTAAATTTGGAGGAAACATTTTATACTGGAGGTTTATTTATTCAGTAAAACATGCAGTAAATGGAATTTTTCTGTAACAGACAGTCCTCCATACCTGTAACCACAGGGCTGGTAGCAGGGTCTGTCATCCCTCTCTGCCTGAGAAGTTTCGCTGTGGACTGTGGTATCTCATAGCTGGCAGCATCAGACGTACTGGGAGTTAAATCCCACTTTCTCCAGGCATAGCTGGAGCTGAGTAACAGCAAAACAGATCGCCCTTCTCACAAGGCAGTATTTATTGGTTGCTTTTTTTTTCATTGCAGAAAAAAAAAAGAGAGGAAGGTGTTAGTAGTCACATCTGTGCTATAGTGTAGTGTGCTGGGCAATTGTACCATTGCTTGTACAAGCTGAGCTCAGTCATCCCAGTCCTCCAGCCTGGCACTACAGAAGGAAGTGGCTGAAGCCAGCACCAGGGTATTGCCATAGGCAGCTTCATGGCTTGACTGCTGTGATGCAGTGGTTCTCTTCCTTTTGGGAGATGATCAGCCCACTGGGACAGTCTGCACTCCACACCTGCAGCATATTTCACACTACTGCTGTGCACTGTAATTGAAAAGGGAAAAGTAAAACACTTGCTGCTCCTGCTGTGTCTGGCAAAGTACAGAGACAATTTTCTGTTTCTGCAAGTTTTCTCTTCTCAGTTCCTAGAATAAGATGCAATAAAAATCTCATAGGTTGATGTATAGGTTGTGGGTTTTGTTCCTCCCACACCTTTGAAAATACTGAACAGCTAGGCTGCACTGCTGGGGAGCTAGTAATTTCATGGCTAGTAATTTCTGTATATTGCTAGCCAAATGAAGGCTGATCCAAATGGCTGACATGCAAGTCTGAGATCTGTTTCCAAGTGGTTTTGTTGTTGTTTGTTTGGTGGCAGTGTTTTGCTTTGTTTTGGTGTGGGTTTTTTGTTTGGTTGGTCATTTTTTTAACTTCCCAACACCTGAAACAGAATAAATAAAAATGGTTAATTACTCCATTTTGCGCTTTCCTTTTTAAACAAGTGCTTGGCCTTGTGTATTTTGGTTCTTTTCCAAAAGCAAGGATGATTATTACATATGCTGAAGAACTGAAAACTAAGAGAACAAAGTAGTATTTGGGGGTACAAGGAGAAAGGGGGAAACGTCCATTTCTTCTCTATTATAGTAAAGAAAGTCAGAACTTTTTTTTTCTTTTTAATCCCTTCTCTTCCTGCCCCAGAGCATCCTTCAAACTGAAGTTGAGCATATAGAAATACCAATTTGACTCCATTTATGCCAGCTATTGTCTCTGTACTTTTCTTCTGCATCATTCCTCATGAGCTGTCTTATGCCATAACTCTGGAAGGAGACTCTGTTACTCATAACATTATTTCAATGGAAAAGACTGATTAAACAGCAGTGAGATCCAGGATAAAAATGCTTTAGAGCAGATATCATAACCAGATGGGGAGAGGGCTTTAGATACGATGTCTTTATTTTTCAAAGCACCTTCGAATTTTAGCTTCAGAAATACATCCTCAGTTGTTTTTCTTTGTCCTTCTTGGACGCTCCAAAGCCACTCTAAGGTAAAGTTTCCTGAGGCTGCAGAACCAAAACGTTGTCTGCCCATATTTTCACTGCTTTTCTGCCCCTCAGAAGTCTTGAAGCACATCAGCTAAGTGTTCTATTTTTAACCAGTTCTCCTGGTTTGGGACCAGACGTGATTAGTGTGGACTCGGGTAGGGCTGACTCAATATATAATACTGTGATGTTCTTGTGTAGTGCATTGGATTGAATAGGATAGGATATAATATACTATAATGTAAGTGGGAAAGATTGGAATGTTTGCACAGAGCCAGCCTCAGCAGTTCAGGAGGCAAGAACTGAAGAGTGCATCTTTTAAGTGCTACCTGTGTCCTGCCCATTGTTATCCTGCAGCAGGGAGAGGGAAATGAAGCCTTTGCATAGTTCTGGAGACATGCACTAATGACGACAGTATCACAATGAGGCCTCCGTGCTTCACAGAGTGTTTTACTTCACAGGTACTGGCCTAAAAGCATGATGTGTTTGTCTTCTTGCATTTTAAGACATTTTAGAAGAAAACACGAGTGCAGCATTTTCACAGACAAAAGTCTATGTATTTGTGCATCTGCACATACGTGTTTCAGTGTAATACAATTATGTGAAAGATTACCTGCCTGGGCTACTGTGGAGACTGGGGAACAGTAAAATTAGTTCTTCTAATTTTGGCAGTGCCCATAATCAGCTGGCCATGGATGAGATAAGATGCCTAACAAGAGTCTTAGGTGGTTATTTGTTGCAGTACTTCTGTGAGTGTTGGCATGAACGGGGTAGGAATCTGCTCACTTGAGGTCTTTGGGCACAAAGGCTTGCCCTCTGTGCTGAAGGGCAAATACATACCACTTCCTCCTAGGTTAATCTCAGGTAACTGCTTGTGTAGCATTTGAGACTCACCCACCAAAGCTAGGGAGTAAGGGCATCTACGGTTCATCCAGGACCCAAGGGCTGAAAGAAAGGGCTGCACTCTTATCAGGTGTTTATTCATTTTGTTTTTATTAGCTGGGGGTTTTATTTGTTTGTTTGCTTGCTTTTTCCTTTTGGAACCAACAAAACCATTTTTATTGCTTGAAAACAGCCATCCATTCTGCTTTGTTCCATGCTTAACAGGCACACCCATTTTGGCCCTTTCTCCAAGACATCAAAATGCACAAAGGCTTGGCACAGCTCATGCATTCTGCATCTGTATTGTGTTGGTGGTGGTAGATTGCATGCCTGATTGTCGTTTGTCTTAGTGCATCATAATACTGGGATTCTGTTGGTGGAGTGCTCACTGTGTAGTTTTGAGAAGAAGAAACAGGCAGTCAGCTCCACACACAAGCCTCCTGCTTGTGGAGTGGCAGATATGAACTGTGTCCTGGTAGTGGTGCCAGCTTAAGCTGAGGACCAAAGAGATTTAATTGTGAAGACATTGAGCTGCCTGCATGTGTTGTGGAGAGGTTTAGTGCGGGATTCAGTGTCAGTGGGATCTTTTAAAGTTATTTTTACTTATTTTTTATAGGTTCCTGTTAAGCAATCTAAATACCATTCCATGAAGAAGAAAAAACACATTTGAGATTCTAGTTTGGCTCTCATGACTTAGCATGAGATTTGCATGCCTTTTAAAGGTTTTATGAATATTTTTCCAAGTATGTATTGGTTCTTAAGTCCTGGGACTTACAAAGAGTCTGTTCCTCCCTCACCCATTCAATACCTTGTGCCCAGGGACAGCTTAGAGAAGCTATCTGACTTCACTGGTGTAGTGATGGGAGAATTGGAGATGTTGCTGGGTAGGAAGACAAGCAGCAAGACAAGGAGAGGAAAAGAATGAGGGAAAATGGGATAACAGGTAAAATTGATGGAACTTGAATTTACATGGGTTGGATGAGTTGACTAGAACGAGGCCTAGAATGAGGGGTGAGAGTACAACAAGATTTTTGGTTAGAATTGGTGGAGCAAGCAAATGGATTCAAGTACGGAAATCCATATCATGGGAAGAAGGCAGAAAGAGACCAGACTACAGCTTATGAAGGGCTATTGTGAGAGTGAGGACAAACCTAGGGTGCAGGTGGGAGGGAAGTGCCTACGGCTAAAAGCTATGGGGTGTGGAGAGTTGACTGTATGTGGGGAACAGAACCAGAATGAGAATGTGGGAACACAGTACTGAATTTGTGGAGGAAGAGGAGCAATTTGGAGAATATGCTCTGTCTTATTATAACTCTCTCTGCCAGTGGGAGTCCTGGAGACATTTTCCTTGCTGACATTGAGGCAGCCCTGCTGGAAGGAGCTGTGTGTGCCTATGTGGTTAAAGTATGTGTGTATGCATGTATTTTTGCTTTCACTCTGGTATTTAGATGGCTATTTTGGGTGCATCTATAAGTAAATACCACAGCAGACTGACACTGGTCTTCTAGCAGAAACATGTGGTTTAGGGGGAATTGCTTGTGTCTGGTGAACAGTCTGTCCACTGCAGGGCAGAGATACCAATACTCTCAGGTCAGCCCCACTTGTGTGTCTCTCACATGTGCTTGCCTGCGCTGGGGCTTCCATCCTGTTTATTTCCCGTGCCGAAGAAGGCAGGTTTTCCCTGGGCAGCATCCTCCTTCCGTCAAGGGGTATCCTGTGGTAGCCAAACGCGTACAGGATCGCCATGAAAGCAGTTGTACTGTCTGTAGACAAGGCTTTTCTTAAGCATGCCAAGGAAACTGGAAAAACAGGAGCTTTCCCCACACACACACCCCCCCCCCCCGTTCTCCTAAGCCTTTTCAGTACAACATTAAGTCACTTCCTGAAGTTGCAGTAAATCAGGAGTTTCTCTCCTCCGCCCCTAGCCCCGAGGCTTGTATTCCTTTAAGAGAACGCGGCTTCCAAACCTCGTCTTTTAAAAACGAAGCAGGGAGCTAAATTCGCTTCCAGCCACGGTAGCAGTGTGCTGCGCCCCGCAAGCGGGGCGGGCGTGGGCCGGGGCCAGGACCGGTCGGCGGGGCTCAGCAGGCAGGGAGGGTGGCTGGCTGGGCGCTCAGGCGAGTGAGTGGCCGGCGCGGGGAACGGAGCAGGGCGGGCCGGGCCGCAGTTCGAGGCCCGGGCGGAGGGAGGGCTGGCGGGCGGGCTATGGAAACGCGGCAGCGGCGCCGGCGTGCACGGCCGGCTGGGGCTGCGCGGCCGCGGGCAGCTTTTCTTCGTCTGGTAGAGCAGGAGAAAGCCAGGAGGGAGGCGTGTGACACATGAAGCCGGGGCAGCCATACGTGGCTGGAAATTCTGCAGTGTGGGGGCAGAAGCAAGTAGCTAATTCAGGTAACCGGAAAGCTGGCCTTTTTTTATTCCTGCAGCTCATAACTTGCAACAGTTGTTTTCCCCTTTTTTCTCCCCCCGCTCCTCAAGTGGGACGGGAGGAGCGGGTTGTGTATCAGAGCTGCGTATAGCTGCCCAAGAAAGCCCGGCAGAGCTGGTGAATTTTTATTTGGATTGCTCTGGGAGCAGGCATGACGGGCGTCTGAACGGCAGATGAGTTTTCCACGCACGCAAAGCGACAGACTCCTTCAGCGGTGGGATTCAGACCCTGCTGAAAGAGGGTCCCACTGCCTGTAGGTCCTGGTGCTGGGGGCTTCATGCAGTTTAAGAAGCAGAGATACCAGCGGAAATTGCGTTAGCTGAGGTGAGAGCGAACTGGCATTGCTCCTCCTGCGGCAGCAGTTCCCAATGCCATAAACCAGCTGCAGATCTGTGTAAAGTCCAGTGACACCAGTTGCATAAGGAGTGAGGTCAGAGTTCCCGTCGCCTGCTTGAATACACCGTCTAGAGAAGTTGGTCTCTGGGAGATACGTGCGGTACGTTGTAATCCTTTGGTCTTTGCGTGAGAGCACAGTGGGTGTGAAAGCTTGGTGTGACACAGGACTGGAGGGATTCAGGGGAGGATAGCTTTTGGCTACTATCTGTGCCACTTTTGTGCCCGTTTGTTAATAGATGTTATCTCTGCGTGTGCATGTGTACACGTTTATGTGGGTATGCACTTCTCAGCACTTGAAAACCTACCGATTAACTTTTTAAAAGTTAATTGGGATTTAGTGTTGTTGAGGGTCAGTCAGTGGAAAGCTGGGCTGCTCACTGAGCTGCAGCAGCAGTTTCTGCCTCCAGCATGCTGTAAGCACTGGTCCTTCTGGGCTTGTGTTTTAGAGCATAGTTTACTGAGACATAGTTTCTTTTCCAGTGCTGATTTGGTTTCTTCTTTTCCAGAAAAAGAGGAAGTCGTTATAAATGGAGAAGATGAAAAAGAACGGAAAGACCCCTATTTTGTGGAAACACCTTACGGCTACCAGCTAGACTTAGATTTTCTGAAGTACGTGGATGATATACAAAAGGGGAATACCATTAAGAAACTAAACATCCCAAAGAAGAGGAAACCTTCATCAGCCTCCGTGGGTACCAAGAATTCTGGTGGCCAGTTCAGTAGCTGGACCTCTACAGAGTCTCTGTCTTCATCAAATAGTGATGAGAACAAGCAGTCTTGTGTGGCAGCAAGGAGCCAAGTAGCCCCATCCATTTCTGCTAGACCCTCGGTTTCCTTTGAAACATCTCCTTCCTACTTAATCATCCCTGAGACTAAGCAGCTTCCTCCCCCCTCCCCCCAGCCTCCTCGGCACAACCTCCATGTAACAAAAACCCTCATGGAAACACGGAGGCGACTCGAGCAGGAGAAGATGATGCATGTCACACCTGGCGATGTTCGCAGGCCTCGGCTTTCCAGCTTTGGAGGCATGGGTTCCACAAGCTCTCTCCCCTCTTTTGTGGGATCTGGTGGGTACAGTCACACGTCTCAGCAGCTGCAGAATGGATATCAGGGGAACAGTGACTACGGCGCCTGCTTCAGCTCCTCCTTGGGCAGTTCTATTCGTCACAGCCCCATGAGCTCAGGAATATCCACACCAATCACCAATGTCAGCCCAGTGCATCTGCAGCACATCAGGGAGCAAATGGCAGTTGCCCTCAAGCGTCTCAAAGAGCTGGAGGAGCAGGTCAAGACCATTCCTGTGTTGCAGGTCAAAATTTCAGTGTTACAGGAAGAGAAGAGGCACATGATGGCTGAACTCAAAAACCAGAGGAAAGCCACTTCAAATGATACGTACGGTTTCAGAAAGCGATCCTACAGTGCAGGAAATGCAGAGCACTGGGAACACATGTCTCAGGTGAGAAGAGGTGGAGAACTGTATATAGATTGTGAGGAAGAGATAGCGACCATAGAGCAGAGCTCTCAGAGGATAGAGGAGTTTAGGCAGCTGACTGCTGAGATGCAAGCCCTGGAGAAAAAAATCCAGGATAGCAACTATGAAAGTCCAGCAAACCTCCGGGTGAACAGAGAAGGCCTGACAAGAGAAGCCCGATCTGTTGCTGTAGGTGCTGATGAGAACATGAATGATGTGGTTATATACAACAGATCTGCAAGGCAATACAAAGAAGTAGCTGTGGGGACAGAGAAAGAAATGAGAGAGTCTGGGGTTGGTGTGACTGAAGCCATGCTTGGCTTGTCTACAGAGACTGAGAAAGAGATAGAGCTTCAGCAGCAAACCATTGAAGCCCTTAAGGAGAAGATTTACAGACTAGAGGTTCAGTTAAAGGAAACAACCCATGACAGGGAAATGACCAAATTAAAACAGGAGCTGCAGGCGGCTGGATCTAGGAAAAAAATGGATAAAGCTGTGATGGCTCAGCCCTGCGTAGTCAGCAGGATGGTGGAGGCTCGCATACAAACAAGAGACCAAATGGTGGGAGACCACGTGGATGTCATTGATTCCTCAGTGGGAAACCACCTGCAGATGAGCAGCATTGGCACCTCCTGCAGACCTGCCATGCAGAGCACAGCTGTGGGCCCTGAGCTGCTAATGAGCCAGTGGCTGGTGAAGGAGAAGGCAGAGGTGCAAGACCAGGGCACGGGGTGGTCCATTGAGCTGCAAGATAAGGCAGTGGGCACAGAGATGAGCATCTGTGAGACAGGCATCAACACAGAGGAGCCTGCAGTTGTGCCGAGCCAAAGCTGGACAGCACAGGCAGCCATAGCTGCGAGGTCTGTGGGCTGTGGGGATTGCTCAGTAGATGTGGTGGTTTGTACCCCTAAGGAGAGCGTGTCCCGTGAAACCACCACAGAGGCTGTGTCAAGAGCAGAGGCAATGGTGATGGCTGTGCCTTCTATGGCTAGCCAGCAAACCAGCACTGCGTTGGAGATGGTGAACCAGTGCACCAGCACAGAGATGGCCTCCCTGGCAGACTGTGGGACAAACACTGCTCTGAGCAGCTGTGATAAACAGACCAACACAGAGAGTGTGGAGACACGGAGTGTGGCGGTAGGAGATGGCAGAGTGAAGGACATACAAGCGTCTGCTAAAACACGTTCAGTTGGAGTGGGCACCTTGCTCTCCAGCCACCCTATCTTTGAAAAGCCGTCTGCAATAAAAACCAAAGACTCTGCTGTTGGGCAGATAAGCATTCATGAAAACTACCTGGTTGGCCTTAAAATGAGAAGCATTGCCTGCGGTCCCCCTCCACTGCCAGTTGTGCCAGCTGGCACTAGGAGCATTGGTGTTGGTGGAGGGTCTGTGTGCGAGCAGATGAGTGACCTGTTGGAACCCCCTCTACCACCACCTGAGCTGAGGACGGGCTTGGATCACTACATTGAGCGTGTGCAGAAGCTGCTGCAGGAACAGCAGATGCTGCTTGCTGAAAATTACAGTGAATTGGCAGAAGCCTTTGGGGAACCCCACTCCCAGATTGGATCTCTCAATTCACAGCTCCTCAGCACCCTCACCTCCATCAACTCAGTCATGAAATATGCCAGCACAGAGGAACTGCGAAGCCTGGACCTTCAGAAGCAGTGCACAGAGAGGAGCACTTCATCAGGTAAGCCTGGCATCTGGGCACACACTTGGTCCACAGCTTGCCAGAGCCACAGATCAGTTACCTTCTAGGTTCTCACTTAGCCTCTCACTGGGAGAAAATGATGAAACAAAACGTAGCACTGTTGCTGGATGTGCCTGTTGGGTATTCTGTTCAGCCTACCACTGGTAACTGAAAGAAACAAAGGTAGTTCTATCTCTTCCAGTCCAGCAGACTTTGAAGGGCTTAATAATGATGATGGCTCTGGCCATTCAAGAGGGATACCTAAAAATGTGCAGGGTTTGACTGTCACACAAAATGTTGATTCCATCTTTTGACTGTAACAGTATTCGAGGTAATGCCTGTGGGTTTGGAATTTCATCCATTCTTTAAACTTAGTATGCCCTTCGTAGAAACTGCAGTGCCAGATTTGAAACAGGGCTGAAAGTCATATTCAACATCTGTATCAAACAAAGTTGTTTCCACAGATGTTTTCCTAGATTTTGTAGTGTTCTTTCCATCGCCTTTGTTCCTTGTGCCTGTCAGCCAGAAAGCTGTAGGGTGCTTTCCCTGTTTCAGCAGGGCTCATTGCTTTGTAATAGGCAGCTCCACAGTGCTTCACAGAAACCACATCTTGCAACTTCTCTGTTTCAGTAAATGTTTGTCCTAATCCCTAATTACAGCCTCATGTTTGAAAGGCATAAGCTGTAATTACTGCTGCAGGTTTTGGTGCCACTCAGGAAAGGCAAGAATTGAGATTTAAATACTCCTTGCATTTTATTTATTCACTTTATACAATTAATTTGAGGGATTTCTTTATTCCCTGGGGTAAAGTTGCTTACATTTTTATTATTTGTGGGTGTCTAATAGTCTAGTTTAAAACAGCCTTTCTGACACCTTATTGGTAAATCCAACCACATTACTATTAAATTTATAAACATTGGCTTACTGGAGAACCAATATGTAATGCCTAGCAGTGACTTGTTAGATAGCTTCTTCTTGGCCCTGCTGTACAGTGACTGAAACAAGAAGTTAAGGAAATGGGGAAAAAACCCCACTTAAGTAAATACCATTTAATATCAACATAATATTCCATGCTTATGTGTTGCTGTGTAAAGCTCTCACAGCTTATTTAGGGTCTTAAAATTTCCCTATTTTTGATAAATGGCAGCTTGATAAATCTGATGTGTTCTGTGCTAAATGGAACCATCCATTAAATGAGCTGAAGTAAAACTTTCAGCATTTATGTAGCAGCAAAAGAAACGTACCATATCCTCTGCATACATGCAATATGATACTGTATGCTCAGCAATATTATCTTTCTTGTATGCACTTCTTATTTTGGGCTTCTTACAAGTAATGATAGTATAATAAGAGTATCTAGCAGACATTAGAAATGTCCTTGAAATCAGTGAGTCTGAATTTTTTACTATCTGCAAATCCTCAGTTCTTCTCCTTGCTTTTACTGCAGAGTATCAAATGTGTAGTCTAGAGACTAGACACAAGTGGAGCAATGGATTGTGTTTTACACATATTCAGATTTCATATTGTTGATAAAATTATTTTAGAATTACTTTAACTTGTAATGATGTTATCTTTAGCTGTGGATACTGAGTGTAAAATCGCTTTATATCTAGTCCTTGACGAGAACTACATGCCAGGACTGCGTAGATTAATCAAGTTCGAGCTGTAACAGTTTAGACCCATGGAGAACTGGATTGGGAATGCGATTATAAACCTGAAATGTTTCTCCTTCTCTTTCTGTTAATTTCAGAAATGCTGTCATATGTTACTTTATTCAGTAGAATTTCTGCTGAAGGTAACCCTAACTTAAGGCTTTTTTCTTTTTTTGCCTTTTTTTTCTTTTAATCTTTTAGTATCTCATCATAGCTTGTCCTCAGTCCTCTGGAGGTAGCTTTTCAGGTGTCTTGAGTGCAAACTCAACCAACACCCCTTTCTCCAGGCCTAGCATCAGAGCCTGCTTTCATTAAAGCTTGCATAAATACAAAGGGTCCTACACAGCACTTAGTCTGATTTGGTTAAACAATCAAATCTAATTTATTGTAAGAAGCATGACCTCATAAGCCTCTGTTTCTTAGAAAAACAGGCTGAAAATAAAGGCAGAAATGTCTGGTTTCAGATTAGCAGTGTCATCTTTACTGTTTTATTCAAAGAGCATTCTTAGGAAGCACCTCTTAAAGGCCAGGTCCATTTATGGCAAAAATAATTAATCTGCCTTTGAGGTGTACCTTGAAGATGTACCAGCTTGCTATCTATGTTAAAGGGTTAGTGGGCATAGTGCTCTGATAGCTGAGGTACAGCATCAGTCAGATTATTGGTTTTCCAATTCTTGCTTCATGTTACTGCTTGGGAGGCAGGAGGGTGCAGTTAGGGGCATCTGTGATCCCACAGGACCTGATACAGTTTATGGCAGAAGATGGAGGTGGAGGCATAAAGCCGGATGGGTGGGGTCTGGCTCTGCAGCTGGCACCCTTAGATGCAAACCTCTGAAATGGTCTCTGAACTGGGTCAATTAGCAATTAGCATGTTGCTTCTTGCAAAACAAACACCTTTGCTTCCGTAACTAAGTAACTCCTAATAACATATGCACTGTCTTTCAAAAGGCCTAGTGGCATCCGGGAAATAAAACCCGCTGGCTAGTCAAGATGATTTCCACTGTCCAGAATTATGCTAGCCAGGCTTGGCACCTTGCCTATGTCCAGCTGCATCGTGTGGATGTGCATGACAAACTGATGGTAACTGGTCATTATTCTTAGACCAGACAGCAGATAGTACGATTAAGAGGGGCAAGTGCATTCAGGCTCTGGATATTATCACAGAATTTGAGAAGTTTCAGGAAGTTACCTTTGAATTCATAGGTAATGTGTTCTGCAAAGTATCAACCAGAAGCCTAATGTCACTCCAAGAAATTTTAATTACATGGACTTTTCACAAGTCTTGTATACAGAAGTTTTTCACAGGCAGGGAGTTTGCAGGGGTGGTATTTAAAACCAACTGCTCTGCTGTTGCCTTGAGAAATTACCTGAGCATATCTGACCTGAAAATGCGTGGTTATTTTGCCCAAGTGATCTTTGGAGTATCAGTTTTGTGGTTGCTTTTTGGAGCAGGCCTGACTGAGTACACCAGTGGAAACATTACACTAATCATCCCATGTAAGGAAGCAACTTCTTGAATTGAGTTGAGGGGAGTGAAATGAAGTGGGAAGGAAGTGGTCTTGGAAAGTCGTGGGGGTTTGGAAAACATGTGCCATCTGGTGAAAGATCTATCAAGATTTTCAACTGTAGCTTTCACCCAGAGCTGGAGAGACAGGCTAAAGGATAATAGAAAGACCAAAGGAATGATGGTGGTATGAGAAGACTCTGTTTGTCCAAAGCTGGTCTTTAGGACTTATTTTGTAGACATGGTTATCTCTCTCGTGTCATCATTCATAATGCAAAACAAGCATGGAATTGGAGAAAGCTGTTTTCTCTTTACGGCTCATCTGTTTGTCAAACTTTGTAGGCTTTTTATCTCCAGGACTGTAGCTTGATGTGTTGGTAGTCCCACTCTTGGTAGCATGGATCATGTTAGTATAGTTGAAAACTTGAGACTTGCCTGAGGCTTGAAAGCCAGTGCTCACATGTTGGTGGACCCTGTAGAGTTGTGAGCTGCTACAAATTGCACTGATTAGCTACATTTGTGCAAGTGAATGAGGCCCTCAGCTTCAGCTGTGCTACAGGTGTATGCCTTATTCACCAAGTGAAGCTTCTGGACATACGTGCTTGTTTCAGTCTGTTTTCTGGGGACACAATGGTTGACATACCTGAAGCATTTTTCATCTTCCTCGGCAGGTAGTGCATGATTAAAAAAAATGGTCATGCAGATGGTCCCACCTGTGTGCCAGATGAGTGCTGTTTATTCACACGTGTCTGGCTGGCATCCCTAAGAACATAGTGCCTCCTCTGCACTGTCATATGGCAGGGTGATACCTACTGATCTGCTAGGTGTGACAATATAGAAAGCTTAAATGCCTATATTGTTTGAAAATGATAGTGACCACCTCTATATTAGAGGCTGAGACATTTAGCAGGTTTGGTGTTTGTTTTTTTTATGTTTTAAATACCCACATGGTTATACCAGAAGAGGAGATCTGCTTAGTAATTGTCCCATAAAGACATTATTTAAATTAGACCTCTTTAAAGAGGTTTGATGTACCTTGCCTTGTCATATGCTAACACAAGCTAATTACTACTATCATTATTAAAAATAGATTATTTGCTTTCATTCTGTAACAGCACTACATGGGGTGTTTGAATCTGAAAGCTGTGCCATGGTGTAAATAATTCTTTTCTTTCAGATCTGTTGCTGTGCAGAGAGAGGCAACCTCCAGTCTGTTAGCATATCTCTTAGAGTGACTTTGGTGAAATCCTAGTTCCCTCCCCATGCTGTGCCACAGGGACATGAAGTTCAGGCACTGAGCTTTCTTCAGAGCTCAGCTCCCATAGTACCAGCCACATCTGTGAATATTTAATATCATGAAATTCCCATTTTTCCAAGGAAGTGTTGTCATATTTCAGCAACAATGAAGCATCATCTGAGGAGATCAACTCTTTATAAATGAGAAAGAAAGAAGAGCAGAAATTATCTTCCTGCTGTGTCCAGCATCATGAGATGCTTTGATCCACCACTCATCAAGGAAATCAAAGTGGGCTTTCACTGAGCTTCACACATGGTCATCTTTAGAAAAGAGAGGATTTTATAAATAAGATTATTAGCAGCTTCACAGAAGTGTAATTTTTTGTGTTCAGTCTTGTTCAGTTAGAGGAATTGGTTTTGACTTCCAGTTTCAACAGAGTGGCCTCACAAGCTAGTTTGGGGATGGAAAGCAGCTTCTCAACACAAATAAAATGGCTAAAGCAAGAGTGAAAAAGAAGTTGAGGCTGTTCCTGCAATCCTATTAAAGGAGCTGTCCTATTAGAAGGAGAATTTTCCCTGGAGCCAACCATTTCCCCTGGCAGTTGAAACATTTACCTACACTTGTGCCCCAAGGGAACCTGGATTTTGACAGTTTATCATATAAAAAGTTCATGTGTGGCAATTTTTGTTCCGAAACTTTCAAGTCACTGACTTTTAATCTGGAATGGCTCGAAACTACCTTTTAAAATGAAAATGTGCTTAGTATTCTGAAGGTAACACATTTATCAGGGAGATAGGTTAATATCAATTGTTGTAAATGTTTAAACAAACATGTTTGCTTATCTCTGCCTTTTTGCTTACCTTAGTAGAATGGATTTTATCTTCAATAGTTCTGATGTGTAGACCAACTGGAAAGTGTGTTAAAAATTATTTATATGAAAAAAACAACAACTTTTTTTAAGGATAAAGCAGATTAGTAAGACTAAAGACCACTGGAGAAGACTTTGGATTTTTAATATGGAATAGCTTTGTAGGGAGCTTGTTGCTACTGTGAAGAAATCATGCAGTATGAAAGAGAAGTATTTCCTTGCTGGAAATACGCTGCAGACATTTACACACTGCCTTTAACAGAGAGTGTATGTCTGTTATTAACATACTGTGCAAATAAATGCTTGCAGTGATCAACAGGTTAAAAATAAAATCTCTGTGCAGCTATCACATAGGCAACAAGCTCATACCCTTTTTTTTAGCTGGAAGCCTGTGATGTTCCAGCCAGAGAGCTAGGTTCTCATCCAGTTGGTATTTAGTTCCTCTGGGCTCGATTACACTTCTTTTCATTTCCAGTGGTGTAAAAGTACTGTCGAGCTAAATCATTTTTATAGTAATACTTGTGTTTGCTTCCACTAGACTGAGTGGAATTTTTCAAAAGCAGGTAAAGGCCAGACTTTGGTTATTGTGAGTTAAGTACAGATTTGGGGGAAAATACTGTTTAAAACTCACCCAGTGAGTAAGCTGGACCAGCTTACTACAAGACTACTCATGCTCTCATAACAAAGGGAAGGTCTGCACTTAGGAGGAGAACTGGCATCTTTTTAACAATACACCACCACAGTGCCAGAAATGTCATGGGTCCTCTAATGCAGATGTGTAGTAGTTTTGCAGTGACCCTGGTTTGAATGGGTGACAATTATATAAGAAGCACATTTAGGGGGGAGGAGTTTCCTTCTAAAAAATCAAACTGAGATGCTCTTGTTCCCTCAGATCACTGGAGCTAAAGAATGCTTCAGTCACTTGCTGTCCAAAATTGATGAGAGTAGCTTTCTGCATAAGGGCATATGAACAGTTAAGGTCTGCAAGTTTTTTGGTTTTTCTGACTAGTCTGCTTCTGAATTACTTGTGGACTTTTCCAAGATCACCTACTGTATTTGAGAATACACATGGAAATTCCTGGCAGCTCCATGCCGTGGTTAGCTATGTTCTATCAGTACTTAAAAACTTCTGTCAAGTTTGCATTATTTGCCTACAACAGTAAACAAAGAAAGATCATCAGGGAGAGTCTACCTGGTGCCTCTGTCTGGAGGCAGAGGCTGGCTAAGTGTTGATTCTCTTGGCTCAGTTACTGTCAGTATTGTGCACCACAACCTGGTATCACTGAGGACTCTCTGCTAGCATATTTGAGTCTGAGTGAGGTGAGATGAGAGTCTGTTTTAAGGTCTTTTCAGACTGGTGGTGATCTTCAGCCAAGGTTTAATTTCCACACTTGAGAAACATGACCAGCCCTAACAGCAACCCTACAGCCTCTGTGGAGGAAGAAGGAACTTGACTTCTTCAACTCTTTGGTCTGGCCAGCAGCTGATTAATCTGCTTAAGTATTGGGTAGCACTGACCTTCTTCCTTCATCCATTTTTCCAAGTGATGTGCATTAGGTTGCTGGTCTGCAAGCATTGTTACGTTGGTTGTATTGTAAAGGTGAAGGCCTAAGATCTAATGTTAAATGCCTGCAGTATTAATGCTCATGTTTGGCCCAAAGCTGTCTTTCCCTGAACTTTGGGCACTGAACATGTGGCAAGTGTAGGCCTCTAACAGCTGTGTTGGGCAAATGTATGTACTGGACAGCTTATCTAGTGCAAGCTTACTTGTGTGCTTGTCCTTATGCCTTGATATCATCCTCTCTTGTCAGGAGCTGGGGCCAAGCAGGACAGCTTCATTTGAAGGCATGGACAACATGCGTCAGATTCTGAACTCAGTATGTCTCAGTGTGGCTTCTTAGCCACTGAGAGCTGAACCAGAAGAAGGAACATACTGAGATCTTACTGCATTGCTGGCAGGTTTAGCCACCAGAGACACTTTGAGGCAGGGGAGAAAAGTCTGATACTGCCTTTCTCTCCATCCTACCCTGCAGCAGCTTCTCAAGTTGTGCCTCAGGGTAGAAAGGAGACACCTGAGGAAGTTCAGACTCTTTGGGGAGCTGAGCATTGCTGAGGCAGCATGATGGGGCATACCAGAATGCCATAAGTTCATGTCAAGTTCTGCCCTGACATTACTTTCAGCTCTGGCATGCACAAGCCCACCTGTGTCCACAGGACATGCTGCACTTGTCACCACCGCCTTTAGAGGAGGACTGTGACACCTATCAGAGGTCAGAGAGACTTCAGCTGTCAGCAAACTCAGTAGCTTCAGAGGCTCTGAATATCTGCTGCTTCATAACAGGTTTCCTCCCTCCCTCCCTGTGTCCTCAGTAGGGAAGTTAGAGCAGAAGTGACCTGGTAAAACCAGTTAAGGCAGCCACCACCAGCTACATTTGGAAGCAGTTGCTTCATTTGGTACTCTTTAATTGTAGCTGTCACCACTCCAAGCAAGCAGAGGGAGAGGCAGTTTCCTTGTTTTTCAGCTAAGGGAGTTTAAAAATCATTGGTTTTGCCTTGGCACTCTGTTGCCTTGGCACTCCTCCTTGGCTGGCAGATGAGGGGTGGTGCTCGCTGTTAGAAAGAGACCCAAGTGAAGGCAGTCATTGCTGTGAAACAAGGAGAGGTTGGGGAGCAAGGGCAGGACTTCCCTCTTGATTTCCATGGGTGGCCATTTCATTCTGAGTGTGTGGGCACAACTCTAGAGGGTTTGCTCCTGCACAGGAGGCAGTGGGGTGGATTCTAACTTCACCTTCTGGTTCCCTGAGAAGGCAGAAGCTTTTTGGCTATACCTGCAGTGACATGCCTGTCAATGCCCTTACACTTGCCCAATCCCACAGGCAGCTTCTCTCTGTAGTTTGAAGCAGCTATAAGCAGTGGTGGAAGTGGGCAATGGATCTGGCTGCTGTAGAAGGTGCCTTGGAAATGCATGTGAGGTGTGCCTCAACTGGGAACTTGAAAATTTGTATGGGAATAGGAGCAAGGAGGAGGAAGCTGCTGGGAAGTGACAGCGTTTGGAAAAATCACCTTCATTATGTCTTTTGTTATAAGGAGGGAAAAAAAAAAAGTAGAGTTGAAGAAAGGAGGGGGAAAGATGGTCTGCCAAGAGCAGTAAAGATACCAGCTGTATTTCTGAATGTGAATAGTTGACATGTGCCTTACTAAACTATGTTAGCATCCTGTGCAGTACCCTCCACCCATTTGTTTGAGTAGGGAGGCTATGACTCTAACTCTTGATAAATACAAACAAAAATACTGTAGAGTGGTTGAAGCGAGAAGAAAGAAATGACAGTGTTTAAAGTGAGTTAAGCTTTTTTTTTCCTTGCAGTGCTAGCACAATCGCTTAAGGAGGAATGTGTGTGTGAAAACCCAGTGTGTTCTTGTGTTCTACAGACAAAAGCATTTATGCAGCTTTGTAGAGCAATTGTAATAGCATAGCTGGAGGAATTCCAGGAGAGTCTGTGAAAGTCTGTGCATAATTAGCATTGCCTTTTCAACACAAAAAGCAGAAAAAACAAGTGGATGCTAGCATATTAGGAAAAAATTTAAAATAGCAACTGAAAAATTTGGAATTTTATTTAAATACAACTACTGGCTCAGTAAAATCTGTCAAAAAAGAAGGAAATGCAGTGAGTGGGAGTTTATTGCCGTTGTCTTAGTGACTGTAAAGTATGTAACAGTGACATTCTGGCAAAAATGAAAGTTTACTGAAAAGTTTCTGCTTTCATGGAAAATACCATTTCTTTTTAAAAATGGCAGATGAAGAGAGGATGCTGTTCCTGCAGAAGGAATCTGCAGAGCCTGTGAACTTGTGCTCTTCAGGCATATCAACAAGAAGCAGCTCAGCAAGTCTACTCTGAGGGTCACTGTATATACCAAAAGAGAAGGAAAAGGAAGAACCATTCCTTTCATCCATTGTAAAGCCAATATCTTTACAGTTTTTCCTTGTTGTGTGCTTTCCTGCAAAGAAAACCTCACAGCTATTATTTCTTATTTTCTGAAATGTATCACACCATTTTCCTATTGGATCCTCAGGAAACAGTACTGTAAAGCAGAAGTGTTGCCCAGGTTTTTTTCAGTTTTTGTTGGTTTTTTTTCCCCCTGTTGATCACAGTATTGATGGAAATATTTTGGTCTGATTTTGGTCTGACATAATGTCTACTGTCTACCCTAGCAGGTGCTACTTTGGAGTACATCCCTCATGGCCAGCTTGCAAATGTCCACTTATCTTCAAATATGCGAACGCTGAAATTGGAGCAGGACACTGTGCCTCCTCCAGAGGAGAGGAAGGCTGCTCTGGTGGAAGCTGTTCAGGGAAGGAAGTCTTTTTCTTCTCAGGACAAAACTCTCACTCCAATTAACCTGACAGATGACCAGCTTGCCTCTGGCCTCTATGGTAATAACTAGCTCACATTCACCTTTCATCATGTTGATGAAGTCCGATTATGAAATACAGTTTAAAGGAGGTTTTCATGGTTCATGAACAAGGGAAAGATGCAGATATGGAGAAAGTTGTAGCGTGAGACCCTGTGTCTGCAGACAGTGGTTAGCTTTTAAATGGCATATTTATGGCATATTTAAATGGCAGTGACATGCTCTTTAGTGTCTTACTAAGGAAAAATACTGAGAGAGAAAGGGTTAATGAAATCCATTTTAAAAAAACCTTTAGTTTGTATGAATGTTTTACCTGTCTTATGCTTGGAGATTGGATTAAAAGTTGTTTCAGTGAATACTAAAATCTGAAAGACCCGTCTAGATTGAACCTCCCCATCCTGTTAAGTGAGTTACTATTAAATGTCCTCTCTCTGCTATGCTGGCAGTGAGTTACTGTCATCTGACAGCAAGAATGAAGAGTTTCTTAAGAGAGCAGAGTAATTTACTCCAATATTAGAAGTCTTTCACAAATAGTAAAGAAAAGAAAACACAACAAAACACAAGTTTTCTAAAGCATCCTAAAGTTTAGCAGCATGTTGGAAGGTGGGAAAGTTAATTAGTTTCCTTTTTCTAGAATTGAGTTTGGAAGTGGTATATAATTCCAATGTGCATCCCACACCATGACTGTGTGTATAAAAAGGTTAGAAATCCAAGCTTCAGTTGGATTAAATTAAACAGAAAGCTGTTTGTTTCCTTTGAAAAACTGTCTAAAGCTGTCAGAACTGGATACGCATTTGTACTGATACCTGTGCTTGGTCTCCATTTTCAACAGTGTGTACTAGTAATGAAAACACACTCAAATCTATCATGAAGAAAAGGGATGGGAAGAAGGATTTGAACAACACCAAGAAGAACCTACAGTTTGTGGGCATTAATGGCGGGTAAGAAACCTGTCTCCAAAAACAACCTATCATTGTAGCGCTTCTGCGGTGAGAAGGAAAGGAGAAGCCCAGGACTGCACACATAGCTTTGGGCTGTCCTTCAGGCTGAGGTGTATCTGCTGAGTTTAGGGGTTCAAGGGAAGAACAAAGCAGCTGAGCTCATCTTAATCTTCTGTGGACCTTTTGTACTTGTAAGTCATACATGGCATCAATTTCAAGTACCTTTAGGTCAGTTTGCTGTGAAATTTAACATGGGGGAGATGAAACAAACTCCAAGAAACATGGGAACATTTCTCAGGCAATATTTTAATAGGGAAAGCTTTGTCTTTGACAGCTGACAGCACAATGTTGTGCTGTTGAACAATGCAGCAGGAGATGACATTGCCTAAGAATTAACTCATCTGGCTAGATGAATACAGAAACTTTAATACACAAATGCAGAAAACATTACGGAAAGTTAACTTCTTCAAAAATATTACTTACCCTTGCAGAATGTTGCAGAAGACTTTAACAGTTTCACCAGGTTGTTTTATACAGCTTTTCCAGTCCTTTTGTCAGAGAAGTTTTTCTTTAGTACAAATGACTTTTGCAGTGTAGAGCTTAAATACTGCAGTTGGTTAATTTCATATATATATATTGACTAAAAGTATTATTACTTTTAGTACTAAATAATACTAATAATACTAAAAGTATTATTACTTTTAGAAGGGGAATGTTATCACTGATAAATCACCATTGTATCTTAGAAGAACAGGCTTAGTATGTCAATTCCTCAACTGCTGAGGTTGGTGAGATAAGACAGTACAGTAGAATCAGCATTACAATTGACCACATTGCTTATATTTCACCTAAAATATCAAAATGTTCTGGATTTTCTCAAGGAAAAATGTTAACATTGTGGTTGCTGTCTTTAGATAGGATTTTTATCTTCTCTACATGTATCTGCCTATTAAGGCAACAACAGAATTTACTCTGAACAATGTAATTTCACTCTGGGGCTAAGGCAAGATCTGACAAAGTGTTAAGACTTCTGTTTAAAAAAGCTTATTCTTCCATTACACACTGTGCACATAATTGTTACTGTCAGTTGTCAGCAGCACTGAGTTCAGTGAGTAGAAAAGATCTCTGAGGAGAAAACAGGAGGACTAAGCCTTCACAAGACAATTTTTCAACTTGCATCAGCACAGGCAGATACTGACCACAATTGAATGCACTGAGCAAGCACTCCTGCCTGTTATCCCTTTTAGGTATGAGACGACATCGAGCGATGACTCCAGCTCTGAGGAGAGCTCTTCCTCAGATTCGGAGGACGAGTGTGAGGGCCATGAATACCCCCACAGCCAGCACATGGAGGAAGGGCAGCCCACGCCCCATGCTCCGGAGGTCTGTGTCGTGGGGGCAGAGAAGGACAGCACACCTCCGGAGTGTGAGGCTGAGGAAGTGGAAATCAGAGAGAGGTAGGCTGCAGTCCTTCTCTGGAGCACCTCTGAGGGCATTACTCCTGCCTCCTTGCATAAAGTGAGCTGCAGGCTGTGCCCCTGCTGGTGAAGAGTGCCAGCCCCATTGCTGCTCAACCATTGCCAGCTTCCATCCTTTCCGAGTGGGTAACCAGAGACAGTTTTGTGGCAAAAGCAACTGTGTATGAGCAGGGAGAAGCTGTTAGAGGGTGTCCTTTGCAGCAGGTTTAAATGGTCCATTTTTCGTGAGACCTGTGCAGCTGCCCCTAGGCAGAGGCACTTTTTGGGGAGAAAACAATGCCCTGTTGACAGCCTAATCTGTAAAACATTAAGTAAGCAAACAAATGAGTCTAGAACCATATGCACCAGGTCAGTAGCCTTCTGAGAGTGCATCTTGCATTTGCACTTTCCCCAGCATCTCAGCCATGGCTGGTACTGCTTGATAAGATGGTGGGGTATAGCAGCAAGAAGATCATCTGACTCTGGGGTCATATACTTCATATGAGATCATAGCTATAACATGTTTTAAGGCTGCTGTCAAGCACTTGTTCAGCATTTCATGTCAAGTTACTTTTCAGATTGATGGTAATGAGCTGTGTAAGGTAGCAACTGAAAGGCAAGGCTTTCTTTTTTTTAAGGACATGAGAAGCAGTAGTGTGGTGAGTTTCCATTGATATTGATTAGTGAATGGAAAGGAATTGTAAACATAGAGAGTGAAGGGATATTTTATAGATACCAGGTTTGTTTACAAGAGTGCTAGCTTGGAAAATTACCTAGGTGGAATAACAACAATAAAAGAGCTAAGACCAAATTAATGTATCATGGTTCACTGAAGATGTAGCTTACCATCAAACTTACCTGTAAATAAACTGCAAAGTAAAAGAGATGCAGGAATTAATAATTAAGAGCTACTTGTAGGCCTTGGAGCTGTGAGTTTTGATGTGCTCTGTGCTTTATTTTTACAGTACTGTATGATAGCCTGTTATTTTATAGGTCACATAAAAAGATGGGTGATTTCTTAAAGGAGCTTTCTAATTTATATTTATACTTATCAAGGTGTGATTGTAAATAGGACCATCTGGACAGCTTAGATTTCCACTTGCACTTCTGTGCAAGCTGGCTGTCCTGGCGATGCTCTTCAAGGGGAGGAGGCAATGTGAATGACATGGTCCATGTGATGGGGGAGCATATCCTTGTTCTGGAAGTACCAGCAGCCAGCTGGTATCCCTGAAACGCTCAGTTGCTTACCTTATACACATGGGTGTGTTAGCCTCTCCACTTCCTGGGAGCGTTTTCCTAGAAAATTGCCATTATACCCTGTGAGAGAGTATAGGCAGAGGTGATTGGCCACAGGCTGGTGTGCCATGTGGCACAGGCCTTACTTTGAACTGTTCCCTGAGTTTTGAAATTTGTGAAAGAAAGAGGGCAGGAGTGAAAACATGAAGGGGGGACTGGATGGAATTTTTCAAGGCTGGTTCCAGTGAACAGTAGCTGGAAGGGGGGCAGTGCCTGTGGCCTTTTCTGCTGGTATTTCCGTCACAGCTACTGGCCCTTCTTGTTTATAAAGTAATCAAAGCACAGAGTATATCAGACACGCTCCACAGTCGTATAGCAGTAGGTGAGAAATTCCACTAGAAAGGTTGGTAAGTGTGAAGCACAGAAGTGATGCATACTGCTCCTCCTGCATACATCTGGGAAGCACATTTTTCCTCCTCACAGAGGTCCACAGCCCCATCAGCAGCTCCACTTGCCATGGAGCGAGTCCCTGTGGAGAGAAGCTGCCAAGAGCAGCTTCCACATTGCGGCAACACATGACTTGCCTGGAAACATTCATTCCCACATGGCTTTCAGAAAGAAAATGTTTTGTCTAGAGTAGAATTGAAACCTGCTGTGTATTCTGCTGTCTCCCTCAGATACGAACTCAGTGAAAAGATGCTTTCTGCCTGCCACCTGCTGAGAAGTAACATTGATGACCCCAAGGCATTGACCAGCAAAGATGTGGTAAGCGATGCAGGGCAGAGTTCCCTTGAGCTGCAACAGAAAAACTTCTGGGAGAGATAACTTCTGGCTTTACAGGGCCTGCAATGAATGGCTAGTGAGGAGAGGATTTCTTCCTCCCTGGAAGAGTCACAAGAAACTTTTTCATCAGGAGACTTTTGTCCAGGGAATGTGCTTGTGCTCTGTATGCTGGGGTATTATCATCCTAAAGCACGCACATGAAAACATTAATATAAAAGTGCAGTTCTGACACATCCATGCAACTTATCAGTGCAGCAAGGAGTAAGGAAGATTCATTGTTGATACTCAGTCTCAAGAAAGAAGGTTGTATTTGCTTTCTACAGAAAGTGCCTATATGTCTAATACAGGACTTGCCTATGCTGCTTTGTGAGGGACGGTCTGAAAGCAAAGGAATGCTGCTGAAATTGGATTTTGCATTTGTTACGGTTGTGGAGTGGTGTAAAAGGCAACAATACAGTACTAGTCTCCTCTACAATGGAGTATTTACAGCTTCTTAAAGACAATAATATTGTCTGTGTCCCATTCTGACACATATTTTGAAAGGTTTTTTAATACGTTTGTGACAGGTCATTTTTAATCCTGTCATCAGTCCTTCAGGAATAGTTTAGGCATTTAAAAGACCAATACTTCAGGCCCAGCTGGAGTTGAAAGTGTCAAAATATGTCATAACCAGCTGATAATCTCTGCCCTAGAAGAGTAATTTGAATATACATGTTTCTTTCTTGTGCTTAAAATATTCACCAGCACAAATGGTGCTTTGTAGCTGGGACCTGCAGACTAAACAGCAATTGTTCTCTGTCTGTCTGCTAATAAAGAAGTCTTGTCCAAAAAGGGTAATCTTCAGTATAGCTAGGGATCTGTATAAATTTTCCCACCCACTTCCAACATACTCAGCTCTTGTAGCTGCTGTTTATGCCGGAAAGAACAGTGAACTGCTCTTTTTTGGGATGTGATGGATTACTTGAATGAAAGAAGTGTGCCGTTTACTTAATAATGCATGTCAGACTGTGACTGTGAAAATAATTTCTTAGTGGTACTTTGCAATCAATAGCACTGGGGGAAAAAAAGTCTCTTTTATGTTTCAACTCTATGATCATAATATATGTGATCTCTTAACCTAAAGGGTTGGACCTTGTAATTTTTTATTATAGTAGTAGTTACTTGGAATATTTTGTATATATAATACCATATATATCTGTAGTACTGATGTGTGTAGAATATTCTCCCTTTACCAGACACACGCCCTCTATGTTAGCCCGAGAGGTTAGAGAAGCATGGTTAGGGCCTTCTCTTCAAAACAGTTCTTGAATTTACCTGCTGCCTTGTGGGGGGCTCCTTCCAGGTTAGAGAGAACTCATGGCTGGCAGGAACTGCTGGAGCCTTCTTGGCTCACAGCGAGATCTGCATTGTCTATGTTCTCCTGACAGTTACCTAGCCTGAAAGGCTCCTACTCTTCCACCCTCAGTCCGTACCAGTGGGAAAATTTATCCTGAATGTCTAGACTGCATCTTCTCATTGCAGCTAAAATCCCTTACTGCTGCAGCCAGCCATCCTGCAGGTGAAGAACCAGTTCTTTTTCTCACTTGCAGCAGCCTTTTGCACTGTGAAAATGTTACATGCTTCCTTTCCCAGCCCTCCCTTCAGCAGAACATCTCTGGTCCTTCCTGTCAGCCCCCTAGGTCAGCCTTTCTTCCCTTCTAATCCTTCTCACTGCTCACCTTTGAAACTGTTTCAGCTGAAGTTTTCATGTCATTCAGTGGTCAAGGTAGAAGAGCTGTTGCCTTCACAGTGCTAGGCTGACAGGAGTGGGACTGCATCACATGCCATGCAAACTATGAATCTCTCTATTGACCCCAAAACACTATTTGCATTCTCATTACAGTATGATGGGAGACCTAATAGCAGCCCTCCAGTACCTGAAGGGGGCCTACAGGAAGGATGGAGAGAGACTCTTTACCAAAGGCCTACAGTGACAGGACGAGGGGCAATGGCTTTAATGTGGAGAAGAGATTTAGATTGGATGTTAGGAACAGGTTCTTTACTATGAGGGTGGTGGAACACTGGAATGGGTCACCCAGAGACATGGTTGAGGCCCCTTGCCTGGAAATGTTCAAGGTGAGGCTCAACGAGACCCTGGGCAGCCTGGTCTAGTTGGGGGTGTCCTTACTGACTGCAGGGAGGTTGGACTGGATGACCTTTGGAGGTCCCTTCCAGCCCAGACCATTCTATGATGTTGTTGACTGAGGTTCAGCTTGCGATCCTCTGTAATGCACAGCTCTTCTGAAAAACTGATGTCCACCCAGTTCTCCTATGCTTCGTGCATTTGATAATTCATGCCTCAGGACTGGGCCTTAGCACTGACTTAGCATGCTGTTGTGCTCTCAGTCTTGGGTTCATCAATGATTTATAAACTTAGTTTAGAAATGGTTTATTCCAGGTCTTTCTTTGTATTCACCAGTATTTGGTACCCATTAATTCTGGTAGTAATCTCATCGTCAAACTCTGTGCCCTCAGAGGTGAACCATTCTTGAAAATCAGGTGAAATAAAAGGAGGTAAACAGTTGGTGTTTTGAAGAGCGGTGTAGTCTGAGGGGAAGCTGAGCTACATCTTGGGTTGAATACTTCCCACATCTGACTGAAAAATGCTTGACTTCCTGCATAGTTGACTTGTGGGATGGGAAGCCTTTTAAATAGATTGCCCATAACTAATTTTTTCTGTCTTGGTTTTGACAGAGGTTTTGTTTAAATACCATCCAGCATGAGTGGTTTCGTGTCTCAAGTCAGAAGTCAGCTGTCCCTGAAATGGTTGGAGATTACATAGCTGCCTTTGAAGAGATTTCTCCCGCTGTCCTCAGACATATCATCAATATGGCAGATGGAAATGGAAACACAGCTCTGCATTACAGTGTCTCCCATTCTAACTTTGAAATTGTAAAACTTCTTCTGGATGCAAGTAGGTCGACTTACTTCCATATTTTCTTTTAATTATATGTGGGGTTTGCAGTCTGCAGGAATGAAGTTCTTGATGGTCAAGTTCAGGCCTCCTCCAGCAGCTGTTTTTAGGTGTTAAGTTACATGGTGGCTCACTTGAGTAGTCTAAAATCCTTGCTTCTAGTGCTAGCTTTGGAGATGATAAAGATGGCTCTTGAAGAAGTTTCAAAAATACTGAAATTATATACCAAGTTGACCAGGGTTTGGGACAGATAGCAGAACGCTGACTCTTGGACTGTGCTGGTGGAAGAAGATGTATGCAGGTGTAAATATCCACATTACACACTCAAACTAGTCTAGCTTTATCTTAATACAGCAGAACAGCTTTTTCTGGCCAGCACATTGACATGTCTATGCTGCTCTCCTGAGAACCTGGCACAATATGGCATTCTGCCATACAGGAGCATTTTTCTGATCCATGAGCAATGCCATGACGCTTAATTTAGTTGCTTTTGTTCTTTCTTCATTCTCTGTCTCCCCTTGCAACACAATCAGAGATGGTAGGGGCAGAGGGAAAACTCCAGAGTGCCTGTTCTTCACATGCACTAAGTCAGAAGGCAACTAGCAGAAAGTGTCACAGGTTGGAGCTGGCCCCAGGCAGGATGAGATCTGTTTAAGCCTAGTTTTGCTCCCTGACTGAAGTTTCTTTCTTTAAACTAGTTACAAAACCTGTCATAGTTGGTGAAATTAACGAGGCAAACAACACAGAGTGTAAGCCTAGTAGTATTTATAAATCAAGAAGGGTAGCAGTAGGTAAACAAGAATATCAGTGATACAAATCTCAGCGTTGTTAACCCAGCACGTGTCACACATGCAGACTTCCTCAAGCAGGAAAACAAGTGCTTTTGCTCTGATCCTGTGGAAGGCAGCCTGTTGGGAAGAGTGAGTCACGGTGGGAGAATTCAGGGAGTGTCAGGAGCACAGTGAAATGCAGCAGGCTATCTCTGCAGCAGGACTGTGGGAGGAAACTGCCCCTGCAGTTCCATGGGTACCTCAAGGTAGCCTGTGCTCATGCTACTGATGGGTAGCATGAGTAGCAACTCCTCTGTTGCTGGAAGTCAGGACTTTTGCTGTTGACAGTAGCTGGTGTATTTCTATGAACACAGCAGGTTTTAACTGTAAAATCCAACAATGGTGCCTAGTGCCATGTAGTAGGACACTGCACTATGCCTGCCCTTAGAAAATATTTGCAAACAAGCAGATTCCTTCAGGTTTCATAACATCTTCTCTGGACCATGTTTAAATATCCACTACTGTCAGCTTTGCAATGTGATTATATTACAGACAGATTCTTGGTTCAAGAACTCTGTGTGTGTGTTTTTGGTGGGAAGAGGAGGTGTGACAATACTTGGTATCACCATGCAGTGGTATCAAGAGGAAAAATAAGAAAAACACCTCAGCTTCTTAGCCATACAGAAAGGCAGCTAAAATGTGACCTCAGAAAACATACCTCTGCTGAAGTAGTCTAGTCAGGGTAGGAGATCATTGCTTCCAATAATTATTCATTACTCAGAAAACAGTAGCAAAGTCCAATGTTCTGTGGCTTCCCAGATGTGACTTCTGAAAGTTAAGGTTGGGCTATTGGTTTTATAAGGTAGCAGAGGTGTTATCTACTGAACATGAAAACGTGGATTTTCTTACAACTGCACTTGTATTGCTTACACAATGTTCTTTTACATTAAAACAAAGCAAAACAAACCCTCACCTCCCTGCCCCTCCCCCCCCCCAAAAAAAAAAAAAATGAAATCACCCCAAAACCCCCTTGGGCAGTCAATATGAAGTATTTCCTGAAACATTTTTGCTTGTTATCCATGGTACTATTTAACCCTAAGTCTAGCAAAAGAGTTTATTTAAGTCAGAGTTGTTGCTTTCCAATACAGTGAGTGCATTGAAAGCCCTGCTGCCTGGTAAATTAATAAGCTCTCCTGGATTTCAGCAGAATTTTAGGAACAGAAACAGACTGAAGGTTAGAACTAAACAAAGAGGAGAGAACTCCTGCCAGTTGCTAGCATTTACTCAGAGGACTTGACTGTACTTTTCCCAGAGTACTTTTTTTCACAGTCAAATATTCCATAGAGCTGGAAACAGTTTTAAATTGAAAGGTTCTTTCTGCAGCTCCAAAACATGTTGAAATACACTTGCAGATCTTTAGAACAACACTAATTACAGGAAGATGTTTGTGCTGAGGGAAAAAACAGCTTTTCCACTGACGGTGTTGCTGGGCTGGTTTTGTCTTGCAGTATGCATCCCCTCAGGAAAGGAGCTTAAAAACTCTCCTGGTGGTATTTTTGAGGTTCAGAACCAATGATGGTCATGTCGAATTTCAGACCACTTGCTTTTTCAAAAGGAAAAAAACAACCAAACAAAACAAAACCACACACCAAAACAAAATAAAAAAACCAAGAACATAAAAAAGCCCAAAGCCTAAGTGATGACATATAAAATTACTTTATGCTCTCCCTTGTGTTGCACACATAGTAGAAAATAATCCTTTTCTTTCTCAGGCTCAAGAGCACCCCTGTTTAATTTTTTCTTCATCACTTTCTCTTGAATTGCTTCCATGATGAGAGCAATTGCTGCCTTTTTATAGGCCATTCAACTAACAGTTTATTCAGTTCATTAGCACAATCGCTGCTTTTTGGGTTTCTGCTTTCCAAATAAATTATCTCATCCCTCTGCAGATGTCTGTAATGTAAATCATCAGAACAAGGCTGGCTATACTCCCATCATGCTTGCTGCACTTGCAGCTGTGGAAGCAGAGAAGGATATGAAGATAGTAGAGGAACTGTTCAGCTATGGGGACGTGAATGCTAAAGCCAGCCAGGTCAGTCAAATGGTTCACAAGATACTATTTCCACTCCCATGTCTTTTTATCTTTCCTTCCACACTCCTATCCCTGCTCCACCAGTTCAGCTTTGGCACTCATTCCTTTTCACCCTTTGTGGTCTTTGATGTTTGTGTGTATGTTTTTGATTGCCATGTATAAAATGAAGCTCTGGAAGACAGTTGAGCCTCAGGTCTGAATCTCTTATGAAAATGAAGATTGAATATTATATGAAAGAACCATTACTGAATTTTGGGAGGCATCCTTGGAAAGAGCATCATTTAGCTCCTTGCTGTCTGCATGTCTGGAAATTGATCTGCTGTCTTCCATTAATTTAATAAATAGCTATGTGAGTGTGGGATATAGCATGTAAAAAAAGTATTTAAATAATGGCAAGCAGAGAGTGTTGTATAAAATAACAACCTGTTTTTTCCCCCAGAAGCAACATAGTGCTCATAAAGTGAGTGTGCATGCTCTGTCACTGATTGCCTGTATAGTTATTTGGGTTTTCCTTCTTTCCATGCAGGCTGGTCAGACTGCACTGATGCTAGCTGTGAGTCACGGTCGGATAGACATGGTCAAAGCTTTACTGGCCTGTGGTGCAGATGTCAATATCCAGGATGATGAGGGCTCTACAGCTCTGATGTGTGCTAGTGAACATGGACATGTAGAGATTGTCAAACTTCTGCTGGCTCAGCCTGGGTGTAATGGCACCCTGGAAGACAATGTGAGTTGCTTTTCCAGTAGTACTTCATCAGATAGCTTCTCCACTCTGGAATGGTTTTTCTAATTTTTTGGTTTTGATACAATGGAGAGGTGCTAAAATAGGCTTATACGAATCTCTGACTCACAGCACCAAAGCACCACATGCATGAGTCCTCTGCTTAGGGGTAGCAAGTGCTGTGATTATTTGGCTTTTCTAAAGAATAGACCTATCCAGTAGCGTTTTTTATGGTTAGCTGTAGGTGTGCAGTGGCCAGAACAGAAAAAAAAAAAATATTTGCTAGGTCGTGGTAAAAGATCTTCCCTTCACACATTCCTTTGTCCTTTCCCAGGAGCCTTCTAGCTTTTAGCTAGGACCTTATCTGGTGACTTAACAGCCTTGATGTATTGCTTTTTTGAGTCTGTGGCAAACATCAACCCTACAGCGCTCTTCACCTGTTCGCACAGTATCTACATCATGACTTTTGAGAGTGCAGGTTTGGTTTCAGTTGTGAAGTTATATTGTCATCACAATACACAGATACAGGCTGTGACTTCAGTGCAAAGTGTCACACTCACATATCTCTTGTTTGCAAGGATCATTGCATCCTACCCTGTCAGAAGGCTATCTGATTTGTAGACTTTTCAAGCTTGAAAACGATGACTTAGCTGGTTCTTGCCAGAGGTGTGCTCCCATTAGCAACATCACGTCTTGTGGACATTTCCATTTTTCAAATGGGTTTACCCACTCAGCACTGACAAGGAGCCTGGGTTTGACATTTGGGAGGGCAGTGGATGGTTATTTGTTGGGGCTGTTCTAGAGAGGCAGAGACAACATTTCTGTTCATTCACTCACCTGCTACAGTACCCAGCTCACTTGCCCAGTGGTGCCAGATGTGTGTAACAGCTGGTCTGAGGGGGAAATGCAGGGCCTCAATGTTACAAACTATTTGGGAGGCAATCTAGGTTACTGCAGCCTGCAAACTGTTACCACTATTAATCACCCAGTCAATAATATAAGTCTTTATGTGGACATGACACAACTATTTTTGTAGGCAGTTTGATGTTGTTTCCCAAGCACAGTTCACAGAGTCACAGAATCTCAGAGGTTAAGGGTTGGAAGGACCTCGACAGATCATCTAGTCCAACCCCCCTGCCAGAGCAGGATCACCTAGACCAGATCACACAGGAGCGCATCCAGGCAGGTCTTGAATATCTCCAGAGAGGAAGACTCCACAACCCCCTTGGGCAGCCTGTTCCAGTGTTCTGTCACCCTTACAGGGAAAAAAAATGTTTCCTCATGTTTCCACGGAACTTCCTATGTCTCAACTTCCATCCATTGCCCCTCGTCCTGTCATTGGGCTTCACCCAGAAGAGCCTGGCTCCATCCTCTTGGCACTCACCCTTTACACACTTATAAACCTTAATGAGGTCACCCCTTAGTCTCTTCTCCAAGCTAAAGAGCCCAGGCACAGTTTGTCTGCTGTTTATTAATTTCATAATGAGTTTATCTGTGCTGTGAGATTATGAAATTTTTAGCATTCCCCTAGCAATTCTGAATGTGACAAAGATGCTTTTCCAGGCAGCATGATCAATAGTTAAAATTCATCCTGCTGATGTGTGGCCACTCTGACAAAGATTCAGTGTGTCTCTTTGAGACTTTGGCTTTTCCTGGTGCTGGCTGTGGAGTATTTGTTGTGCTTTTATAATGCACTATATTGTACTGCAGTGGACAGCTCTTCTAGCTCCCTCTGCTTAGGACAAACAGATTTATGTGTAATTGCTCCCTGTAGCCTCATAAGAAAACCTTCCATTTGGAAGCTGTCCATTGTGTCCTATGATGGAAAAAGGGTTTACAGTTTCCTTAAACTGGTGCTGACCTCTCTAATATCAGTGCTATGGTAGTGGCTGGAAAATGTGCTCCATTCAGAGAGTCAACATGAGAGGCAGTCCCTATGAGAGGGCATTTCAAATACTGGCTTTATTGTGGAAACTAGTGTGCAGAAGAGCCAAAAGTTAGGCAGTGGACTAGTAAGCCACTGTGAGATTTACGCTGAAATTACAGCTGCCTGCCTTACAGTTTAAACACCATTGGAGAGCAGGGCATTGTAGCTATCTGATGTAGTGATTTCAGGAAGGGAAGGAAGCAAGAAAGGCAGAGGATGGGGATGGGTCAGCTTTATACAAGCACACCCTTCTGACAGCTCAGAGGTTCATATCACATGTTGTCTGACATCTACTTCTTCCTGCACCAAACCCAGTCTAAAGGGAAAACTGCAGGTCAATAAATTACTCTTTCAGCAAAAGCACTCTTTGCTTCTAGTGGCCTCAACGATTTTTGAAAGTGGTAATATCTTCTGAGATACTGAGGTGGCAGTATTTGACCAGGAAAGTCTATTTGTAGTTAGACTTCCATGAATGAGTGTCTAGAATTATAAACACAACTCCTCTTAGTCATAATGGGAGCTATAACACAGCAATTATTATTATTATTGTTATTATTCTAACACATCAATTATCATGATATTTGATTAGCATTTATCCCTCCCTTACCTTCTCTTCCTCTTCTCACTGACATTGTAGTTTCTTTAAGACAGCCCCATCTTCTGAAATCACTGTTCTTACACAGTAACATGTAACATGTAACATTCTTGTGACAATGGCATGCTCATTCTTCCCCAGCAATTATCAAATCTCCTCACTGAGAGAAATTACGAGGCCTCTGACAGTTGGACTGCCTCATAAAAAGCAGTGCAAGGCTTGTTGTTATGTAATTACAGTAAAAGAAATTAAAGGAGACTCTAACCCAACTGTCTGTCTGAGCAGTAGGGCCTCCACTTCCTAAGTTCCTTTCTCTGTGAGCTGATGTGGCTTCCAAGAGATCTGTTAGTGCACACAAGCACTAATCCTCTTATTTATTCCTTTCTTTCAGGATGGCAGCACAGCACTTTCAATAGCCCTGGAAGCTGGACATAAGGACATAGCAGTTCTCCTTTATGCCCATGTCAACTTTTCCAAAACCCAGTCACCGGTTAGTATACAACCTCTTCGCTTGCTGCTCCTGAACACAATAGTAAAACATGAACAAAAATTTAACTTTCCAGCAGCTGTACAGCAGTGCAGCCTGTGACATTTCGAGTTTATTCACAGGATAATTTTTATGCTGCTAAGTGGAATGTACATTTTTAAATACAGGTTGACTCAGAAGGCTGAAGGCTGGCTGAGGGATACCACCTCCTCCTTTTTATCCGAGGGTACAGATAGCTCACATAGCAGTGTTAACTGACTCTGGCTAGTGTGTGGAGGTGCTGTTGCATCACTGTAATGCTAATTATTGACCTGGTCACCAAAACAGCTGGTTTTGAACTTACAGCTGCCCTATGTCTTCTGGCAACTATCCACCTGCACTCTGAGCTCCAACTCACTCTCTTGATAAACTGCTGCTAAGCATTTCACTGTCTAAAGAACATGCACTCTCAGTTAGTAAGCTTCATGATAGCTGGCATTGTTTGTCCTGATTTTTTTAACTTTTTAATAAATAATAAAGAAAAAGACGAGAAAGATTAATCTGTGGAGTTAAAAGCATGGGACTGAACAAAGTGCTGTGTTCTCATTTGGCTGTCTGGAATAATTTCCCTTTGATTAATCGTTCTTTCTTCTTTTCTAGGGCACTCCTAGGCTTAGCAGAAGGACATCTCCTGCTCCCACCCACAGAGCCACATTTGAGTAGTAGTGCATGAATATCTGTAAAAATCTCTATGCCATCTTTAAGCTGCTAAATGTTACTGTTTTACTGAGACAGATACTGAATGTAATTGTCTTGTGCCTGAGCTCACCAGCAAAGTGAAAGCAGCGACTAGTGCTAAAGATAGAAAACTGTAAACTTGAAGCAAGCATATATTAAAGTAGTGCTCAGCTGAGAACTGTAGCCAGAGCTATTCTTTTTTGCTCACCTCATCTTTCCATACATCCTGTTTTTCTTTGCTATAGATTGTCCTTTCCTATGTTATGTGCAGCATCAGACTTCTAAAACTATCCATGCCAGGGTGTCCCAGTGGCTTGTTTTCAATCATTCTAAAACATATATTTACTGTACCAAGATGTTATCACAGTAACCTTTCCATAAATTTCATTCCAATGTGATTTTGATGTTATTAATTACTTCGAGATTTAGAAGCTGCAGGTGCTTACATAGTTCAGCTCCGTGGATCTTGAGCTGGTGGGTGAATAGGTAGGTATTGGGGATAGAGCCTCTTGTCAGGTCTGAAGTTCACTAAAATAAGTTGTTGCTAATTGGGGATAACGTGTAAGTTTTTATATGAAAGATACTAGTATCTATAAAATTAACTCGGACAGTATTTTCAACATTTTATACTCCTTAATAATTAAAAACCACATGAAGAATTACATGTCCTGTTACCACATTTTTATTAACCGTGTCAGTCCATAAACTCCATACGTGTTTATTGGAGAATAAAATTAGAGGTATCAGCTGTACATTCCCCTTGAGTGGAATTGAGCATAGTTCTCAGTGCATATTTATGGAATGCTATTACCTTGTCACATTCACTTTAGTCATGTGTATTGAAATGTTTGAAGTGCCTTAGACTCTTGCCATATTTTCAGAATAAAATTTCATTATGCTGTTTTACTCCTCTCCTGTTTTACATGTGATTTGTAATCATCCAGTAATGCTGCAAATAACAACTGCAGCAGCAAAGCAGAGTGGGTTAGAGGACTAGATAGCTCAACCTTTAGGGGCTGCTGCTGATGCAAACAGCGTCAGTGCCCAAACTAGCTTTCATGTGCTGACAGGCAAAGTAAAAAGCTTTGCCAGTGACCTGTCTTGGCAGTTTTTGCGCATGCTGGCTGGGGTGGACCCTTTGCTGTTTAGAAGTGGCCTCTTTCAGCCATGCAAAGCACTATAGAGAGGCACCAGCAGACAGTATTCAAGTGGTTTACCTGAACTTCAAAGTAATTACCAGTTGAAATATAGACTTCCAGCTTTATATTCCAAAGTATCCTGGCAGTTTGGTGAAGGGCAGGCTTTTTCGCTGGCATTGGAGCAAGTCCTAAGCTAATGTCTCCATGTCCTTGTCAGTTCAGATCTACCTGATGAGACACAGAAGTACACACAAATGCCTTCCTTCAGGGGACCTAAACATTTCTGTGTCCTTCCTCGTTCCCTATTTAAGTCCTTATTAGTCCAGGTTCTCCTATGTAGTTGTCTTGAAGTAGGGATCCGCTGAAAACATTTGACTTGGCCTGCATGGATGTGGCTTGAACTGCGTGAAGTTTCTGTGAGCTTGGTCAGAGCTGGTGTGGTACTTTGTGGTACCAGTGTCACACTAGTTCCTTAGTCTTTTGGAGCGTCCCTTGGGAAAAGGGTGGGTGAAGTCTTTCTGCTGGGACAGGGGGAAGGACATGTAATAAAAAATGTCAGTCTTCGCTTGGCATATAATTGCTTGTAGATTCTGTCTCTGCCTGATGGTTAAAGAGTTATGTTACTGACTTGCCAAATTACTGTGAAAATAAGGTCTTTCCACTGATGCCAGACTGATAGCAAATGGTAGCAGCAATTGTGTAAAAAAAAAAAAAAAAAAAAAATCCATTGCCTTGCCATCTTCACTCAGATGAGTGAATGCAGGCTGTCCTGTGTAGCAGGGAGCTGAGGTGTGCCCCACACAAGCATTCTTCCAGCAACCTCAGAACTGGTCACATGCAACACGTGACACCAGCACTTTCCAATAAATTCCTTGTTCACTTCACAACTAGGTTAATGCAAGTGCCTTGGACATGGCAAGAGTGGCTTTTGTTTCATTTTCAGGACGGCTGATCTTCCACCTCTGGCCACACTTGGACCAACTGTCCAGAAAGCAAAGTCAAGATAATCTGGTTTAGTCTTTGAGTTTAAAATATACATGGTGCTGGAATTAAATCAAACTGATGAAGTGAAGAAAAAGCCTATCTTCTTTAATCCTTCTTCTGGCTCTGATTTTACAGAAAACCATGTTAACTTATTTATACATGCTTCCCTGTATCTAATGGATTTGATTCTTATCTACTGGAAAAACTACATTGCTAGAAGAGAATTTGGACCAGAGACAGGGTTCTGCTTTCAGTTTTGCCAAGAATGTGACTTTTATTTAGCACTGATTTGACCCAAACCAGTCTAGTTGTGCTTTCTAAAGGAAGTTAGTAATCATACTGTCAACTCCTGCTCATATCTCTTTACAGTGGTTTTAGCTAGTCTGCAAGGAGCAGCGAGTTGTACCTCTTGATCCTTGTTGGTCTTGTCCAACTTGAGATACTCTGTGACAGCAGTTTTAAACCCAGTAGATTATACTCCAAAATCTGACTTTGTTAGAGAGTATGCTGAGTCATTGTAATGCCACTGTATTGCTGTAGGATATATCCTAATTAGTAACATGTCCAATAGATCTTTGCCCCGCAAAAATAGGTTTTTAAACAATTATCTTTGTTGCTGCACTACTACCTTGCTACTGTGTTTCATTTAGCACACAGATATTTGAAAAAAAAGGGTCAAAACAAAAAAATCAAAACACTCATGAATTCAACTTTGCAGAGCAGAGGGCCATGACTTATTTTCTGGGTTGGCACAGCTCCCTGTCTCTCTCTCTCCCCACAAATCAGTGGGAGTCCTGGGCATGCAGCTATCATAGAAGGGTTTTCAAAAACTGGTCCAGTGGTTTAAGTGTCTAGTCACCAAACATATCTGAATCCTTTTTTTTTTTTTTTCCCAACTTGGAAATAAGCAATGGAGGGCCAAGATCACTTCCCTATTCCTGCTGGCCACATTGTTCCTGATACAGGCCAGGATACAGGCCTCCTCCTTGGCCACCTGGGTACACTTTTTTTACCCACCCCTCCCTCCACCATCGATAATTTGTTTCTCAGAAACCAACACGTCAGGGGTTAAGATTTTCTGAGTGATCGTATTGCTTTCTGATGACCTCCACTCTCAGAATATGACCCTTCCAACTGCATGCAAGAGTCAGGTTATGCAACTCGGAGTTCCTGGATTTATTTAGGTGACATTTTCCTGGTAAGTAAAAGGGCTGACCCAGAACTGGCCTGGAGCGTTAGAAAATGTTAGATGAGGCTGTGGTCTCTCCATTTCTGTGCAGTGTTTAGTTTATTCCTAAAAGGTCATTGCCTTGGGTTAAAATGCCTCATAAAGCAAAGTGCCTCCAGTTTTAGCTGTATGGTGAGGTAGGCCATCGTGGTATGCCATGTCAGAAAGATCAACAAAAGCGACCAAAACTCTGAATGTGCTTGTGGATGTAGGTGAAAAGTAGAGAAGAAATTGACTATTTTACCAAAATCAGTGAATGTGAAAAAATCCTATTAGGGGAGACTTAATGGATTGAGCAGCTGCATAAAAAAATAAAAACCTTTTAAATTACATCCCCTAGCATTTTATTCTCTTGGATGGCCTTCATGTCTCCAGGAGCTTGGCACCGGAAACAGTTCACACTGTGGAAGTCAAGCCCTTCTCCAGGAAATAGTTGTGAGGTTCCCAAAATCATTTGTATCCATCAATGCCCTCTGCAAGCCAAGTTTAATTCCAGCTGCTAATGCTGGGTAGCATTTATCACAGGTGCTGGGATTAAAGGGTTTACCATGCATACTGGCTCTGAACTAAACTCCCCCTACACACTATTGCTGGCATTTCTTTGTCAGTTCAGAGCAGATGGTGATTGACTGCCAGTATATCCAAGCATGATATTGTCATCACCTTTGAACTCCAACTGTTGGTGAATATATAAAATCTCTGGCACTTTTTCAAGACTGTAAAACATGCCACTGCCTTTTTCTAGTTACACTGTCATAACATAAAGTGAAAAGAGGCAAGGGTTACTGATACTGCATTTCAGTATGATGGAAAACAGCCAACAATACTGATCTAAATGCAATCACTGAAGAAGACACTTTTGCAAAACATACTTTAAGAGGTTTCTGATACAGCTGGAAGAACTCGAGTTATTCTATAAATAACTTTTATGTCTGTTTCTCTTGGTGTCTCATACTTTTGGCTGAGAAATCTGCTGCTCTGGGTTCAGTTCAGCCCTGATGTGAATAATGCAAGCCTTGGCATTGATCCCTGATGCAGAGGATTGGCTCTTCACTGGGATGGAAGCAGCCCAAAGCTGAAGTTGTCCTCCTGCTTCTGAAAGCCATGACAGAGCTGGCTGAAACAGCAGTCATGCTTTTAAGTCAGCTGCAAGCAGCCCTATTCTGTGGGATGTGTGTGTGCGGGTCTGTAAACTTCATCCCTTCCTGCTCTGTGTCTGCATCCAGGTCCACCAACTGAAAGCTTAACTGCAAGCATTTCTTTGCTAAAAAGAGGTACTTTCAGGTCTTCAGTTCACATGAGGATGCTTGGGCCTTCCTCTGAGTGCCTGATGTGGGACAGCGGTAGGAGGCCAAAGAGCAGTGTTGGAGTACATGCAAGGAGGATTTTGCATTAAACAGTCTTGAAGTGACCACGATGAGATTAGAGTCATAGACTTGTTTTGGTTGGAAAAGACCTCTAAGTCCAACCATTAATCTGACACCACCATGGCTGTTAAACCATGTTCTGAAGTGCCGTAACTACACGTTTTTGGAATATCTCCAGGGATGGTGACTCCACTACCTTCCTGGGCAGCCTATTCCAATGCCTAACCACTGTTTCAGTAAAGAAATTTCTCCTAATATGCAATCTAAATCTCCTCTGGTGCAACTTGAGGCCATTTCATCTCATTCTATCACTTCATATTAGGGAGAAGAGACCAACGCTTACCTCAATACAACCTCCTTTCAGGTAATTGTAGAAAGCAGTTAAGATCTCCCCTCAGCCTTCTCCAGAGCAAACAATCCCAGTTCTCTGAGATGCTCCTCACAAGACTTGTTCTTCAGGCTATTCACCAGCTTTGTTGCCCTTCTCTGGGCTCACTCCAGCATCTCAACCTCCTTGTAATGAGGGGCCCAAAACTCAACACAGTACTCAACACGTGGCCTCACCAGTGCTGAGTACAAGGCCAAGATCACTTCCCTGCTCCTGCTGGCCACACTGTTCCTGACAGAGGGCAGGATGCTGTTGGCCTTCTTGGCCACCTGGGTACGCTGCTGGCTCATGTTCAGCTGGTTATCAACCAGAATCCCCAGCACCTTTTCTGCCATGCAGAAACTCTTCCAGCAACTCTTCGCCAAGCCCATAGCATTGCATGAGGTTGTTGTGACCCAAAGTGCAGGACTCAGCACTTGGCTTTGTTAAATACCAGATAGCTGACCTCAGCCCATTGACCCAGCCTGTCCAGATCTCTTTGCAGAGCCTTCCTCCCTTCGAGCAGATCAACACTTCCATCCAATTTAGTGTCATCTGCAAGCTTACTCAGGGTGCACTCATACAGATCATTGATAAAGATCCTAAACAAGAGGGGCCCCCAGACTGAGCCCTGAGGAACACCAGCCACCAACTGCTGAGGGCCAACCATCCAACTGTTTTTTAATCCAGTGAAGTGTTGACCCCTCCAAGCCATGGGCAGCCAGTTTCTCAAGGAGAATACTGTGGGAGACAGTGTCAAAGGCTTTACTAAAGTCTAGTTAAAAACCATCCATAGCCTTTCCCTAACCCACTAAGCAGGTCACCTTGTCATAGAAGGACATCAGGTTCATCAAGCAGGACCTGCCCTTCATGAACCTGTGCTGACTGGGCCTGATCACCTGGTTGCCCTGCATAATGGCACTCAAGACGACTGCTCCATGACCTTCTTCAGCATCAAAGTCAGACTGACAGGTCTGTAGTTCCCCAGGTCCTCCTTCCAGTCCTTCCTGTAGATGGGCATCATCTCGAGTCAGCTGGGACCTCCTCAGTTACCCAGGACTGCTGGTAAATGATGGGAAGTGGCTTAGTGAGCACTTTTGCCAGCTTCCCCAGTACCTTTTGGTGCATGTCTTCCAGCCCATAGACTTGTGTATGTGTAAGTGGTGCAGCAGGCCACTAATGATCTCATGGATTATGGGGTCTTCACTCTGCTCCCCACCCTTATCTTCCAGTTCAGGGGCCTGGGTACCCAGCAAACAACTGGTCTTAACTACTAAGGTCTAAGGCAAAGAAGGTATTGAGTAACTTAGCCTTTTCTTTATTCGTTACCACTATGTTCCCCCCTGAATCCAACAAAGGTCAGAGACACTCCTTAGTCCTCTTTTCGTTGCCAATATATTTGTATCACAGAATCAACCAGCTTGGAAAAGACCTCAGAGATCATCAAGTCCAACCTATTACCTAATACCTAACACCTTCTGATGACTAAACCATGGCTCCAAGGGCCACAGCCCATCTTTTTTGTAACACCTCCAGGGACGGTGACTCCACCACCTCCCTGGGCAGCACATTCCACTGGCCAATTACTTTTTCTGTGAAGAACTTTCTCCTCACCTCAAGCCTAAACTACCCCTGGTGCAACTTGAGACTGCATCCTCTTACTCCGCTACTGGTTGCCTGGGAGAAGAGACCAACTCGCACCTGTCTACAACTTCCTTTCAGGTAGTTGTACAGAGCAATAAGGTCTCCCCTGAGCCTCAAAATCATGTAGAAGCATTGCCTGCTCTCTTTAACAGCTGGAGCCAAATTAATTTCCAGTTGAGCTTTGGCCCTTCCAATTTTCTCCCTGCATAGCCACAAGATAATGTTGTAGTCCTCCCAAGTGGCCTGCCTTCTTCCTGCACCTTTAAGACTTGAACACAGTGTCCAGCCCTCCTGGACTGCTTGGTCCCTCAGGACTGCCTCCCAAGGGACTCTGTTGACCAATCTCCAAAACAGGCCAAAGTCTGCCTGCCCCAAGTCCCACATGGCAGTTCTGTTGACCCTATTTTTGACTTCTCCAACAACTGAGGACTCCATCATTTTGTGATTGCTGTGCCCAAGGTGGTTTCCAACCACTTCATCACCCACGAGTCTTCTCTGTTCACAAACATAATGTCCAGCATGTGTCTTGGCTCTGTCACTAGCTGTGTCAGGAAGTTCTACACACACTCTAGGAACCTCTGGGACTGCTTCCTCTCTGCTGTGTTTTCAGCAGATGTCAGGAAAGTCAAAGTCCTCCATGAGAACAAGGGTTAGGGATTGTGGGACTTCTCCCAGACCTAAAGAATACTTTATCTCTCTCTTCAACCTGGTTCAGCGGTCTGTAACAGCCTCTTATCAGGACATTTGCCTTGCTGGTCTTGTCCTTGATTCTTACCCATAAACACCTGAATTAGCAGTTTTCCTAACACACAAACAATGGCTTCCAGCTCCTCCTCTTTGTTTCCCCATTCTGCATTACTGTAGAAACACTTCATTGGTCTAAAGCTCTTGCCATGTTTCTGTTCTAATTCACAGAATCATAGAATGGTTTTGGTTGGAAGGGACCTTAAAGATTATCTAGTTCCATGGGCAGGGGCATCTCCCACTAGACTAGGTTGCTCAATGGTCCATCCAATCTGGCCTTGAACACTTCCAGGCAATGGGCATTCACAACTTCCCTGGACAACCCTTGTGACCAGGTCTCCATTTTCCTTCTGGAGAAGCCCCACATCTTCTCTAGCCTTCGTCACTGATGCATCTGATTAAATTCTTCTTGTTCCCTTTCATGTTTCTGTGTGTTAGTGCAGAGATATTTAAGATGGGTCTCTACTGAAGCTGATTCCTACCTGGCTGTTCTCAGGTGCTCCTGTAATTGCTCATTCATCAGTAACCCCAGTGTCTTTGCTGCTGCATGAGTCTCCATTCCCTACCTCCACTGATATGGCAGACCAAAAGACCTTGCTAGTACACTATCCTTCAAACATTGCTGTGCTGCCCTCAGGCTTATTTCTAGCAAGCCCAGTGTTGTACCCTACCCCCAGGGCCTTTACGACCAGATAGCTTTCCAGCCACTCTCCCACCAGCCTGTATCATTGCATGGGATTGTCATGACACAAGTGGAGGACCCAGCACTTGGCCTTGTTAAACCTCATCCAGCTGGCCTCGGCCCAGCCAGCCTGTCCAGATCCCCTCTCCCTTCCCATCCCTGAGCAGATCAACATTCCCACCAGTTTGGTGGCATCTGCAAACTCAATAAGGGAGCACTCAATCCCTTTATCCAGACACTGATAAAGATAGTAAATAAAGTTGCCCCCCCAAACTGAGCCCTGGGGAGTATGTAGAGTATTATTAAATATATTCAGCCACAAATAGCAGGCCTCAATCTCCATGTCCTCTAAGTACCGCTACAGCTATTTCCGGGATTATTACTGTGATAACATAAAGAGTAACATTTTTTCAAAGCAGTGCATGTGCTTTTGTATTATGTGTTAAGTGCTGACCTAAGTGGAAGTAGCAAAGAGATATTTCTAGGAGATATACCAGTAATTCTTTTTTTCCAGCTTTTCACTTAATGGCTTTAGCCATTGTTGCAGAAAGATCCCTTGCTGCATTCTCCTTAAGAGCTTTGGCTAGCCACAGAGTTGAAAAGGTAGCTCATGCTCCTGTAGTAATATTGTTCTTCCTTGCTCAGCCACATTAACTTCACCTCAATGAAGACAGGACATTTCTTTCACATGCTTTGGGGAAGAGGCTGATTAATAAAGATCCTCCTCTACTTCCTGGCCATGGTATCAGAACTTTTTCTGAGGCATGAAAAGCCACCTGCTCTCTCTGGCAATCATGCTGCAGTGCCCTACACTGGTCTTGGGCATTTCTGAGGCCAGAAGAACAACTTTAGAGCCAGCCAGCCAGCCAGCCACTTGGTACTGAGGGGGTGTGACTATGAACTCATTCTTGCAAATTTATTGTAAGAATTTTCCAGTCCAACCACATATATCTGCTTAGAGGCCTTTTATTGCACCCCACTAGCCTAACAGGAGGAGACTGTAAATCCCTCCGTTAAGCTGTGTGAACAAAACCACCCAGTGCCTTCCTGCCATGCCCCGCTGATCTGCTGGAGAGCCCAGGTGCACCTCAGCAGGATCCTGACTGCCGCCCTGGGCCTCCCTGGTGACTTCTCTGCAGAGATGGGAGACCTCTGCAGACCGGATAAATCCAACAAGCTTGCAGAGACAAATAACCACCCTCTGGCAGAGCAGTAAGGTTTTGTTGGGGTTTGTTTTGTGGGTTTCTCCCCGTATTTTGGTATTGGTTCAGTCATTTTCTTCCTCTGTTATTAATAAAATATTCCAGCTGCCTGCCTGCATGTATGAGCCAACCTACTGGTGTTAGACACTTTCTCTCACTAACTTAACCTTGAATTAGAAGCCCGTTCTTTTCTACACAGGCTTTGTGCTTACAAGGAGCCCAGCAGTATTCTCCTGAAATACCAGGTCAGGATAAGGGAAAACATTGTGATCTGTGCCCTAGAATCACCTCTGGAAGAACTGAGAGCACTGTTGCCGTGACAGCTGCTAACAGAGCGGTAAGCTCCACAGACAGAGAAAGGAACCACCGGGATGATCAGAGGGCTGGAGCACCTCTCCTGTGAGGACAGACTGAAAGAGTTGGGGCTGTTCAGTCTGGAGAAGAGAAGGCTCCGAGGTGACCTTATTGTGGCCTTCCAGTATCTGAAGGGGGCCTACAAGAAAGCTGGGGAGGGACTTTTTAGGATATCAGGTAGTGATAGGACTAGGGGGAATGGAATAAAGCTGGAAGTGGGGAGATTCAGACTGGACATGAGGAAGAAGTTCTTCCCCATGAGAGTGGTGAGAGCCTGGAATGGGTTGTCCAGGGAGGTGGTTGAGGCCCCATCCCTGGAGGTGTTTAAGGCCAGGCTGGATGAGGCTCTGGCCAGCCTGATCTAGTGTGAGGTGTCCCTGCTCATGGCAGGGGAGTTGGAACTAGATGATCTTTAAGGTCCCTTCCAAACCAAACCATTCCACGAATTGATGAACAAGTGATCTGGATGTTGGGATCAAGAGCAAGACCAAGTTTGCAGATGACAACAAAATGAGTGGGGAGATTGACACTCCAGAAAGGAGAGCCACCCTCCAGGAAGACCTGGACAGGAAGAAGGAATGGGCTAGCAAGAACCTTATGAAGTTCAATAAGGACAAGTGTAGGATCTTGTACTCAAAAATATGTAATCCTGGAGCTCAGCTCAGACTGGGATCCACCTGCCTGGAAAACAGCCGTGTGGAAGGGACCTGGAAAGCGTGAGTGTGGGACTGAAAAGAAGACATGCTACTTGTCAAACCCTGACTCTTATGCTTCCCTCCTTTACTGCTGACTGTAAGCAAACTAATGAGACCTTTACAATGAGACTGTCTTTCCCACTGTTTTGATTACATCACAATACATCTTAGTGTGTGAAAGTCACTCCTTCTGTTCCCTGACAACATTTCGAGCCCAAGGCACTCCCTAGTTCCATTGCTGGAACTGACATTGTCTCTCTCTACCACCATCACATTAACTGGTCCACTTATAAACTATGATTAAGTGTGCAATCCCATATCACTAGGTCTGGGACATCTGTTATTTTGACCATCTCTTGTGAGTGGGACTTAATATTGACAGTTACAAAGATTTTAGAGACCTTCTCTGAAAAGGAAGAAAAGGGAAATGCAAGATATTTCTTGTATCAACATTTCTCCATAACAATAAAACTGGGGCTCCATATCAGCCCAAATTTTAACAAAAGGGATGTCATGATGTGACCAGGTAAGTATTCTTTTTCTGTGTAATTTTCATTTTATTCCTAAAGGTTGCTTTGAAAAAAATCAAATGAGTGATCTCATTGGAGCAGAGAAGCATAAACAGGTACTGGAGGCTGGTTAAGGTATGTGTTCTTCATCCAGTGGATCAGAATATCACCAGACTATCAGGTAAAGTGAGTATCCAGGAAGGTATTTAAGGTATGTGCCACTCATCTAGTAGAACATGGTGAATCCTACAAAGAGGCATTATGGGCTATTGTGTTAATAGATACTTGGGCAATTTTAGAGGTACTCACCTTCAGGCACCTAATGAGTGATCTTCTAAGACAACGGTATTGTGAATTTATAGAAACTGTCTTCCAGTAGTGAAAAGGCAATGCCTTAGTTTATTAAAAACAGCAAAGAAAAAAAAACACCTTAAACAACCATGCAGTGAAAGCTGCTCTTTATTCTCAACCTTACTATGTGTTACCTGTTACAATTTCAAACTCTCAATCTATTTAAAAAGACTTTACTCAGGCAATATGAATACTTGCATGCACTTAGTTGGAGTGCCTGAGCTAGGCTCAGAACACCTTTATTCTGGCATCTGAGAGACACTGTTTGCAAAGGGATGACAGAAAATTAAGATATCTGACTAATTACTTTCCATACAATGTCCCCACCACCAGATAAGGCATCTTTGTATCTAGGCAAAGATAGCCTAATTAAAATTAGTAGCCTGGCAACTGAAATAATTTGTAACAATATGTTACCTTCCTTAGCCTCTTCTGGCCAACAGAATTAAACAATCTCAATTACTCCTAGTCAATGTGCATATAATTCTTACATCAACCCCAACACTGCTGACCAGGTGATAGAAAACTGTTACCTAAGGAAGACACCTACCCAAGTGCTCTGATTACCTGTATCTTGATAGCACTAAGCAAAGCCTTAGAGAGATGTAGGTCTCCTGGGACCCAGATCTCCTGGGTCCCTCCTCTGGATTCCTGGCACAGAGGAGGTATGAGCTGGAGAGTCCTTGAAGATTGGGGGTCAGTACACTGTCTGCAGCATTTGGGGACCAACTCTGAACTGCAGGACTGCTCTGGGGGCTCCATGGCACTGTAGGCAGATGAGAAGCTGCAGGGGAAAAAAGTCAGGCTGACTGGGATGAAGAACCCCTCTTTTTCAGCCTAGGAGATGTGAAAGGTCAGCAGCTCACATCAAGTCATTTCACAGCATGGCTGCTTGAGTAACAGCCATTTGACTTTCATTAAAATATTTGGAAGAGCTCAGATTCCATCACCCATGCCCCCTTTTCCCTGCAACTCCTCAGTGGGAAGGGGGAAGAAATGGGGGAAGAGCAGCACAACACTTTACTTTTAGACATGTGCCACACTGACTGATTTTAATGGGATGTCGCACAGAATGAAATGTGTTCCCTTGAGAACAGAATAGTATGTGGAAAAGACACTTTCTATTTATTTAGGCTTAAAAAGAATTAGAAGATAAATTCAGAAAGAACTGTTGTAACAACATCTTTTCTTCTATCAAGCATCAAAACGAGGAGCAAGAAATAATAATGCAAAAATAATGAAATAAATTGGACAGCAAATAAAATATAGCAAAAAATGCCCCTTCTGTTATCTCAGTTGAAACTCTCTCTCATGATCATAGATCTCCAGCTGCCTTAAGTTATTGAAGATCAGGAACATAAAATAATAAAACCCTACATAATTTAAAAGAAAGGGTAGGTAATAAAGCAAATGCTTTATAATTTGAAATGATCTATTTGTTCCTTTAAATACCAATCTCAGTTTGCTTAATGAAGCAGAAATTTAACTGTATCCATTAAAAGAGTAAAGACCATAAATTAAAAAGTAGCAATTAACTGTGTTGCCTGTTTTTAAGAGGTTGGAGTTTAGTTCTTCACACTCTGGCAGTCTATCAAACTCTACTCCATTACAGATGTCTTAGAGCTGAATTGATGATGATACTCGAAACTAAGGGCATTCTCTTCCATAGTCCTACCTTCATGAAAGAGCTTGAACATATAGATGGCTTATGGGATTCTATCATTCTTACAGTGTGAATTACAAATGTTAGAAATGTCAGCTTAATGAGTCATGCAAGAGTCTTCAATGTTCTAAGTCACTGGATCCAATTAATTTTTAAGTATGCCTAAAATGAACAATGAAGACAGAGAAGAAGCAACCCAGTGAGTATGGGGAAACCCCCATATTCACTTTTTAACCTCTATTTTGGAAGTTGAACCTAATAATGCTTCCAAATAACTACTGGGGTCAAATACTAACAATGATTCAAATCTCAGAGGAGCTGAGAGCATGCCCTCTTCAGCCTTTAAATCTGCAATGAAATTATTTTAACTTGCATGGATAAATGAGGAAATGAAGAAACAGGTGATATAGTTGAAATATGGTAATTTTTTTTTGTTTCCTTATGCTTGTTAGGAGAACAACTATTCACAGGGGTGACATGATAAACATATACATTTTAAAAATATCTCTGTTCTATTTGCTTCATTGTACTTAAAAACTGCTTTGTACTTGTATTGCACTTGGCACAATGCAAGACACTGAATTTTGTGTCTAGTGAATTGTGTTTTTCTAGACGACTGTGGGCCAACTTCATTGATTGATCTCACAGCTATGAAGGGGATACAGGTAGGCTTTTCTCAATTTTTATATAAATAATTTTTACCATAACCATTAAACTCTAGAGTCTGATGAGTATGTGTCTTCCTAATAGACGTGTTTGCTCAGGCAAGAATCTCTGGTGGCTTTTCTCAGCTGCGGCTCATCTGCAGTTACTGATGTTGTGCCCACCTTTCAAGGGCAGGAAAATGACAAGCAGAGTGCGAATGAAACTCCTACTTCAATGGTCATCAAAGCACAGTACCTGCTGTGATAGCCTGTTCTTTAATTTTATCCCTTCTAACAAGAAGGGATGCCAGCATCCCTTTGTGCATTCTTTGGAGAAAGATCCCATAGATAGGTGTCACGCCTTATCTTCCCAAAGGAAAAGAATGTGAAATGATGGTGCTGAAGAGCACATACATTTTTACCCACTTTACAAGTGGTCTTTGCCAGCAGAGCTGGGCAGAGCACCTTTTCAGACTGATGCAGAAAGACATCACTGAGCTCACTGGTAAGAGGCTGTGAATGCACTCCTCAGGGACTCTCACTAAGGAAAAGCAACAAATAGCTGATATAGCTGATTGGTGGCAGTGCTATAGAATGCTTCCAGTTTATTTCACTTAGTAAGTATGAGCCTCTGAGATTGATATGGCAAAGAAAAAAGTAATTTGAGGAGCAGAGATCTCAACTAGCATGCTCGGGCTCCCTACAACTGAAGGCCCCATACCATAGGAACACTTTTTTTGAGCAATAAAGAATAAAGCACTTGAAATCTTATGTCTGAATTAAAGATTCAGCTAGATTGAATGGACTTTTAGCTTCTCAGATTTCATTAATCTTGAGTAATGCTGCTGGTACCAGCACTCTATGATAGTCTGAGACAGCAGCACGAGGGCTGATTTTAAGTTTGTAAATATTGGGCATTTCAAGGAAACATCTGTTTTCAGACCTCTGTGTTCTAAGAGGAAACTCCTATGATTCCTTCTGGTGTTGCTAGTTCTAGAGGTATAACCTGAAAACAGAAAGTGTGGAAACATGAACACAGAAAGAAACAAATGAACAAAGCACGAAAAGGAAAAAACAACCCACCAAACCTAAAAAGCTATGTTCTACCAGAAATTGTCAAGAAAATTCTCCGCTTGGAATAGAAAACTTCAGTGTGAGGCTGAGTTTTAGCAGCCAGAGGACAAAATTTCAGCTTTCCTGTTAAGTTAAAGGAGGTTTAAAATCAGTGAGTGAAGGAAAGAGGACTGCTGTACAAGTAAAGAGAACCTGCAAAAATGCGTGGTTTATTTATGCCACCTACTGGATTTTTCCTGAAGTATCTTTTCAATCAACTTGGTTGTCACGCTCATGCTTGTCACTCCAGCAAATACTTTATGCTTGCATGAGAGGCTGCTTGCACAGGTAGACCAGCTGATACCACTGACGTGTGGACTACCATAGCTCCAAGACTGGAGATGGGGGTAGCCATACATCAGTTAATTCTGATAACCTGATGGCTGAAGGACAGCCAAGAGACTCAAAGCTGCAGTCAAGCACTGAACTCTGACACTGAGGAGCTCCCCATCCCCTGTCAGTGCCTCAAGGAAACATGCTGGCACCAATTCCCTTCTTTACTTGACTCCCTCTGACTGTCTTTGATAATTTGTTCTACATTTCCAGAATATTTATGGACACATCGATATCTTCAAACAATGTAGACCAGCAGTGTAAATACTTTATCTTCTATCCTCACCACTCCTGCAGCTGAGGCTCTGCTGAGAATCCACAACCAGCCCTGGTGATATGGTCTATAAAATGACCACAGAGGGTCATAAAGATCTGCTCTAACCAAAGCAGGTAAAACCCCCTGGCTTGACCCCCTGACAGCAAAAAAAAAAAAAAAAAAAAAAAAAAAACAAAAAAAAAAAAAAAAAAAAAAAACCAAAAACACAAAAAAACAGCATCAGGCCACTAAAAGGAGCTTACTAAATGCACCCACCACTACTGACTACTGTGAAACTAAAGGTCTTCACTTTCCAGACAATGGTGCTGGAATCAAGTCCTCTTTAATTTTTTACCACTCCACTGAGATGCTCAGTCATGCCAAACACAGTGGTGGACTTGTTCACATCTGCCCCTAAAAAATGACAATCTTGTTAGCAAATAAAACATTTTTCAAGGTTCAAGGAATCAGTACAAAGGACAAATTGTCATTAACAGATGACATTTTGTACTTTAAAGACTTAGGCAAAAGAGTTGAAGCTAAAGGATAGCTACCAGCTATCTAGGGGGAAAAAAGAAGGCAAAATATAATTTGATTCTTTTTATGTCTTATTTTTTGTTGTGGGTTCTTTTTCACCAGAAACGTTAATTACATTTATTTGTAAAGGGGATGGCACACTGCAGTAATATTTAGTCACTGACATCATCACTGGATTTGAATCAGAAACACTAAGACCTGCATTAAATTACTATGATTTACTGAAGATTTGCAGTGAGATTGCTCAGATTCTTGTTAGAACTGCTAGAACTGCTGCCAGTCTATAACCATATCCTATCCCTTCATGACTCCAATGGATGTCAAATCCAGTCAAGCATTATCATCTTCACCAAACACCCATTAAAATATTTTGAGACAAACATTACACAGTAGAACATTATTAGAAGTGCAATTTGAGTTAGCAATTCATCATTAAAGGATTTGTGGTATACCTGTACTCATCAAGTATCTAGGTATTTTGGTGCCATTCAGCCAGAACAGAAAACACTACTAAGCAACATTAATATTTTGTTCCTCACTAGTAGGTTCTGTAACATTATGGGTAACACAGATCTGTACAGTTAGCCTGAGAAGCAGTGATTCATCTTTGAGCTTGGATGTCCCACTTACTTCCTAGTGAAAACTCATACATGAGCAGTTGGTGACTATTCTCCTTCATCCGTTTTTGCCTGCCTTGGGCACTTTGCTTCTCTTGCCTTTTTTTCCCACTCCTTCCAGTTTTTCTCTTCCTTCTCTTGTCATTTCTGAGTGTCCTTTTTCTTTTCCTACCCTTTCAGACCATTCATTTGGGTTTATTTTATTGCCACAAATGCCTTCAGTGTTGTACCATGAAGGAAAGAGTTCCTTAAATTCAATTTACCAAATGCTAACATAGAGCATTAGGCTGCAAAAATCTGGAGCTTTCTTCAGATCAAGACTGGCATGCAGGAGGCTTGGTCTTGGCAGAATTAGCTGGGAGATAGCTGATCTTTAAGAGGGAGAAGCTTTCCTTGGCTTCTTCTAGCAGAAATAAATTTCTACCTACTGTAACTTATTACCATCTGATATGCTGAGTCATGAAGCTGGGGTTATAGAAATCTTTATGCAATCTTTATAAATCAGCCTCACATAATCTCAAGCACCTTCTGCTTCATCTCTGTTAAGTCACTCATTTGACAGTTGTCATTCATCTTAGATTGAGATGTAATTTAATAGTTTCATTTCAGCATGAAGATAGCGTCATCTAAAGTTGAACCCAGAAAGATTTAAAGGTGTAACAGAGAAAATATTAATACTGTAAATAATATCTGTAGAGCTGCATGGGTGTATAAATCACATAGTGCCAAGTTGGAAAGAGAACCTACGTAAAAAGGAGAAGCAGAAGCATCTTCCCCTGTCTCCCTTTGCCGCGTACAGTCCTCTAGCCACTCACATCTGCTCCAGAGGTGCTGGTTACTGAGATGTCACCACGGTCTCACTGTCTATAGTTAGGATCACCTGCCCACACAGATAATGATCCGAAAAGCGTGTTTACACCCATTTAGGGATGACTGTAACGTAATCTGCAAACGGGAGATGTGGGCTAGCAAGGAAGCAGCAGCCTCATGATGGAAAGCAGCTGAGCTGCAGGACGTTGCATGCTGTATTTGAGGGTCACGCTTCTCCCGGCGCTAGGCCGTGTCGGACACCTACTCAAACCCGGCATTCCCAAGCCAGGGGAACACAAGGCTTAAAAATGGCTTCTCTGCAACCCGGCTTGCTTTCCTAGCACATGGCGGGCGTTACCGGCACGGCCGCAACCTAGGGCCGTCCTGGCTCCGGCAGCGAGGGAGAACAGTGAAGCCGCGGAGCCACATTCAACTGGGGGCGAGGGGCGAGCAGCGCGGACGAGCTGTGCCCCGCGGGTACCTCTTGCACGAAGCCGGGGGCTTGATGCCGCCCTGGCCCAGCACTCACTGCCCCACTGCGTACCCGACGGCCGGTAGCAGCCGCAGCCGCCTCAAGCCGGCCTGGGCGAGCAGGAGGAGCGGGAGGGAGGGGTAGCCGCTCCCCCACTCCTGGCGCCTGCCCTGCGCCGGGGTAAAGAGGGCTTTGCTGCAGGACGGACCGGCCCGCGGGGAGCCGCGGCGGGAGGGGCGAGTCCGGGATGCCACCGCCTGCAAAAACGCGCGGGGTGGCGGGACGGGACGGGGCAGGGCAGAGCTGTACGGACCGTTCGCTCGGCTGTCCGCAGCCCTCCGCAATGCCCAGTGACTCCCCGGCCTTCAGCAAGCCCCCGGACTCCGCGGGGCTGGGGCACAAGGCGGGCGGCTTCGGGAAGGCGGCGGCACCCATGGCTGCTTCCCCAGCGGGAAAGAAGCCGCCGCGTCTGCCCAAATGTGCCCGCTGCCGCAACCACGGCTACTCGTCTCCGCTGAAGGGGCACAAGCGGTTCTGCATGTGGCGAGACTGCCAGTGCAAGAAGTGCAGCCTGATCGCCGAGCGGCAGCGGGTGATGGCGGCGCAGGTGAGCCCCGTGGGGTGGCCTCCCGTCGCTGCTGCTCTACGGCAGGGTCTGTGCGGGGCGGGTGGGCCGTCTGCCCGGCGTGCTGCCGACGGTGGGTTCGTTCTTCGGCGCCCGGAGGGATTTGGTGCCCGGCGGTGGGTGCCGCGCCATTCTGGGGTTCGCAGGGACAGCGCGGCCGCCGGCAAGTGGCCCACAGCTGCAGTTAGACAGCCGTCTAACTAAATTATCGAGGCTCTGCGCTTTCTCCTGCGTTAGTTGGTTTGGGAGTTGTGCTGCATAAACGACAGGAGAAGGCATATAGGATTTAAGTTATGCCGAACTAGCAGCAGCAGCGGTGAGTGATCGTGGCGAGCGCTCGGCTGCTCCCTGACCGCGCCGTCTCGCAGCTGCATCCCGACCCGCCGCAGCCACGTCCCGCTGGCGGCCCTGGTCTGCACGGAAACGGCCCGAGAGGAAAGACTTTTTTGTTAACTTAAAATTGTCGTTTATCCATTTGGTTTTAACTAGATAATGAGTAATCTAGTCAACTAATTGATTAGCGAGAATATTTTCCACTGGTGGTTTCGGACTCGGTGTATCTGCTTTCCCTGGTGCTACGTGGCTTTAGGAGCGTGCATTCTAAAAATACATTTTTTACCGGCGTTGTTCCTGATTCTGCATAGAGCGGTTCTGTAACAGTTGTGCAGCTGGGTAATCTAAATGCTAAACGAGGTCTCAGTAGTATTCGCTAAGAAACCAAACTGCATCCAGTTCTGTGTAGGAATAGCTTTTTTCGTTACGTACTCCCCTTGAATTCACAGCTCGGTGGCAACGTCAATGACCGCTGTATTAGTCTTTGTGATCCTTTATCTTGAAGGCTTCGTTAAGAGGAGCCCTGGACACGTAATGGCTCCTGGCGTGCTTGAGCTCAGCGAGTGGAGCCGCACGTTGTTCGTGCCAATAATCTCCCGCAGACAAATTCATGGAAGGGCGTTAGGGCGGCCGGTGCAAATCAAGGCAGTGGTTGCAGACCCACCGACCCAGTTTGCAACTAATGTCCAGAGAGTTTCGTGATCACGCATAAAATGAGTATCCCACTGACAGTTTTAAAACACCCGAGCAGCCCTGGATTAATCCTTCCCAAGTTTTTTATTTAATTATTCAGTGTAGGTATTCTAAGTGGCCTCTGAACCCACTGGGAGCTTGCATTCCTTAAAGTAATTCCTCTATGTCAGCAACCGGATGGTCCAGAAATTGTTATTGTGCCCAAGTTACTTGTGCGCTTTTTGCTCAGTGTGAACCACGGAGTAATAATTGTGGATCCTTTTGCTGCCTGCCTTGGGGGAGGGAGCATGAAATGGTGTGTTCCGTGTGCAAGTGTCCCTTTCTGCACGGAATGTTCTGCTGCCCAGCAGCTTGTGTCAGGTGGGGAAAGCCTCCTACTAGTGGGTTCTGGCAATAACTGTCCTGGGCGTTTCTCTTCCCTGCCTTGTATTGGAAATGGCTTTGAAAGCCTCTCTAGCCAGTCCTTATCTGTGTAGGAGTTATGCATGGAAAGTCTGTCTTTCCTTCCTTCTTTTGATATATTTCATCCATAAACCTCTTGGTGCGGGTGGAATTTTACAGGTCAAGGTTACTGGCTTGTGAAGTCAAAGTTACCCGTAGTGTTTGCTAGTCTTTGGGATGGCTTTGTTGCAAGAGCTGCTATTAATTCTCTAGTAGTATTACACATCTGTTAGAAAAATGCACTGTTGAACATGGAAATAGAGCAAAGTCCTGTCCAAGTTACCCAGGAGAACTTCCAGCAAGAAAAGCTCATGATCCCAGCCTGTCATCTGGGACAGCTTTCCAAGAGTCAAATACAGATGCGAATCAGTCACCTGGCAAGTTGTAGGGTAAGTTGCTGTGTGCTGAAATTCCCTTGAATGGCTCTGAATGGCTCAGTTTCCAGCAGAAAGCTGGTGAGGGTGCCAAGTGACCTTGGACAGAGCAGCAGACTGCAGGCATAAACCCTCCTGAAGAGCTGCTTTATATTGATGAAGAGACACAGCAGAGCCCTGCAAATGACTTGGGTTATCCCCATCACAGAGAGGAGGTTAGTGGTAGTGCTTCTCACAGTGTGTTTTGTCCAGGAGGAACTATTTCAGGTGAGTACAGTCAGCTTTAATGCATCTTCATGTAGCCTCACTGGAGGAAGATGTATATGGCACCACAGTTTAATAGGTTTGTTCATATATGTTTGGATGCAAAAAGGGTTGTTTTTAAATAGCTTTATAACCTCGTTTCTATACTTCTATACTCACTGGCTGGATTGTGATATCAACACTGCAGAGAGTGATGAGAGGAAAAAACAGTTTTGAGTCTTTTATTATTGCCATTAATAAATTGTGCTCAAGCCAGAGAGCATGCCTATGTCTGTCTTCTTGTTCCCAGGTTGCATTGAGAAGGCAGCAAGCTCAGGAAGAGGAACTGGGAATCAGCCAGCCGGTGCCTCTGCCCAGTGCCCCTGAGATGTTTGTTAAGAAGAACAGTGGTGGCAGCTCTTGTCTCTTGGAAAGCAGCAGCCCTGTGCACTCAACAAGTACAGCCATGACAGCAGCTAGCACACCACCAGGTAAAATGCTTGGAACAAGAGCTGATATTGCTTACACCTGCCCAACGATGAACCTCTTCCCTCTTTGCAGCAGCAGTTATGGAGAGTCCCCTCTCCAAGAATAATATTCTGCTGTTGGAGTGGTTAGCAAAAGGGAAGAACCCAGAATCAATCTTTCATATTTTAATTTATTAATTTTACTTGTAAATCAAAATTAGTTTAGTATAGACTGGCATTGTAATTGAATTCAGTAGGGTGTATACCTGCAAGTAGAGATTTATGAGGAGTTTTTCTCCTGAAATACGTGCTTCTGCCACAATTCTGACAATTGCATGTTGGCTGGCTGTGTATCTTCTTCAAACTTGGAGAGTTTTCAGCATCGTATAGGAGACAAGTATGTAGGCAATATAATTGACCCCAGCAGCAGAGCTATCTACTTTACATGTTTTGATATGGTGTTCCATCTGTTCTGTGTGGCCAGGTGTGATAAACTACAGAAGACTGATCGTAGTCCTTCCACTCTAATATGCCTTACTGTATTACATTTAACCCTTGTCAAACAAAATAAAACCCAAACCAAACAGTGTTTATCTTCATATTCATTAAAATCATGCCTAAGCACAACTAGGGCATGAAGGTGCTGGCGTGAAAACTCTAGGCAAAATACTTTTTCCTATGCAGGGCTTATGCCTGACAAATACAGTGATCAAATATGCATAAAAACCAAAACTGATGTAATTGACTTCTGCTGTAGAGATAGGAAAAAAAAAAAGGAAAAAGCAAAGCACACACAGAGGAAAGGAAAAGAAAATTTCATTTTTTGTTTGTCTGTGCTGATGGCAGTAGTGCAGGTTAAAGAGCTGCTTCTAAAGTGGTCAATGTTCTGCATTGACTAATAAAAGGACAGTGCATATGTATGCCTGTCAAACGATATCACTCTGTTTTGCAGGCCATTTAAAGCCTTGTCAGATGGATTTGTTGCATCCATTGCAGACAGGCAATTTCAGACCAATATGGAGAAATTTCTTTGGGAAGCTTTTAGAAGAACTGGCTAATAAAATAATAAATAGCTTTTTTATTTGCTTTTTTGTTTTTGTTATTGCAATCATGTTAGTGTCACCTTTGAATAGACTCAATTATTCCTTTCATATTTGGATTACTGCATGTTTTGCCTATGGACATGGAAAAAGCTGACTAGAGATTAAAGCAGTATATTCAGTAACATAGATTGTGTGTAACTCAGGAGAACAAGAAAACCCTTGCTTATACAGAAAGGCCAAAAAAGAAATTTCTTTACAGTCAACAAAATTTGCATGAGCTTTGATCTTAGTATTTGTTAAAAGTCAAGGGAAGTATTTCCTTTATTAATGCCGCTTTAGTAATTTCTTATTAATTGAATTATGTTTTTTTTAATAAAAAATATTCATTTAACAAACTTGCATAAATGGAGATCTGAAAACATTAAGATGCTTGATTCTAAAGTAATTTTAATTGTTTGCAAATTTTTGGTCAGTGCAGTTGTAGCTGGTTTGCAGTCATCTTTCTTACAGTGGATTTTATTTATTTATTTATTTTAGCAATTCAAATACATTGTTTCTTAAGCATTTGACTAAATAACTGTGTGTGGGTGACAACATTTAGCTTTGTGGGTGACAACTTTAAGTGCCCAGTAAAGTGGTGGAGGCACCATACCTGGAGGTATTTAAAAGATGTATGGACATGGCACTTAGAGGCAGGGGTTAATAGTGCACCTGGCAGTGTTGGGCTAACAGTTTGACTAAATGATCTTAAAGGTGTTTTCCAACTTAAATGATTCTATGATTAAAATGTACTTTGATGATCCTTGAGGTCTTTTCCAACCTTACTGATTCTGTGATTCTTTACCTTAGTGTAAGCAGCTGTCATTTGAAGGTGTTCCGTGATCACCCTTCTCCCCTTTCCCCATCCCACAGTGATTTCTAAATATGCCTCAAGGATCATCAAAGTCCAACCTGTCACCCAAGACCTCATGACCACTAAACCATGTCACCAAGTGCCATATCCAATCCCCTCTTGAACACGTCCAGGCATGGTGACTCCACGACCTCCCAGGGCAGCACATTCCAACGGCTAACAAAAAATGCATGAATTTTGTGAAGAAGAGACACTGCATTGCACCTTTCATCCATTTTACTTGGTCCTAGTCACGGACTAATGATCATATTTGGCAGATAGGGTGGTGTGGCTGCAACACGCATCACCCAGTGACAGGCTGGAGAGCGTTCCCTCTTTCTGCTGCTCTGCGCTCATGTTTGCCCAATTTAGAAGCATCCAATATAGGTGGGACTACTGTAGGATGCTCGATGCTAGCTCCTGCTGCTGTGCTTTGTGGTGGCAAATTTCCTGTTGGCTTTGTAATGACCGTTAGTAAGGGCATTGTTGTGGTGCGTTTGTACTATCACTGGTTGACAAACATACCTCTGTCAGCAATTGTGAATACTAAGCTTGTGTTTGTTGTTTCCCTTTGCTACATTTATTATGTGTGATGGAAACAAAATAGTGTCCTTTTTACATTTTGCCAACTAGGTACTGCCTACCTTGTGAAACTGAAAACCCTACCTTTTTCACTCTTTGCTTTTTTGATACTATCTTTTGCAGTGACCTTCTCTATGACACTGTATTCAAAAATGGGTGCCGTGGCCTTGCAGATGTTATGCTACATAGGTAATGAGGTGAAAAAAAATGACATTTTTCACCTCAGGGCCAGGCCTGGGTTTTTGGTTTGGTTTGGTTTGTTGTTTTTTGGGTTTGTTTTTTTTTGGGGGGGGGGTAATTACATGATTTGTCTTTCTGAAAGAAAGTCCTTTATAAGTCTTTACAGTATAATGTCATGTGCTGTCAAAATTAGAATTTTGGTTTTGTCAAAAAAGTCTGACTCAAGTCAACTGATGGGTAGTGTGAGCAGAATTTGGGCCAGCTGGCCTCCAGAGGTCCTTTTCAAAATAAGCTGTTCTGTGAATCTACAAAATTCATGCATTTTCTGTATTGACATTGTCAAGGTACTGAAATGGTAAATTCAGCCACCCTCAATACTGATCAGTAATTACAAGCCTCAGTCTTATGACTTAAAAAATGTTGATGTCTACATCTAGAGTAGATTTCAGCAGAAAATTAGCATCGTGGATGCTGACAGGTGGATGGGGAGAATTGCTAGCTCAGGTGGCAGCAGCCTCAGAAGAGCTGAGCATTAAGCAGAGGGAGGCATTAGCTGGTTTGCCTGCCTGTGCCAAGGCTAACGTGATGGCTGCAAGTTCTCAGAGGTCTTGGTGGGTCTGCAGCGGTTATTTGTCCATCACCCTGATCTTTCCTTTTGTCTTTACATCTTGTTACTTTCCAAATCAGTTTTTTTCCTGCTGCGCCCTTCACTACTTCTTCACTGGTTTTAGTTGCTGGCTGCCTCCTGGTCCTGCCAGTTCTTTCATACCTAGAGCAAAGCAGCCTTATCCATTGCTTCCTGGTGTGTTTCCCCAGATTGTCCCACAGACAACAAATCTGTTCAAAAGAAAGGAGGATGGTTGAATATGACATGTCTTTACTGGATTGTGACAGCTGGCAAAAAAAAAAAAGTAATATTTGCATCCTTCACCTACAAATAACTAATACTTTTGTCCAGCATCATCTGGTTTGCTCCAGTGAGTTGCAGTTAAGGTGAAAGAAAAAAAAAAATCACATTTGTATGTGTCTCTTTTTAGAGTTTGTGAAGTGTATTGCCTCCCTCTTCCATTGTTGTCATATCCACCGTGTGGGCTAGACTTTTTTGTGGGAAGCAGTTGTTGGAGGTGATCTTCTGCCTGTATGGTGATTTTTCTCAGCTGTTAAACCTGTTTCAAGCTGGACTAAGGAAATATTCAGTGTGTTTAATTTTGAGTGATGTTTCCTTGTTTGAGGGTAAAACTTTCCCCAAAGAAGCTTTTAGGATTTCTGAGTGATAAAGCTATGTGATAAATGAAGTACTCTCCAGTGTGATGGCCATAGTTTTGTGATTTTCAGTTCATACCAAACTCACATGCATTTGCTTGGAGTTGTTTGAAAAGGTTTTGCCTGTGAAGCAAGGCGGGGGGGGGTGTGGGGGGGGTGTGGGTGCATTTCTGCCTCTCTGCAGCTTCAGTTTCACTGTACTTGGGAACACTGCAAAGGATTTTTGAGCATCTCATTATAAAAGGACATAGATAAATCTGAAAATATAGAGGGAAGGATGACAAAAATGATGCATGGCTTGTAGAAAAGGAGTCTAAGGGTGGATATAGCAGTCTATAAATATTTGAGAGGTAATAATATGGAGGAGGAGGAAGGGATTATTTACAGTGCTTGAGACAGCATAACAAGGAGCAACGGCTTGAAACTAAAAAAGACAAAATTAAATTAGACAGACACTTTTTCTCCTAACTAGAAGTGCAATTAGCAATGGAATGACCTGCGTAAGGACAAGGGGATAAGTGAAGCATAATCAGGAGAGGTGTTTAAGAGTGTGTTAGATTATGATCTCAAGTGATTAATATAGGGGTAAACTCTGATCAATGTGCAGGTTAAACTAGATGACGGAAATCTGCAGCTGTGTGATTCATTGCCTCTGGCCACTGTTTGTCTTAAATAAATCATAATGTTACAGGGTTCTGCATCCCTGGTTAGATGTTTCCAGTTAGTTCTCCATTTTTGGAGCTTGCAGCTTGCAAAGCTTGCACTTTCCCTACTACTCCTTTCAAGCAGTTTTGGTTCATTATCTTTGCAGCTCTGTGTGTGTGCGTGCGTGCATGTGCCGGTAGGTGCCTGTGTTTCATCTGAGCTAACGTCTAAAGTGCTATACGTTTTTATTCAGTAAGGCATGGGCTCTGACAAAAGTGTAGTGTTTGTTGTGCTGGGGAGGCATGTTGAACTAGACACAGCTTTTAGAGTTGAGCCTCTAAACTGAGAAGTTTTATTCGTTCTTTTCACCAGTCAAACCTGTCTGAAGCTTCCGTGAAAGTGTGAAATGTAGTTGCATAAATGGGTATGGAAAACCTCAGAGAAGATTGCTTTTGTTTTTCTATGTAAGTGGTACTGGTGGGGCTTGTCCAGGGCTATCTTCACCAGAGGCAGGAATCAAGAAGAGCTTTCTACAGTGTGTTGGGGAAGCAGTTGTGCTGGCAGCTGTGACCCACTCAGACCCACTTCCTTGGCAATAGAAAAGCTGCTGTGCCCCAGGGCTTCTGTAACTGCCTCTTAGCCAGGGGGATGGAAGTAAAAACCAACAAGCAGCTCAGCACGTATTTCCATCCTTCTTTCCCATTTTAGAAGAACTTTTTTACTCTAAAGAACTGAGAATACATTTGATTTTTTTCCCGCCAGAATCTTTCGTCCTAGAACTTTATGTGTTTGCAACTTCTTTCTGTCCAACTTTTTTCTCACCAGATGAAGTCTGCAGACATAGAGCTACTGGTTAGAGCAAAATCCCTGCTGAGTAGCTCTTGCTGTGTGCTGAACGATTTTTAGAGAGCACACTATCCAAACATCTGGATGCATGGGATTTTTCTTCCTGCAGAAAGCCAGTGGGGCTGTTGGGCAGCCCTTGCTTTTCTTTGTGCCTTGAAGCTCTTCCTCTGTCACATTGGCATTTGCATGTGTATTCACATTTAGAAAGTTGACTGTGCTGGCTTATGTTTTCCATTTGTCATTATAAACACTGAGATAAGAAATGCAGAAGGAGCAGAAGATGTACTGAGAATTTTTTATCCATGGGCACATTATTACACTGTGTAGCTAGCCTCTTGTTCCTTTCTGTGTCCTTGAAACAGTTATTCTGACTTATCTGAATGTGTGAGGGTTTTTGTTTTTGGAAAAGATATAAGTGGGGAGTGAAGGAGTACTGCACGCTTCTTAACTGAGCACTGATGTGATTTCTTGCTTTTTCTTTTTTTCCTTCTACCTTGGAGACTGCTTTCATTTGCTTTATTTATCAACCAACTTCCTAAATCATCGTGTTGGCCTGTTTTCCATTTTCAGTAGATTTGTCACTTAATTACATGGGGATTAAAATACAGTTTTGAAGGTTTCTTTTGTAGGAAGGCTTTTTCATACACTTTTTCTAATTCCTTTTTTTTTTTAGTTTTTTTCTTTCTCCCTGAACTTCACTATTGCTTACAGCATAGGCTGCCATTAGCTGACTTGTATGCCTGTAGTCATGGGCACAAATGAACCTTAGCTGATGTAAGCCACTGTAGTTCCAGTCCCTGTGCATTTATGCGTATCAGTTGTGCATGAACAAAATTCATTAGTGATCAATTCGTATTTGCCTGGAAGCAGATTTTATGAGTCCAAATGGTAGTTATTGCTTCCATGTAACAGTGGCATTTGTGCACAAAAGTGATGCAAGTGCATGTGATTTTTGCTCACTTTCCCAGGCCCAGTGGGTGACTACAATGGTTCTTTGCCACTCATACTAGTTTTTCCACCATGTATTGTATAGACAGAGTGAAAAGCCCTCCTTTTATTTCTAGGTAGTCTTTTTTAGAAACTTTTTTGGTTTCTGTCATCATATAGCTTATATCCAAGCATGGACTCCAGCTAATTCCAAACATTGTCCTACTCCCTTTATTATTTTTAGTGTGTGCTATAATGACTTTATCCCAGTCATATTTCCTCCAAGGTCTCCTATCTCAGACACTTATAAAGTGTTCCCTCCCTTCTAATGTTCTCTTTGATGTCTTGTTAATGACTTAAATCCCTTTGCATTCAATCCACACCAAGTTTCTTTCTCCTCCTCTCAGCTGGCTGCTTTGTGCCTGCAGGTGTCTGGGCTGCTTTCCATCACTGTCTAGAAATGTGGTTTTTCTCTCCCAATTTCCTTTCTCTTAAAAGTTCTTCCTGTACTTTTTTAAAAAGTTGTGTTGTGTTTAAGTTTTGCCCCTATTACCACACACTTCAGTAGCATGATGGATGTCTGAGTGTAACAACATAAATGTTCTTAAATTTCTTAAATCGGGTATCTCAAGATGAGTAATAGTGTGTATACATACATATGCACACATAGTAGTCATGCACTCCCAGCTGTTACACTGAAGATTGAAAATGGCACTTGTTTCTTGTGCTCCTAATTTTCTGAAGCACTGATTTTATTGATCCTGATCCTGCTAGCTGTCATGCCTGCTAATAATATTAAATATGTAAATAATCCTGCTCAGTTCAGCGTGAACAAACATGCATGGTAGCACTAAAACAGTACCTAACATCTTCACAGATAGAGAACCACATTCAAAGATTTTGAATGCTTTTTCTTTACTAAAGCCAATTTTTTTTCCTGATAGAGATTGGAATACAATCACTGCAGCTGTATTATAAAGGCCAAAAGTGCAAGTAAGGAAAGAACAAGCATTACCCCTCAGCTCACATAAAAAGACCAACTACACTGCTCTAGTCAGTGGCAGAAGATGTTGAAAATAGAATTTACTGCTATAGACATCTTAGAAGGATCTGAAGCTTGCATTAAATGTGGAAATAAAAATTATTTTCAATAGGTTTTATTTCCTCAGCCATATTAGGAGGGTTTTAAAGTTGCATGCTAAATGTTTGCAGCAGATCATTTTTAATAAAGCGTACACTGATTGTGAACACAGTGTGCTCTCTCCAGTTCTACTGAAATCAGTGATGGTATCAACTCCTCTTAGCAGAAGCTGGATTGGGACCGTATATGACTGGGAAACTTACTATGCCATCCTGCAGTCTTCTGGATGGGATTTCTGCCTTCTTGGTTTCTTTTCCTCTCAAGCCACATTTTCTTTTGAAAATAAATGAAAGTGGTTTTTGTCAATTCTAAAATGTAGCCAAATAAATTTTGTAGGTTTTTTGCTTGTATTTAGGAATGCAGACACACAGAGTTAACAGTCATTTGTCCCATTATGGGATAGTAATTCCTCATGTGGAAGAGAGGAAGCAGTGCTCAATATTTTTTCTGATCTTTGAAAAAAAGGCAAATGATGTTGCTGTATGTGGAGATGGTAACATTCTACTTTCATTTCTAGCAGCAGAAATGAATGTAGTCAGCAGAACTGAATTGCTTGCATGTAGTATTTAAATAAATAAACTCAGCAAAGCCAGAAAACCTGGCTGAAGGTCTCTTTTGTCCGTTAATGCTGATTTCCAGTAAGTCTTTTAACACTGAGGAAATTCCTAAGTCCTGGAAGAAAGCTGATGTCATACCAAGGTTTAAGAAAATCAAGTATGATAGGATGAGTGCCTGCAAATCCGTCAGTCTGAAAAAATTCTTGGTGAAAACAGCAGAACAGTCCACCCAGCAGACTGAACTCTGTGGGAGGGGGAGAAATGCAGTCGTTAAAGAATGTACAAAAACCCTGAAATAACAGAAGCTTATGTGTAAAAGATTCTGTCAATTAGTAATCTTTCATCATTACAAAACTACTTGACAAAGTAACATGTTGATGCAATCATATTTTGCAAGCATTTGATTTTTGTGTCCTCTGACATCTTGATAGGGAGACTGAACTGACAGAATTAATGCTGTACGTGTTACGTGGTTTTTAAGAAGGATGATCCTCTCAGTCTGAAAGTGTAGGTCTGAGTGGGGGAGCTAATGGGAGAAGTCTTAAAGGGATATGCTGTTGGCTGTGAGCTTTGTGGTCCTCCCATTGGTACCTTGGAAGCAAGCCTTCAATTGCCACAGGCTGTCTTGGTAAGCAATAGAAAAGTACCTGAACTGACAGGCAGTGAAGAAGCTAGAAGTTTGTGGTGGGAGAATTTGGCTACATTTGGCTGAGAGGGGGTGAGGGAGGTATGGCACTGGTTTGTTTGTACTGTTCCCTAGTTCCTCTTTACAGCTGGTGGTGAGGATATAACCGTGGTCTGAATCTCCACACATGAGCTTGAACATGGAAGGGCTCAGGCAGAAGACGTGGGAGGGATTAAAAGACCAGAAAACACATCCTGAGGTGGGAGATGTCAGTTTATTTTGCTGTTTAGTGCCCCCCTCGTCTGCGATTTAATTAATCCACAAGTGATTGTTCTAAATTGCTTGTACCTTTTGCCAGACTAGACCAGCACACGTTGGAAGTCATTCCATAGGATGGGTTTTGACATCATGAACAAAAGCATTGTGTGGATTTCCCACTAAAAGCTTGTGTGTTGAGTACATCCACTGCAGAACTCAAGCAGGATAATAAAAATCTTAATTCCGGGATCTGCCAGTTTTTCTTGAAATGTGCTGTCCTTGCTGCTTAACTTTTATCCCAGAAAGCCTTTTTTTGGCAGATGTCCTTCTTGACAAGATGTGCTGTCCCACTTCAAACTGGTTTAGCCCTCTATAGGTGGAATTGGATAGGCTTATTCTGCTTCGCTCAGATAATGGCTCCAGTGTTATTCCTAGAGGGAATGAAAAAGCAATGTGCATTCCTTCTGGGTGAAAATGGATATTGTTCTGGCAATGAGTAAACCTTGAGAAGCAGGGGAGCACAGCTGTTAATGGCTTGGTGGATAAAGCGATCTCCTGCCTGCAGACACTGCTGCTGTTCTGCCCACTCCTTGCCAGTAACACTGAGTCCAGCTGCTTCATACAGCAGGGAACGTTGCAGGACACGTAGGCTCTGCCCTCAGAGACACTGCAATGACTGGTTGTTTTGTCCTAGGTGAAAAGTATGGTAGAAGTTGGCAGGTGATTAGGGGATACAAATTAGAACACAGGAAGTTCTATCTCAACATGTGAGGGTGATGCAGCACTGGAACAGTCTGCCTCTGCAGAGAGATTGTGGAGTCTCCTTCTCTGAAGACTTTCAAAACCTGCCTGGATGCGTTCCTGTGTGGGTGATCTTGCTTTGGCAGTAGAGTTGTACTAGATGATCTCCAGAGGTCCCTTCCAACCCCTACCATTCTGTAATTCTGTAGAATCAGTGGTGACAAAAAAACATTCCTTTGTGTACTCACATACATCCATGAAGGACAATCCTTCTGAAAGTCATATTGGGCCAAATTTGTCTTTCAGGAAATTGTACTGTATTGATAGAAACTGTAAGTTGGAGGAGAGGCATTTAAATACCCCATTCTTGCTTACTGAAGGACAGAGTAGGGTTCAGCAATTACACAGGTGTGAAAAGAAGATGAAGTGCTAGAATCAGACTGGGGAGGAAGAAGAGAAAGACAAAAGGTGGAATTGGAGAGAAGAGCACCTGGGACCTGCTTCAGAGCCTGATGCTCAGACTTAGCCATTTGTTACCATCATGTTCCTCAAATTCCCATCTTCGTCTTCCCTTCTCCTACTAACGAGGTTTCCTTTCTTTTTATCATTTTAGCTAAAGCAGGGAATGAGAATATGGAAGGTCTTAGTGTGTAGTATTTTGTATGATACTGCTATGCAGGAGACAAATAATAAATCATACACTACATGCTTAGACAATTTACTGCTGGCTTTTGTATGTGCTGTGACAAGTGCTCAAAAGGTCAAAAAAGCTTCGTTAACAAATTTGATAAGATAATGCAGTGAGCTGTAACAGCATAAAGTCCTGGGGGCCATAGACCAGAATAGAAGAAATAATTATGCATGGTAATGGGTAATTACAGATAATGGCCTTTTTTGGGGGTGGCAGAAAATACACAGCCCCACAGCTTTGCTTGGAGTGAACATTGTTTAGCACATTAACTTTATAGCAAGCTAAAAGTTCAATGCTGGAAGCAAAGATAATCTGCAACTTCTAATGGGAAGAGAGCAGAAATACTCCTCTCACAGGCAGAGCAAGCGTGTGGGTTTTGTTTCTTGGGAGGCAGAGTGTCTCAGCAGAAAGTAAATAATGGTGCCAGCTTTCTTTGACATCTGAAATATCTCTGTCATGATTGTCTAGTGGGAGAAATATATTGTTCCAGTGTTTCTGATTATGATATTAGGGAGTGATTTCACACCAGCCTCATTCAAGGCTACTGTCCAACCTCAAAGCCAGCTATGATTTGAACTAACACATTGTGAGACTTTGTGTTGCCAAACCAGTGAATGGGATTGCACTAGTGCTTTTATATACAGAGCAAAGGAAAATTGTCAGGTACAAATCCAAGACTCTGGAGGCCCAAAGGCAGGTGTTTCCTGACTAATTAATTTTGGTGTTTTAATGACATAACCATTCCCCTGCCACTGAGGCCAGCTTGCAGGAAGATACTAACGTTATAGTGACATAAGCAGTCACTCTGAATTGAAAACTACAGAAAGTGTAGACTACCAGAAGCTGAACTCTGCTCACTGGGCAGTGACTATGCCTTCCCGCTCCCTGAGTAAATGTGTTCCTTGAGCAGTTATCCATTTTCAGCAGCATGTCTGTGTATGTGCAGAGTCTCTGTAGACACAGAAGAAATAAAACCTAACCATATGTGTATATAAGAACTCATGTCAGTAAAGGCAGGCAGTGAAGTTCTCTGAATTGCCATACTGCATACACATAATCTCTTTTCTAAAAGAAATAGAGAAATCAGATGGAGACTAATTGGCTCTTAGTGGCCACATAAGTAAACGGAACTGTGCCACTGCGTGCTCCCAGAAATTGAAGCATGACTGGATGTGCTATCCTGATTTTAAAAACAATTCCTGGTGTACATCCATCCCAAGCTGACTAATACTCTCTCCAGTAACCATTCCCAGTAGGCAGTTTAGTGTTACCACCCTGGTTTAGACACTGAGGAAGTTTAATAGTACAGATCCCGTGTCCTCTGACTTCAGCATCAGAGTCTTGTCTGGGAATGTTTAGCTATCAGTATATAATAAGATGTGTAACTGGCCCTTAATAGTACTCACAGGAATACAAAATACTCCATGTTTGTATGCAGAATGAATGAGTGAATGTTACAGGCAGAACTTCAGTGTTTGTATTTCTCAGTGTGTGTGCTTAAAAGTGTTTGCACTGTGAAATAGAGATGATGATAGAAATTCCTTTAAATTCCCTGACATTTCTTCTCTCTCCTCCCAAAACGTAAGAAGGGAAAGAATGATTTTGCTGGCTTCCGCGTTGATTTTGCCATGCATATCTGCCTTCATCTAAATTGTCACAGCTTTATTGAAGTAAATGATCTGAGACTGGTTTACATTAACTGAAGACTGGACCACTGTTTCTCACCATGCTCTGCCAAATGAAGGCAAGAGCCCCTCGTAAGTTACTGAATGTGTAAGACCCATACGTGTAACTGACCCCAAGAACTCTCCTTCCTTAAAATCCCAGCCATCCTGAAATGAGTTACTGGTTAACAACTATTAATATGCCATAGAGCTGGAGAGTTGTCTACAACACTGCAAGATCAATAACAGTATTTATCGTGCATCATATTGATCTTCTGTGAAAGACTGAACCATATTTCACACTCTGTACATAGTGCAAAAAAAGTAGCATCGGTTCTCTAGAGGAACTGGTAAAAATGTAGAAAAGAGCTTAGAGATCCAAGGGCATAACAGCACGTCCAGCTGTTGTCTCACTGCAAGGGCATTGCTCACATATGTAGAGGCAATGATAGCTCTACATTGTAGATTTGGTGTTCCAAAAATCGAGGAAGAACTTTTATCTGATCATTTTTTCTTTTGCTCTTCAAATTTCTGTTCTGTCTTGTACAGCTTCAGTCCCATATTTTCAGCTGTGTTCTGTTTGCAACTCGCAAAATGGTAAAATCTGTGGCTGGTGCAAGTGGAAAGACTTGGGAGCCCTTCCCAGTTTTTCCATGTAGAGGGTGAAAACAGCCAGCCAAGGTATAAGCCCAGCTCCTGCAGCAGCCCTCTTATTCTAAAGGGCAGGTGAAGGGGCAGAGTGGGAGTCTGACAGTGCAGCAGCAGTTGCCTTGTTGAGAGCTTAATTCCTCTTGAAAATTACTCCCCTTAGAGCAATGAACTTCAGGGCTGCCCCTCATGTGCAGGTGTTCTAATGCAGCAAGCTCTGAGGCAGGGGAGGACCCTCACCTTGCTAGCAGAGCTATTCAGCTGTGTTGAATTACATTTGGAAAAAAAAAAAAAACCAGAACAAAAACCAGCTGAAAGCTGTTTTCTTAACCTTGGTGTTCTTCCTTTCTGGTGGAAGATGCAGTCATAGGCTGGCAGCCTTTCTTGTTGAGGGGTGGGAGGTGAGGCTGTGGAAAGGTTCAGCCTGTAGATAGGAGTCAAGAATTGCAGGTAGAGACCAAAAACCAACCAGAGGGACCCCAGTTAGTTAAAGCTTACTTACAGTCATTGTTTCCAGTAGATCATAGAACCATAGAATTGTAGAACAGTCTGGGTTGGAAAGGACCTCCAAAGGTCTGCCCTGTTCTGCAAATGGTGGCCATACCTGAGGATGCTGCAACCCAGAAGCAGTGTGCTTACTCGCCAGCTGGCTAGCAAACCTTAGCTGGAAGTAACCAGCATGGATAGGACAAAAAAGTCCCTATTGCATGTAATAAATGTGAAATCTCTGTGCAGGTCTCCAAGTGCCTTAGTTTATCCCTAAGACGCTTTAGCAGAGTTCATTGGCCTTTAATTCTGCTTTTCTTGGTGCTTAGCACTTATTTAAAGGTACCCCATGTACGTTCTGGCTTGGTGTGATGTGCTTTTCTTCCTGAGCTTTCATTGCCCATAAAGAAAAGTCACAAATCTCAGGGCTTTTTCCATGAGTAACAAAACTCATTCTCCTTAATGTATTTGCAGTTGTGTATGTTCTATATGTGTTGTATTTGTATGATGTATGATTTGTATGATGACATGATTCAGCCAGGCTGGGTGGGGCCAGAGAGCAGAGCTGAACTGCAGACCTGTCCTTTACTTGTGTGCCGGTCACTGAAGACCTTTAAGAGCTCAGCTCTGCAGAGATATCCTTTGCTCAAACTCTCTGGTTCAAGACTGCAAAGAGTTTAACCCATGGGGTGCTTTTACTTAGTCTGACCTGACATCTGCCTACAGTCCACATGTCATGGGGCTATGTCGTGAGTGAGGTATCTCCTTTCTGTTCCAGCTGCTACAGAAAGAAAAAGCAGATGCTTGTCTCAAAGCATGACATCAAAGAAAATCTCCTTTCCTAAATTTGGGGGAAAGCGTGAGTTGAAGCATGTGGCATCTTTCTCCTGCTCATTGTGAGGTGTTGCCAGGCCTTCCATCTTCAGAAGGATGATGTGGCTTGGGATTTAGGGAAAATTAACTCTCCTGGCCATCTTTCCAGTGCTATTGCAGACGTCCTAGTCCTGAATGGGATTGAGTGTTTCTGTCCTTTCACTTGAGCTTTCCCCTTTCTTATGGCTCCTGTTTTTATTGCTAATCTGCTGGGGCACATCTCTGAGTTGTGGACCCAACTCAGAGAAGTTACGTGCCAAGTACTATGGACTCCATAATTCTGTGTTTGTAAGAGAAAAATGCCTCAGACTGCTGATGCTTGGGATTTGTATATGTGGGTGTTTGGGTGGCTGTGAATGAGCAGGTGACCAACTCTGCAGACTGAATATTGAGTCTTGAGACGGCAGGTGATAGTACTGTAGAGGCTATTGGAGAGCAGAGGGACAGCCAGAGGAAATCAAGAGTACCATTCTGCTGATTTCATAACAGCCCTGAGCACTGAACTGCTGGCAGCACTTGTGTGTCTAGATGAAGGAAACAGAGGTGGCAGCAAGTCAACCCCTTTGCACTTCCAGTGGCAAATTATAGGAGGTAGAAAGGGAAAAGAAAGGGGAAAAGGCATTTTTTTCCTACTTATGCAAGAAAAGACTGCCACTGCTACTCCTTCTTCAGGAAGGAGCTGTAGCACTCTACTAGCCACAAGAACACTTGTATGATTTCTTGAGGTAGCTATGGGCAGGTTCTAGCCTTGCCCACCTTGTCCCGTATAAGGAGATATAGTGCTCAAGACCCTTCCAAAAGTTGCAGCGAAAGCTGATACTCTGTCCCTTTCTTCTCTCTAGCTGCTGACACCTCAGGGTGGTTAACCTTTTGTGTGTAGGTCTAAAGAAGCTTCATCTTCCTGTTACCAGCACTGTGAGAAAGTATTATTCCTTCTTAGGATGCATTGCAAGTGGAAGGACACTGCAAAGGTTTCAGAAGGAAATACTCATTTGTGCAGCAAAGCATCGGCCTACCAGAAGTTCTGCAGCCAGCTGACTTGCTGATCTCTGTTTCATGTGAACTTTGCATCCCAGCAGGGAACATATTGAAGGATTTTGGTTTTGGCTTCTGTTTTACAGCATGAAAAGCAGAACAACTGGACCTCAGCTTTTTTTGGTGAGCTAAATTTGGGAAGTGAAGTCAGGCTTGTGCTGTGATGTATCATAATTATTGGCTGTTCAGTGATCTAAGTTCTGATTTTATCAAAGACATGGACAAAGGGACTTGAAGAGAGGCCTACCCAGAAGTAGAAGTGTACCAATACCACAATTCCATGAAAATGCAGACGCACAAAAACTGTGAAGGCGTTGTAGACTCCTCAGTTCTGTGTGCAAGTTGGGGAGGTATTCCAAATGAAAAAGGCCAGCTGGCTTGGTTCTTACTTGCGTAGGGCTGAGGGACAGAAAAATCAGGTGCAGGAGGCATAAAGACTCTGCTAATAAATTAATGTAGTTCATTAATGACAACAATATGTTGGCAAAGGCTGAGTGAGGACACAATAATTTAAATGACTAGAAGGGATCTGTCCATGATTGCAGAGAACTTTCATTACAGCAGAAGAATTGCATTGTAAATGGCAATAAAATTAGTAAATTAGTTTGCATCTAGTACACAGTACAATGGAAGTTATTACTGTGACTTTGAGAGACTGCTAAATGCTGCTGTATTCATTTTGCAGGTAAGTAACCAAGATACAGATATATCAAGAGAAAGATGCAAAACAAACTAGGCAACACTTGCCTGACATCTCTCCTAGGGCTGTTATTTCATACATACCTATTGTCCATGCTGCTTCACTTCCATACTGATAGTTCTTTAGAGCTCATCAGTATGCTTTAACCTACATCCTCTTCTCCTCCATGGTAAGATAGACAACATTTGGAAAGCGCAAGAGCTGCTTGTGGAAGGGATCATGCAGCAAATACTCTCAGGAGTTAGTGCAGGGAAGGGTTACAGGGATGCAAGGTAGAACGAGAGCTGCAGGGATGATGGGATTTCCAGTTTCTCCCTTGTTTAATATGTAAATGTGTGTTCACTGTGTGGATAGATTTTCTAAGGTTGTGGCAATTTCCTGCTGTGTCTGGCTCATCCAGGTAGCTGATGCAGTGTGTCAGAAAGAGCTTGGCTGTGAAACAGTACCAACAAGCACCTTCCTTTTTTCATCCTTGCAGACAGTGCAAGACACTGGTTGACACTGGAGTGATGAGAAAAATGAAGCTTATCTTGTAAGAAGCGTCTTAGGGAACTACAAGGGAGGCAGACCTTTGAGGGGACAGCCTGTGGGGAGTGCAGCCATCTGGTCTCTGGTCTGGCGGCACTTCAGATTGCAGGCAGCAAGTCACAAGCAATCGCTTCCTCCTCCGCTTTTACCAGAGGTGTGGGAGCTTGTTCTGCTCTGTGATTTTGAAGGTAAAGAGGAGTTAAGTTTTGGGTTGGAGGCTGGGCCATGATTGACGGTCTTACTGCTCAGGGGTTGGGTTTCTGAGATACCTTGGTTATTCATGCGTTGCTTTCCCTACTGCAGCTTCTCTTGGCATTGTGGCTGTTCACGCTTTCTAGAGGCATGCTCAGAAAGTGTCTTGTTGCCTGCAGAACACTGGCTGGAGAGGCTTATCCTGTAGCTAGATCCTTTCTGCTTCCAGGGAGTTAAAAGAGACTTAGCACATTGTTAAAATTTAAAGATAATAGTGGTCTGCATCCTTAGCTGGTGGAAACCATCGTCAGATCAGCTGACTCGGAACATTGTCTTAACCTGGAGTTGGTTTGGTCTCCCGTTTTGCAATCTGCAATATGTGTAGGTGGTGGTCTCAGACTTTGAGTGCATGTCAGTTAACTTGAGTTTCCACCAAGCATCCGGACATGCTTCCCTTCCAGCACACATCCCTTCCTATTCACTGCTCTCTGTGCATCCTTCAGGAGTGATAGCTTATCAGAAGGTGAAAGGTGATGGTCTTCATGGAGCCTCCTGTGTCATAATGGCCTTTTTTTTTCCCTTTTTTTCAGAGGGCCGGATGCTGATCCAGGAAATCCCTTCCATCACCAGCAGAGGGCACTTGGAGAGCACGTCTGATTTGGTTGTGGACTCCACCTACTACAGCAGTTTTTACCAGCCATCCCTGTATCCTTACTATAACAACCTCTATGGCTACTCCCAGTACCAAATGGCAGTGGCCAGTGAGCCTTCCTCAAGTGAGGCAGGAGGTACAATTGTAGGGTCGGCCGTGAAAACCAGCCTTCGAAGCCTCCCAGCAACATACATGCCAAGCCAGTCAGGAAAGCAGTGGCAGGTATGGTGTTACAGAAGTGTTACATGGAAGAGTGAGGCAGACGATAAGCTCTTTCTTGAGCCTGATTCTGACCTCCCATTTGCTGAATTCATGGCAGTGCAAAACCAGAACCAGATTCCAGGGTATGATTAGGATCCATGTTAAGAAAGCCAAAATGAAGGATTGTGATGCAACACAATGAAAGCCATGAGAGAGGTATAAGTAAGCTCCTGCTGGATAAAGGGTACCCACTTGATTTTGTCTTTTGAGTTATGTCATAGTAGACTATGGGCTGTATTTTGGAAAAGTGGTCCAACTGAATTGCCCAACATAGCATCCTGGTATCTTGAGGTGTCATTTCTGAGAGGCTTTGCTCTTCAGGGATTTCTTCTTTTCTCCTCTCCATCTTTCACATCCAAGGTACTAATGTGATCCAGGAGACTGTGCTGTTGTGTAGTGGGTTGATGGCAATCACTTCAGTGTGTCATGGCATGTTACTAATGGTGTGTTCAGGCCATGTCAGTCCCAGGGCTGTGCCTGAGGGATTTGCACCAAAGCTCTGTGCACTTCCTTAGGTAGGGGTATAAAGCCAAGGAAGCCCTCTCATTCTAGGACCTGGTAAATGTCCCAGTAAGTCTTTACCATGAGGGTAGCAGAAGACTGGAACAGGTTGCCTAGAGAGATAGTTGAGGTCCCATGCCTGGAGATACTCACCAGGCTCTGGGCTACCTGACCTAGTTGAGGATGCTCCTATTTACTGCAGAGGGGATTGGGCTAGATGACCTTTGGAAGTCCTTCGCAACCCAGACCATTCTGTGATGCTCTGATTCTGAGTGTAGCCTCAAACTCAGTACTTGTTGGAGAATGGAAAAAGGGGAAGTCTACCAAGACAAGGAATTGCTGGCAAAGCAATAGGAGCCATTTCAGTGACCCCAAGGCTGTTTGGTCTTGAGCTGCAGTGGTGCTTTTCTGTCTGAGGTAAAACTCTGAGTCTACAGCCCCTGAGTCTGCAAATGCCCATGTCCCTTGTCTAAGGGCAGGAGAGGGCAGACTGCTTCTGTAGAGCTTCGAGAGGGCATGTTGTCTTCTGCAAAGGCTCTGTTGTTAGACCACTCAACAATGAAAGATTGAATGTCCACCAAATCTCCTTTCTGAAAGGAGCAGGTGGCCTATCCTTTTTGCTGACAGAGAATTCCTCTAGCAGTTGTGGCACAGAGATGAGCTGGTTTTTTTAGCTTCTGATACCGAGAAGCTGGGACTTGGACCAGGGTGATTACAACTGCTGTAGCAGTTCACATCACCTTCAGTGAGGCTTTTCTATCATTAGACACTTTTTTCATGGGAAGGTCCTCCTGAAAATGCAGAGCCCTCCCAGGGCAATAGCTGGCAGGTCCATGGATTTTAAGATCATGGCTTTAGAGTAGTTTGCATTTAGTACTACTCCATGACCTATTTTTTTTTCCCTTGCCATGAGTACAGCCATATAGGTACAAGAGCTGTCTTCCTTATGCTGTGTGAGCCCACACCATGAGAACTTTCTTCTCTCAATATATTCATAGGCTTCACTACAATTGTCCCGCAGTGTGTGAAGGGTAGGTTAACTGACAGCATCTTCCCCAGATGCTGAGTTTAATCACCAGACTAGAGGGAGAATCACAGAACTGTAGAATGTTAGGGGTTGGAGGAGACCTCTAGAGAGATTGTGAAGTCCAACCCCTCTGCTAATATAGGATCAACTAGAGCAAGCCACACAGAAATGCATCCAGGTGGGCTTTGAAACAAAAGTCACCAGAGAAGGAGACTCCACAACCGCTCTTTCAGTAAAGAAGTTTTCCCTCATGTTGAGATAAAACTTATACCCATTGTTCCTTGTCCTATGACTGGGCACCACCGAAAAGGGACTATCACCTTCAGTCAAAGTAGCCTGGGAATAGGATTTCATGTCCAATAATGAGGTGAGGTGCTAGTGCTTTTTCGTTTTGGTTGATTGGGTTAAGCTGGGATGTCACAGAAAGTTACTTATGAAGCTTTTGCAGTACCTAGCTTGTAAGATCTTGTGGAACTGATGCTTGAAGGCACCATCACAATGCAAATAAGGGGCAGCAACATTTGCTTTGTGAAAATAACGTTGTTACAGGCTGCTAGTCTCAACACATCACTATTCCTCCAGCAACTAAAACTGTGACTGTGAGGTTCTGTGATTTTACTTGCTTGGGAAAAAGGAAAGTAAATTATAGATAGGGACTGTCCTCATAGTGTTTGTTGAATAGATATGTGTCCTCACAGTGTTTGAAGAAGAGATATGTGAGGCCTTGTTAAAGTATGTTAAACCTTGGATTGAGGGTTGTGTCATCTCAGTTCTGTTGACACATTCTATTGCCTAAAACTATACTTTATGTCTAAGAAGTATTGGCCTACAGCATTAGCTTACTGTGAAGTGCTTTGGGGCCCTGCAGAATTTTTAACTAACTTCTGCTTAAGTGCCACTCCAATTAGTGGAGTACCAAGGAAGTATTTGTTGTCAAAAAGGACTTTTTTCCTTCCACCAGCTTGTTCCAAGTGCTGGGTGTTCATTCCATCTTGAGGTGTGTTACATGGTTCTATTCACATCTATTCACTTCACCTAAGATTTTAACTTCTCCTGGGCAAAGCTGTTGGGATCTCAGTGCTGCTCTAGTGAGATGTCTATGGAGAGATACTAGAGGTGGTGCTTTCTGCCAGAAAGAGTGGCGTCTCCTCAGCTTCTAAAATGCTTAAAACAAGGACCCACCTTTCCTGTTCAGTAGGGAAGAGTGTAGTTCGAGGTCAGTGGCCTGTAATTTATAAGCTGTTTCTCAGTGGCTGATCTGTCTTACTGCTGAAAGAGTAACGAATCATGGGGTTTGCATACTGTTGTGGCAGCATAACATTGAACAAATGTTCATAAAAAGTTTTAATGAGATCTTAGATAGATAATCCCTGAAGGCAGTGGGTGCAGTGATGCCGAAGTTGTAAAACACTCTGACACTGGAACAGGTTTGTTGTAAGGAGACCATCAGTTGCTTCCTGTGGTTAAACGTGGATTCTGTGCATGTGAGGTTACCAGCAAGGGAAGATCACAGAAATACAGTATTAAATGGTGAAGAGTAAATTAATGTATTAGACAAGCACAGTAAGGAGTTACAGAAACCTTTCAAAGCATGATCCACAAAGAGGAATAAGACCTTGCTTAAAGGTTTTGCTGGCAAAACTATGCAAGCTAATTCTCTTCAGAGGGACCATGTAGCACCATCTCCACATGCGTTTTTACTGGACTGCCTGTGCTGACTGAATTAATTTTTCGCATGCACAGGCTTTATTAACCAATCTTCCAGTACAAGTGAGCATGCTTATGTGACTGGTAGTGTCACATGAGTTTTGCTTCTTTACCAAAATGAGAGCCGTGCAATGCCTGCTGTGACCAAATCAGGACAGCTTGCTAAGGTGTGAGCTCACAGGAGGGTTTATTTATGGTTATAAGCCATCCATGTGGCCACTGGAAGGTATTTTAGTTTAAGCAGTGTAGAGAAGACTCCTGCTCTCTTGTTGGAGGCTCACTTATTCTAGAATAACTTTAACCACAAAAGGAGAACTTCATACTTAGAGTAGGATAACTTCTGGGTGCAGACTAGGCCTTGAGCAGCTCAGCTGTCTGCTGTTGTAGAATTTAGGAAGCAGGGGAGAAAACCCAGGGAGACAATATGTGCATCTGCATGGGATGGGATAGGGATTAAAGTATCTTGGCAAATAAACTGAATCACTGAGTCTTTAATATAGGTTAATGTCAGATGTCATTGTTCTTCACAGAGGCTTGCATACTTGAGTGGATTCATAGAGGTTCAAATTTTTTAGCTGTTTCTGTGTAAGTTTTGTTCATCTGTGTATAATTATCCCAGAAACTGTACCCATAATGATTTGATAAACATAATGGAAATGCTAGTTTTGGTCAAGACTCCTTCAGTCATTTATATCGTGCTGCTTTTGCCAGCACTCAGGTGGGATCGTCAGGTGTGGCTAGTGTTGCACCCGAAGAAAAGCAAAGCTTAGGTTGAAGAAGTGTGGCAGCTGTGCTGATTACTATGCATTGTCTTTCACTCCAGTTCTGTGTGAATGTCTGGATCCTGCCTTAAAGCTTTCATGATTGTTCATTAAAACAGGAAATTATCTGCATTCAATCTAATTAACAGTTAAATGAGTTCACAAATATTAGTACTGCAAGTCAGAGTATGTTGGTATACAGTGGAAGGTGGTGGTTCTGAAACTGGTCTCACTGTGACGTGCTTAGAGAGAGCAAGTGGAAAATGGTAGGATGACTTCAGTCTTTTCTGCCACAACAAAAGTAAAACCAGGATGGACACATCCTAATCTTAGCAGATTAAATTAAGAATTAATGTAACTCCATGTACATGTATTTTATAGTTCATGCTGAGACCCAGCTTTCTTGCCCTTTCCTTTCCCTTTTTTCCCTCCTTTTCCCTTTCTTCCTTCTTTCCCAGTTCATTCCATCCTTCCAAATTTCTTCCTGTCTATCATTTGTCCTTCTTTAGTTTGTGCTTTCTTTCTCTGTCTTTTTTGTAATGCAGCTTGGTAAACCACCATTCTCCCTTCCAAAACCACAACATTTTTGTTCTTTCCTTAAAAGAGGAAAGAGCTCTTCCTTAAAAGAGCTTAGAGGAAAGACCTAAAGTAAGCATTCATGAGCATCAGACTGAAATTATAACAGGTTATTTTTAATATGGTAGTTACATTTGCCTTATGTAAATGAAGTTGCTGAGGTAGGAAATGTTTTCTAAGGATTTCTTAAAAAATAGGAAATGCGTGAAACTCTTTTACTAAATCCAGCAATGGCCTGTGATATAGCAGCTAGCATTTTGAACTCTGAAGAATAGGTGCTTGCTAGTGAAAAAGATTTCTCAACTTCCTCAACCTGTTTGTAGTTTGTGGCAGTTCCTCCTGGAGTAAGCCTTGCCTTCTGATGGAAGATGCAGGCTAGCTCTCCAGAAGTCGGAGCAAGATGTTTAAAGCATACGGATGTGTGTGCCAATATGTATACACGATGCAAGTCACCCAACACAATCCTAATTTAACGTGTAAGCAGTGTATCATATACTGTATTCATAACATACCCTTCACACTACAGATTTATGCTAAAAGTATCCTAATGTTTCTGACAGCTCATGTGTGACATGAATGCAATCCGTATTTCTTAGAGGAGCTAATCTAAGTGGTTTATTTTCCGATACTGCTGATAGGGCTATATCTCTAGGTGTCACTGCAGTTGAGATTCTGATGGTAACATATTGTTTATGGGTCAGTGCCTTTGTCTGAAAGAATAGGTTGGAACAGAATAGCAAAGGTTAATTAAGTTTGTCTATCAAAGAGGGACAGAAATAGATCTCTCTTGTATTTTCTGTGCTAGAATCAAAGTAAGTCGAGTCGGGGTATCATAGACTAGTTTTTGTCTCGTGCTGGAAAATATGCTTAGCTGGCTTTAGGAATGAAACAAAGCCCTGGCCAGCATGAGTGCAGCAGTACTTGTGAGAGGTCAGCACATAGGCAGTAGCATTGCAAGGTGGGGCATTCATGGCAGCCTGGATTTAAATCCGGGAAAAATGAGCAGGAAGGTGTTAAATAACTTGCCCACGGTCACGCAGTCTACAAGTGACACAGCAGAGATTCCTGATGTTTGGATTTCCACTCTGGTGCCCAGTGAATACCTTCTTGTCTCTTAACAGAAGCCAAGCTATGAATTCTTTTGTTTGCAGACGATGACACATAAATGCAAAATGCAGTTTTATGCCCCATAAAGCTGGCTTTATTTTTGAGATTGAGGTAGAAGGAGGGAACTGTGTTAAAACTTCTTCAAAGAGTTTCTCTGTGTTTTCACAATCGTTGTTCTGTTTTAAGGCAGCTTTTGGAGAGTCATAGGTGAGACAGAGGAGTGGAAAGCCTGAGTCGTGTGGTTTGGCTGTGATCTTGTACCACACCAGTGGTAGAACCAAATTTTCATCTCTTCTGTTGCTCTGAATTTTTTGCAGCCCTTTTCACCCAGGGTTGGTATACATGACTTCCTACTTGTCCTTGTTGAGACAGCCTAATAGTCAGGATGAGCTGTGAAATGTGAAGGTGCTCGTAATAATAACACTGACTTGCTCACAAGGAAATTGCAGCTGGCAGCTTCTGCAAATAAAAGAATTACCTGGTGATGTTTTATCTATGTAGGTTCTTCAAGAAGGGTAGGACCGTTTTCTAGTCTCTGAGGCTGGAAAGAGAAGTGAGTCACCACTTGTGCCTGCCTTGCCTCTTTTCTCTCTCTGATCTGGCCACCTCCTCTCCTCAGCTCTTCCTCCATGAAGATGTATCATGGTTATGTAGTGCTGCCAGGATCTTGGAAGGAGGAGCTGCACTTTGTGTGGCTCTTTCACCATCTGTTGAGAAAGCTTTTCTGCAGGAATCTTCCAAACTGATGCAGGAGCATTTTGTTTATGCTTCGTTGGCTTTTGCTACATGTTCTCATGTTCTGTTGCTGTTGGGCACTGCTGTAGGGCTCCACTGTTGTGATCAGTGACAGACTAATCCTGCTTCCAGCTTGCCTGTTTATGGCTAAGTTGTATCTGCCTCTTGATTCCCCATATTGGCTTTACATGGAATTTCCACTGTGTTGGGTGGTCTTTTAATCAGGCAATATTTATTAGTTCATGAGTTAAAAGTATCTCAGCACATCCTTTAAAAGTTAGTGAGTGTGCACTGTGTTGTACAGCGTAAGAGACCCATAAATGTTGATTAATCCTAATGTGCTTCCTCAGTGATCTGTGTCTCCCACTGAAGTCAGTGAGGTACTTGTTGAATCAGCCTTGGGGCATGGCATGAGTGGTGTGTGGCTGGAAGGGGATGCACTGTAAGTGAGCAACTCCAGAACTCAACATGCTTTCTGCAAAGAGCAAGTGCACGTCCTTCCCTTCCACAGCAGTTCCCTACCTGAAACATGCCTTGTTCGTGCAGCGTGGAGCCTGCAGTGATACAGCCACAGTGGCTTGTGACATGACCCCAGCCATTGCCTGTCTTGCCCTTGCTATAGGGCTGGAAAGAACAAGGGTGGCAGGAGGAGATTGTAGAGCACCAAGCATCTCCTTGTGAATGACTTACCTGCATGACCCACAGGACAGGACCCAGGGAAGGATCCCAAACCTGGCACCTGACTGCAGCATTTGGAAGACCAAACTGCCCTGTATTAGAAATAATCTGAATATTCCAGGGCCTTCCCAGGGTTGTGGTTTGATCTCCCTTTCAGGCACCCAAAAATGTTCAAGGACTCTCCAGAGCTGCGGGAGTTAATACAGAGCAAATACCCCTTCTCATGGGGTTATGGTCTCCCAAAACCCCTTTTTAATGTATGCTAAAGTCAAGAATTTTTATTACTCATTGGTTTTTTATTGTTACTGTAAAACAGGTTGGCTAAGCACTGTAAAAAGGAAACCTTATGGTTCAGATTTACTGTGGTGTGTATTCTAAACAGTTTAATAAAACAAGACCAAAAGCTTTTAGATTCTTTTCAGTGGTTAATACACAACATGGTCTTTGCAGAGGCAAAACTCTCTGGCTGTGGGTCGAATTGTGGTTCATAGACTTGGCGTGAGTAATAAGATTATAAAACATGTCTCTTGCTAGCCAGTGCTACCACACAGTAATAGTAATAGTAGTAATAATTCATTGCATCCAAGGATTTTAGGTGAGGGGTTTTTTTTCTAAATGGAGAAAAAAAAATTAAAAAGGTTTGAAAGGAACAGGTCACTGCATCCACTCTGTAGAGAGACAAAACATGCACGTGATCATTTCAGTGCCAGGGAGTGATCCTTTCACTTTATTACAGCTGAGGTAACGCTGTCTCTTTTAGGAAAAGGCAACCTTTCCTCAGTTGTATGCTTTCAGACATGGCACTTGCACAAGAGAGGCTTTTAGATGTGAGGACCATGGATGCAACCCACAGCCCTGACCCACTGAAGGAAGAAAGATTATGTGTGCAAAAATGCAGGCAGAGAGGATTTTTATAACTTCTTTTCCTCAGTACTTCTGGAGCTGTTGAGTTTTGTGGATGTCCAGATTCAAAATATCCTTGGGACTGGATTTTCAGCAGTTTGTGTTGCTAATCTGTAATTTCAGGCCAGGGTTGTCTGTGCAAAGAACAGATGTGTTTCCAAGAGCAGACTGTCTTTTTTCAGAACAGCAGAGGGCATATCAATGGCTTTTTTGAGTTCAGGTTTCCTTGGGATGACACATTAAATTTTTTTGAGAATGATTTACTGTTTATCATGGATGAAACTTCAGTGCCTGTTAAACCTTATCTGCATGAGTAGGGTGCAGATGGTAGAAACATCATCTTTTCAGTATTGCTTTAATTTGTAATAGATAAATTCTTACTTTTCACAGACTAAAAGCATGTCCTCTTGATCCTTTAGTACATGTGCAAATGCATGGTGCTGCTGTCAGAAGATGTGCAGAGGTGCACTTTGCTTCCTGAAAACAGCTCTCTCTCTAAGCACTTGGATCTCACTGCAAACTTTGGCTGCATGTGGAAAGCAGGATGTTGACCTCTGACTCAGCACCAGTAGGATTTTATGTGACTTGGGCCACATTATTTCCAGCTAGGCATACTAAAATGAATATTGAATGATTAAGGAGGCCCCTGGAAGACAAAGGGTGATTGCGTTCTGGCTGCTTTGCAGGAGACAAAGCCAGTGGTTCCTTCTGGTGGAACCATGTCCTGGAGGTCTGCTGGCACAGGGAAGCCATCTGAGACATTACCTGTCTCCACTACTCACTGGGGTTGGGCTTCACAGCCTGGGAAGGGCTGAAGAGCAGGGCCTCATGCGTGTCTGGCTGGGACCTGAGAGAACCACAGTGGAGCTCCTCTAAGTGAGATGAGACATGGCTGAAAAGGCTGTTTGTCATGTCTGCTTGAAAAGATGACATCTGATAGCATAGCTGGACATGCAGTGCTGCTGACAGTGCTACCTTTCAGGCCCTGTGAAACACTGGTATTTCTTCTCTGCCCAGAAGCTTTCTGTCCTATGATAACTTACTGCTCTGCAAGTTTAAAAGGATCATGTAGTGTTACCTTTCCTGTTGAAAATCCTAATCTTGGGAAGTGTTTCGCTGCAGGTTTTGGAGCACTGTAGGATTTTGGAACAAATAGTGGATGGTAGTTCTTTCATGAAACAAACATCTAAAAAATCATCTCTGAGGAGATCAATTTGCATGATTTCAGAGCATTGGAGTAGGACTTTAACTTTTGATTGCTTCCAGCTTTGCTGCAGGAGGCAGAAGGGGTTGGAGAACACCAGGTTGACACAGTGGACCTGCTGGCTGGTGTCCAGCTGGCTCCATTACAGGCTTCCCGTGTAGTCTGTCCACATCTCGGCTTCTCTGGGTAAAGCAGGGAAATATTTTTCCATCCCACTGGGTTGTAAGAAAAGCATTGTGTTCGTGTGCGTGTCACTGCACCGATGCTGCGAAGAGTGGCCCGCGAAGAGTGTCCTGCAAAGACGAGTCAGTGGGTAGGACTGTCCTCCTTAGCCACCCTGTAGATCCCTGGCAGAGCAATTGCCACCAGTCTAAGATGAGTTAGTTCCTGGGAAGTTGTGGGGACTTCACGGACACTAAGGCTCTGATACCAGCCAGGTGCATGCAGTTGATGGGGTCTGGAAAGCTCACCATGCTGTTTCCTCTGTCAAAAGCAGAAAACTTGCCAGGAAGCTCCTTGCAGTGAGGCATACATGCTCTCGTGTGCCAGAGGCAACTTCACCTCGGGTAAGATAAAAAGATGAACCAGCTATAGTTGTGCAGGTGCTGGTGCTAGGTCACATCCTGTATTACACCAGCTCACCTGTAGCTGAGCGGTGGTGGGCACTCTGAGCCAACCGAAGTAAAAACACAAAGCTAGCATCTCAGGATTTTATTTCTCATCCACCTCCTGTGACCTCTTCCTTCAAAGCTGTGTGGTGCCAGGGCTCAGCTTTTTAAGGCTGCTGTTGCACTTCTCTTTCTGACAGATGAAGGGCGTGGAGAGCCACCACACCGTCAGCTCCCAGTACCGCATGTGCTCCTACTACCCACCTGCCTCTTACCTGGGACAGGGGGTTGGCACTCCCACATGCCTCCCCCAAATCCTGACCTCTGAGGACATCCCTTCTTACTCGGAGTCAAAAGCCAGAGGTAAGTGCACTCACCAGGGCATCTGGGACCACCTTGTCTTGGGAGAGGCACCCAGGAGGTATGGATTGCTGCTGGGAAGGAAGCTAGGCACCGGAAGGTAGGTGTTTACATGATGGTGGCTGCAAGGCTGGTAGTGCAGGGGTAACATGTGACTGTAGACTGATGTAGTTGTACAGCAGTGCATACTGGTACTCTAGAATTGGAGTGGTTGGAACTCTTGTGGTTCAAGAGTTGCAGTTGCACCTTTCCTCTAGGTGTTCCTCTAAGTAGTACAGTCACTTGAGGTGCTGCCTTTGATCTTTGCTCCAGTCACAGAACTATCTCTCCTCTCTGTTCTTCTCAGAAGTGCTGTCTGTCATTTTTTCCACAGGCCTGCCTCCCACCAAGCCTTTGCTGTCTTCATCATTCTGAACCTCATGTGGGAACTATTCCTGCATCCCAGCTGTGTCATGAAGCCTTTTGCAGACTTGCTTCCTTGTTTGCTTTCAAACCCATCACAATGTGATAGTTCATTTAAAACTACTGCAAACAAATTTGTCGTTTCATATCCAGTGTTTCTTGGCTGTCCTAAGGACTGCTATAATATGCAGTAATTTCCAGGAAACTTTGTTGAATTAACCCTGTGGTTTTGACAATGTTTCTGTCACTCTGGTAGTAGCTGGTGAATCAGCCCTGTGGTTTTGACAATGTGTCTTGTCATTCTGGTAGCAGGCAGAGTGCACACAGAGGCATTAACATAGCCCTGCTTCCCTGTCCCTGGAGTGGGGCAGTAACTGATGCTAAAGAAACAAGAAGGGAAACAAGGAATAGGGCAATCCTGCTTTTTATATGCGAAATCGTCATTCTCCTGCATCATTCAAAACTTACCAGCAGCAGATCTGCACTCCATGTATTGAGCTAACCCTGCTACAAGCTTTTCACACTTTTTATCTCTCTGTAGCAATTGGTTAATTTGGTGGTTTAATTTTGGTTTGTGTGTCAGAGACATTTCTTTTCATTTATTTTACACCTGCCAAATTTTTGTTCGTTTGGGGTTGGGTTTTCTGCACAGAATTACTCCACCAGCAACAGCATCTGTCCTCACTTACTTCTCTGAGGCGCTTACACGTTGAAATTAATATTCTTTATATCCCGTGCAAGGATGTATGTTGCATAGATTCCTTAGCTCTTTTCAGTCACAGCCTTTCTGTGGCTGATGTCCTGGTGTTGTGGTGAAAATCACAGCGGTTGTATCATGACAGAACCTTCAGGACTCAAGTCTTGGAAAGTGAGGTGTGTATAAAGTCATAGCTGTGGCTGGTGTAAACCAGCACAGAGCCTTTGAATTCAGCAACTTCGGAATGACTTATGCTGCACTTCTACAGCAGCTGTTTTCTGAAAGTCTTCCAACTAACTGTGATGTACCAGATAGGTAGAAGAACAACACGTGGTGAAAGAACAGTACATGATGAAACTTAAGACTTTACCTCTTTCTCCAGTAGTTCTAAACAGCTTGGTGAAATCAGTGATCCTTGTTTGATTTTTCTTCTCTTTTCTTCAGTTTTATTTTCTTCCCTCTTCTGTGACCGCCACTGAGCAGTGACGTCCTCTGTTCTGCCCATTGGCTGGAGGAGCAGTTGGCTTTATGCTCAGCTGCTGTTGACACTCTTTCTTGCATCCATCACTACTAACTCACTAAGAAGTCTTACCAGTCTAATGTTCTTACAAATAGAAGACCTTATACCCTTGGTTCCCAAACGCACTTCAGTAATTTTTCATCACTCTAGAAAAAAGTTGTGTGTAATATGCCACTGATTTTTAAACTGCATAAATACTGTATTTTCAATAATCCCTGACTACTTCTCCAGACAGTATTCCATACACAGATATTGTTCCCTAAGTTACACCATCAATCAGAAAACGACAAGCAGTGAGATGTAATTTACTGAGATCAAACAGCATTTTCCAGACTATGAAGAAGTGTTTTTCCATAGCAGGGAGCTAGTGGAGGGAAAAGGCACCAGTATTTTTGTGGGAAACATGAGCATGTGAGCAGGACATGTGGGCTTCATAGAAGCTTCACAAAAGTGTCTTTTTTGCTATGCATATTCTTGGAGAAGATAACTGCTTCTGCTTTTTTCACAGTCCTCAGAGAGTTTGAGGTTTTTTTGCTTCTTTAGTGTCATGTCTGTGAGTGCTGAGTCAGGCAGCAGGCAGTGAGTGGTGGATCCTCCTTGTTAAAGAGGGTTGTCCATTCCCCCAAAGTATTAACTGCTGCAAATACTGTCTCATGCAAGACGTGTTAGTTTGCATTTCTCCAGTGATTGTTGGGCTGAACTTTCTCTACAAAGCCTTGCTGCTTTCTGTGAGGCCTGCTGACATATTTCTGCAGTTAGTGGTTGCTACACTAACAACAACTCCATGTTTTAAGTAAATCATTTAACTCCTTCCTTTTCTGCAGCTGAAGTTGTAAACATGGCTCAGAGAATGTCTTTCTAAGAATATATATATGTTCATAGATTTTAAGTCCAGAAGGGAGCTTAAGGATCATCTAATCTTACCTGCTGTATAATGCAGATGGTAACATTTCACCCAGTAACTCGTGCAGCAAGTTTCATAACTGAATTTTTTAGGGCGTATGTGAAGACTTACTTATTGTTAATCCAAAAAATGTTACAAGAAGGCAACAGTGTGTACAGAAGAGGAAGAGGTCAGAAAAAACCCTCGTTTTACAGCTAAATTTTCAGAACATCAGAAACACATATCTTTAACAAAAGTGGTTGTTAAATTCCCAAGCACAAATCTGAGAAGGTCATGCAACACATTCAGTCTGTTACCCACATTTCATTTGTAACTTAGCTTTATCGAGATTTTACCAGTTCATGTTTTATCTCAGTACTTCAGTCAGCCTGTTTCATTAATTTGGTTGTGCTAAATTAACTACCTGCTTAGACGAGCTACATTGAAAAGGAGGAGAAATGAGCTAGCAGACCACTGATTTACATTTTCTTTGTTTTTATGAATGATGCAAAGTTTTCAGGGGGCTTTTGGTATTTGTACATGAGGTCATCTCATGTTACAGTGTGTTGCGTATAGTAATGGGCTGACATTTTCTGAATGGCAAAACACCATCAGTCAACCTTCTTGCAATTTGAAGTGCTTCTAAGTAAAGTGGTTTTGCTTTCAACCAAGCACAGCTGCTACCCTTACAGCTGAAACTGGAAAAAATGGGGAGAAAAAGAAAATAAAAACCAGTGAAATATGGCAAAAAGTTGTTTTCAGAGGGCTCTTTTAGATTACCAGTTTTATAGAGTAGTCTCTAGGTAGGAGAGACATTTTGAGCTCCATACTTTTAAAAAAATTTTCCTCTCATTTTTTCTGAAAGAGCAGTGAGAGGAACAGATGTATGAGGGGTTATTATCAACCCCTGTGCATGCAGAGCATGCTTTAAAGCATGGCTTTTGTTGTTTGGTTTTTTTTTTTTCATCCAAATGAAGCTTTTTTCAGGGTTAAGATCACTGCCCAGAATTACACAGCATATCCACTGATTCCAAGTTAGTTCTTCTGCCTTTTAGGTTTGTGAAATACCTGCACAAGACTTTGGTTTCAGAGAGCAAGAAAGAATGAGCTTAGATCAGGACTGGATGCCTTGATCCACTTGTTTCCACTGAGAGAAAGTTGAGCATTTCCTTATCTCTATGGGAGTATTTTCCAGGTTTGGGAGAGATGCAGAAAAATTAAACTTTCAAATAGAACGATGCAAAGGAGAAACACCCCTGTATTTGCAGACACCTTTGACTTTGATGTGCTTACCTTGTCTTAAAAACAGTGTGAAATAAAAACTCTCCTTTGTCATTATTACGTGAAATGTTAAGATAATTATTCTGCATGTGGGTGTCTCTGCCTGTGGTGAAAGGGATGGCTTGCATTTAAAACGTTGCTTTAGCTGCTGAATGGAGTTTTTATTTTCCTGTCATGTCAGGACAGTTGAAAACACAAGTAATGAAGCATTAGAGCAGTGCCATATTTGCAGCTTGAACATAAAGCAGGAGTCTGAAACTCCTCCCAAACACAAATAAGAGATGCTCATATAAAATGTTCTTTTTTTGATACAGAAAAGCTGAACAGTTTTGTGTAAATGCAATTTTGTGAAGGAGAACGTTTGTGACAACAGAACTTTTGTCAGCAGAACAGCTTTCAGCATTTTCAAAACACTTCTTCACAGTCCTTTTTAGAAGTTAAATAGCTGGTATCCCCAGTTGTACAGTTGTGGAAGTCAAGATAGCACAAACTTTTACCAAGCATGTATTTCAAGACAGCTTTATCTCCCTCTGCTCAGATGCTTTAGTAAAAATAATGCTGAGCCATTGGAGAAGCCCACCCAAACTGCAGCCACTCTGTACAGAGCCTCTTCCAGTGGTTTCACAGTCAAGGGGATGTTAAAAAGAGTCACCCTGCTTAAGACAAAAAGTTCCATTCTGGCAAAAGTATCACTGGAATGCAAGGAATGCTGCATGAACCAGAAATGTGTACCAGAGGTCAGATATTTCTTTCAGACCAGGTTACTCTGTGCCCAAGTTATGTCCCCTTTTTTTGAGGTTTCCTCCTTACAGTATTTTTGCATGAACCTGTGGCCTTGAAATGCTATGCAAGATAAGAGTAACACTCCAGAGCCACAGGTGCCAGATGGATGTAGGATCAGAGAGGTCAAGGAATGCTGGTATGCAAAAGGGTCCTTGAGACCATGTCCTTGAACCCAAACTGATTTCTGCAAGCAATCAAGTTACACAGACAACACTGCAAAAAAGGCAGGCTGGTTTGGTATGGCTAAGAAATTATTCAGAAAAAAAAAATTACCCATCCCACAAAATCCTTGGCATTTATCTGCTTTTTATTTGCAGACAGATGAGAAGTATGTGCTTGACAGATCTATGCTAATAAAGCACTTAGGAAGTGGGGCAAAGTAGTGAAAACCAGCCCAAATTCTCCTCCCATCAGTGGGCAAGAATCTGTGTAAGCTGAAGAGTGGCTGTTTGGGATCCAAGTGTTGTCAAGTAGTACCAAGAGAGATAACCATTTATTTTCTATGCACCTCTGCAGTACAGCAGCGGAAACACATCTTGAATTTTGAGGGGTTTCATCAGCAGAATATGTAGGGAGGGTAACATTTTGCTCCTAGGACTGATACAGTTCGGAAGTATTTAGCTTCTGTGTTTTGTGTGCATGTCTGTACATCTTTTGCTTAAAAAGTGACCTCTATTCAAGAGTATGCAGTCCTTAGTGATGAAAGAGCAAGCAGTGTTTGCTGAAAACTCAAAACTACTTTCTGCTAACTATCCATCTTACATCCAACTTTCAGAAGTAATTTTTGAAATAAGGCAAAAGAAAGCAAAGGTAGTAATTTAAAACTGCACATTCTGAACAGTCAATTCAGGTGTGTCACCTGCAACAACTATTCTTGGGTTTTGTGCCTTGTCATTGCTGCTGCTTACGGTCCCCAGTAGCTGTGCTGCGTGCAGCTTCCCTTTGGGACTTAGTACAAGGATGGCAAGCAGGCTTTGGTTTACATGCTGGTTGTGCATATGCTCTGCAGCATTTTAAAGACCTCTTTGGGCAGATGCCCTTTTAACAGATTGTTTTTGTTTTCAATAAGAAGTTGAATCTTGGGCTTAGCTGAATGGACAGTTGTTGGACCTGTCTTTTTTTTAATCGTTTAAACAAAATGACTGATCCTGATTTGTGACATTCATACTTAATGATTTTACAAGCTGCAACAGCAGCTATCAAAATACATTTGAGAATTTGAGGCATATTCAGTATGAGCTCTAGTAACTAATTTTTCTGTGTAGTAAAGCCCTCTTGTAAATTATTGGTAAGTGTTCTAATGATTACCAGTATTAAAATTATTTTAATAATTTGAAGTCAATTCCTGAAAAGAAATTGATGTAAGCATTTGCTTACATCCCATTCTTTCTTAGTTTGTACCTGATTGAAAGGTTCATTTTTGTAGTTTCTTCTCTAAATAACCTTTATGTTATGCTCACTCAAAAACACCAACAAATAAAATAATAACATGCAAAGCAACTTTTCATTGAACAGTTGCAGAATTACAGATTTGATTCAAGTGATTTTCCAGTTCACAAATTTTGCTGATTCATGCCAGGATGGCTGATGAGCCCTTGCCATTTGCTTTTGGGGAAGCTGCTGGTCCTGCTGCAGGAGCAGCTGAACAAGATGTGCTGTTGATGGTTTTCCACCAAATCTTTTTTTCTGTGGAAAGGCAGATATTTCTGGACAGAGGCCTCGGAGGAATGCTAAGCTGTCATGAAAACTGTGTATGAATTCTTTCAGTTTTTGATGCCCTAGCAAAAGAGAGTGGGACAGCCTGAACCTTCAGGAGATGCCAGTGGAACTCCATCCACCCACAGCACTAAAAACGCATCCACCCACAAGGGAGTGAGCCCAGATGTTTGCTAAACTGTCAAGAGTTTTGAGGGTTTTTTTTTTTTTAATCACAAGATGTGTTTATCCATGGTGTAATACTGTATGTGGATGAAAGGGTTTTTGAAGATATTTTGAAATTCAAACCTTCCTTTTTGGTAAGCATTGCAGGCATAGGGTTGGTAAAACAGGGGTTTAAGGAAGGTCCTGTTCTAATGAAAGGCAAATCAGTAATACATGGTGGACAGCAACAGGTGCAAATTCAAAGCAATGAATTCAAACCTACTGCCAAAATCTCTACTTCCTAGATTTTTCTCCTATGTGAAGAAGTTCTCTGTGTCATATCAATTCCAGTCTGAAAATGACTGGCTTAGTGTGTGCCCTTCACTTTTGCTGGCACTTGTGGGTGCAGCAGAGAGCAGTGCCACCTTGGCAGCACGCTGCATAGCACACGTGGTGGCATTGGGTCCGGTGATGGACGTCAGCACCTCTCTGCAAGCCCTGGCTGGGATGCTGTCACACAGTGTACGTGATGGCTCTGTTTGCTTTCCTTGGACAGCTTCCCTCTTTTCCTTTATGTTTCTCCTCAGTCCCTCTTGCAATTAGGAGCATTTTAGAGCCATGTGTCAGAGACCAATGTTTTATACCCACTGTACCCCTGAACATATTTTCTGCCTGTCTGACCTGCTCTTTGTGTGGAATGTAGGATGTTAATACAGCTGATCAGGCTGTGTGGAATTTTTCCTACACTGTAAAGGATGTTGGATACTTCACTGAAAAAATCCACACCACCAGTTGAGCTGCTTCTTTTCACACCCGTTGTGGCTTTGGCGCTCTGACTTTATTACCTTTGGATACAGGACTTTGCCCACTGCAAGCAGAAATTATTTTTGAGATCATTAATAGTAAAACAAACTTTATCATAAATTGCTAAAACAAATGAAGACATCTCCTCAGCACAGTAGTGGTAACAGTGTGCTTACCCAGGCATGGTTTGTAATTGTGATGCACAGTGATGCTGCTTGCCTCTTCGCTTTGCTTTAACGTGCAGTTGTGTTGTCATAACTTGACTGGGTAAGAGAAGAGGGAACCCACTCCATGTTCCTCTGCAGTGTTTTCCGTGGATGAGGGTCTGCTGAAGTATCTCATAGCAGGTGCCAGTTTGCAGCTCAGGTGAGAATCTCCAGCTGAAAAAATCCTTCCGCAGGATCTTCTGCTTATAAAACATTCTTCCACAGATTGTGGACATCTGGGGGTCGGAGGGCGTCAGTGGGGAAGGCATTTACTACTAATCTCTATGGAAAAGGGAAAAGTCAGAATTGTTAAGGCTTTGTGGTGTAAAAAGGCTTCTCCTCTAGCACGGAGACAATGAGCCAAATTGTGACTTTTTGCAAGAGGCTGTTGCAGTCTGTGGTCCTGCTCCCACACGAGAATGATCTCAGCAAAAACAAGGAGGGTTAATATCTCTTGCCAGTGCCATGCATGCATGCCATGATTAGTTTCCTTTCTCTGTGCATTACACTCTGTTGCAAGGATAAACTTCTGACAGAAGAGAACAGAAGTAGCATTCCAAGAAGCAGTGGACGAAGGAGCTGGGTTATGGTCAAGTGCTGTGTGTAACTGCACAAGATAGAAGGGAACTATGGAGTGTGAGCAGACAGCACATCATTCATTCTGCTTGTTTTATAAATATGCATATTTATATTGCATGTGTAAATAATACCAGGGTATGTTGCCTGAGCATGATGTATGTCGCTCTCCAGGGCAGGGTAGGGAACAGAGACCAAGGCTGCTTAATGGGCTTTCTTAATTTAGCAACCATTAGCATGCCTACCCATCAAATAATTTTAATCCTATGCTTCAGTGTAACCAGTGTGTTTATTTCCAGTGCTCCTCACAGGCATAGCCTAGGCCAAGTACAAGTTGAATAACCTTCAGGAAAGCTGTGCTGTCCTTCTGTCGGCCGCTGTCTTTGAAAATTGCCTGCAGAGTTAGTGAGCAGGAACAGTTAAGATTTACAAACAATGATGAAGCTTGTCATGCATCTTTCACCATTCATCATCTGGGTGCCGTGGCTGGGCGGTGAAGTGTTCTTCATAAAAACCAGCTCAGTGTGAAATACACCTCGCAGCAATGTTTACTGCTCTGAAACTCGTCAGCAGCCCTTTATAGTAAATCCAGATTGCGATGTGACATTACAGTATATCATTGCAGAGCGCGCTGGGGTTTACACTAGGAATGAGTGCAGTTCACACCAGATGAGATGTCGAAATTGAGTTATGTAGGAATTTGGCTGTTATATGGGGATAGCTTTTGTTTTCTGAGGACTGAAAGTTAGCTTTATATATATAATATATATAATCTACACATACCTGTACTTGTGTGTGGGTGCCTATATCTATATAAAGATATATATATACATAGATATATAGATACACACATGCTGTGCACACATTCTGTATACAGACACTGCATGTGTTCAAAGACAGATTCTGTGATGGGACCTTGTCTTATTTCTGTGTTATTTCTTTTAAAATATTTCAGTATTTTGTTGAAGTGCTGCATCTTAGCATTAACTTTTGAGTGAAGTAGTGTTTTATTTTCAAAAAGTACTGTTGAAAATACAGTTCTTTGAACATCATAGTTTTGTGGTCCAAGGCTACAAATACAGAGTGGGAATTTTCCTGTGAGGTGTGTTATGTACAGCTGGTGTGCTGCCTTTGGGAGAATGGGGGTGCGTGTGGTTGCAGCCTGCAGACCGCCCAGCTCTGGCAAGACAGAGTGCTGTGGGAGCTGCTCAGCTGTAGAGATAATGCAGCTAGTAGGTAATCACCAAAATGGAACAAAGGCCCACTGCTGAGTTTTGGGTTGGGTGGTTTTTTGCTCTCTTTTTGTGTAGGACTGTTTCCCAGAGCCTGGGAGATGAAACTTTGGGCAAGTAATCTGGGGAAAAGTTACCTAGAAATCTTCAAAAACTGCAAGTTACTCACACACCTGGCTGTGTGCTGGGATGGCAGATATTTTCCCTAATTGTTTTAGTCCCTCCAACTGCAGAGTGGGACAAAGTAATTGAAAATAAGATAAGACAATAGATGCCTTTTCCAATTATGTAAGTAGGAGGTCAATGCAAAATACAACCAAGACATTCTGTGTATGAGTAGACTGAGGCCAAGTCTTCAAAGATCCACTTCTTGTCTTGGGGATTTGGTAGTAGTCTGAGAAATATCCTTGGAGTTAAACAGGAACAGCAGCATGAAGTGGAAAGCACACAGGGTGGTTGACCTACAGACAAGAACAGTTACTTGCTTTAGTGAAAGTTAGGTGTGGCAGTAAACTGATTAAAAGGAAAGGTTGGAGATAGACCAGCGAAGTTTTAAAGTGCTTCCTGTAATGTTGTTTCAGTGGTGTACTGCAAAACCAGAAATTAGGTGACGTTTCACTGTATTTAGTGCTGTGACTGCTTTGTCTTCAGTGTTTGAAACAGAGCTGGCATGTTCTGGACTATTCACTGAAGTCCTTTGGTTTTATTACTGCCTAGCTTTTCAACCAGAGGCAGAGATGGGATGTTTGTACTGTTATATTTAATTTTAGATTTCTGAGACTTACGTTTGGGTATTAAATAATAGTTCCAAAGTAGAAAAAGGAGTGGGACTGTGGTTGCCAGTGGGACTGGCAGAGGGGAGATAGAACTATACTTCATTTGTCCTCCTCTGCTGTTTTCAGCTCCTGTCGTTGTTTTTGCTTTGAGTGCTAATCCTGCAGTGAAATCATACTTCCTAGCTCAGAACAGTTTCCACAAATATGCTTATTATTGTTGAATTTATTATTTTATTTGATGTGCTATGTTTTTGTAAAAAAAAAAAAAACATTATAAAGTTTACTTTTCAGTCCGTTACAGATGGTATGAAGGTAAAGCTTCAGATTCAATGATCACTTAAATACAGAGGCTTCCAGGCAATCCAGTAGCGTTCTAGGCTTGTCCATATTTATCATTAGCATGATGATATGGTATTAATCTCACTAGCTTCTTTATCAGAGGTGATAAAGGATCCAATGGGGTTTCCTGAGGATGATATGAGGGTGAGGGGGTAGAATTATTAAGCATTATTTAGAAAACTGTTTTTCAGTTTCTCGTTTTATTTCAATAGGGTAAAGTTTGGACATCTTTTATGTTATTCTTGTGGCTTGAATTAGTGAGGTGGAGAGTAAAGCTGTCACTTCTTACATAGTGGTTTCAGGCACCAGAATGTTGCATATAAAAATCAAAGGAATGTATTTCTTCACAACCTTGACTGCTTTATGTACCTGTTAAGTTTCTAGTAACTTCACTAAGCTGCAGTCTTTAGATATATATAATAAGTGGTGCCTTGACACAGGGACACTGCAGTAACCTTAAGTAGCTTGAGGTCTGTATGAATACATACTCAGAACACTGTCAGAGCTTGTAATTTAATTTCCCACTTGCGGTGTCTGTTGTATGTAGAGTGAATGAGAATTCTAGGAGTTAGGGTAGGAATTGGGGAAAATGCTCCACAAAGATGCCACGTTAACAGCATTTAGTGCAGTGCTAGCATACAGTATTGCTGTCCAGGCATCTCCAAATTTGACTTAAACGTGCCAGTGCTGTCCAGGACTAAGGAAAAAAGAAAACAAAACCAACCAAACAAGCAAAGACACAAACAAACAAAAAAAAAAAACCAACAGAAAGTATCTTCTATGTCAAGTGGCTTAATTTTATGTTGTTCTCTCAGCCATGTGCAAAGATCTTGTGGTGGGTGCAGCATTTTATTACAGTGACCGTGTAAAGAATCAAAGCAAATATAACATAACAGAACACTGTAAAAACAAGGCCACAAGGAAATTACTCAGAGTAGGGGGAAAAAAAACACACCACAAGTAAGCTAACAGTATGTTGGCTGATTATAATGACTGTCTTATAGCATCCAGGAGTTGTCAATCATACCTTAATGTTTACAGAAGTGAAAAGTCAATGTGTAGTTGTTTAATTTGACATGACTCTCGGGTTGAGGAAGTGTAATCGCTGGAGGGGACAGTTAAGTAGCTGTGGTCCGTGTCAGCCTGTCTCGCTCCGACTACTGCACTAAATGCTTTCCTGATGAGCGATAGATTTGGTTAAATACCAGGATAATTGCTGGCTACAGCATCCAGCACTCTTTTAATGCCTTGTACTACATCTGTATTAGCTCTTGCCTGAGGCTGTTTGAGGTTTCTGCAGAAAAGGCAGCATGTACCTTCAATTACATTGTTCTCCTTCAGCTTTCCAAGGGCAATTGTTGCAGAGTTAAAGAGGCTGTAATGAATTATATTTCGTTTCTTCCAAACTTGTTGAAGTGGCTGAGACAAGTAAGAACTATAGCTGCTTTCTGCTTGTAAGTGACATTTTGTTAGTCTGCCGAACTGAGAGCACACAAAGAAGTGAATAGATGAGCATTTTTGTACTTGAAAAATGGAAAAACACCAGACTTGTCTTGTGTCACAGGTGTAAAGCAAATAAATTTGTTTTGCAAGCTATAAAAGTATTTGCTTCCCCTCACTGCTGCCACACACGTAAATTAGATCATACACAAGTGCATATTCGTAATCACTGTGCATAGCCAAAATAGGCAAGGGTCTCTGCTCTCCTCTCTGTAGTTAGGAGGATATCAGCATTTTCATTAACATTCCAGTGCTGTTAGTATTTGAAGAAGGCTTGAAGTGGCATGGTGGCTTCTGCCAGGGTGGTTGCCTGCTGGTTCCCGTGAGCGGTTGAATCACCTTGTGTGCTGGCCTAGCTCTTACTTGCAGACCTTGTTCCCACTGTGTCACAGCACATGCACGTTGGCCCAGCCATGAGGAAGACACCAACAGCTCCCTAACACTTCTCCACAGTGCAGTCCACCTCTCCTACAAAAGGGTCTGCCCCACTTGGCACCTGCAGGTTGGACAAGGCATGGGAAAGGTTGAAAGTGTCTGGGTGCAGGTGGGCATATAACAGCTTGCTTTGAAAATGTTTGAAAAGGATTGAAGGGAAGCATTTGGTTTTGAAATATGCTTCTCTTAAAAGTCTGAAAAGATTTAGAGATTGGGTTTGAAGTATCCTCAGAAATGAGGACTGGATTTTAATACGTGTTCCAGAAGGAGTGGGAGCAGAATTAACCTCCTAGGACTCCCTGTGGATCACTCTGAAATAAACCAAGCAATTGTGATTTTGTTTCTTTTCTAGCACTGGCATTCACAGCTTCGCATTTATTTCCTGCTTTTTTGTAATTTTACATTGCCAGTTTTAAAGCTCTATGCCTAATGTTTATCTCAGTTAAATCAGTTGAGTTTCACAAGTAGGTTTGCAAGAGGTCTGAATTACACCCCATATGCTGTGGGTAGCATATTTATTTACCCCAAACATAGCATTAATCATGTCTTAGACCACTGAAAGTGAAAGAATGTTTTCAGTACAGTTTGTCAGTAGTTTTGTTTCCTTTCTGGGCATGAAAGAAAAAGAAAAATCAATGAATTCTCTCCCATGTTCATTTATAAATCATTTTCCCTTCGAAGTTCTGTCTCAGATCAGTTGCAGACACTGCAAGGGTTGTTTTGTTTTCCAGTCCTGAAACAGCTGTTTACACTAGATTTTTTTGGGCAATTTTTTTTGTATTGGTTTTTGGCTATATAAAACACACTTTGATGAATTTAGGATCTGAGCTAGCTGTGTGCCTTTAAATACAGTTTTGAATCTCCTAAATACACTAAATCAAGAATTTGCTTGTCTCAGTTTCTGCTGTTCTCTCTGTTGCATGAATATGAACTTCTAGTTCACAAAGCTTTCTCTACCGGCCATGTCAAACGTATCTTGCCCTAAATTTTCCCTGAGTCACAAGTATTTCTGGGGACTTCAGTTGTGTGGATTGAGTTTCTGATTTTCCAAGGCATAAATACTGCACCCGAGTTTATGAAAATGGGGTGTACATCGGAGTGAAACAATTCTGGCTTGTTGAGAAGCATCAGGTGTATTCCTGTTATGTGGATACTTCTGCAGGAACTAACCCAAATGAAGCTCTAACTGCCTAAACTACAGTTAAATAGGAGTGAGGAGAGAAGAATGTTGGTTGGCCCCTAGTTTGAAAGTAATTACCCACCCTGAGACATGGGCCTGACCTCTGTGCTTCTGGCTCTTAACTGTCCAGCTTGGATCACTTCATCTGCTTTTCTTGGTGCATTCAGCTGCTCTGCCTGTCAGCTACATGTGTGAAGGGAAACTGGCCGCCCCATCCTCCAAGAGAAGGAAAAAGCCTGAACAGCACCAGGTACCCAGTTATTCTGCATGCTGCAGGCTCCTTGGAGAGGAGCTGCCCTCTTCATCTCTCACCATCCTCTGTCTGCAGTGGATTGCAGCAGGGCTGTATGATGCAGCAGAAGACAAGCTCCACTTTTTACTTCCCTTCTCTGCTCCCTGCCTTATCCTTACAGTGTTAAATTATTTTTGTGTTGAACAGAGTTGTATGCATCACAGTTGAAATTATCTGAGGCAAAGCATTAGAGTGGTCTTCTTGAAGGCAAGCAGTCATCAACACATGCACCAATGTCTGGATTAGCCCACTAGACACAAGGAGCCTGTCTTAATTTTTTTTTTTCCACAACAGCTGACAATAAAAAAACCTGCGTTTCTGTTTATTTATTTTGGAACCTTTCGGCCACTTAAGCATAATTTTAGGATCACCTAACTGACTTTGGACTGTAGTAAGGAAGGGCAAGGGAAGCACACATTGAAAACGGGCCAAATACACTCAAGCCCATTCTAGTAACCTTAGTAAGGAAAGATGGCGCAAGACTGCTGAAATGACATAGTACCCTTGAAGGAAAATAAAATAACCAAAGGTTAAAACCTTTGTTGACCCACAACTGTGTAGACTGTTAACTGTGTCTCAGGGGAATTTGGCCTTTCTAGAAAGGCTGCTGCCTTCAGAATCCTGAAAAAGGTGCTGGAAGTTGGTGGGTTGACTGTCCCACCAGATCTGCATCAGCATGGTTGTAGAAAGTCTCCTGGGCCTAAAGAGATGCAGGTGACAGCACCAGCAGCATTGTTTGGCACAGCCCATGCCCTCCAGCTGATGGCACATGGTCAGCTGCATGCTGGCCCTTCATCTCAGAGCAGGACCACTCTCTGTGCTGCATGGGTGTTTTGCACTCTGCATTTAATACTGCTATTGTATATGTGGAAATAAATACAAATATAATGCAGCAGGTCTGTCTTAAGCCTAGTGTTGTGTGAAACTTCATTTAACTTGTCTGCCTCAGAAATGTTTTGTGTTCAGTTTTCTGTCTCTATTTTCTCAAGTATCGTGACTTACTGCTGTGAGGTTCTTAAACTTCAGGGGGCATAAATCTCACTTTAAAATATCAATGTTTCTACTCTGTAAATACCCATCTTGCACTGCATACTTCATCAGTACTTAGAGAGTCATAGAACTGTTTTGGTTGGAAAATACCTTTAAGATCATCAAGTCCAGCCATTCTCTAACTCTGCCAGTTCTGGTGCTAAACCATGTTCCTCAGCACCACATCTCCCTGCCTGTTATTTTAATGTAAATCTGCTTGACTTGTTTCCAAATTAAAGTTAATGTTAAAAATGGTAGTAGTATGGTAATACTATCACTTTAAAGCCTTTTGGGCTTTAAAAATTGCAGATTCATTTAAACCGTAAGCTGTAATTGATGAGACCACTTCTTTCTCCCCTCTTGTTCACTGTTGAGTCATTAGTGAGTACAGTCTTGTTCATGGTGAAGTCAATGAAAAAATCCTGCTGCTCTTACTAGTGTGGTATGAGTTGCAGTGCCTGGTTTTCTCCCTTGCCAGCAGAGAAGCTTACATTATAAGAGAATAAATATCCCCCTGCAAATGAAAAATCTATTATATCTACCATAACAGATCAATTTCATTAGGCTTAGCATTTTCTCCCAGTTTAGCAACCTTGTGATTTCCAAACGCTTGCCAGTCATGTGCAAAAGAAAATACAAATCTGTTAGGCTGCACAGTGTGGCACTTCTGCACTGAGACAGTATTTTGTAAAATTAAAATTGTCGTTAAACCTGACAGAGCTAAGGCCATCATTATTAGCTATTTGGTTACTCTCTTAGTACTTCTGACAGTGGTCATGGATTTCATCCTTGTTTTATAGGTTGAAAGCGACATTGGCAACAATAAAAATGTAGAGGGGTGACCAGAGCTAACATTTACATTAATATTTACATTTAGTGATGTTGACAAAATGTGATATCCTCCTTTTTTTCTGGATGCATGAGTGAAGAGTAACAGCCTGTCTGACTCAAGAACAGAGAGACCAGATTAGTGTTCTGTTTGGATTTCTGTGCTGAACACCTAAAAGGTTACACGTGATTATTAAAGCTCTTAGGATCCTATTTCCTTCCTTAATTATGCTGCACAAGGAAGAAACCTCGTGTCTGTTTTTTGTTTGTGCACATACTCTGCTGCTTGATAGCATTACCTTGAGCCCTGAGTGCACTCTTACCTTTAAAATTTGTATTTGTTTTCAAAATGTGTTTTCTTGCCACAGCTACTGCAGATGGCAAGGGTTGAACTGAATGATCTTTGAGGTCTCATCCAACCAGATACATTCTGTGATTCTGTGAATTCTGTGAATTTCAGACAATGATGCTTCCAGACTGAGCTAGCCTGGTTATTGTCGGTGTAGGGGGAATTTCAGCTCACACTGACACGTAGAGGTAGTTACTCACAAGGAACTTCTTGTTTAGATAGGTTTTAAATGCATATACCAAGCAAAACATAGGCAACTGTTCTAGTGATGGCCAGAAGCAGATGACGAATCAGGAGTCTCTAGCTGTCTCTAGTGTTGCACTAGGACATAGAGGTAGCACATGAGGTGTTTCCTTGGAACTGGGAGCAGCTCCAACATCTGTCCAACTGCAAAAACCGGGTCTGGCAGTGTAATATGCCCAGAACAGGCATTTAGGCCCATGCTCCAGCCACTGGCAAGATAATTACGTATTTCCCACGAGAAATTACTGATACGTGTGTGTTTAAATCTTGTTCTTAGAACAGGTTTTAAGTGCTGTAAATCCAGACAAATGGATTTGAAGTCAATTTTTTTCTCAGAGCTGCCTCTGTGTTTTGCCAGTCTTCCAAGTACAACACACTAAGAAAATCTTGGGGTTTGATGGAGAGTCAGCCTTTGGTGTTGTGCGTGAAGTAGAGAAGTAGTATTCAACCTCCAGGTATAAAGAGATGAAAGATCTCAGCTTTGTCACAGGTTTATTACATGACAGAGCGAATCACTTCATTCCTCTGAAATTCCTTGCTGCTCAGCTAATAGTTGATCTCCACATATTCCCCTCTCTCACAGCCACTTTATACACCTTTCCTGGAAATCAGTGCCTCCTATTTCCATGGGTGTTCTCTGATTTTGACTCTTTAAATGATTTGTTGTTTGGTTGTTGTTTTTTTCAAAAGCAGTGTCTCTTTGTTGGCCTCTAGTTTAGAGCACAGCCATACAAACCTTTGAGTTTGTCCTGCCATGGTGAACTACAAATGTCTGAAGGAAGCAGGGATCTCCAAAAGGAGGTCTGCTGGTAGTCACATCCTGAAGGAGACACATGTGCACCTATCCAGTACCAGCAGTACAAAACCAAAGGGGATGCTTATTCAGCAGAAAAATCGGTTCTCCAGCACAACTCCCCATGTTGCTGTGCAGATGTGTTTACAGAACAACACAGAGTTTAGACAAGTGGCTGGAGAATGGTAGGGAAGGAAGAGAGAGGTGCCTCTGGTATTTTATCATGGTGTTTTTTCTTTGCAGTGTTACTACCAAGTTAAAAATACCTCAAATCTGTGACTGCAGCTCTGCTCTTCTGTGATGCTGAGGTTTTCATGCTTCTTGTGTAATTGTACAGAATGTTCACGCTTAGAGATGACATCAAAAAGTCTCTACAGAAGTACATATTTTACATTGTTACCCAGCAGTTGCAAATGTCTGCTTTATGTTGAGATGTCCTGTTTCTGCAGAACATTTTGGTTCATGTCTTCCAGAAATGAAAATACCTTTGTGAAACCATTAAAATCATGTTTAGCTGTCAAGAGTTTCTGGTAGTGGGATATAATCTGAGGAGCTTTCTGTGAAGTTGTACTGATTTATAAATTGCTGAGACCTGTCTCAGGCAAAGTGGGTGTTTGTGATGAATGCTTGCCCAGGAGGTAAGTAACAATTTGCTTCTGCCAACCCAAAAGCAAGCTTTTACTAGCTGAATTCCACGTTACCGTTCAGTCATTCAAAGTAAGGGCACTTACAACACCTAAAGTTTTCCTGAGATGATGCACTCTCTCTGCCTTTCCTAGCCTGAAGCAGTGACATAGTGATATCAAGTTAGCCACAGAATGTAACACTGGTGGTAGAGTTCTGGTCCATCAGTCTAGATCCATCAGTCCTGTTCTGCTCCAGAATGCATCTGCAACCATGTAGGGTGATTGGTCCAGTTTCAAGGTAGGTTTTGGAGTTTCAGAAAAAACACTTGTTTCCTGGATGTTATCCCTCTTGTGGAAAGTCTTGTTTGATGGTTTCGCATATTATTGTAAGAGAATTTAAAGCCAGAACTGAGACTGTGAACAGGAAGGTATTTTCTTCAGCTTCTGGTTTCTTATTACATTAGTTACAGCCCTTCCTTCTTAGTTGCTAAAAGTACAAGCATGAACTGAATGAAATAATTTGTGGTAAAGCATGCTGAATAAAGATCTCCATTCAGATCTTTATCTTCTATCACGAGTTCCTTATGCCAAGAATTAATGCTATTTGAAATTGCACAATGAGTGTGCCCTACTGTGGGCACCCAAGATAATCCTAATTGCTTTAAATGTGAGAAGAATGGGTGTTTGGGAAGGGGGAAAGAGCTGTACTGTGAAATAGTATATCTGTGTTAAGAGACACAGGTGGGACAGAAGCTTCAGAACCATGGGCTTGCTTTTATTTTTGCATTGAAAAGCAGCTCTGCTTGTGACTCTTGAAATTTACTGTCAGTGGGAAAATACCCACCAATACACCCTTGTGTTTATAATACGCAAAGCAGGAAGGGAGCACCACTCCCATTTTCTCGTAAGTTGGTGTGCATCACAGTCAGCACAGAACAGTCTGCCACATATTGATCAAAGCAGAAATTGCAGACATTTCAGTGGGTGTACGCAATATATGGAGTTCAGTTTTAAGGCAGATTTGTAGCTGAGTTTTCATTAGCCCTTTGTAACTACTTGATACCAGCATGATAGATGTTAGAATGATGTCTCATGTTATTCTCTGCTCTGCGTAAGACTGCTTCTTAAGAAGCCTGCAGTCATGCTATGTTGTGTATGACCAGCTGTAGCAAACAGAAGCAGACTTTCTAATTCTTCCCCATGGAAGCCATCACTTGTTCATGACTGTGAGGACGCCTGGGGAATAGGAGAAGGACAGTCCATATGGAACATTCTTGGCACATTTATGCAAGTATTGGCAAGAATTCTCAGTCAGGAGGAACCATTCTTCTCAGTGTTCATCCTGAGCAAGAGAGATGTGAGGAAGGAGACATCACCTTTTTTAGGTTAGTTTACATAGAACAGAAGCAAAAGAGCTAAAAGATACGGAGGGTTCACCAAGTATGAATGTCTTTCAGAAACACAAGTTACTGCAACTTTACAAACCATGAATCTTGGCGTTCAAAGGAAATCTTGAGAACATTGCTGATTAAAGTTCGTATCTTAGTTATCTTAAGGTTTTGCATCTTCTCTGTGGCCTTTCAGCAGGAACCCATCAAGCCATAGGCTCCTGACTGCTGGTGTCTTAGATCTGCACAGAGCAGAATACCAAAGTATGAAACCGATCAGCTAGCATGGCTGGTTCGTGAAGAACAGCCTGCCACTAGCACTGATTACTTCACCCTGGTTGGTAGTCTTCCATCTTTTCAAGTAGCGCACTCATGCAGGAATGAACTGATGAGAAATTTGGTGGGGATAGGTTTCCTTTCTTGACATCTTGTTAATTGACTCTGTGCTTAAAGAACCAAACATTTGGGAACATAGGACTAAGCACTTCAAAGATGAGAGGCAGCAGAATGGAGATTGCTTAGCACTACTTCTGTTTGCATTGAGATTTCATTTTGCCCATCTTTCGATGATCTACAGCAAACTCAGAACAGACCCTGACATTCTTCTTGTCCTTCTACTGCTTTCTCCACAGTAGGAAGATTGTGGTTTTCTCTCACTCTCTTTTTTAGTGATGCTCTGATGTCCTCGAGCTGCCAATGGCACTCCAGTTCTGCTCCCCTTCATCCAGCACATGTGGCTGTGCTTGCACTAGGAAGAAGTCCATAAGCCATAGTAACCTGTGGGGACTGGTGTAGTTATTTTTCTTTTCCCTGAAAAAAAAAAAAGGTGAAGGAGTTCTGAAAAATGGATTATACCTCTTAACTTTAAACCTTTAAAAATAGCTTCTTATTGAGAGCGTAATAGCTTTTTAAATATAAACTCGAGAAAATACTTACTTTTCAAGCATGAATATCCTTCTGCATTCTCACATCACTGAATGTGTATTATTCTTTTCAGTCCATTGAACTCCAGGGATCACTTGTGTTAAACGTCGGTGTGGTTTCCAGTGTCAGAAGATGTAAGGTTTTGTGTTTATGGTTAGAATCTTTTCTCATTTCTTTTTCTGTGTGATACTATCTGAAAAATTTTCAGGTTCATATGGCTCAGAAGTATTCAGGTGCTTTCCGAAGGGTGAAAGGTAATTAGATCAAGTAATGGTCTTTAAAAACTGTCACAGACCCAATTCTGGTACTGTTATTTACACAGATAAGGGCTGTGTAACAACAGTGGGAGGATCAGCCACAAGCTTTGAACAGATGAAACTCATAGACTTAAATCATAAAGAACATGGATTTTGTTTCTTTGAACTTGGAACTTTTACATTTCATTGCTGTGTGATTAAAACACTGGAACAGAATTGCTCATTTCCTTTTTGCTGCCTTTTTATAGCTACAAGTCCCAATCCAAGTATCTTGCTCTTATTATCAGCACCTACTCACTGTTCTTGCTTGACTTTGTTGACTCCCATTGACTGCAGTGAAAGTCAGCATGCAGGTTTTGACGCACGAGTAGCACTCTCACCTGCAAGACGTATCTTGGTAGTGACAGGTTGTTTCTGAAATCTTAGTGGCTGTCACTGACATCCCCCTATGCACATGCAGAGATCAGCATTTATTGCCTGAATTGTGTAACCATCAGGCCTGTGCTCAATGTGGAAGTTAATGGAAAACCAACCCCTATTACTTAGGTCAGTGTTTCAGACTCCCATCATCCAGCTGATAACTGGAAATACTTTCTTGTAATGGCACTTCCCATTTTAAGTTTGATCAGGATGCATTTTGTCCCATGAGAAATGTTGGAATACTGGTGGAGCTTCACTGGTCCAGAAGCCTTAGGAACCATCACTTGAGGTGCTAGGAAACAAGTGGATGTCTGTCTACCAAAAAAGTTGCTCTCTCTGTCGTCCGCCAGGTTTATATTAAACTGACGTAGAGTTGCTGTAAAAACAGATCATAAAAACGAAATGGCAGTTTTGCTGTGGTGGAGTATTAACACCTGCACTGTAGCATGTTGGGTGGGTCTTGTGTTGGATTCTTTCAGTTCAGGAACAAAACTCAGTAAGTTTGTCACAGAGATTTGTAGATCTCAGTATTTTTAAATGGGCCTTACCATCAATCCAGAAATACTAACGAATCCTTTAAAATAAATAAGTCTCTTGCCCACTTAGCTACTCGGGAGTAAAGAAAAAATTACCCTCATTCAACCTGAGTCACTTCCTTCATACTTCTGCACTGAAGCCTGGAGAATCTGTACAGCATGTCTTGAATCTTAACACATTGGGCTTTGCTATATCTGAGTAAAGCAGAGTTTCAGAGTCAAAGAGCTGAACCAGTCAGCTTTATTGCAAGGAAACTACTGTTTGTTTACTATGTAATGCAAGGTACCTCACAAGGGAAAGAGATGACTCCTGATATGGGTAGATCCAAACCAAGCATGTGCATTTGGTGGGCAAAAGCTAATGCCCTGAAGGACTGCCAAGGAGCTAGTCTCTGTCCCATGTCAGGAGAAGTGCCCTGTGTTTTGTAGTTGTCAATGCATAAACCAATCCAACAAGTTGTGGAAATAATGTATGCTGTGTGCTTCAAATCATGGGACTGTGGTGCAGACTGGGCCACCCAATGAGTGTGTATGTTTGTGCTGTGAGCCTGTCTCCCTAGGTGAACCATTTTCCCTGCTCATTGACTCATTTTCCCTGACCTTCATCTTTCCATCTGGTTCAAGTCCAAGAACCTCTTAGGCAGTCATAAAATCTCAAGCATAGACTTAGCAGAGTAAGCAAAGTGGAAAGGCAAGTTGCATCCTCATCCAGCCACTGTAGAGATGTGACTTTTAAGACTCCCCACTTAAACGCATTAAAGGGGAAGTGGGAGACACAGCATCAGGGCTTGCCTACAGAAGAGGGCTTTGCTCCTGCACCCTGCAAAGAGCATTTGTGATCCTGATGTGCTTCTGGGTTTCAGGATTGGTGGGCTAGAGAACATAAAAATCCACATAGTTGTTCCCAAGTGCAGATTACCTAAGTGCTGTTTATGCCTGCTCTGTGTACAGATCAGTGCTCTCCTCCCATGGTTATTCAGGCCTGGAGATACTGGAGACTTGTTTAGCCATTTTGTGTGTTTGACCACATGGGAGAAGAATACATGACACTCCAGATCCAGATTCCACTTTCTGTGTCATTTAGCTATTAGCACCATTCACAGAATGTCTAAAAACTGTTGGAAATTGCCTTGACTACTTTGTCACTCCCATATATCTCAACATTGCATTCTTCATCTTACAGCTAGAAGAAAATGTGGTATGGGGTTAATACCCCATTCATTAGGTTAAAAGAGAAGTTTTATGTTAGATCTAAAAGACAAGCTGAGTCTGCTTTGGCAGGGTGACTGTAAAGCTTTACTTGCCCCTTCCATACCTCAAAGGGGAGACTTGGCATTAAAGCAAGGTTCTGCAGTGTCAAAAAATGGGCAGAACTCCCTGAAACTAACAGATATTGCAATTTTATCTAGTCATAGAGAAACACTGAAAATGAGACACAAGAATACATGAAACCTCAACTCTGAGTACCTTTTTACAATCTCTTGTTATCATCATCTTCAAAATAAGAACAAATTGGGAAGCTGAGCTGCAAACTGAAGTTACTGCAGAAATACAACAATACTACAGAAATGGGATGTTGGTGCTTTTAAAGAGATTGTTTCTCATTTTCCCAGGGATGGGGTAAACCCGGATAGCTGCTGTTCACTGTCTGTGAATCCCACTGGATCTGCCTGTCTGTGAAAGTCAAGCCTGACTTTTTATTTTTGTCATTGAACTTCCGACGTGCTAGAAGTCTCTAGAGTCTGCTTCAGCATGGAGGAGCTTCTCAGTGCAGTTTGGGAATGGAGTTTAAACCTCAGCTCCTTGTTCTTGCGAGGCTGCACTAGACCAATCACAACTTCTGAAAAACAGGCAGTGGTTGTAAACAGTGTTCTCTTTTAAAAGATCACAGTCTGGTAATATTCTTCACTTAACAGTAAAATCCAGGATGTATTAAGTATTGATGAATAAGGTGTCAGGGGCCCTTGGATTTAGTTCCCTCGAACTGCCTCAACTACCAATGCATTTTGCTAATTACATCATAGATTTTCCTATTGATGAACAGAATCTGAATTAACATGGAAAGCACTAATGTTACCCTTTCTCTATTACTGTTGTACAAGAAGCCATGGCAGATGCTGGCAGTTAGTTACACAAACATTAGTATTAACGATTGGCCATTTGGAATTGGTGACAAACTGCTGGCCGCTGGAATCCTGAGCCTGAAACCAATCAGGAAGTTAATGAGGAGAGAAATTACCACTGCAGCTTCTCCTTAATTATATTCAGGGTAGGCAGGAAGGGAGTGTTGGGGGTGGATCTCAACTCATCTAAGGTTAGGAAGGTCAGAGACCCTTTTACTTGGTTTTTGTATCTACTGCAAATTACAATGTTGCAACCATTGCTAGCACTATATTAATTTTAAATTCTTTAATATTTGGCCTTAGCCTCAGGTTCCTGAGCCAAGGCCTTGGGGTGTAAGCAGGTTTCTGCAGGGTGATGTGGTTGTGGTATCTGTTACTCCCACTGGGTTCACCTTGGCCCGAGGAGGAGGGTGGGCATCCCAGCATGCTGAGGGGGAACATAACCTTTCGCTTCTTCTCAGGGAGGGGAGACCCGTGTGGGTCCCGTCTAGTCCAGGGGTGTCTTAGACGCTGTTTTTTTTCCTCTCTTCCCCACACTCGCAGTGTTTTCGCCGCCCAGCAGCCAAGACTCTGGCCTAAGGTGCCTGTCCGGCAGCGAGAACACGAAGCGGGACCTGGAGTGCGAGCCCCACCCGGAGCCCGGCGCCTTCGCGGTTAGGCCTGGCCTGGAGGACAACGAGTAGGTGCGGCTCAGCCTGGGGGGGCCTCACCTGGGGCAGGGCGATGCAGCATCGTTCATGGTTTGCTTGTTCTACTTGGGGGTTACGTGTGGTGGGCGCGGGGCGGGGGGACGTGTTTGATTTCTTCTTTCCAGGTGTAGGGCTGGATGCCGGCTGCTCCCGGCTGCCGCGCGGGCCCTAGCCCGCCCTGATGCCGCCGGGAAGCTGAAGCCGCGCCTCTGCTGGTGGCCTGGGAGCCGCTGTTGGAGCGAATGCTGAGGCGGAGTGTCGCCGAAATGTGGGCATGAGCTCGGGGCAGCGGGAGCTGAAATAACCGAGTGTCGTGTGCCTGCCCGCCTCACGCAGCAGGGGTAGGGGTGGGGGTGCGTGTCTGGTATCCTATCTCTGGGAAACACCATTCCATTACGTATTTTTAATGGTTCCTTGTAGACTAATGCTGCTGCTCGGCTCCAGGCGCTTTCTTCTGTGTTGCCAAATTAACATATTTTGCATATTACAGTTGAGTGCCTTGACTTAGATTGCAATCTAAACCGCAAGTAAATAAGTCTCTAAAAAGTTACTGCGAATTTCACAGTTTGTTATTTTGTTAAAGATGGTTTACGGTGCTCTTTTCTTGCGTTACAGAAGCCAGCCTGAAATGAAACTAGTCTAGAAAAATTCACTGTTCACTGTAGTTGCAGCTGTACCTGAAATAAAAATTTTATTGATGACTGAATTTTCTTGTGTGTATATTTGGTGAGCTGTATTAAAACAGAAAAAAAAGAGAAAAAAAAAAGAAATTACTTGTATTTTCTTCGCTCTGTGCTTTGAAAACATCTATTTGATTTCACCCCCATCTGTTGTAATCAATAACCTGACCATCTTGTTTTTTATTAAATGCACTTACTCTTAATTTCATCCACCAGTGGTTTTAGAGAGAATAATGTGGAGTTACCTATATAGGTTTGACATTATAAATCACTTCTTGAGGCTGAATCGTATAGCGGTATCGATTGATCCTGATATATCACAGAAATTTACTGTCACTTCTGTTTTCAATTAAAGATACAATCAGTCAGATAATGACTTAATTGGATTTTACAGAAGATTGAGTTTTATTGCCCAGTGCTTTACGAGTTTAGTTAAGGAAGATCATTTTATCACACTTGTCAGCCTGCAGCCGGCTCGGTGCCCTTCTCTCTCTGCTGCTGCTGCTGCCGTTGTACCGCCAGCTCAGCTCCCCGGAGGGCACGAGAGAATGGTACCGGGACGGAGGCGGGGTACGCTCCTTCACCCCTTCCCTGTCAGTCCTCGAGCGTTATTGGAATCCAGTTTCTTAATTAACGGGGGAGGTCTCACGGCTCCCTGCCCCTCTCTCGCCCCTTTCCCCAGTTGCAGAGGATAGCGAAGGGTGAACAGCCGCGGCGGGGACGGGCTCGCCCGGTTTGAGGGCATCACCCCCTGCACCAGGCTGTCCGGCAGCCTCCCCGAGTGATGCTCCTGTCCCAGAATCGGTGCAGGGCACGGGAGACACGTCTGCCGCCGGGCTCTGTGCACCCTCCAGGAGCTCTGGAGCAGAGGGACCGACTTTACAAGCCTCTGCTACTGGGGCCTGAGCCCGCTTATACCCGCCGGGCCGCGGGGTCGCAGCCCTTGGGACAAACGAGGCGAGTCTTACCCTGATGCCGGTCCTGTGAGGTGGGAGCGGAGTGGGACAAAAACTGCGCATCCCACTGCGGCTTTACCTAGCTAGACCAGTGGCGGGGGGCATGGTTTGTGGCCGCGATGAGACGAGTAAGTTGTGGAGAAGGATAAGTTGTGGAAAGGACAAGCAGCATCCTTCAGAAGACAGGGAAGTAAAACTCTACCTATAGAGTAAACTTGAGGGGGAAAGAGGGAAGGATGGCCTTCGTGCGCCGCCCCTCCAGGAGCCGGGGGATGTGGAGTGCTCCTTCCCGCAAAGCCTGGCGTTCCCTCCTTCGGGAAGGCAGCAGTTCCAGCCGGCGGCGCCGGGCCGAGGCGGACCGGGGCTGGGTAGGTTGCCCCGGGGTGAGGGAGACACGACGATGGACGAACACACGGCCGCGTCATGGGGCAGGAGCATGGCGGTCCCACGTTACCCTTGCGTGTCCACCTTTTCTCTTCTGGGGCTACTCCAAGCAGGGCTCGCGAGGTGTGCAAATAGAACAGGGAGACCGAAAGTGTTTCCGCAGGCCTTTTGTGTTTAGTTCGGTTTTGTTGATTGTTTTTTGTTTGGGGTCTGTTTTTTTTGTTGTTTGTGAGGGGAGGGGTTGTTCTTTCTTTTTTCCCTTTGTTTTGAGTTTGTTTTTTGTTTGTTTGTGGATATTTCATTTGGCCGATTGTTTTGGGGTTTGGTTAGTTGGTTTGGTTTTTTTCTCCTTTTTGTTTTTTAATGTTTCTTTTCCACTGCACTGTGGGTCTTTCTCTTCCCAAGTATCTCTGGCTGGTTGGTAACCGGTGACCTTTATTAATGGCATTCCTCTCAAAAAGCATGTTCCGCGTCGCTCACTGGGCAGCTCTGACTAAATCCCCGAAGTCTGCTGTGAAGTTTCAGGCCCCTCCAGCGCGACACCTTGCCCCCTTGCCCGGCACGCCTGGCATGGGTTCCTCTCCGTCTTTATTATGTGAGAACACGGACATTCAGACCTACCCGGAGTAACGCTGCGAGTGCCGAACAGTGGATAATTCACTCCTCGATCTTTTCCCTGTAATGCGGGCGTTCCCTAAAAGCGCTTTTGTTGAGCTGTGACGGAAATTAATCCTGCCACTAGTACCCGCGCAACGGTAACCCAGATTCCTGCGAACGCCCCTTCCCTAAATGCTTATTTTAGAGCAGTGCAAGCAGTGGTAAAAACAACCCCTCGCCCGCCCCTACCCTTCTCGCCCACGGTACCGGGGAGCGGCGAGGAATGCCCCGGCGCGGCGGATTCGGGGGCCCGGTCGCCGCTGCTCCCCGTCGGCGCGGGATCGGGTCCCGGCGCGTGGGCGGCACCGCCGTCTCCCGCCAAACGACTCCGCATCGAAAAGTTGTAAAACACCAGGCGATTCGAGACGATTTTGACTTTCCAGCCTGCGCCCTGCCTTTGTCCAGCCCATCAGTGTTTCTGACTCGGGAAGATGGGGTCTTTAGTGGAGCTGGGCCCTTTCCTTTGAATGTTACTTGGAGCGTATGTTTTGCACATTTATTCTCTTTCAGTCTATTCTTCTGGGCGCTAACTGCTAACACGTTATAGTCATCTTGAAATTTTTTCTGTATTTTCCAATTAAAAGCTTAAAAGCCCTGGAAACGGAGTTCATGTGGTGCAGTTTACTACAGCCCCTTCTTCAGAAAAGCTTTCTGCTAGGATCCCATTACGTGCTTGAATAAACCTTTTTTCGAGCAGAAATGGGAGTCGAGTCAGGTGTTGAGTTACAATAGACTTTCAAGCCGGGGACGTTTTGCTAACATAAATACCAACCTGGCCCTGTGGGGAGATGTTGTCAAATACTGGAACACGGAAAACATTCCCATCAAATATGAGAAAAGGATTACTCACTATATCAAACGAGCATTTCAGCCTAAACTCCCGGTGTGCAGCCAAGCGAGAGAGGGGCCCCCGGTCCCGAGCCAGCCCGCCGCCGCGCCGGGGCAGCCCGGCCTGCGAGCCGGCAGCGCTCGCCCACTTGGCAGCTGCGGTGCGGAAGCAAACCGCGGGCCTCCCATCGGCTCGCGAGGGAGTCTTGCACCCCTGCTCTCCCCTCTCCTGCACCGGCAGTTGCATCCCACTTCTTCGTTTTGGGGAAACGGATTCCCAAGACGACTGCACATCGTCTTTTACGCGCCCCTTGCAATTTTGGGACAGTTGAATGTTTCTCTGGCCCGCGGAGGAGGCACCATTGGTTTGTTCCCCCACATACAGTGACACGGACCCAGAAGTCTGGGTGAGATGCCCGTGGGGGAAGCTGGTTGGCAGCGCGGGGGACTGCGGGGATGCCCGGGCACATGTAAAGGGAGATCGCGCCGGCGCTGAGAGAAAACGGACTGCGCCCCGCACCTGACATGATTCACCTCCCCGCCCCGTCGCGGTTAACTCATCGGGGTTTAATTCTCCCTCACACCCCGAACATGGCCTTGGGAAAAGAGATGCCCCTGAGTCGCTCTTCCACTAGAAGTAGAAAAATAGTTAGGAAAAGAATCAAGTATCGAAATACCACGCAAATACTTCATAGTTTGTGCCGTGCATTTTATTCTCTCTGGCGAAATACTTGCTGAGATTAAAATCTGTTTTTCTAATTACGTACCCTTGTTAAATGGTTTATTCATTGTAGCGTTTACAGTGAAGATGCCTGGGAAGAGCAGGGGAGATCTTGGGGCAGCGAAATGGGCAGCAGCCCCTACCTACCCACGGACTCTGTGCTGCTAAGTACCACTACACAGGCAGATAAACACTGCGTGGTGGTGAATTTATTTTCCCCCAGCCGATATTCCTACACTTTCTTTCACAAATATATTACATTTATATTTTAACTTATCGCTGCTATATTGGAAATATTACTATTTCGGCGAGAAACCTCCCTACGGACGGAGATAAATTGTCACTCTGCCTCATCGGACTCATTAACAAATAGGTTGCAAGCAATCTGGCTTGTCCTGAATTAGCCCTGCCATTCTCACTGTTGTCATTTAGGTAGCTGCGTTGGCAAGGGATGCAGAGGGCTGCGGATGGCATTGAGGCGTGTAGCTGGCCCGCAGATTCCCGGCGCCCGGAACAGCGGGGATAGGGGCAGTTACTGTTCCAGGACATCTACTTGCGGCTTCAAAACTTTGATAGAACTTTGGACTTAAAAAACCCACGGCACTGGTATACACACCGCGTTACGACAGCAGCCCACACACATTATCGCCGCTCGCAGTGTCCCGTTGGGTGTTCAAGGGGCTCATGCCCAGGATCCAAACGCCCTTTATGAACTTTGAGATCCTGGCCCCACGAGGCCGGGCCACAGCCCGGGAAAACCTCCCAGCCCCAGCTCGCTCCTAACCCCGGGCTCTTTTCGCGGGGTGATCTGTGCGTGGTGCGCGAGCATCAGCCCCGGTTCTGGCTCTCTGGGGGACGTACCCCTTCGTCACGGCACAGGCAGCGCCACCGCTGCCACCGACTGCAGGGCAGAGACCCACCCGCCCACAGCTTCCCTTCACCCCCCCCCTCCCCTTTCTCTCCTCCATCCTCCCTGGGGGCGGTGGGGAAGGAGGGTGGCGGAGGGGGGCGGGCGGGGGGCGGGGGCGGAGGGGCGCTGGGCTCCGCGAGGCGGCGCGGACAGCGGCAGTGTGGATCCGGCCGGCGGTAGTGCTCTGCCCGCCGGTACCACCGAGGCAGGCGACGGCTACCCACGCCGGCCTGTGGCCGGGGCCGCGCCCCCCGCGGAGTTAGGGCAGAGCCGCCCGCCTTCTTTCCTCTCCGCCGCCGCGCCGGCCTCAGCCCGCCCCCGCTGCCCCCTTCTCCGCCCCGGAGCCGGCTGGACTCCTCCCGCGGGCATGAACGGCTACGGCTCCCCGTACCTCTACATGGGCGGCCCGGTGTCGCAGCCACCGCGGGCTCCGCTGCAGCGGACGCCCAAATGCGCCCGGTGCCGCAACCACGGCGTGCTGTCTTGGCTGAAGGGCCACAAGCGCTACTGCCGGTTCAAGGACTGCACCTGCGAGAAGTGCATCCTCATCATCGAGCGGCAGCGGGTGATGGCCGCGCAGGTGGCGCTCCGCCGGCAGCAGGCCAACGAGAGCCTGGAGAGCCTTCTCCCGGACTCCCTGCGCGCCCTACCAGGGCCGCCGGGCAGCGCCGAGTCCTCCGCCCCGCCGCCTGGGCCACCGCCCTGTGCCGGGCCGCCGCGAGCTCCTGCCGAGCTGGCCGCCGCCGCCGCCTTGCGCTGGGCCGCCGAGCCGCCCCCCGCGCTCCCGGGGCCGCTCCCCAAGGCAGGTGAGGTCGGGCTGGGCCTGGCACTGCAGGGTGGGGGTGCATGCGAGGGGCCCGGGGAGAAGGAGGGAGGTCAACACTCGAGCCGGGTCGCCGGCGGGCGGGCCTTGAGGGGTGATTGCCCCAGGAAAACAGGGTCGAGAGCTTTCCCTTCCTCCCGACGGACGCCACGGGAAAGAGGGAAAGCACGGGCGGTGCACTTTGTCGCTCTTAAAAAGTAGGGAGCCGCCAGGTGTTTCAGCTGCGGTCGCAGCCGAGGTGAGCCGAGACCAGCAAAAGCCGCCGCTTCTCGGCTCGTTCACTATGACGGCCGGGAAATGACCGAAACGCCTGTGCATCACACCTATTTGCCCCTCTGTCATTCGCAGTTCCTCTGAGGCTGCTGAATCTGTCCTCGGCTTCCCGCACCCCGGAGCTAGGGCTGCGGAGCCTCATGCAGGACAAAACTACCACAGGGTGCTTCGGGGCACTAACGGCGTCGGGAGCCGGATAGTTTCTGCTGAAGCAAGGCGGGGCCGAGCGGGCGGAACGGAATGAACTGGACTACCCCTCGTTCTCTGCTTCCCTCCTACACTGGCGTTTCTTTGGCGGGCGGTGTCCTGGGCGGCATTCGGTGGGCCAGGGATGCTGACCCGGGAACCGCCGTCCACAACCGGCAATTTGTGAGTGAGACCTACCGGTAACATATATTTCTGGACTCAAAACTAACGCTCCACAGCCTCCGCGCCCTTCCCCTGCCTAAGTGAGAGCCGACAGCCCGCTCCGTTCAAAAGCGACGACTGCGACGAAATTTTACACAGTGCCCAGGGCGGCAGAATTGGAAACCCGGGGGCTCCCATAGGGCTTGGCTCTTTACGACTCGCTGTCGGGCTGGCGGAGCCCCGGGGGACGGTCTGCGGGAGCTCAGGGTCTCTCTCTGAAGGCATAGGCACGAAGCTAACCCTGCCCAGCGAGGATGTCGCTGGTCTGAGACCCCGAGTCCCTTTGGGGGGGCCCTTAGCATCATTTACCTGCCCTTTCCCCATCTCTGCCCCCTGCATCTCGCCCCGGTGTTCCCGGCCGTTCCCCAGGTCCGAGGCTCTGAAGTCGATCGCCGAATTTGCGCCTGTATCCTGGCAGCACTTGGCCAGGGCAGGGACCGTGAGGAGGTGGGATCTGGGCGGGCGGGGGAAGGGAAAAAAAAAAAAAGAAAGGGAAACCCTTCCCCCCCGCCAAGGCCTTCATGGCTCCTTCCAGAAAGTGAAACAAATAAACTTTGCCAGCAAGATATAAATCTGACGCGTAGGCACGTTATTGACTTGCACGGCCAACTTTTCTTCTCCCTGAACTTCTCAGTTTAAAAGATTACAGTAATCACGAGAGGACAGTGTAAATCGAATCTGATCGCAATAACTTTTGAGGAAGGTCAGGCTCAAGTGAAATGTTACCATGCAACAGGCATTTTGTTTGCAAAATACAATCAGAGTGTATTGATGAGAAATTCTTCCTTGCCAGCCAGTCAGCACTTTCTGCTAACAGCTTTACGGAGGGGAAAGAAAACAACGGAGAAGATATTAATAAATCAAGGTCCGCAGCGCCGCGCCGGTCCCAACCTCGCCCGCAGGGAGGCTGGGCTGGGGGTGCCGGCGCACCTCGGGACCATGGTGGGGATGTGGGGGTCGGGAAGTAGCCCCGCTTGCACAGCCTCGCTGTCCCCGATCTCTAGTTGTTGCAGAGGGTTTTTCCCCGCTTTTGTGGGGACACGGGAATGCGTGGTAGCATAGTGGAAAATTATCTTCTTTCCGGGTCTGCCTGTCACTTGCCACCGTACGCTGTTTAAACATAACCTGATAATTTCCAGCCACCCCGACTGTTCCGAAGGCAGGGCTTTCTTTTTCGCTTGTCTCTCTCCCTGCTACCCGTTTTAAAACTGTCGTCAGACGATGTAGTTATTTGCTCCCCGAGTCTGTTACGTTTTTATAACCCCTCCAGGCCGTTAATCTTTGGTTTGGGTTTTGTTTTTCGTTGTTATTGTTGTTATTGTTGTTGTTGTTTGGGGTTTTTGTTGTTGATTGTTTTTTGTTTTCCTTCAATATAGAGAAGGTTTCTCCCCATGTATGGTAGAATCGCATTCGTTTCTTTTTATGCTTGCCAGAAATGGTCATTTCAGTGGGACACCTGCAAAGTTATGTTCTGTGAAAATAAAGCACTTAAAAACTACCTCCGTTGCATCTGCCTGTGCTAACCCGGAGCAGTTCCTCCTTCCGATGTTGTACTCATGGGCTTTCATCTCCCATGTGAGCCTATGTTACATTTCTCTGTCTTAGTAACAAGGCTTGTACACAATTAATACAGCGTTATAGTGAGTCTTCTAGAACCAGTTTCTTAGAGCAATGCAGTAGTCTGTGCTAGTTGGGGAACAGTGGCTAGTTTTCTACAAAACACCTTAGACCTTTGTAAAAAGGAAAGAAAGCCGAGAGTGAAAACGATTTAAAAACCCAAACAAAAAGCCAAACAGGAGTCAGACAAATCAAAAACCAAAACAAAACAAGAAAAAGCAAACAAACAAAAAACCCCAAACCAAAACCAAACCCACAAAAGCCCTCCAACCTTGTAAGTTTTATATGACCTTAGGTTCATTTGGCTTTATGCTAGTCTTGGTCTGAGTCCTTTCTAAAAATAGAAGAAGTAGCAGATGTTTTTTAGGATGTAAGAAAATCTGTGTTGCAGTGAGAGCTGTCCTAACCATCAAAGTGCAAGCTGTTTTAGCAGAGAGTCAGCAGTGGGAATATCACGGAAGCAAATTTGATTCCAAAGTATTAGAGCAAGTTTTCCAGACAAGTTATTAACTTGAGGACAACAGTTTATTTCTCTCACTCATTTTATTTTTATTTGGCCCCTTTCAAATATTTGACTTGTGATCTTCAACATATAAATAGGCAAGGAAAAATTTGAGTGTACACTGGTCCAAATTCATAGCAGCTTTATTTATGAATGTAAATATTACCATGAAATGCATTGAAGAGTTCTCTCGATGTACTGTGCTTAGTGTAAATCTGTGTTTGCATTGCGCCTCTGCTACTATCTGTCTCTACATGCATGTTATTTGGTGATTATTCCCTGTCGTTTGTATTGATAAGAAACGAATTTCCCTCGTTTCCCCAAGGCTGGCAAAGTGAATACTCGAATGCAAGCAATTTGAAATTGAAGGCGGGGGCGGGGGAAGGGGAAAAACAACAACCACAACTGAACTAAAGCACAACACCCAAACCGCACAAACGTAAAAAAAGCCTGAGGGCGAGATTTCTTTCTTAAAGATTAGATAGAACACTCTCATGTACAGCTTATGAGTGGTGTGAAAAATCTTCGGCTAAGAGCAGCGGGTGGTATATTCTGAACAAAAAAAAAAAATTTTTTTTTTGTACCAGAGAAGACAGGTATTTGGGATTAATACGTGTACAATATTCCTACAATTCAGTTCCCACGTAAGGACATCCACAATGTATATCCCCAATTCTTTGTTTACTTAACGAGTGCTGTATTGTGTTCGTTTTAAACAAACGAAACAGCTAAGCTGGGTGATTCTGATGAAGAGGTGGGATCAGTCCCCGCAGCTTTCTGCCCGGCTCTCCCTGAGCACTGAACACAGCGGGGAAGTCGTGTTCAGTGGGGAAGTCGTGAGGAAAAAGCGCAGTCAAAACGCTACTTGCCAGGCAGGAAGCCATGAGGAGCCGGCCAGGTGAGCAGGCAGTGGTTGCTTGACCCATAGGGAGCATCAGGCTGGGGGCACCTGGGATGGGGAAGAAACACCTCTCATCGCACTGCAGGTGAGAACAGTTCTCAAAAAGGCAGAGGCCATAAAGGAAAAAAAAAAAGGCACCTAATATCAGTGTTAAGCAATGGAGGATAATCCTCCTTTTGTTAATAGCAGGATTTGCTTTGAATCACTGAAACTTACTTTGTGGGTCAGACTGTGAGCCTAACGGTCTTTGCTAGATGCTGTGATCTGTGCTGTCCCCGTGCAAGGCTGAGAATCAGGATTGATGCAGTCTTCTGGTGATAAAGATGCAAACTTTTCAGAATTTGAAGAAAATTTTTAGCCAAGCCTTATAAGGTACTTTTAAAGGTACTGAAAATTAAGCAAACCTGAAACAGCTTGCAAATAATAACTGGTAAGGATTAAGGAATGTATGAAGGAGATCTAATCTGATTTTTTCTTTTTTTTTTTTTAGCATATAGCTCCCCAATGCTACTTGTTATTAGCCTATGAAGATAGATTGTGAAATAAGCTTTACCTGCATGTAGTACATTTGTTAATGCTGGGTATGGCAGTGCAATCTGTTTATGTGGAAGGTAGGACTCCTTTAAATGCCTCTCTAACTCTGGCAAGACAGGGACAAATGTAATTAGCTGTTGCCAAACTGACCACCACAAGCCTTCAATGTGTAAATGGCCCACTCACTCAGAGGTGAATTATTTATACCATCCCCTCTTAAATCCATAATTATGAACATGTGAAGGGATTAGGAGGGAAAGATAGTGTAAGCCTCACTTTTTCTTTTCAAATAATGGATGAACTATGCTGAAGTCTTACCACCTCCACAAACGGTATACGTTGACAGTTTGCTACCAGCAAAGACTTCCTTCATTCTCCTTTAGCTAAGGCAAGACTGATGAGATTGGTGTATAGAGAAGAGCACACATAATATGCCTACATGAAGAGTTATTGCACTGGACAGAGAGCATAACTAATATAAAAATGGGTACCTGAAACAGGTTGTCCTGCAAAAAAAGAAGTGTGAGATCTTTGTGAGAGAATCTGTATAACCTCAGCTCCAATCCCATGCTTATCCAGCCCAAACCAGCAGCATCTCACAGCTCTGTAGGATGGCCTGTCACTGCTGCCTGGCACAGTCATCCTTATGAGGATAATGTACCTTTACTATGCTGTCAAGCTGTGCTGTGACAGGATCTTGTATTTATATAAAGATCCCATTCTCATAAGCATAGTGGCTTCTCACTCGCTTGCTCAGACCCTGACTCCTTTCTCAAGGTGGGTAAGCTGCACTAATAGAGTTTGTTTTGAGCTGCTCTGTTCAACGCTCACTCCTCTTTGTGCAGCAATGCCCCACGTTTTCCTGGGGTGAGACTGAGGCAGGACTGTCTGTGGTGAGCAGTGAGGCCCAGGTGCTTGCAAGCTTTTACTTGTTCCATCTTGATTGGATCATCGGCATGCTTTGGGAACCTTTGTTTGATTGTTGCAGCTGCTTTATCTACTTTCACTGGTCACTAGGGTCTTGGGAAATCAATTGAATAATTGTACTGGCTTCTGCAGATAGTATTTAACACGTGTTTAAAAGCACAGCCCTGTGCAGTTAAAGGAGGCTCTATTGCCCACAGCCTGGAGAAGTGACCCTTTCCCCAGACACTGGGTGCTTTATAGGGAGATCATCCTTGATGAAGGCCAGCAGGACAGAATTCTTGGGAAATAACTGTGAAGAATCTCAAGGAAGTACATTGTTCACCTCCTTCATAAACTGTAAAATATGTTAACTTTTCTTCTTCTCTTTCTGACAAACAGTCTTATTTCAAAAGTTTCTATACTCCAGCTAGACATTACCAAGCTAGACATTACCAAAGTGACCACAGATTTTTGAATGTCCATCTGGAAACAGTGTGGCCAGTGGGATGTTTGGAATGCCATCTAGAGTGACCTAGACAAGCTAGAGAAGTGGGTGGAGGAGGTTCAACAAGGCAAAGTGCAAGGTTGTACACCTAGGTCAGGGCAATCCCAAGCACAGATGGAGCCTGTGGACAGCGTCCAGTTCTGGAGCCCATATTACAGGAAAGATATGGATGTGCTGGAACGTGTCCAGAGAAGGGCCACCAGGATGATCAGAGGGCTGGAGCACCTCTCCTGTGAGGACAGACTGAGAGAGTTGGGGCTGTTCAGTCTGGAGAAAAGAAGGCTCTGAGGTGACCTTATTGTGGCCTTCCAGTATCTGAAGGGGGCCTACAAGAAAGCTGGGGAGGGACTTTTTAGGATATCAGGTAGTGATAGGACTAGGGGGAATGGAATAAAGCTGGGAGTGAGGAGATTTAGGCTGGACGTGAGGAAGAAGTTCTTCACCATGAGAGTGGTGAGACCCTGGAATGGGTTGTCCAGGGAGGTGGTTGAGGCCCATCCCTGGAGGTGTTTAAGGCTGGATGAGGCTTTGGCCAGCCTGATCTAGTGTGAGGTGTCCTTGCCCATGGCAGGGGGGTTGGAACTAGGTGATCCTTGTGGTCCCTTCCAACCCTGACTAATTCTATGACTCTATGATGAAATTGAGAGCAACCCTGCAGAAAAGGACTTGGGGGTTCTGGTGGACATGAGTCAACAATGTGCACTTGCAGCCCAGAAGGTCAATCACATCCTGGGCTGCATCAAAAGAAGCATGGCCAGCAGATTTAGAGAGATGATTCTGCCACTTTACTCTGCTCTGGTGAGACCTCATCTGAAGTACTGTGTCCAGCTCTGGGGCTCCAAATACAAAAAGGGCCCAGACCTGCTGGAGCAGGTGCAGAGGAGGATGATGAAGGTGATCAGAGGGCTGGAGCACCTCTCTTGCGAAGACAGGCTGAAAGACTAGGGGCTGTTTAGCCTGAAGAAGAGAAGGCTTCAGGAAGACCTTATAGCTTAATTTCAATATCTGAAGGGTACCTACAGAAAGGTTGGGAAAGGACATGTAGTGACAGGACAAGTGGTTTTAAACTGGTGCAGGGTAGATTTAGATTAGACATAAGGAGAAAGTTCTTTACAACGGGAGCAGAAAAATACTGGAACAGGCCCAAAGATGTGGTTGACACCACATCTGTGGAGACATTCAAGGACAAATTTCATGGGGCCTTGAGCAACCTCATCTAGTTGGTGAAGTCCTTGCTCACGGCAGGGGGGTTGGACAAGGTGTTCCTTTCCAACCCACTGTATTCTATGAGTCTGTGATTTCAGGCCTGTTGTCAGGTCTTGTCCTTCTTAGTCTAGCACATGAAAAGCAAGGTATCTGGAACAAGTGCTAAGAGAGACTGTTGAATCTCCATCCTTGGAATTATTTAAAACTCAGCTGAGCAGAAACATGAGCAACCTGCTCTCTATTTTAGGTTTCTCCTGCTTTGAACAGAAAGTTGGACCACCTGCCTTCCAAAAGTCCTCTTTCAAACCAGATTTTTCTAGATTCTGTGCTCTAATGAATCCAGGCATGAGCTGTGTTCTAGGGTCTGGAGAAAACCCCCAGGATTGTTGCTGAGGAAGGAACCATTTTCTGCAGAGCCAGACCTAGAATATGTTAGTTTATTTGAAGACTTCTTTAACCTTCAGCCAGTAGTCGTGATCAAGTGGTTCTGCCAACACAGTTGGGCTTGGAGAAAGAATTTTGGTCTTCCAAGTGCCCTTTGGATATCTTGAGCCCGAGCTCAAGTGAGATAGTGCTAGTGAGGAATTATGATGTGAAAATGCTGAAGTTCCTTTGAAACAGCTTACACTTGGATGCTGCGTTCCTGTCCTGTATGCAGCGTATTTGATGCAGCAGAAAAATGACCAATGCTTTTCTTGTACATGGGAGAACAAGACAGATAAGGCAGCATAAAAGGTTTAGACCAGGTCATGTTGTTCTTTTGCTGTTTTGTTCTCATGAGATGTTTTAAAGGGACCTTAACTTTATCAGAGTCTCTGTGAAACATGTTTGTTTTGTTTTTAATCCTCTAGGATCCTGCTCTGTTCACTTCAAGAAGACTGTATCCTTAAATGTCTGCAAAGACTGTTGGCCTCAGTGTTTCATTAATTTCTATGCCTTCTCTTTGCAGACATGAATGAGGAGCGGTTGGGTGATGCCAGTGGAGCAGACAATGCTGAGACCTACAGTGACAAAGACACAGACCAAAGGAGTTCCCCAGATATGACTAAAGCCAAAAGTTGTTTCACCCCTGAAAGCCCTGAAATTGTTTCAGTGGATGAGGTTGGTTATGCTGTTCAGAAAAACGGTGGAAACTCAGAGAGCCGTCCAGACAGCCCCAAGTACCACCCAGAGCAGAACCACCTCCTGATAGAAGGTCCTTCTGGGACAGTTTCCTTACCTTTCAGTTTGAAAGCCAACAGACCTCCACTCGATGTCTTGAAAAAGATCTTCCCTAACCAGAAGCCAACTGTGCTGGAGCTGATCCTGAAGGGCTGTGGTGGTGATCTGGTGAGTGCTGTAGAGGTTCTTCTGTCCAGTCGATCTTCAGTGGTGAGTGGGGAGAGAACTTCTGCAGAATCTGATGGTCTTGTTTTGCCTTCCAATGGGCACATTTTTGAACACACGCTGAGTTCATACCCTATTTCCTCTTCCAAGTGGTCTGTGGGCTCAGCATTTAGGGTTCCCGACACACTGAGGTTTTCAGCTGATGCCAGTAATGTTGTGCCAAATCCTCTGGCTGTACCTTTGCAGCACCCTTTCCCTCAGCCTCCACGCTACCCACTGATGCTGAGGAACACTTTAGCAAGAAACCAGTCCAGCCCCTTCCTGCCCAATGACGTCACACTGTGGAATACCATGACACTGCAGCAGCAGTACCAGCTGCGGTCTCAGTATGTCAGTCCTTTCTCAAGCAACTCAACCAGTGTTTTCCGAAGCTCACCAGTCCTTCCTTCCCGCTCCTCAGAAGATCCTAGGATCTCAATCCCTGATGATGGGTGCCCTATTGTGTCTAAGCAACCAATTTACACAGAAGATGAGTATGATGAAAGGTCTGATTCATCAGACTCGAGAATACTCAACACATCTTCTTAGACTGACATTCGAGACATGATATCTGTTCCTTGCAGTGCAGCTGAACTACTGGGCCCTAAGAGGAGGGACATGCTACAAAACACTTGCAATTGCATTAAAAAGTGACTTTGCTTGGTATTGTACTATAGCAATAAAGACATAACTTATTTAATTTCTTGCACTTCACTGGATAACGCCAAATAGCAATACTCTGGCTTTACTGCTGAGCATGTGTTGCAAAGGAAGACTTTATGGTTAACGGTTATGGGACTCTGGAAGAGTCATACTGGAAACAGAAGCCCAAAGTCTACTTTGTTCCTTAACTCAGAAAAAATGGGGATGCTAAACTAGAATACTTGAATGCTGTTTTATAAGAGAGAACTCCTCAGGACATAAGAAATCAAACAAACGTAGTTCAATTGCAAATGGACTAAAACAAGGACCTTACAATCTTAAATCAGTGATCATCTTTGCAGTGAAAGAAAAGGCAGAAAAAGATATGCACATGGAACTAGCATGAGCTTCTTCTGTGCTGTTTGAGCTTGGACACTTTTCAGAGAAACAATATTAAGAGTTATTCTTTTCCAATTGCTAAGTCAAAAAGTGTAATGTCAGTGTAAAACCAATTACAGCTGTGAATTGCATGAAGTGTATTGTGAAATGAACACCAGATTAAGCATTGTCAGGTTAATGTAGCATGCTAAAGACTCTAGAAAAATAAACTAAGATGATGATCTTGGTTTATGTCATTTATACTGGGCAAATAACATTTCTGAAGATAGAGAGCTGATTAGTCCTCAGTCAGGGTTAAAATGTCCAGCTGCAGCAACCGTAGTCAAGGGAAGCCTCTCTTGCTAAGTCTGTTTCTCTGCCTTGTAGTTTGCAATTAAGATTAGGCAAATCTTGCAATCGTTGCCGTACGTACTAAAGAAGGTCTCTTGAATGCATGCTGCAGACACTTCCAGGCTTGGCTGAGTTAAACAGAGCTTGCTACAGACACAACAAGCAGAAAAGAAAGCTCTCCCGATGCTTCAGAGGCATCTTTTTTTTCCTATACTGTAGAAGTAGGAAAAAGGAAATAGGATGTAATAGCAAACATTTATTTAAAATAATGTTTAGCCAGTGGCAACGTCCCTAAATCTAGAAAAGTAATGGTTTAAACAATATATTGCATGTTTGCATGCATTGATTACACTATGTGTCAAAGTAACATTAGGAATTGCTTTTGATGAGGAATGCCACTAAGTTAATTGTCCACTTAGTAGTTTGTTAAGGGTTTAGTGCCATTTTTTCAACCATTCACAACTGACTCCATCTACTTGAGAGTTGGTTTTTCCAAAAGACACCTCTGAAATGGCTGCCAGGCCTGCCAGGTGTATGGATTAGTCCCACACCTCAAAATCAGTTGAGGTCACCCTGAAGTTGGACTTCAAAGCAGCTGGACTTTAAAACTAATATATATATATATCAGGTGTATTTTCTCCTGCTGATACGAATGCCTGTGTTCTCAACTGGCGTTTCATATTTTGTAAGGTTTGTGTACCCAGTGAATCTTGCATTTTATAAGGGTACTGAACATGCACAACAAGAAGGAGAATAGAATATTTATTTATTTTCCTTAGGGGATAAATGAATGGAAAGATAATTTTTCTTGCATAATTTTTTGTTCTGTTCAGAAAAGCAAATTGTAGGTAAAGGTACAGAGTTAGGACATAAAGGCAGGGAAATGGAGGAAAGAAAATAAGTAGCTTCCCTTACGGAACTGTACATGTGAAAACATCTGTAATTTTCATAAACACAGAACTACAGTTTTGTACTGACAGATTTGCCTGCACTTATGTGGCACTTGTAAACAAATTAATCTTCCAGCCGCTGCAGAGAGAAAAACAGTAGATAAAATAGGTTTGATCTTGCAAAGAGAAAGGGATGAGGTAGTGGAATGCTGTGCTCTTGAAATCACAGAGAAAATGTCAAAGGTCAGATCAGAGCAGATCGTTCCAGGAGCTCTGGTTCTGAGCTCACACACCATGCAGATTTATCCCCAGCAGAAATCTTTGTATAGGTGTCCCTGTACATTGAATGAAATGCCTTTTTTTTTTTCAGTTATCTTTTCTACAGAGGGCAAATAATCCTCATCAGGAAGACCAAACAGTGGCACCTGCAACAGCTTAGTGACCTTACACACTTTTGGGTTTTCAGAGAAGGGAATTTTGGCATCTTGGAGCTGGGACACATCTTTCAAAGAGAGGTGACCCTTGGCCATGGTGGAGCAAACTATTATCACTCTAAAAACTTGTGGAAAATGATGGCCTGATTTTCCTAACTAGATTTTTTTATGATAAAGTGTTTTCTGAAAAACTAGCAAGTTAAGGTGATCATTGTCCAGTGTCATAAAATATCCTTTGACTTAATTCACAATTAAAACAACCAACGAACCAACGAACCAACCAACCAATCAACCAACCAACCAACCAACCACCACCACCACCAAACCTCCCCCCAAAACACCACAAATAAATAAATAAATAAACAAATAAATAAATACCCACCCCCAACAAAACAAACAAACAAACACCCCTAAATGTGTTCAAAATAAAAAATTGCAAATTTTGATGTTGAACAATGGTTGTTGTTTGTACACAGTATTTTGGCTATCCAGAAAGTTAATTAAAAAAAAAAAAAAGAAAAAAGAGGATTGGATTATGCAATATTTTTGAGAAATTACTTTGTTCACCTGGCTGTATTTTCCAGCCTGGCACTACAGGCAAACACAGTTTTTAGCTACTAGCCACCACACAGCAAGGGTCCTTTGACACCTTGGCAGGACTTCTTTCTACTCACGAAGTGCTGCGACCTCTTCTGCATATGCTCGCTGTGCGGGCAGGAGGTGCCTCACCCACTTCCACCCTCGCAGCGGGGGCAACCGACTTGCCAGGGAGCTCCTTTTCTGCTGGTGCCCTGGGTGCCCTAGGCAGCCAGGGCCTGCAGCAGCCACCCGAGACCTAGTGGGCCGCCCTTTTGCCGCGGCCGATGACAGCTATGTCGCCGCAGCTGGCAGCAGCAGCTGCTTTGGGGCTGTACGCTGAGCCCATAGAGGGCTCGACGCCGCTCAGCACCCTTTTCCCGGGATCCGGGGTCCCGGAGAAGGTCTGCGGGTACCACAGCCAAATCTGCGTTTTCCAGCCCCATCTCGTGGTAAAGAAGGGTATTTCCAGCTCCACCTTGTGGTAAGGAAAGGCGTTTCCATGTCGGAGCAAGAAATACCGTCTTCTGTGGAAGAGAGACATCTGGGTGACAAGGGTAAAAGAGGTATGGATATCCAAAAATTCGCAGAACAGACGAATTTAAGAATCAGCAACAATGGCCTGAGCCTGCTGAAGTCTCTGCTGAAGCCCAGAAAGAAAGTTGTTTGTGGTCTTTGGTTTGGTTTGGTTGGGTTTTGTTGTTGTTGTTGTTTTGGTTTTGTTTTGGCTTTTTTTTTTGGTGCTGTGGTATCTTGACCCCTTGCCCTCTGTACAGTTCCTGCTCCTGGAAAAGCACCTTCCCAAGTGCCTCTCTGCGGTATCTTGGGCTGCTCTTATTCTGTCAGGCAGGTGATTTCACTGTCAACTCTCCCTGAGTGTGCACAATACCAATGGACAATGCCACAGGAAGCTCTCTCTACCCACAGCTTTTGCCATCAGCAGTGTTGCAGGCCCACCAGAGACCACAGATCTGCTCTATGTATTTTATGTGCTGTGATTGAGGCATGCTGCTTAATCCCTGCTCATTAACTTCTAGCCGTGAAAAGGTGTGTAAGGGCAATGAGGATGTGAACAATAGCAATAATAATTTCTCCCTCAGAGGAATGCTGTGGAAAGCCCTAACATGATGCTCACATTCTACAGGGTGCATGTGGGGGTACTCACAGTGCAATGGAGATGTCCTGCCCCAAACTCACTTCTGCCTTGCCTTTGCTGCTTCTCCTGGGGGTCCTTGACTTGCCCTCTTGGGCCCAAAGGGCCACCTCTACAACATTTGTTGGGTGCTTGGTGAACAGGCTCACCTCACATTTGTGCTGACATCTCTGAAAAATGACTTTGTTTCTCTCAGTATACTGTTTCAGTGATTCATTCTTTATGTGCATTTACTCAGCAGACGTGAATGGGGAAATAAGATTGATGCTACATTTATATGTTAATTTTAATATTGAACCTATCCTGTATTTGAAAAATAAGATCAATTCTTCAATTTCATTTCTTACATGATATTGCATATTGTCATTACTGGAAAATAAAATTATTTCTGAATGTGTACTATCCAAACTTCAATTTTAGTGGACGTATAACTCTGAAGCATCATTCTACTCTCTTCCCTATAACAACCAGCTCAATACAGTATTTTAACATTCTTGCACTTCTCTGCCACTGGAAGATAACAAAGACAAGCCTTTTCACTCTCAGTGGTGTTCCCTTAACATGCTCCCTGCAACATTCTGCATTGTCACAGGCAGATTTGGTGCATGACTCAGCAACTCCCTGCAGGCTGTTGCATATGTGATACAGGAAGAATCTTGGTTGAGAGTTACACTCCTCACTAGAGACTAATTCTGTTCATTTCCACAACAGCAGCAGTGCTTGAGAGATGTAGCTACAACTATATGCCAAGCATCGCTATATACAGGATGAATACTGACCTTACATGGGTGATTAGAGTGATCTACCTGTAGTGGGTAGATAGAGATCATCACATGCCAGAGAGATCTGGCAGCTGCTGAGGGAGATGCACTTCAGGGAGTTTGCTGACAGAGACCAGACTCTCTGAAGCTGCAACAGAAAGAAAATATTTACATTCTCTTTGGGAACGAGATTTGCTGTGTTCTATCTTCACAAGCTGTACAGAGGATTAAGCTGAGAGATGGAGAACAAGAACTTTGCAAGGTCACATTCTTGCTCTGTCCTCTAACTTGAGGAGATAAAACAGCCAGTTTAAAGTTCAGTTGTCTGTTTTTCCCTTTCCATGAGAAAAAGGTAACTGCTACAAGGATTTAATGGTTATTACCTAAAAATTCTTAAAAAAAAAAAAGTTCTCTGTATATATGAGAGCAGAGCATAGTATTTTCCTGAGCATTTAGCGTAAGATTTCTAATTTTTTCTCTCCCAGAGAAAGATAATATGCATTTCAATTGCTGAACAATGCCTACCTTCAGCAAGAGAGTTCCCTTGGAAAACTAAGGTCAGGATAATCTTGAGATAATTCTGAGTTGGTCACTGTCACACAATGGTAAAAGTTGTGAGACCTGAGGAAAACACTACTTGGGTTCTTTCCAGCTACTGTGTTTCTGAGTCGATAGACTTCACCCTTTCTTCTCTTTGCTACCCAGATGGAACTAGAAATCTCATTATAAAATTGTACTAATTGTCCTTCTTTTCCCTAAAGACAGGCAGCAAAATGCTGAGCAAAAGTGAGAAAGAAGAACTTCACACATGAGAATTTCTATTCTAAGTCCTTATGGCCCCACTTGTGTGGCTTAGGCAGGGAAGTCTACAGGCTCAGGAAGAGCTGGTATCCTCCTGGTCTTTCCAGGGAAGATGAGCACACCTCTCAGCTTAGGGGCTGCAGCTCTCTTGGGAGTAAGTGCCTGTCACAGGAGAAAGGCAGTGTGAGAGTGAGTAGCATGACAACAGTGTGTTGTGAAGGCATGTGTAGTAACAAATGGAGGAAGATACTTTCCTTCTTTGTTGCACAGTGAAGCTCAACCTCTTTTTCAGAAACAATTGTTCCTCTGGAGATTGCTCTAAGCTGTTCACATAGAACAACCAGCACCTTCCCTGGGAACAGATAGTTGATGAGTTTTCTCTTTAAAATCTGTCTTGCTCCTCAGTAAAATAACAGTAATGCTTAATGTCTAGTATGTCTGCTACAGCTACATACTATACATATTAAAAAGCACCCCTTTCTCAAGAAGAACAGGTCCTAAACTACAGAAAGTTATTCTGCATCACTTTATACTTACTGCAAATCCCTTTCCAGGAAACTTGAACATGCCTTATATGTTTGGCCCAATTCACAGCCAGTTATTACATTTTAAACTAATGTGGCTTACTCACTAGTACGGTTATGGTTAACTATGTGGAAGTTACAAATTTCCTTCTTTGCTTAGTCCTCTGATTTTTTTTTCTCCTAAGTGTCTGCAGAGGTATAAACAAAAGGAACATTTGGCCACATATATTTTGATTCTTTTAAGCTCCATTGCCAAATAATTAATAATCCAGGGTGGGGAAGGAGAAATAAAGTTATTTTGTGTTTTTGTTGTTCAAAACATTGCACTCCAAAACACAGGTAATAATATTTCTGAGGGTCCAAAGGGAGGAGAAAATTCGTTTCTCTTACCCACACATTCCTCCTTCTGCTAATCTCACCTGTGCTGAGTGAACACAGAATAAGCATCAATCCCTGTGAACAAGCAGGGTTTGGGCTGGATTTAGAAATGGTTTGAAGAACTCTAAAACAAGCACAGAGTGAGGAAAATATAATTTATGATCTTCAATGGCTTTTGGGAGTAGTGTTTTCTGAGGCTCCAGCCAGCCCTATCAGAGTCTATATCCGTATTGCTGTTGCCTTGAAAGGGGAACAGAGTGATCTACAATGGGAGTCAGAAGGTGAAAGGAGCTGTTCTCAGTGCTTGGCTGTGCTCACTCCTCCCCTCTCCTCTGGAAAGTTCTCTGTGTGAGCTTTTAGTAGACTTGTGAGATGTATGAATCTGGAAAGCTATGACTAATTCCCTGAGTGATTGGTGTGTGTTTAACATCTGAAAACTCAAGCTAGTGTCCTGCTTTTTGAATTATTGTCTGGCATTGACACAGTTCCCAATATGGCCATCGCTACTGTTTTAACAGATTTTCACTTTTTCTGCTGTCCTGTTGGTCTGGCAATAGGTTGTGGGTGTGGTGAGAGAAAATACAACCACAGCTGTCCTGCTCGTGGTGGCTGTACTCTGACTCCTCACTTTCCTTACATCATGTCCTCCATTTTTACACACTTTCTGAGGCCTGAAAATTTATCTGTTTTGGCCTGGTTTTAATTTTAATTCACTAATTACAATTATTCCCTGAGAGGACTTCAATTACTTGTTTGTTTGTTTGTTTGTTTGACCTGCGCCTGAAAAAGTCACTGATGCTGAAGAAGTGATTTGTAACCCTAGTTTTTCATCCCTGTGCTTTCCAAGCCTTCCTAAATTGGTGAAGTACAAGTTCAGGTGAAAACATGAACTCTGTGTATAGGATACTTGAGACATCCTTAGGAAATGGGTTATATTTTTCTATCCAAATGTCTGGAATTGCAACTGTCTTTGAATGCATGCCTGATCTGAGCTTAGAGAAGAAGGAGTCAGTCACAAATGACTGTAGCATATATTATTCAGACAGATGTCTGAAATAAATGCGACCTTCCACAACTTGGCCTGGACATCAAAGACATGTCCTCGTCATCACATAAAATAAGATGGTCTGATGGCATTTCAGCCAAATACTGGACAGATATGCAAGAGAAAAGGATGATATTTCATTTGGGATTGGAACCAGAGGGAAAGAAACTTTATGACCCTGGACCTCCTCTCCTTGGCCTCCTTCCCTCTATCTGATAACCCCAGCTAGTGCCCCCTCCACTGAGCACAACCCATGGGCCTCTTGTCTTTTTCTGGGTTATATCATATCTGAGTGATGTTATAAGATGACATTATAAAGAAGTGGGACGTGTCTGTTCTTCCCTAATTCTGCATGGCCCTGGCAGGTCAGACAGGGATTGATTTAGGGTCTTCCTTGTGAATCACCTCAGAGCAGTGAAGAGCAGATCAGCAGGGTAAGGGTCACCAAGACTCCCTCTCCCTTGCTGTAAGTACTTGTTTTGGCAAACCTGGAGGCTAGGCTTATAAGCAGTCACTGCCCTTTCACAGGCAACATTGAGCTTCCACTGTGTGGTGGGAAAGTTTAGCCAGACACGTTTCTGAAGCTCTGCTTACTGGACCAGCAGTTTTGCCAAGGGAGGCAGATGTTGCCAGGAGGTCAGCATCATGACTGAGCTTCACTCCTTCAAGTGCTGGCTTGTCAGGGCAGCAAGCACTGCCAATTAATCACTGCACCTACGCAAAGAGGCATGGTGAACATGCATGAAAACATCCTATGTGTGAGGCAATGGCTGTTTTGCAGAATCTCAAGGAAACATCAATGCAGGCAGTGCACAAACCCCCCACCTCTCCTCCTGGGTGCCAGCACTTATGGTGTAACTGTATTGTGTTCACCAGTACACAGGGAGGAAAATAAATAGCTCTTGCAACACACTCAAAATCAATGAAGAAGGACAGCAGTGTAAGCTTCTGCTGATTGAAAATGGATGGTGCTGTGAACTGGAAGAGGTACTCAGCAACACTGAGCTGCCAAGTGTTGCTCCCAGTTCTGTTGCTGGCTAGATTTACTGCATGAACCAATAAAAAATGTATTACAATGATGGAACACATGGGCCCTCTAGACTCTCTGTCAAAAGATCAGGATGTCTTTGGGCAGTACATAAAATAAGCCGTGCTGTTCTTGGGTAGCAACACAAAAAGATCCTTAGATTGTATAACATAAGCACAGATACAGGACGAAGTTCCCTGTCATTTGTATTGGGAGTGGTTTATCCTGTATTATTCTTTGGGGATAACAGTCTGGTGGAAAAGATGTGGTTTTGGCTTTCCTGTCTTGCCTGAATATAGTTCATACCTGTGCCTGAGGTTTTATACAGAGGATACCTCATCAGAGAAAGACACTTCACAGCACACTAGAGGTGCCTACAATCAACTGGTGCCATGTCCCTTTCCAAAAGAAGCTGACCGGCTTCTTCAACAGGAATTCAGTTTGGTGTGCTGCTTGTACAAAAATGGCATAGACCTTGCCTTTTTGGTGTGCTCAAACCAAGTCTCGTGCTAAAGCCTTTTTTGTAGCACTGCTGTTGCCTTCCTTCTTGCTTAACCATACTGCAATTCCTTTATAAGCTAATGTAACCTGTGAGGCTGGAACTATTTAAAGGGCTGTCAAGGAGGCCATTTCAACACATTAAAGCAGAGAAAGATATTATCATGTACTATCATATTTGAAGCATTACAAGATATTCTTCATTAATCAAGATCAGCTTTAAAAGCTTGTATTGCAATACTGCCTTAGTCTTGCTGAGCATCAACAATAGGAGCAATGATGATGAAGGAGAAGGAGAAGGAGAAGGAGAAGGAGAAGGAGAAGGAGAAGGAGAAGGAGAAGGAGAAGGAGAAGGAGAAGGAGAAGGAGAAGGAGAAGGAGAAGGAGAAGGAGAAGGAGAAGGAGAAGGAGAAGGAGAAGGAGAAGGAGAAGGAGAAGGAGAAGGAGAAGGCAAGCCAAAGGTGAAAGCAAAATTGAAAAATTACTCCCTCCAGAGTAAGGGGGCACTGTTTGCTCTGTTTCCACTGGTAAAAAGAATGGAGATGGGAGTAAAGTCTTTGATTTGATCTTTGGGTTCGGTTTTCACTGACGAGATGTAGCTGATCAAATCACAAACCCAAACTATGCAGCCCTATGAGGATTCTGCATAAGGATCAGTATCACCTGCCGGCTGCAGCTACTGGCAGCTTCTGCGCTGAGGCAGTGCAAAATGTCAGGAGACCCATACTGTCACAATGTATTTTAGCTCCAGTCGATATAATGATTTAAGTTCCTCAGGAAACAAGCTACATATTTCTTACTTTCTAGTGCAATTTTTTTTCATTAACATGTTAGTTGCTGCTTACTAGGCTTTCCAGATGCGTGTCCTCAAAATCCAAAGGTAGTTTTTCAATGGATCCTGAAGTGTATACCTATACATAGCCTTCTCAAGAGTACTGAGCCATTCTTGACACTTATGTTTGACTGCATACAGAAAAAATTACTCATAATCGTATGCAATCAGATTGTTGCTATCGTGTGCACACAGACACACAACCAGGAAGATAGCTGAAGCAAGACCTGCCAAAGTCACCAAACTCCATCTAGTGGGAGAAAATCAGAAACAAACAAACAAAAGATGCAGTACTGTCTGTTTGCATATGCGTACAACTTGCATGCATATGCATGAACACACACAGAGCTTCATTTTGAACTCCCACAAAAAGTTGAAGATGCCAAAAATATTTTGTTTATCCTATGTGACTGTGGAAAGGGGCCCAATAAAACAGAGGAGGAATTCTTGAGGAAGCCGTATGCTTATCACATGTCTCAGGGTTTTGAGACTCTTAATATTGCCAGGGGCTCAAGACCCTTGATATTGCATTTCTCCCTTATTACTGAAGATCCTTATTCTTTTCCTCAGCTCATACAGTGTAGGTTGCCAAATCTTCTTTTGTATTAATGCAAGTTTTAGAAATCCAGTTCAGGCATTGCTAGTCTTGGATGTGGACGTCTGATGTTAGATAGGCTGAAGCTTAAATATCATGCAAATGTCCTGGGTGCAAGGAGCAAACGCAGTTGCGTTATCTGACATCTGTTGGGATACAGTTAGGAGTGTAAGGTTTGGCATATTCTGTGGTTGTCCATAAGTTCTGATACTACAAGCCAGGAGGGAAATGAAAAGTTCTCATTGAAAGACAAGTAGTTAGAGGACTAGGCTAAAGCTGTCAGGACAGGAAGAGCTAGGAGCTAACCTGGACTCCCTGTGATCCTTTCCCCCTCATAAATTACAGCATCTGGTGAAATAGGATGTAAGGAAAATTTGTGGCACTTTTAACTGTCTCTGTACCAGGAATAAGTGTAGGGATTGCCCTGTCAGAAGGTGGGGAGTTGGGGGTCACCAACACTTTTTTTGTATTCCTCTCTTTCACCCGCTCTCTGTTCAAAGAGCACAGGAATTTCACATTCCCATCACTCTCATGATGATTCCTATTTTAACTCTAGATATTGGGGGTGGGGGGAAGAAAAAAAAAAAGAAAAAGGGGGGTGGGAAAGGAATAAAAGAAAAAAGAGAGAAAAAGATAAAGATTTGGCCAGCTAAATAACCTTCCTGTAACTATTGGGGAGAATATTCATTGGGTCATTTCCCCCTCATTGAAGCAATTAATGTCATGCACTTTAACAAATCATTAGTGCTGGGAGAGATGGCATTAATCTCTAGTGTTTTTGGTCTAATTTGGCCTGGCTCATGTGCTTTATGTTTAGGACATAGGCAGTAAAGAACACTCGTGGTAGTCTGCTCTGGCCTTGCTGCCATAATCCAGGGCTTTGATGAACTTTTTGTATGAATGCTTAGTACACCTGGGTTTTGGGAGAAGGTTTCTATGGATAATGTTTCTACGGAGAACCTCATTGCCTGTCTCCAGCATTCAAGATGCCATGTAAGTTTTCTAGTCTCATAATCATTTCCTTCTCTGTATATCCAACCAGTACTCTTTCTGCATAGAGCTAACTTGCTTTGGTTTGCTCTGAATTTGCGTAGGATCTCCATTTTACTAAATGATTGCTTTGCTTTATGTTTGACTCATTATGAGGTCTTTGGCTGACCCAAAGACCCATCACAGGTATACTGAATAAAGCAGCATTGCATTACAGTGAAGTGAGTTCACCATTTAACACTTTTCAGTGGTGCACAAAAACTGAAGGCTAAACTAAGGACAGAAATACCTTGGATGTGGCCTCAAGTGAATTTCCTGATGGACTTCACTGCTGAATGTGGTGTTTTCTGATTTTCCCATTAACAATAACATTTTTTTAAACACAATCTCTTTCTCATCTAGCAGTGATACTGCACTAAAGTACAATACAGAATAAAGTTTATTCTGTACAAAAATTCATTCCTAGATATGAATGTCAGTAGATTAATATTGTTGTAGGGGTTTTGTGGAGAACTCTAGTGCTGATTGTTTTACCACAAGCACCTTTACTCAAAATACTCCTACATGCTGGTTAAAATATTTAGATCCACAAAATAAATCCCCTCACTTGTAAGTAAAATACTTTCTTCATAGAAGGTGACCCATTTTCAGATTGTCTTTCTTGTTTCTTCTTCATCAGCTTAATAATAACAATAATAACAATTCCCTTTCTCTGCCACTTCCCCATAATAAAGCTGCTGTTTTATAATGCTCAAGGTACCTCAGAAGGTTAGTATTGTGTTTATGACTGAGCAGGGTTTGCACTGGTAAAGGTTCTGACTCTTTGTCACGGGCAACTGAAAATAAAACTCTCGAAAATGTAATAAACAGATGTTCTCCCTGCCACAAGAGTTCCCAGTTCTTGCAGTATTTATATGCCAGAAAGGTCCCTTTCTTCGTATGATCATGGTTATTTTTTTTATTAGAGATGTGCCAAGTCATAAAGACCATTTCAGCCTCTTCAGCTCTGTCTGTTACCTCTGCATATGAAAAGCAGGAAATGACTGCAGAGCACAGCATCCTGCAAAGGATTACGATTGGGCTTGCCTGCTTGTATTTTGGCATTGCTCAGAGGCTGCTGTCAGGTTTTAGGGTTGCAGTATGCAAGATTCAATAGAAAATGTAGGTTAGTAAGCTTGCACTCCTCATGTTACAAATCTGAAGGATCACTTGCCTGACTCTGCAGAAATGGCTTTGACTGAGAGCAGACTTAAGAAGTGATCATCCTACTCTTGATTTTCATCATTCTTGTTTGATGCACTAAGAGGTGGCAAAGAGATGTGCAGCATGGAATTGCCTTGCCACACGCTAATCTGGTTTCTCTGTAACAATAACAAATTGATCATTCATACCAGCACATCTGGCTTGTGCTGGGTGTGTTATTTATGTAGGTTCAGATGCTGGCACGGTCTGACAGTTGAAAGACAGATGTGCTGTGATGACATTGCTGTGTATTGTAGGATCTGACACAGGCCTGTAAGTTTGTTTTTTTGATTATCGCAAATTGCCACTTAGCTTTGTAGTTGGGGACAACAACACTGTTAACACTGTTTTCATTCACTGGGATGAAGAATAAAGTTGTGTGCAAGGAGAACAGTTTTTCTGAGGGTTGCAAGGTTTCCAAGTAATGAGAGAGGAAGCTTGCATGAGAAAGGGAAATAGATTGGTGTCTTCTGGAGGTCCCAGTGCTTCCTTGAAATAAGTATGTGGGACAGGTGGCCTTCTTCCACACTGATGAAGGGTGGGAAACTTCAAAGAATTTGTCCAGGGAGGCAAATCATCAGGAAGCAGAGCTGAGGTTTTTATGTCATTTGGTACATGGAAGGATGAGTGCATTTGTCAAGGGTTATTGCTTGACTGGTCACTAAATGAATGAGAGATGCTCTCAATTAATTCCTCTTCCTTCCCTTAATGGAAGAAGAAAGAAAATCAGGGGGAGAGGCTTACGGATGGAAGAAACCCGCCATCAAACAGCTTCAATGAAACATTAACAGTAACAGTTATAATAAGAAAATAATGAAATACATACAAAAATGATATCAAATTCAGCCTTCCAATGACAGTAAAGTCTCCACTTATACTGTGGGGCAGGCACTGAGGTAAGTCCCAGACTGGGGTCAACAGTAGATGAGAAGCAGACTCAGGAGGTGTATTTGGGAAATGGATTTAGGAATACGAAGATTAGGATCAAAGGCTGAACAGAGAGAGTTCTCCTCAGACACCAGCCAAAGAAGAAGAGAGCTTAGTCCTTGTGATCCCTTAGCTTTATACTGAGTATGATATGTATGTATTGGAATACTTCAATGGTCAGGTTTGGGTCACCCAGTCACCCAACAAAGTACTCCATTATATGTATGTCATATTCATTACAAAGCTGAGGGTTCTGAAGATTCAGACTATCTGCCCTGTCTGCTCCTTCCCACAGGTGCAACTTTTCTACTTACTTACAACCCTTTTACTTAGGACACTAATATGGCCCACATGATTTAGCAATGACCTTGGTTTCTGTAGGTGCAATCATAAGCAAGAGCCTTTCTGCATACCAATCTGTTGAAAAGTAAAACCACTGAACTGAATTAGTTCTGTGGTAGCTCAAAGCAGGACAGTGTTGGATCTGGCTATGGAAAAATTATATTCAGCCTCTCTTGCTAGCATTTCATTTTAGCTCTTTGAGATCGGCTAAGGCTCTTTCAGATCTTTGTCCCTCAAAGCGATTTTTCACCTCCAGTTTGCAGAGAGGAGAGGTATCTTTCTTGCTGGTATGATAGCATTATTTTGTGAGAGAGGGTGTTTTGGGCCAGGGGAAGGCAAGACCCCTATCAGTTCTTCTGCCTTCTGTGGAGGAATTTCACTGAGAGATGTATTTTACCCATCTTTCACCAAACTCCCTGCTGCTATTTCTTCTACCAGAGAAGCTGTGTAGTAAAAGTGCCTTTTCGTCCAGGCTGGTGCTTCTCCATCTCTCCCTCCCTTGAGAGATGCTTTGATGTGGGATTCCCAGCATGACCCCAGGCTAGGCTGGATCGTGGTCCAGTGGGGGCTGAACATGGAGCAGGTATGCCCCACACCCCCTATCAGGAATGAATTAGAATGTTTCATTCTTGTAAGTGATACTTTTTTGAGTAAACATCCCTGGGTTTCTGTGATGTGTAACTAATGGGGTGCTAAACTCTCAGGGCTGGTTTAAGACTCAGAAAGTACACGTGTTGCCAATCCATCATGTTCTTAATACTAATTAACATAGCAGCAACACAATAAAGCCCCAGAACTTGCACACATTACCTAGCTCGTATTACCACTCTGTAACAGTCTCTCTATTGACCTAACAAAAGCACACACTGGAAAAATGAGATGCAGTCTCTTCTGACTCAGCTAGACCCATTCAGCCAAAGAAGAGAGCCGAGGACTCTCATTTATTATTGCACATTATTATTCTGGTATATAATGGAATGAAGTTCTCAAATCATGTACAGTGACATTTCTACCTTGCCAGCATCTGCATGTGTTACATGCTGCTGGACAGTCAGACCTAATGCAGGCAGAGCAGCCCCTAACTTGTGGGGGGATGTAGTTGCGTTGGAGGGCACATTCTGCTCCTACACAAATACGAGAAAGACTTCACATATTGCTCTACACATTGCTCTTCAACCCTTACTAATGTTCTATTCCCAGGCTTAAACTACTTTCTATGTAGACAAAGGCAAAAGGGTAACAATTTTATCGAAATTCTGGCACATTGTTGATGTAAAGACAAGTTGTGTAAGTCAGCACACCACTACAAAGAGGTAGGTTCTTGGGCACATTCTCATGTTTCCTTACTTCTTGGGTAAAAATTCTCATGATTTCTGCCCCTCCATCCTTCCACATCCCCCCCCCCCCCCCCCCCCCCCCCAACTGTTAGTGTGTGTCTTGATACTTTGAAAGAATTTCTTTCAGGTGGGAGTCACAGAAGAGCTGGACATGTGCAGTGTCATGTCATCAGCTCAGTGTTTTGCAGATCAGACTGCCACAGAACTGGTCATGCAGGGCAGGCTGAATCTACGAACAGGGTATTGTGTCCTTTTTGAAAGCCAAAACAAATTAAATGTGGGCCTTGCCCAATTACCCCTACAGCTGAAGCAGGAAATTTTCTGTTGACTTCAGCAGAGCTGGTTAAAGCGCTTTACTCCTAGAATTGGTTAATTTTATGCACTGAATGGTTTGACACTTTTTATAGTTGATATTATGTTGGATGGCCAAAGACCATGAGTTACCAAAGCACCACAGATGTTAAATCATGAAGCAGATGACAGTGTGCTCACTATGTCATATGATCTTAGAGAAGTTTGTGGAATAGTCTTTTTTATTATTGCAAGTAATCATAAGTGCTGAAAAAATACCATAAGTAAAATAGCATTTTTTAGTACAATGCATCCAATGTTCTTATACATATACACATCTGCAATATGTTAAACTCAGATTTATGCCCATTTAATCTCAAAAATTTCAATGGGGTGTCTGCATGGAATGAGGAGCAGAGTTTGATTCCAGAATAGTGAATGGCTGCACCTTTCAGGAAGGCTTTATGCCTTAGATTTTCACCAAGCTTTGTGTTTATAATAATAAATACTTTCCACACTAGCAATGACCTATCTGACATAGGAATCAGCTCTTGTATTTTTTTTGGTTTTTTTTTTATTTGCTGATTTCAGTAAATGTCATATCCAGATAAATCTGATGTGTGGCCATGTGTTGAGCCACAGTACTAAATGCCTGGTCAGGACAGGGTCTTCCAGCAGAATATCTATCTTCCAGGATATCTATGCCAAGAGTCAAATTCAAGTGAGTCAATGATCAGGTGCACTTGTGAGAGGAAGAGAGTTTGAAGTAGTTACAGCTCCTGTTTTCCTTTTCACAGATGTAAGTCAGAGCAATGATACCTTTTGCTAAGGAAAAATTTGCAATTTGGAGCAGTGACACCTCTGCTCAGCAAGAGCACTTGCAAAAACATGGCTTAGCTGCACCAAGGGCAGGGCAAGAGAAACAGCAACAAGGTGCTGTAATGTGTGCCTTAGCACATAGGAGATGTACCCACTAGTTTCTCTTCTGTGATGGCAATGCTGTCCTTTCAGAGAGTGACCCATTGTCACCCCTCTGTTTATTTTGACTCTGAAGGGAGCTGGAAGCTTCCAGAAGCTATACTCATCTCTACTTCAAAGTACCTGGTAGTGACTATACTTGGCAGTGACAGAACTAGAGGAAATGGTGTCAAGCTGCACCAGGGGAGGTTCAGGCTGGATGTTAGGAAATAATTCTTCACAGAAAGGATTATCAAACATTGGAATGGTTTTCCCAGGGCAGTGGTAGAGTCATCATCCCTGGAGGTGTCTAAGCACTGTGTGGACCTAATGCTTAGGGACATGGTTTAGTGTTGACCCTTCAGTGCTGGGTTGAGGGTTGGACTGGATGATCTTGAGTTCTCTTCCAACTGGATGTATTCTCTATGATCCTATGTGTGTGAATGATGTATGGACCAAGTAACACTCTCAGGCTGTTTGGAGTACTTTAAATGACTCTAATGCAAAATATCTACTTCCAGAGTCCTAAAAACTACTTGTTTATATCTCTGTACTCCATGTGTTTTTTGATTCTTCTGGTGCCATGTTTAAATCTAACCTCAACAAAGCAAACCAGATAAGCAGAAGTATAAGAAGGAAAAGGAAAAGGAAAAGGAAAAGGAAAAGGAAAAGGAAAAGGAAAAGGAAAAGGAAAAGGAAAAGGAAAAGGAAAAGGAAAAGGAAAAGGAAAAGGAAAAGGAAAAGGAAAAGGAAAAGGAAAAGGGAAAGGGAAAGGGAAAGGAAAAGGAAAAGGAAAAGGAAAAGGAAAAGGAAAAGGAAAAGGAAAAGGAAAAGGAAAAGGAAAAGGAAAAGGAAAAGGAAAAGGAAAAGGAAAAGGAAAAGGAAAAGGAAAAGGAAAGAAAAAAGGAAAGGAAAAAGAAGAAGAAAAAAAGAAAAAGAAAGAGGGAAAAAAGAGAAAAAGAAAAAGAGAAAAACAAAAGGGAAAAAAAAAGAAAAAGACAACCCATAGGTCAGATTTTATTTATATAGTTACAGAAATCTCTTCCATCTCAAAGATTGCACAAAATCTTCTGGAAGAGGGCTCTGCTCCTATAATGCATCCCTTTAAGTACAGAAGGTGTTTTGAGATGTATGTGTCACATCTACTGTATTGGAAGTTCATCTCTTGCTTTCCTATTTCCTCAAATGATGTCCAATAACCAAGTGAGGAAGAGTTCATAATACCTGCACATATCCACATGATATGTAGACAGGTCAGCTGTTTCATGGAGTTCTACAAACTTTCTTGCTAGTAGCAGTATAATGAGCAGCCTCTGGTGTGGCCTAGATAACTTCATGAATCAATGTGGTCTGAGTTTGTTTGGTTTATTTTAACGAATACATCACTACATTCTGGTGTTATTTTTCATGCTAATACCTCTGGTGGTCCTATTAATTTGAGTAAGGCTACTCAGAGACTGTAATGCTACCTAATAATGAGAACAAAATCTGGCTACTTATATTTATGCAATTGAATTTTTACTGCTAAGCACAACATAGCTTACCCAACTTATTTGATTTAGCAAATGTCTTATTGGCATTTTAAATATTTTGTATATGATTGTAATGTATTGGGGAGGACCCCCACACATGTGACACCTACCACAAAACAGGTTTATTAGTAAAACTTCTTGCTGTTCTGCTACAATATGGCAATTGAAGAGACAATTTACATTGCAGGGACCTGACCTTTACTTTCCAGGACTGTAAACTAAACCTCCAACAATTTCTGCATCTGGTTGACATTTGAATAAAACTTCCATAGTGCAAACAAGTTTTGAGACAACATCTCCAGAAAACTCTGCAGTGATTCTAAAAATATTCTTGGCTCAGTTAGCTTTTAAGGCCATATGTTGAAAAAAAAAACAAAACCAAAACAACCAAACCTGAAACTTCACTAGAATTTATTGCAACACAAGATTTGCCAAACTACTTAAGACATTTGGGAAGATTACCGAGAAGTGCATTAGCTGCTGACTTGACAGTTTGCTATGCTAACTGCTTGTATAGTGGATTCTTAATATTCATGCTGAGAGCTGATCCAGCTGAACTTTCTAGTACATTTTAGCAAAAGACCTGCCAATTATCTACTGGCTTATTAAGTGCTGGCAAGCCAGAGGTCAGCCTTGTTTCTGAGCCACAGCAAAGGTGCTGTGGATTGCACACAAACCCTCCTCATGGTATTTTTCCTGTTTAAATCCAAAATTCCAGGATAGGCTTGGTTAAGGACTGGTTTGGCCTGGTTTTGACTTGAAGTCTCTCTAGGTCTGCCCCAGTGTTCTCTGGACACGAACATGGAGGATGCAAGAGAGAGAGGTCTAGTTCCACTGAGCAGTGTTTCTTCTTTGCTTCAACTAATACCATGCCTTTGTGTGTCACCTTTGCAAAGGCATGGGTCAACACGTGCTTCCTTAGTGCAGCCCCAATAGCTACCAGACACAGCTACCAGCCACAGAGAGCAAATCTGCCTTTCCTTCATAGCCTGCCCCTTCCTCCTCTTCGGGAGCTCATCTCTTTTTCCAATCAGCTGCTGAGGTAAAAACTGTTGTAGACAGGAAACTCTTGTTCACCCCATGCCTAATCCAAATCTATCTATGGGAAACTTTCCATTGACACAACCAGGCTTTCCATCAGACTTCCTAACTGAATCCAGCCTGGCAGTTCTGTTCTGTTCACATTTACTGCTTTTGATATCAATCTATTTTTACACAATTAAAGATTATTCTGGTGTAATACTAAGTCCCCTCTATAAAGGCTAACCTTTGCCCTCATTGCCAAAGCAAACATTCCTACAAAGGCAGTGGAATTACTCTTACAGTCAATAAAATTTGCTTCCATATCATGCTATGGTGAACACATTATCTTATAATTTCTTATATTGTTATTATCTGTATTTACTATATTTATTTGAGTGACATGCATGAATTACAGAAATTCCTCCTCTCACTCTGTGCCTAGCTGCTTTCACTTAAATATTTGTTTAAAACACAAACATAATAATCGTGAACTTGCTTCTTTAAAAAGTTTTCAGGTACAATCAGTTTAGAGACATCTGTGTCATAGATAAGAATCTTATCCAGGTTTACCATAGTGTGAGTGCTGTTTACAGGAGACAGAATCTGAATTAGGAAGGAAAAAAAAAAAAAAAAAAAAAGAATCACACTTTTACAAGAGAAAACTGCAAAAGAGATCACGAGTTTTACTGGTGGTTCGGTAATACTGGAAAAGGTGATCCCTTCATTCTTTTTTCTTTTGTGTTTTGTTTTTCGTTTTCGTTTTCCCTACCCTGTTAAGGACACTTGGGAAATCTCACTTTCGATTGAAGTTACTTGGTAACTTCATGCTCCGTGGAGAAGCTTGTCCCACAGGGCCCGGGCCGCGGGCTGAAGCACGCTGTTCCCGGCCCCGGGCGCCCGCTCGGGAACCTGCACGACGCAGCCACGGCTGGAGTTCCCGGACGGGCACCGCCACCTCGGGCGGTGGAAGGAGGGGGTGGTGGGCGGGGCGGGGACAGGGGCAATTTGTTTCAGATTAACTGGTACCATCTCTGACCAAACAAGTTGAGGGGTTCTCCAGCGTTTGGGAAGGCAATCTGCTCCCGACGGCGCAGGGAGAGGGCAAGATCAAAGCATTCCTCTCGGAGCAATCGCACCCGGAGCTGCCGTTTGGTTAGCTTGCCCGAACTTTGCTAATAAATTTCCTGGGAAGGAGGGAGGGCTGGGGAAGCGAGGAGCGGGTGTGTGTGCGTGCGTGCGTGTGTGTGGCGGCGGTGGCAGTGGCACCTGCACCTGCCCGCTATCCGCGCCGCACGGAAGAGTAATGCAAAGCAGGGCCCGGGGCTGGGCACCCCGCTGCCGTTGGGCCTCGAGGGAGACAACCATGCTCCAGAGCTGCTCTTCCTCTCCACTTTCCACAGGCCCAGACGCCGTGACAAGGGGCACATCACCCGCTGCCGCCCGCATGGCCTGAGGACACATCCCAGACTCCCATGGGAGCCCCCCACCCGCTTCAGGCGGTGCAGCTCCTGAGAGGACCCTTGTAGCAGTGTGCAGGATAAGGCACGGGCGAAGGTACGCGGAGGAGACTCCGAAGGAGCTCGGGAGCGTCCCAGCAGCCTCGGCCATGGGCCGCCGCACCAGGGCACCCGAACCCGCAGGCACAGGGGCTAGCGAGATGGCGGCGAGGGTCTTCAGTGGAAGAGTTCCAAGTGAGCAGGTGGATACACAACTGCAGCACATCTCAGGCTTCGCCGCTTTCCCTCGCAGGCCAAAGGGCGAGGCTAAGCAGCAGAGGCAGGTCTCTGCGGCATTAGGGAGGAACCGGCGGTGCCACAGACTTCTCCCCTCCTTCTCCCTCGGGTGAGTCCTGCGGGAGAACGGCGGAGGTTCCTCTCTCCTTCCCGGCGGCAAAGGGTGGTGGAGGGGAGCGCAAACGCGTCCCGCTGCCAAGCACAAACAAGAGGAGCAGAAAAGAGTTATACAAACACCCTTTAAAATCATGGCTAGGTTTCACAGTTCCCTGTGGATAAAGTAAACAGGAGGCGAACTGTTTTGTAATTTACTCCAGCGGTCCGAGAATCGTGCTTTGTAATTTGGTGTCGCCTTACAAGCGAAGGGGACTTCTGTTGCCTAACCTAGCAGGTCCTTTGCTATGCTGGTGCCTTTTAAGAGGGACCCCAAGGGGGAAAGTGGAATTCCTTGGGTATTTGCCTTTTAGTCATGCTTGTAAGGCAAACAGTAGCTAGGTTCTTTTTGGGGATGCGCAGTACCTGCTGTCGGGGGATGCGCTTCTCTCTGCCTGCTCTTCCGGAGTGAGCACTGTGGGATAGCGCGGCCCGAGGGGGACAAACCCTTCGCGGGGACCAGTGTTCCAGCCTTTATTCCCGTAGATGCCCGCGGGGCGAGGAGACGGGCGGTTTCCTGCTCCGACGGCCGCGCTGGGAGCAACAGACAACGGGAGCCTCTCGCCTGCTGGCCTCTGTTCCGATGGGCTGCAGGAGCAGGGTTTTTCCACGCCGAACCGGTGGCCGGCAGCCGGTCTGTGTGCTCGCTGTGAATGGTGCCTGTGTTTATTATGTACATGAACGTGTATTTATTATACACATGCACTGCTCAAGGAAAGAGCAAAATAGTTCCCTTTTCTGACAGCAGTTTTGGTCGTGTATTCTGCATGACGTTAGTTTTTGATAAACGTTCTGGCGGGGAACTGATGCTTTCCTGCATGCCTTTTTTAATTTTTACTTTTTTTTTTTTTTTTTTTCTGGGGATACCGTGTTTAAATTCACTAGCCCTTCCCCTGCCCGGTATTGAATCCAGCAGAAGAGTGTTCTGTCCACTTCTGCCCCGTGGGAATTCCCATTTTCACCGAGCACCAACGCCTCGCTGGCACGGCTGAGATTTCATGCCTTAAAATTCTATTGCTCCCCATTTGGGAGACCAGGGGCATTACCCAGTTTCAAAAAAGCAGTCTCTTCAGGGGTTGGGGTGTGTGTGTGTTTGTGAAGTTATTCAATAGGTCAGTGATGGGTGAGAAACGCTGCTGCGGGAAGAGATGCTAAAAACCAAACGAATATTCTTCCTCGCCTTAATCCCCTACAAGGCAAGAAAACAACGCAGATTCCGTTGCGTTTTCAGACTCGAAAAGAAGCCACTGCCACGAGTCTCTCGTACTCGTGGGGCATGCCACGCGATGTACCACAAACGAAAAACGCGGTGCCTGTTTAGACCTTTTAAACCCAAGCCCATGGACCGCTCTTCAGTTTGGACGCAATTCGCCCGCGGCGCTGGTTTCTTAGCTGACACCATCATGCGCGTTGGCTTATTTTTTCCCTTTCTTTCCTTTCCCCCTCCTTTTTCTTCCTCCCAAAAGCAGAGACCTCCACTGCCCGCTCACGTTTCCCGCCCGACGCGGTTGTGCCCCCTGTGTGGGCGGCGCGCGCTCCGCACCCACGAGCGAGCGGCTGGCGGCTGGCACACGTTCGAGGGGGGGCGGGGCGGTGGCGGCTAGGACCAATCAGAACGGCGGCCGCGCGGTGCGGGCCCAATGGGCGGTGCGGGCGGCGGCAGTCTGCGCTAATAACGCGGCAGGGCGAGGGCGGCGGGCACTGTACCGCGGGGCGGGCACGGCCAGGACGCGGAGGGTACCAGCAGCGTCTCCGGTGCAGTGAGTGCGCACTCTCAACCTGCACAGCTCAGCCTGTCCCGACCTGGAGCCCTGCGAAGCACCGACATCCAACGAGGGTGCGGTGTTCCGGTTGTCGGAAAGTCTTGCGCGTCCCGAGGTGCGGGGTTCGGGACTCCCCTGCCTCCGGCTGGTCTTGGACAGCGGCGGCCCTGAGAGCTGCGGGAAGCGGTGTATCTACGTGCTGCTGCACCGCCTGTCGGCCTCTGGCGCTGAACTTGAGTAAGTGCTAAGTGCGGGAGGAAGGATGAGCAGGTCGGGCGGGAGGAAGTGGGGGTTCCGAAGACACCGCTTCTGCGGTGCGCGGAGCTGCTGGAGCGGACAGAAGCGGTGTATTAATCCCGATTACCGACCCGTCCCCTAAATCGCAAGGCAGCGGGTGGGAGGCTTGTCAGGATCCTGAAATAAACAGGTCCCTGTGAGGACCTGAGAGCCCCGCAGTCCTGCAGTACAGAACACCGCCCTGGAGCTTCTCCTTTCGCATCACCCGCCGCTGGAGACTGCGTCCTCCTGCGCGGGCGAGCAAAGTTCCCCGGCAAACAGGGGGGGGTGAGGAAGCAGAGCGTCAGTCGACGCTGAGGTGAGCCTCAGTTTAGCCTGCGGGGCATGGGAAGAATCCCGAGCGGACGGTAAAAGGGAAGATGGCAATCCCTGAAGGGCTCCACAGTGACTTCCCGATGGCGGCACATTTCGGTGAGGCTGCTGGCGGGCCGGACGGTCGCTGCCACCTCGGAAGCCCGGTGTGCCCCGGGGGCGGGCGTCCTGACTCTTCTTTTGCCAGCTCCGCCGCCGAGGAGCCATGGGTGAAGGACGCTCTGCCGCCGACTGGGAGATCGACGTGGAGAGCGTGGAGAAGGAGGCGGACGAGGCCGTCGTCGCACCGCGCAGGAGCGCTGAGGAGGAAGAGGAGGAAAGCGAGGAGGCGGCGGCGGCCCCACGGCGGGGCGAGCCAAGGAAGCTGAGCCGCACGCCGAAGTGCGCCCGGTGCCGCAACCACGGCGTGGTGTCATGCCTGAAGGGACACAAGCGGTTCTGCCGCTGGCGCGATTGCCAGTGTGCCAACTGCCTGCTGGTGGTGGAGCGGCAGCGCGTCATGGCCGCCCAGGTGGCGCTCCGACGGCAGCAGGCCACCGAGGTAAGGAGGGACGGGACGGGACTGGACCAGCTGGGCCGCGCTGGATCGCGGCGGGACGCGGCGGGCGGAACGCTGGCTAACGGCGCCTCCCGGTCGCTCTTCTAGGACAAGAAGGGGCTGGCGGGCAAGCAGGCGAGCCTGGAGCGCAAAGCCGTCTACCAGAGGCACATCCGAACACCTAGCCTCCTGGCCAAGAGCATCCTCGAAGGTAAACGCATCCCCCGCCCCTCCATGGGCTGCCGTCTGCCCCGCAGGGGGAAGACCCGGCTTTGCCCCAGGAAAACACATACCTTAAGTCTAAGGCACAGCTGCTCACGGACATTCGTGAAAAGCAGCATTAGTTCCTGGAGTAAACGCTCAACAGTGTCGAAGCATGCTCTGTGAGAGCCGCTGCTCTCGTACCCCCTGCTCACATCTGCTGCCCTTCGTGGCTGAAATTAATGTGGCAGAATTGTGTTCCCCCCATCCCATCCCAAATAACGCTTCAAATGCTACCGACGATAATTTGAAATTTGAGTGTTACTGTTACAAACTGACATTGTTTTCTCATGACTACCCGGCAGCATTTTGTAGCGCAGGGTCATTTATTTGCAGGTGTTTTTATCTGCAAATGAGTAAATTGATTACGGGTTGGCTTTTTAAAATTTATCTGAATGCTTAATACAGCAGCACTGTTTGTGACATTATCAATGGTAAGATATACATAATAGGGTGCTGTCGTTTCTTTTTTTATTTTCCCTGTCAGAAATTTTAACTGTGGACATTTTTAAGATGGGTATTTTAGTGAGAGGATGTATTTTTTCTTTCCTGCTTTCTCTTCTGATTATGCTTAAATTTATTTCGGTGTCTGCTTTAATTACATTACAAACTACAGCCTTGTAAAGCATTGCAGTTCTCAAATCTGCTTTTTTATTACTATTATTTTTCAAAACAGAGAGCTCTCTTTTTTTGCCTATGCAAGTGCAATTAAATTTTTGTCCTCTTAGAAAACACTAATTTTCATCTATAGTTCATTCTTTTAAAAAGGTCTCTTCTGTATTCCTTCCTCTAATTTATCTTTTCTTTTTCTTTTCTCCCAGTTCTCCTTGGAGTTTTCTACCATCTGTAGCAATGGTACATAGTGATTCATCTTTAGAGAATAGAAAGGCATCAGCTGTAGGTATAGATATCTTCCTTGGCAGTGGGGAAACCCATGTGACAGGAATGGGAGTGAAAACAGGTAAAACCCTGTTCTCCTCACACGTGTAAGTAGTTCCATTAATTCAATGGGATTACTTGTCTGGGAAAAGCAAATGGAATTGGACCCTGTTGGTTATATTAAATAAATCCAGTTAGCTTGGTAATTGAATGTACTGTAGCGTGGATTTCTGTTCTTTATTGACATTCTCTTTTAATACAGAAGAAATAAAACATTTTAATACTTCTATGTTTGTTTAAAATGCATGGTTACATCCTTACGCTGTTTTGGAGATGCTTTGTAAAGCTAGCTTTGAAGGAGACTACACCTGTAGGAGGAGCAGGGCTTGCTTGTCTGTGTTGAGAAATGTGTACTGAATGTGTACAGGGAGCTAAGTCTCTGTGGCTGTCTTCAGTAGTAGGAGCTAACTGTGTCCAAGGTTTGCAGCAAGTGCTTCGTGCCTGGCAAAACTGGCTCCAAACTAAGCCCTTTTACAGACACAGCTTTCACACTTCTGTTATGTGGTTTCATTTCTAATGCTGGTTTGTTGTTCTAGGTTACCGTCCTATTCCAACAGACCCTTACCTGGGAGGGAATTCACCCTTGCCACCTCCTGTAAGTGACAGGATGAGAAAGAGACGAGCTTTTGCTGATAAAGAGCTGGAGAACATTATGCTAGAGAGAGAGTATAAAGAGAGAGAGATGATGGAAGCTACACAAGCAGCTGCCTTTTTTCTCCCTAACCGCATGATGCAGGGAGCTGAATACAATTCGTATAAAACAGCCTTCAACACTACTCAAGCTGATGCATCAAACAAGGAGTTTTGCAACTTTTTACCAACCTGCCTTGATCTAGCCATGCAATATTCAGGATCCAGCAACATGGAACTAATTTCTTCAAATGTCAGTGTAGCTACTACGTACAGGCAGTATCCCCTGTCTTCTAGATTCTTAGTGTGGCCAAAATGTGGCCCCATTAGTGATGCTCTCCTCTACCAGCAATGCCTGTTAAACACTACTACTGTCCAAGCTCTCAAACCTGGGTCAGGTTGGGATACCAAGGTCTCACAAAGTCAGGACTGTCCAAACAGTGGGGGCAACATCATGTCTCCAAAACTGGAAAATTCATTTGTTCTGACCCCCACACAAAACATTCAGCAGTCATGTAATGAGATACCGTGCCTTCCTCAGGAAGCCCGTGAAAGGTCAGCTTTCTCTCCTCCAAAAAGAACTTTCTATCAGATTTCTGATAAGGATTCTCTGACTCCTCAGGAACAGGTATTAAGCAAGATCAGCAAAGATAGTACCAAACCCCCTCCACCACTCAAATACAGTCGATTTCAACCACTGTTCCAGCAAACACTTCCTGACAGATCAGGAGCAGAGTTGAGAACACCATTTGTGAAAGAGACTTTTGAAGATGCTCCTAAGAAATACGGAGAGTGTTCAATTAAAGATAGCCAAAAATACAAGTTAACAGTAGACAAATGTGCAAAAGACTTATTTGGGGCCAAAGAGGCCACAACAAAACTTCCATCAACTGAGCCACTGTCATTTTCAGTTGAATCAATTCTTAAACGACCCTCTTCTGGCAGTTGCTAATGTGTCTCAATGAATAACCTTCACATTCAGTGTAGGGAGTTTGTGTGCTTTGTCTTCTGCAGATTTGCTACTGCCTGCTTTAAAAGATTTGTAAAGAGAACTTTCTGTAAATGGTAATTGTTTTATCTCAAAATGATGTACATGAATGCGCATGTTTTCTGAAAAACAAAAATTTATTTTTTTAAAGTGAAACTGCATGTACAGACTGTAAAGTGTGGTTATCTTAAGCAGCACATAAAACCATTTAATAAATTGAGATTACCTACAAGCATAGATGTATTCTTGATCTCTGTTTTGTCTTTATTTTGTAGGCAAGTATGCCCTACTTTCAGGATATGCTTATTCTTTTATCTGCTATTATCAATGTACTTTCTAGTTATCTTGGTGAGGTAAGTGGTCATTCCTGCTTCAAGCCTGCAATTAACTAAGAGAAGAAATAAAAGTGGTGTACGTAGGCTAGTGTGAAGACTTTAAAAAATCAACTTAAGTGAGATTTGGATCAGTTTCCAAATGTCTTTTTTATTCTCAAGAGGAAGTGCATGCTGTCGAAAAGACTGCTTTATTCCTTACCTCTCTGTAAAAGCTTCTGTTCCTTAAGCAGAAGAGTTGCTACACTGTATTTGAGGGGAATGGCTATGGTGAGCTTTTGGATTTAAACCTGGCATTTTTAAAAACGTGCTTTTAAAACTCGTTTATTTCTTCCTTCCCAAGTGTTCGTCTGTTTTCACTCTGAATTTTCACCCATAGACTATTTCCCTTCAGAAAACATTACAATGTTGACCAGAAAGAGCCTGAGATTCTTTTGTTGTGGAAATTGAAATGACGTTTAGGCTGCAAAAATAATGCTCAGAATTATTACTGCTAATGAGAAGTAATGATCTCTTAGTTTTGTAATTTGACACCCTTTTGCAGGGATAGCAGAAATAAAGGAGACTAACCAGTAGAACTTACCTGGGAACCTGTCAGGGTTGTAGCATTACCAGCTTTCACTGTGACAGAGCTTCAATCTTTCTAAATTTGTGATTTTGTAGCTTTTCCCTATATGTTACTCTTAGCACATCTAATGCTAACCAGCAATCCTTTGGTTACCTTCCTTAACATTTTTATCCTGCAAACAGAGCTCACCCAGTTAAAAGGAACTTTGGCTTGCTCTTAATTTTTTATTAACTTCTAAGAACAATTCATATTTCGTATTTGTGATGTATGTATATTTTCTGATTGTACTACATTCACTACACAGCTTAAATGCTTATTTTGCTATTAATAAATCTGACCCTGTGAAATTCTTACTCATTATCTCTGAAAGGATTTAGTGTTTCTGTTGAGAGTACAGCAGTTGAATAGCAGAAGTCCTCTGTTGCGGGTGCTTTTCTAAGCCACTTGTTAAAGCAACAAATGCATTGGAGAAGACACACTATGTAACATTTAAATTTTTATGTAACACATCTTACAAAGTGTGTTAAGTTTTTGTTAGGAATGTAAACAAATTTGTTGTAATTTACAATAAGCTTGGACACTAGCTCAAGTTTCACTTTTCAAAAGCATTTGTACTTAATAAGATTTTTACCTAGCTAAAAATACGCTTCAGTTGCAGGGAGATTCTTTTAATTCAACTCTGTTCTTTACCCAGCTGCCATTAGAGGGAGTTGTAACTTACTCGCGAGTTGAATCCGCTTGTTGATCAGTTTAGCAGTCAAAGCAAGCTAAGCAGTTTCCACCTGGCGTAAACGGAGTCTTCAGATTTCATATCTGTTTGCTCTCACCACACCTTCCTCCTTTGGCTTAACTGAACTTTAAATGCTAACAAGGGGTTTTAATTTAAGCAGGCTTTCCTTTGTTATGAAAATTATGATTAGTTTTGTTTTTCTAGCTGCTGGCACAAACTAAGATGACAGATGAAGGAATTTGGCTACCTCTGTAGCGAACCAATATTGGATTCTAGAATTATTCCTGCACAAATATTTCTTCTTCGTGACAATATGTGCATCCAGCACAGTTCAATTTCACATCTGAATTATTTTTCCAGGAAGTTGCTTTTCTTTATTTATCTCTTAAAAAAAGACCAGAAAACTAAACCCCTCCAACAGACTGGTACCTATTGTCCTTTTAAAGAACCAATTGAACCAAACAAATTCAAACTCTGAAGATATACCAGACACTAATTAATACATATTTAGATACACATACCCAGAGACATACACACATTTACATAAATAATATATATATCTTCTGGTTTAACACAATCTGCTCTCACAGACAGGCCCCCCATACAAAGATTGGGAGGGAAATTAACAGAAAAAGCCCTGTGACTGAGATAAGAAAATCAATGGAAATTATAGAACGTACAATTATCTCAGCCTGTTTTGCAGAAAAGCAAAAGCAGAAGCAGAGTCCAGTCATAAAATGAACCCACCCACCCCTCAAGCCCATAGCCAGCCCCACAGAAAAGGCCAGCATCCCAAAATCAGAAACTGGAAGCAGCAACCAGAAGCCCTCTCATGTTACAATCTGAACTCCATGCCCCATGATACTTTGCTCCAGCCAGCACTTTCATTTTAAAGCTGGCATGACATCAGAGTGGTATTGATTCAATTGGCTGAGCTCATGACATTCTCCACCCCTTATTCTATATCATCTACTTCATGTTCAGCCACAATTAACATCAAACAAAATACATCATTCACTGTCCACTCTGACTCAAAATGAGATCACCTTGCAGTACATGAAGAACTTCTTACTATAGATATTCTGGAGCTTTACTCTGCTCCTGTACTATCTGGGTAAGTCCATGATCAGTCCAAATGGTGGGGCTGTGTTTCCACCCTGGGGCAGTGACCATTTCCATTTGTCTGAGTGAAAATAAAATGTGGCCTGCATTTTGGTGCTCAGCTTCCAACATATCCAAGTGTGGGGATCCCTGTCACACCAGAAATATAGATGGGTTCCACCCCCTTGTAGTTTGATTGCATCAGATTACACTGGGTGCTTGTATCTGCTGAAGCTTTATACTCCTGTGAGTTTGACTTGCCAAGCCATCGGATCCATACAGTGCAGCAAACCCAGCTGTCTCTTTCCCCCATCTGGTTTGAGGCAGGGCCCCTCTAATTTTGATAGGAATCACTTACATCTTTTAAGAAGTCCCTTAGAAGTCCCTTCAGGAAGATCAGAAGCAGTATCAATGTATCTGCTCTTTTTGAGTAATTTTCCACTGGAAATGGAGTGTTGCTCTGGGGAGAATTTCCTTGTAATTCACAGACTTGCATAGCTAGGACTGGAGTAGGCTTTCTGTCCCACTTCCTCATGTCCTTCCCATGGTCGCATAAGTAAAACTACAGTGTACGCTGTGGTGTGTATGTCCCAGATTATCTCCCTTGGACAGACAAGTGAGAGAAGTGCTTGCTCCTAACAGCTGAAACAGGTGACCACACAGGTGTGGATTAGGACAGGTTCTTTTTGAGTTGATGGACCTCCTGGGATAGTTCTTTCACAGTTGAAAGGCCTGTACAGAGGAAGAGAGAGACCTTCCTCGTATTGTCAGAGACTGCTAGTCGTTTCATGCACCATTTGACCTTAATCACCTTTCAAGGCCAGGGATAAAGACTGAGTGAACATCACTGGCTCTTCTTGTCCTGTGATGATCCCAATTAATCCTTGCCCCAGACAAACTGCTTTCCTCAAATATTTCCTTTTCCACACAGAGGTGAAGGATACTGGCACAACCTGGTTCTCTGGTAGAGCTGCATACTGGCACAACCTGGTTCTCTGGTACAGCTGCCATGTCTGCTTTTTAGGTCTGAGCAGCTACAGTGTATGCTGGTTTGCCTGCAGGCCCAGAGACCCTATCTTGCCCCTGAGCACATTGAACAGTGATGAGATATGTTCTGTAGGCATGTACAAAGACCCAGCACATTGTACTGATTTCTATCTCTCAGGAAATTGCAGGCTGACAACAGAGTTTTTCCAACAATTTTACCGATTTTTCAGGATTTTCAATTGTTCGGGGGTCAAATTCCAAGAAATAGGAGATGACCACCTTCCTAGGCATCTGTCCATACTCTCCCACACACCCTGCCACTAGTAATTACAGGACAGATCTTCAGGTGGTATTCTTGGGACAAAACTTGTCTGGACATCAATTGGCCCATCAGTTGGGTGAGACTACATCTAAACCAAGTGCCTAGTAGAGTAACTGTATCATAATATGACAGTATACAGAACAGCCACGCAACAGCACTAATCCATCCTCCTGAGGTAATAAGCACCACCAGAAAGAGCACATTGAGTACAAGTGCCTAAATTATTAGGGAATTGTCATAGGCTGTGTTTTAATCTGCTGTGGTTATTCAAAACCATCCTGCCTCATTGCAGCTTCAAAATGAAAGTGCTGGCTGGAGCAAAGTATTATGCTGCTTGAAGTTCAGATTGCAACATAAATGGCTTCCTGTTCCAGTTGCTGCTTCTGGATTCCGTGTTTTAGGTGTTAGCTCTCTTCCCCTGAGATGGCCACAGGACAGGGAGGGATGGAGGAGTAGCTCCCTGGCTTGGGTTTTTTAGATTGCTTGCTTCTGCTTGCTGCTGCTTTATACTGTGCTTTTTCTGCAAATAGGCTAAGGTGCAATTGTATTACGACATTGTTATTATCATCTTATTTATTCAGTAAACTCTTATCTCACCCTCTTTGTCTCAACTCAGAGTTACTTTTATGTGCTGCTTTTGCCTCAATTCTCTGTTAGGGGAAATAAACTGTGTTAACCTTGTTAAACTAGCACAGCAATGTAACCCAGGCCATGCTCCAGCATATAGGCCACCGCCGCCTCCAGAAAGTAAATGCATCAACATAGTGAACATACTGAGAGAAAAAAGGCATACAAAACTCTTTTAACAAGCCTTAATTGAATCCTCTCACTATCTTGGTTCTTGTTATCTCAACCATTATTCATGATGCATGTTGTGGTACCAGAACAGACTGTCCTGGTTTAACACAGTGTGTTCTCACAAGCATAATGTGTTAGACCTACACAGATTAGAAGGGAAAGTAGTACAAAAAGCCCTGCGGATTGAGATAAGGAGTTTAATGGAAATGATATAATGTACAGTTACCTTACTTTGCTTCACAGAAAAACACAGGAAAAGCAGAATAAGCAGCAGAAGCCAGTGACAAAAGCGACCCCTTCATCCCCAAGCCCACAGGCAGCTGTGGCAGTATGTCCAAAGGCCCTCCCCAACCAGGGGAAGCTGGACTGGGGGAAAGTGGAGGAGCTGGAATGGAGGGAACCAGGGGGTGAGAAACCTCCTCCCACCCAGGGCTGTAGGTCAGTAGACACACATGACCCCTCCCCACAAGCCATGTGCCCTCCCAGGCATGGTAAGACACACACCCCATGCTGGGTACAAGTCTGTGCGAAGAGTATGATGGTTATCTGTGCCTGGTGCCCACTTCTGTTGTCTGTCTGGGATTGAAAAGCTTTGCTTTTGTGACATCTGACAAACTCAAACTTGGTTTCCATAAAATGGGACAGTTGTGGAGAGGAGCACACTCTTTGTCTCAGATTTCCCTCCCCACGAGCGGATATATCAGCTGCAGCAGTTTAGGAGAATTCTCCACTAAAAAGGGACCTTAACAGGAATTTCCACAATCAGCAAACAGAGTTCGTGAGTATTGATATATATTCTTGAGTCCCCAGAAAGTTCTTTCGTTTTGTAAGTGGGGTGTTTGCGAGTTGTGGATTTATCTTTTCCAGATACTGTTCTCAAATTATTTGTAACTGTTGCTGTTGTGAAGATAACCCAGAGCCAAACATCTGAACCTTTACCTTTATAAGCTTTGTACTATGTTACGGGGGAGGTGGAGCTAATTTATAAATAAAACAGGGGTATGTATATTTATAGATTTCTTGGCTTATTTTTGTAACATCAAAAGCCCAGTGGAAAAGAACAACACCCTACAAATGAAGCAGCAACTGGAAACAGGAAGCCTCTCATGTTACAATCTGAATTTCAAACCACTTGGTACTTTGCTCCAGACAGTACTTTCATTTTAGAGGTGATATGACATCACCCTGGTGTTGAATATTCGCCAGCATATTCAATTGGCTAAACCCATGATGGGCTAATCATCTGGATGCTCTGCACATGGTGTGTAATGGCACTCAAGATGATCTGCTCCATGACCTTCCCCAGCACTGAGGTCAAACTGGCAGGTGTGTAGATGCCCAGGTCCTCCTTCCAGCCCTTTTTGTAGAAGGGCATCATGTTTGCCAATCTACAGTCAGCTGGAACCTCCCCATTTAACCAGTGCTGCTGGTAAATGATGGAAAATGGCTTGGTGAGCACTTATGCCAGGTCCCTGAGTACCCTTAGGTACATGTCATCAGGCTCCATAATCTTATGTAAGTCTGAGTAGTGCAGTAGGTCACTAACCATCTCCTCTTGGACTATGGGGGGCTTCATTCTGCTCCCTATCTGAATCTTCCAACTCAGGGGGCTGGGTCTCCAGACAACAACTGGTCATCCTATTAAAGACCCAGGGAAAGAAGGTATTGACTATCTCAGCCTTTCCACATTCTTTACCATTGTGCTCCCCCCTGCATCCAACAAAGGACAGAGATTCTCCTTACTCCTCCTTTTGTTGTAGAAGGATTTCCTGTTTTCTTTAACATCTGAAGCCAAATTAGTTTTAAGCTGGGCTTTGGCCTTTCTAATTTTCTCCCTGCATAGTCTCATGACAATCTTGTATTAACACTTGTGTGTTACCACAGGACCCACTGCTCTATCTAGTTTTGCTAACCAATAATTTCTTCCACATTGACCAATACGAAAAAAAACCCATTTCTTCAGTTATATTCAGAAATTATTTTGGAAGAATGAAAAATTACAATTTTTATAGGGATACTAACATCTGAAATCCACCCAGGGATCTGTACTGGGACCAGTTCAACACCTTTGTCAGTGACATGGACAGTGGCATTGAGTGCACCCTCAGCAAGTTTGCTGATGACACCAAGCTGTGTGGTGCAGCAGACACGCTGGAGGGAAGGGATGGCATCCAGAGGGACCTTGGCAGGCTGGAGAGCTGGGCACAAGCCAACCTCATGAGGTTCAACAAGACCAAGTGCAAGGTCCTGCATCTGGGTCGAGGCAATCCCAACCACTGATATATGCTGGGCAGTGACTTTCTTGAGAGCAGCGCTGAAGAAAAGGACGTGGGTGTGCTAGTGGATGAGAAGATCAACATGAGCCACCAGTGTGCACTTGCAGCCCAGAAAGCAAATCACATCCTGGGCTGCATCAAGAGCAGCATAGCCAGCAGGCTGAGGGAGGTGATTATCCCCTTCCACACTGCTGTTATGGGACTGCACCTGGAGTACTGCATCCAGTTCTGGATCCCCTATTACAGGAAGAATATGGACGTGCTGGAACATGTCCAAAGAAGGGCCATGAGGATGATCAGAGGGCTGGAGCACCTCTCCTGTGAGGACAGGCTGAGATATTTGGGGTTGTTCAGTCTGGAGAAGAGAAGGCTCTGAGGAGACCTTATTGTGGCTTTCCAGTATGTAAAGGAAAGAAAGCTGGGGAAAGACTTTTCAGGGTATCAGGTAGTGATAGGACTAGCAGCTCAGGACCTGTCATTTGTATTTTGCACTACTACTGCCATCTGCACTAGGATTAGATAAATTCTTTTCTGTTGAATTATTGAATTCATGATGGACTAAGTGCAAAAAGAAATTACTCTCTCTGGCCTTAGGACTGTGAGGTTTGTAAAGAAAAGAAAAGAAAAGAGAAGTCATGAAGTTCTGAAAGCATAACAACAACCGTAACTGTAAACCCATGCAAACCTGAGTTCAGGGTGATGCTAAAACTGAACATGAGGCTCAAGATGAAGTAGTTGTGGGGCATGACTAAAAAGCTTTATGTTAAGAAAGGCTAAGTTCCCTCAACTTCAAATACATTGTCTATCTCACCACTCACTATGCCTTCCCATATTAATCTCTCATAAATGTACTGAGGAAACTGGAGCCTCATTATCACAGGTTAAAATTATTTCCATTCTGACTTTGGTGAAGTGGTCTAGGATTTGAGTTCAGAAACATTTCATTCTGAAATGGCTTTATCAGTAATCTGCCTCTAGGATGTGGCTGGAGGGAGCTGGTAGCCTGATCAATTTGGAAAATGAAATGATATAGCAGAAAGGTACAGGGGAAAATAAGACAAAAACTGACAAGAAGGGCTTTACCTAGTGGCTGGTGGTCCAGTCCCACCTTCTCCTGGCCTTTCAAAAGATGAGGGATAGCAGCAATGACTTGTAAAGAGCCTAGCACCTGCACACTTCCCACAACACATGCCCCAGCCAGACAGGGAGAGCACAGACGAGGCCTGAGCACCTGTTTGGCCACAGAGGGACAGCCACTTGTTGTCATGCTGGTGGATGGGTGGCAGCCAGTTTTTGAGCACCTTGACAGAGCTCTTTTAGTCCAAAAGCTTTTGCTTTTTCAGATAGTGGAGTATTCTCCAATGTGAAACTGCTTGCGTACAAAGCTGCTACGTCCCGTGTGAACAGCAATTCTGGGCTAAGAGTTTGCAGTTGTAGCAGTAAGGAGGCATGCTCTGCTGGGTATGGAGGCTCTAGACAGAAGTTATGTAATGCAAAGAAGTGAAAGGAAAAATGTTTTTTGGGATAAAACTCCTTTCTTCAGTCTGTTAAGGACTCAGAATTAGAGGAGAGTGCCTCTGGGATTTTGAATTAAGAAATCTGAGAGTAAACCCACGAGGCTGTGAGCATTATTTGTAATAATTTAACCTCAAAGCAATGATGGTGTAGCTAACCATAAAGGGGTTTGTGTCTAACAGAGGGGGATATGAGCAGAAGGTTATGCTGAGTGCATGATCTTCTGTAATTTACGGCAACCAGTAATAAGTCTGGGATTACAGGAAGGAAAGCATACAGATGTTAACAACAGGGTCCCTGTAGCAATGTCTTGAATTCAGCTTCTGGTTTTACTCCCATGCTGTGTGTTTAGAGTTGTCTTGTTTGCAGGAGCACGACGGGAAGGGGCAGGGAGAATCTCTGCAACACACTAATAAAAGAAATGTTGTCTTGGCACTCTCCCACTTTTTACTGCATGCTGCACACCAGCTCACACTTCACTTCCCACAGCACGAAAGCATGCATTTGGTGGATATTGGCTGATACCATTCCAGCAGGTCCATGAGAAGCAGAAGACTGACATATGTTTTCTTAGCTGGTTTTTCTTTAACTTTCATTCGACACCTGCAAATGCAAATCACCCCTTCTGCTATCAACTCATTGCTTGAAGCTGGGGTCCTGGGAAGAAGGTTGCCTTTGAGTTGGATTCTCTGTAACCCAACTAATAAAAGCAGGACTCCTCCTACCATTTTCCTTCTGGCATGGAGACATCTGTACAGTATAACCTCTTTATCCAACTGACTATACTGTAATAGTTGTTGAATTTGACAACTTTGAGACACTTTCTATATGCAAATGTGGCTGAAATAATCCCCAAAGTAGAGAGAAGTAATGTAGATGCAAAGTGTTTTTGGGAAACCAAGTTAAAAACATATTTGTTCTCATGTGCTGTCTCTGCTATCCTCTTGCATGCAGTTAATCTTATGTACCTTTTTAGGATCCTTCCTTTCCCATCACACTTGATATTCTTTTCTGTTAGGGCATATCAGTGACTCTTCAGAGAATTACAGAATTGCCTGGTTGGAAAAGACCTTAAGATCATTGAGTCCAGTCATAACTCAACATCTCCACGTGCTGAGATTTATGCTTTCCTTTACATGTGGCAGCAGTTGAGTATTGAGACTATTTGTTGTGCTCAGGATTGAGTTCTTGTGTTGCAAACTACTCTACCTCAGAGTGGCTTGTAAAGGCATTCTACAAAGCAACCAGGTCAGCATGCTCATGTAGAAGCTGCAAAACAAGGAATAATAACACATTTCCCACAGACGAGAAAAGCCACATGTGGATGAGGACAATCCATTCATTAGGTTCTGAACACAAAGTCCCACCAGCGAGTATCATAAATTCATGTGATGGCCCTGAACACTGGATTTTTCATTTGGGCATATGAAGGAACTGAAAAATGTATAAAATGAAAATCACATGTACTCCAAAGCAGCTCCATAGTGCTGGAAACTGGTAACATCTGAAAGTGAGTAGGCAAAACTGACACATAAAGATGTGCTCTGAGCCAATTTACAACAAAGGGTAAAGATCATACTGCATCTGAGTCAAAACAGAGTAGGCACTATTCCCTAGTGACTGTACATCCGAAGAGTCTCTTGTGCACTGACTATACCAGAAAATGTGTGGAATACATTACAATTATGAATGTTCCACTGACATGTTATTTCAGAAAAGACCTTGAGAACAAGATAAAATATAGGGCTCAGTCTTTCAACCTGCAGTTGTAACTGGCCCAATTTCCATTGCTGTCAAAGATGAAGCTGAAGAAGTTTATCTTCACACAGCCACTTGTTAGAAGAGACAAAAAATCTGAGAGAACTAGGGTTTGCAGCAAAACCAGTTATGAGCTTTTCTAAAACATTGTGCTTTCTGTTACTTGCTTGAAGACAACAGCTGAATCCAGAAAGCAAGTCTCAAAAATCTACAGTTGACTACTTGAGCATGCTTAAACGGAACTGTTTTATCTTTAAACTGTCATACTACTGGTTTCCTCAAGAACTTTCAAAATATGGCCTAAATCTTCAAAGAACAAATAAAAAAGAAAAAAGACTAATAACTCAGTCCTGAGAATAAAAACATCAGGCTGATGTTTTATTATGCAGCTGATCTGATGAATTCCTTTCTACAGATATTTTGTACTATTCTGTCCTTGCTATTATTTGATATTGAGCAAATGCATTTTTGTGTTAAACAAATATACCGCAGTATCTGGGATGTTAAAGCCACAAGGCAAAAAGCTGAGATACATGCAGAGACTTGGAGTGCAAGGAGAATTCAGACCATCTGCTGTGCCACCTGCTGTGCATCTTTCTGCTAATGAAGTCCATGAAAAGAAGATACAGTGAATAGTAGAACTGATGCTGGACCAAAAGGAAGGCCAGGAATCCCTATGTTCATCACATCCCATGTGGCAGTGCCTGCACAGAAGAGAAAGTCAGCTAAATTCGGCCAAGTCATCTTTAGAGCAGGTTGACATTGCATATCTCTTTTTGCTTGTCAAAATCTTCTGTGTTTTAAATGGCTGAATGATATTTCATTCATGTTGATTATGTAGAAACTACCGCTCTTTCCAGTCCTGCTTGGCAACAGCCTGCTTTGACAGGGAGATTGCTGACTAGTTAAACAGAGTGAGAAGTAAATACAGGCCATCTGCTCCTAAGAAAGGGACAGAGCAATTCTGAAGGATCTGACAACAGTCTCCATTAGTTTCTAACAGCTCAAAGGTTCAAATTCATTGGCCAACAGGCAGGGATCATCTGGCGTGATAATACATGGGAGTGTCTGGAGGTTTTGAATATTTTTAAGAAAAACTTTTACCTAAAAGGAGAGTAAAGTCTCAGAAAGCCATTCAGGGCTAGCAATAGTTGGTGAGTTATTGCTAGTCATGCCAGATCAGGGTAGATTGTGTAAAACTTGGCTTAGAAAGCAAGGAGATAGCTCCTGTATTTTCAGCCTGGTTTTTTTTTTTTTTTTTTTTTTTTTTTCCCTACAGACTACAGGAGGTTAACAGACTACAGGAGGTTAACATCCTGTGCAAGCAGGATTTCTGTGTCTATTTTGGACAACTCAGCAGTGAGTTTGTGTCGTAGTCCTTTGGTGATTTGCCATGGGGAGTTTGGGAAAAGGGTCAAGAGCTCCCAAAGACCTGTGTGAGGATCTGTAGTAGGTTGGCTCTGGATGCTCTGCAGGTGTACTGTTTGACCTGAGGACTCAGTGCTGCTCCCACCAGAGCTGCTGGTGAAAGTCCTTTCTCTGTTCTTTACCTGTAAGGTGGGAGAGGAGCACTTCACAAACAAGGACAGTTGTGATAGAGTGTCAGGGGCCCTGGTACCATTAAAATTTTGTCAAAGGCTTCTGGGTGTGGAGATGAAAGGCTTAATCTGCTGATGCAGCTTCTACATTGGAGCGTCTCCTTGCCAAGATAGCACCCTGATAGGCTATTTTTTCCTGATGGGGAGAAACACTTGCTGACTAATAAAATAGGCAACTTCACCTCCAGTTAATCCAGATCACCAGATTAACAAAGCAATGGAAGACCCTTGCTGTTCACTCACAAGGTATACAGGTTTCTAGAGCACTGACAATCTTCCAAGTCAGAGGGAGCAGAGTATGCTGTGTCCTGCCTAACAGGAGAGACTTCCCTGTAGGAAGTTTGTTCACCTTTTTGGTCTCTACTCCATGGCCTCCTATTCAGGGTAGAGACATCTTGATAAGTTTGGCAAACTTCACTGATAAACACTGTAAATATTTGTTGTTGTTGTTCTGACATTTCAAAGTACTTTAGAAGGACACTAACAGGTCTCAGCCTATGAGGAGGTACTGCAGCTGGTGTGGGGAGAGCAGGGACCTCTGACTGCTCTGATTTCAGCTGGCTTCTGGACACGGTGGGGAAAAACAGGCTGCAGGAAGGACCAGAACTGATCACTTGTCCTGCGCTGTCTTCAGAGGACCACTGGGAACATCTCATGAGGGGCTCTGAGACTGAGGTGTGGAGGCCGGTTTTGTGGTCTGCCCAGCACCATACCTTGAGACAAAGCCCTGTGCAGACACAGGAATTTTGGCCCTATTCTGTCACCGCTCACTCACATTCTCTGTGGTAAAGTAACCTTAACCAAATAAAATAAACCCGAGTTTTGATATGCTGTAATCACTAAACATATCGCCTCTCAAATGAGAGACGTACATGGCAAGAGTGAAGGACAAGCCAGGGACAAGAAAAGAGCAATATAAAATCACTTTAGCATGTGGCTGCTGACACCAAAATCCTCAGCATTTATTGCATGATGCTATGTAATGTCATTTGCACTTCAAATGCTTTGCAGAGTTAGCAGAGGGACAAGCAGACCCAGGGTAAGAAGCCTGGCTTGGAGCTGAATGAAGAATGCTGCAGAACGTGCAGGCCAGTGAAATTTCTTTAGAATTCACCTTAAAAACAGCAAACTGAATAGTGAAGCTCCAAGTGAACTCTGACTGAAATGTTTAATGTAATCAAGCAACTGGAATAATGCAAATGATAACAATAATAATTATCATTATCATCTTTGCCATTGCAACAAAAGCTATCTAGATAGCATCAAAGCTTCTTGGAAGGACTTTCTTATAATTTACACCCCATAGCTGAAATACAGATTCTGATACACTGGTCCCATACATCTGCTCTCTTGACTTTTTAACCACAGAGTGCTAGTTTATTGCTGAGCTTAAGGATAAAAGAAGCAAGAAATGAAAGTTAAAAAAAAAAAAAAGTTTGCTCTCCACTAAGTACATTCAGATGTCAGCCTCAGAAAGCTCTATACACTGTTTTATTCATGGATTATTTTACTCTTTTACTTATGATGCAATGTTGTTATCAAATAAAAAAAGAGCTGAGTTTTAGAATGAGGGAATGCTACTTGCAGATATTGTCAATACTGTAAATTAAAACTAGCTGCAGTTTATCAACACCAGCATGTCAAATCTGCCAAAAGATTTATGAAATAACTACTCTTGAGTGTACCATAGGTCCGTGTTTGGATAAAAGTTTTCAAGAATATCAAGGCTGGAGATGGGAAGGCAGTGACTGAAGATACATATATACCTGCACCAAAGAAATGTTGTTACTGTCAGCTGTTGTCTAGGGGGAAAGTAGCTAAGCACAAGAGCACTTCAAGTTTTCGCCATCTTCCAGACTGAGAGAATAAACCCTTCAAGAGCTCACAAGGAAATGGATTGTGTGTCAGGCTTTGACAAGAATGTCTTTGCTAATAGAGTGTAGGGGGTTTTCTCTGTGCGTGTTTGCACGCTAGAAAGCGTCCAAATGTGGCATTTAGCTGTACCTATGACAGATACTACACAATGCATGTAAGTGGGTATTGCTGCCTTGCTGGGAAACTCTTTACTGAAAGTGATAGTGTTAACCTCCCTTAAACACTTTAGTTTAGTCAAGAGAGCATATCTGAGCCAAATTCCAGCTAAATGCAAGCTGCTTCTATCAGTGTCAAGGGTTTGGGCTGAGCCAGCTGCTAAACGAGTGACGGATGCTCTCTATTAACACTTCTCCCTTTCCAAATGGAAGAAGGTAGAGAGACTTACGGATTGGAAAAGAAAGCTAAACCCACAAATCAAATAAAACATATATAAATAAATATCAAATCTGACCCCATTGATAGCAATTAGTCATCATCACCAGTGATGCTGTGGCAGACACTGAGGAGTCCCAGACTGGACTCAGTGGCAGACAGGATTTCAATTCAGAACCTGAATTCTGGAACTGGTTTAGGAACACAGGGATGGGGATCAAAGGCAGAATGGATAGAGTCCTCCTTGGATGCTGGGCAAAGAAGAAGAGAGCTTGTTTCTTGTGATCCCTCAGCTTTATACTGAATATGATGTATATGGAACGGGATAACTCGCTGGTCAGTTTAAGGTTCACCTGTCCTGTCTACTTCTCCCTACAGGTGTGGCCTTTTATCCTGCACCCCTAATGTTGTACACGAGATCTAGCAGTGACCTTGTTCTGCACATTAATCCTTGGTACTAACTAAAAACATCGAGTGTTATCACTCTAGAAGCAGATGCTGCCTGTCGAAACATGCCGTTCATGTCAGAAAGTGCAGTTACTTAGAAGAGACTGAGCTGAAAAGTAAAATCACTGAGCTGAAAAGTAAAATCACTGAACACAATTACTTCTGTTCTAACTCAAAACAGGACAACCATTTTCACAGACAGCCATGATTTTAATGGTTTTGATTTTTTTTACAACCCCTTGCTGTTGCTCCTGTCTCTGCAGGTAGTCTGGGACCATGGCATTTTGGTTCTTTTATGGAAAGCCTGAACATATCAGCAGAAGCCTTATGGTCCCACATAAGCAGAAGCCTTAGTGTAAAAACAGGGATGCTTAAGTTTAAAATTAAATTTGAAAAGCTTAAGTATTGTTTTGTGAGCTGCTCTTTACTATACAGTGCATCTTCTTTTTGCTTTATGCTCTCTACTCACTTTCCTCAGTGTCATTTCTTCTCAAGTACAGGAATTGCTGTAGTTCTGGTAAGTCTTCTGACTCAAACAGAGGATAATGGCTCTTCCCAAGTGCACTTCTTGGCTATTTAATGGCAGTTTAGAGCAGAGGTCATAAAGAAACAGTCTTGGGCAGCTAGAAAACATTTATGTCAGGATGGAAGTCAACAAATTCTATGATGTGCTTAGCTTTTCCATCTGTTTCCTTGGAGGCCACTTCTCTTCCTACACCATCCTGCACTTTCTGGGAGAGTCTGACAAAACAAATCCATCTTCTTTGCTTCACTTTGTACAGCTGTGTTAGTCTTGAAAGAAAGGATAGCCTTAAAAGTAAAGCTGTGGTACCCTTAAAAGAAAGGACTCTGAGGCTTGTCTTTATTACAGAGCTGTATTCAGAGCTCGGTTAGTTGCTCAAAGCCTCATAACCAAAGTATAGTGATGGGGCTAGAGACTGCTATAGCTGCCTTTCACACACAAGCAACTTTTAAAGGCTGTTGCAGGGAGGCAGTTCTGTCCTCTTCTAGGGGAGAGACTGGGAGTTGTTTAAAAGCACTTTCAAGAAAGATGCATGCATATATACTCCAGCTAGGCATGAGGAGCTCTCTGTGTGAGGTGGCCAGAAGTAAGAGGGTAACAAATACCCTCTCTAAAAATATTAGAGATAATAATTGTGCCAGGAATTGGATATCAGGAAAATATTCTTTACTGAAAGGCATTGGAACAGGTTGCGCAGGGAGGTGGTGGAATCACTGTCCCTGGAGGTGTTAAAAAATGTGTAGATATGGCAGTTCAGGACATGGTTTAATGGCTGTGGTGGTGTAAGGTTGATGGTTAGTACTGATCTTAGAGGTTTTTTACAACCTAAACCATTCTGTGATTCTAAAGAGGAACAAATGGAGTGTTTGTAGAAGGAAGTTTTCAGTGCCAGTTTCAGTGCACATATATCAGGTTGTGGGCTGTGATTACGTGCTTTATTTCTCATATGGTATGTGTGAACTGTGCCTTAAGGGTTCCAGAGTGTGTGACCAGATAGCCAGAGGAAGGGAAAGTGAAACACAACACAAGTGTATCTGCAAGCTTTTAAGCTAAAGCTGAAGGCAAAACAGAGCTGGGAGAGCCTCTCTGCTGTTCCTGACCAATTATTGCCAAGATAACAAGTTAATTTGAATTCCTCATAGTCTCTCATTTGACATTTTCCTGGCCTTTAGAGACTCTTTTACATGCTGCCAGAGAACTCATAGGTCTACAGGTCTCCCTTCCTCCCTGAATTATTCACTGGTGTCTTTCTAGGGATGTGTAACTCCTCAGGTCCCTCTGCCTGAAGCAAACCATTTCGTAGTTCTGTTTAGAGAAGCAGGCAACAGAGTTGACATATTAGTTATAGTCACTTGGGGTTGCAATTGGCACCCGTGGATACAGTTGTGGCAGTTAATAAATCACAGAAAGTTTGTTGAGCCTCTGACTCTGACTAGGTTATGCAGGTACGCGCAGTAGAACAGGATTCCCCAGCTCATGGTCCTTGTGCTGCCTTGGCTGATGCAGGAAGGAAAAGTCAAACAGCCAGAGATGGGTTGTGTAGAGCTGACCTCTCAGGCAAACCTGAAACTGTCCTCTACCTTCACACAGAGAAGCAAGAGCTTTTGTCTAGACACAAGGCTAATGTTGTTGGTCAGTGCAAGGGAAGAAGGAGCACAATCACCTTCCTGACAGTCTTTGTTTCTGATTTGTTTTATTGTACTTCATATAGTGTTTGTGGAATTGGTGTGACAGCAAGTCACGAGGAAGTTTGTTGCTCCTAGGTGTTCTTTCTCCAAGTTGATGTGTGGTTGAGGTGCTGTGTATTCCCTTGTTGCTACTACTCTGAAATTTCTGATCTCTTCTGGTGCTGCAACCACTCCTTCCTGAGTTATGTTGACCCCCAAGACTAGTAACTGGCCTTCTGCTGTGACTACTACAACACAGATTCATGCCTTTACATGCTTTCTACAACCTTTCCTCGAGCACAATTTGCCCCTTCCCCAAGTTCCACACATCAAGCTTCTTCATCACAGACATCTTACAGCTATCTCTGATGGAGGTCAGAGATTCTGTGCTGCTTCAAGAGGTACTCCTTTACAAACACCTGGTTTTAGCTGGGATAGAGTTAATTTTCCTTCTTAGTAGCTAAAATAGTGCCATGTTTTGGATTCAGTATGGTATGAATTCTGATAATATATTATTTTGTTATGACTAAGAAATCATGGGCTTTCAACTTCAACACTTGATAATGTGCAGATGCACCACAAGCTGTAAGGGGCACAGCCAGAGAAGCTGACCTGAACTAGCTAAAGGGGTATTCCATACCATACAACATCATTTTCAGTATATAAACTGGGGTGAGTTCGGGAAGGCAAACTGATGTTCAAACATCTGTTGGTAGGTTGTGAGAAATTGGATTGTGCATTACTTGTCCTTTTCCTGAGTTTTATTTCTCTCTTTTCTTAGAATCACAGAATTGTTAGGGTTGGAAGGCACCTCAAGGATCATCTAGTTCCAACCCCCCTGCCATGGGCAGGGACACCTCACACTAGATCAGGTTGCTCAGAGCCACAGCCAGCCTGGCCTTAAACACCTCCAGGGATGGGGCAACCTGTTCCAGTGTCTCACCACCCTCATGGTGAAGAATTTCTTCCTAACATCCTATCTGAATCTACCCATTTCTATTTTTGCTCCATTCCTCCTAGTCCTATCACTACTCAACACCCTAAAAAGTCCCTCCCCAGCTTTTTTGTAGGCCCCCTTCAGATACTGGAAGGCCACAATAAGGTCTCCTCAGAGCCTTCTCTTCTCCAGACTGAATAGCACCAATTCCCTCAATCCGTCTCCATAGGAAAGACGCTTCAGCCCTCTGATCATCCTCGTGACACATTCCAGCATGTCCAGATCGTTCTTGTAACAGGGGCTCCAGAACTGGACACAGTACTCCAGGAGGGGTCTCACCAGAGTGGAGCAGAGGGATCTGCTGGCTACGCTTCTCTTGATGCAGTCCAGGATGTGATTGGCTTTCTGGGCTGCAAGTGCACACTGGTGACTCATGTCGAGCTTCTCATCCACTAGCACCCCCAAGTCCTTGTTACACTAATGATATAATAATAATAATATGATAACAGTACTCCTCCTCCTCCTCCTCCTACTTTATTTCAGTTATTAAACTGTTCTTATGTCAACATTTTTATTCTTTTGTAATATTCCTCCCCATGTCACAGGAAGGTGGAAAGAGTAAGAAAGTGCCTGCTTGGTGTTTCGTTACTGGATGGGGTTAAACTACAAGGCTGATGGAAAAACCCCTCCCTTGTGAGGTCTTTTTACTTCTCCCCAGTAAAATATTTACTCACTTAAAAGCTGCTTCTGCCTCTTCTCATCTCAACAATTTGTGCTCAGGTTGCAACTGAGCCTTATAGCAGCCCCCCCTGCCACAAACTTACATACCTATCACAAGTAATCTGACTTTGAGAAATAGAGTGCTTCCATGTGGATGGGCATAGGGTCATAAGGACAAGTGAAGGCATAATTTGCAGGCTAGCAGTGCTAGTCCTGCCTTTATTTCATGAGTTCATGCTCAGTGAATTTGTCCTTAGCCTTTACATCTGCTGTTTTGTACCAGCAGGTCAGGCTCTGAATGGACTGCTCTGTGTGAACACTGAAGACACATTCCCAGCCTGGCGACCTTTACACAGCTTCTTAAAACTCATGTTTTATGCAGGGGTACCATTATTATATGCTTAAAGTCAGCTATCAGCTCACAGACCCTTCTCTACTGTGGCATATTCTCACGCCACAATCATCTTTGCTTGCTGCTGTAATAAAGCTCAGATTTGAAAACAGACAGGTTGCTTCCCTCTGTTGACAAGTGAGAATTGAAGGCACAGCCATCTGAATCTTATGATGATCTTTGGCCAGGTTTTAAAATGTTTTCTGCTATTGCCATCCAATATAACTTTATCAACATTTTGAATAAGGCTGCCATGATGCTTGAGATGCTTTTCAATAGGCATCAAGGAATACACGTTTGAAAGATATGAACTAATCAACTGCAAACAAAGTCCTCCTTTATTCTGTACAAGTATGAACACTGAAAAAATGTACAAATTTTCTTTCAAACATAAATAGTCAATTTAGGTGATGATCCACCATGAGAAGTGTTGTTTTCTCTGTATCCACTCAGCATCTGTAAGTCAATAAGCCAGCAACAAACAGTGAATTTACAGTAACCAACAAGAGGCAGAAGAATAGTTTCCTCTCTTGCACTCTTTTTCAAGAATATTTTAAAATTTAAATTCACGCATTCTCAGTCTTATGCCAAGCATGAGTTAGGGCACCCGTGCAGTTTAAATCATAAAAAAGAGGCTGTTTTACTGCAGCCCCGCAGCGCAGCTGCAGTACTGAATTGTCCTCACTGCTCTCCTCCTCGGGCTGCCAAGAGTTACTTCCTGCATCTCTGCTCCGACCCCCCGCCCCAGGCTTCTGCCTTCTTGAACCATCCATCAGCGTCGCGCTGGTTGTCCCTGTTCCTCCTAGCGCCCACTAGATGACGCCTGTGATTTTAACAGGAGCTCGTATCCTAAAGAGTACGGGGTTTCGTAGCATCGCTCTTGATTTTCCACATCTTGTGTCCGGTGTGAAGAGGCCTCGAGAGCAATGAAAACATCTTCACTGTTGTGTGCTTGCAGAGACTGTGAGGGTGCAGAGATGTATTTTGTATTTTCACACTTTATCTCATCTGGCTTGTGGAATATCAGAGTAGTCAAGTAACTATTGTTTCTTCACAAGGACAACATGCTTCAACACTGCAAACACAATGATGCTGGCATGTTCAACCTGAGACCAGCCTGAGGAAGAAGAAAACCAGCAACATTAGCAAACAGGTACTCTGTGTTGTAGTGCATGTCTTATAGATGCATGAAGCAATAGAAGCATGAAGAACAGAGTCATCAGTAGGCAAAGTCCTCTAGCTGGTGTATGCCTCAGGAATACATGCAGCAATGTGAAGTTGATGTCCTAGATAAAGAGCAGCAACAACACTCCTTGTCACCTACCTGCCTTTTGTGGTTTAGCATATTTGAATCTATAAAATCAGGATGTGATTTTATTTTAAAAATACACAATGTAGATAAGACTAAATGAACATCATAAAATTATATTCACTGGCCACCGAGCCTAGTTACAGCAAGTGAATTTATTTAGATTATCTTGACAGGCAAATGTAGTTTCTTCCTCTGGGAGCTGCTTAATTTTTGCTATTTGTCTTCTGAAAGCCACATTGCAAGTGTGGGAAAGAAAAAGAAAGATGTCATACTCCAACAGCATCCTCCTGAAGAAACTGAATGCTCATGGTTTGGATGGGTGAACACTTCACTGGGTTAAAAACTGGTTGGATGGCCAGGCTCAGAGAGTGGTGATGAATGGGGTTTAATCCAATTGGATGTGAGTCACTAGTGGTGTTTCCCAGGGCTCAATTTTGGGGTCAGTTCTCTTTAATATCTTTATCAATGATCTGGATGAGGGAATTGAGTTCACCCTCAGTAAGTTTGCAGATGACACTAAATTGTGTGGGTGTGTTGATCTGCTTGAGAGTGGGAAGGCTCTGCAAAGAGATCTGAACAGGCTGGGTCAATGGACTGAGGTCAGTTGTATGAGGTTTAACAAAGCCAAGTGCCCAGTCACACCAACCCCATGCAATGCTACAGGCTTGGGGCAGAATGGCTGGAAAGCTGCCTGGAAGAACAGGACCTGGGGATGTAGGTTGACAGCTGGCTGAACATGAGCCAGCAGTGTGCTTAGGTGACCAAGAAGGCCAACAGCATCCTGGCCTATATCAGGAATAGTGTGGCCAGCAGGAGTAGGGAAGTGATTGTGCCCCAGTATTCAGTACTAGTGAGGCCACGCCTTGAATACTGTGAGGTGAGAGTCTGTCTCTTATCAAGTGATAGGATGAGAGGAAGTCGCATGAAATTGTGCCAGAGAAGGTTTAAATTTGACGTTAGGAAAAATTTCTTTACTGCAAGAGTGGTCAGGCGTTGGAACAGGTTGTCCAGGGAGGTGGTGAAGTCACAGTCCCTGGAGGTTTTCAAGAAATGTGTGAACATGGCATTTTGGGAAGTGGTTCAAAGGCCAGGATGGTGTTAGGTTGATGGTTGTACTTAGTAATCTTAGAGGTCTTTTTCAGCCGAAACAATTCTGTATTCTCACATGCTCCTATGCCTGGGCAATGCAGGTGAAGTACAATCCTTTGAAAATGGAAGTGTGTGCAGGCTGTGGTAGGAGTCTGCAATGAGAAAAACATCACTAATGATGTGCAGCTGTTTGCTCTGACAGACCTGGGCTGGCCCCTGTAACATCTCAGAAAGATCAGGCGGAAAGGAAAGGTGGGTTTGAATAGGGAGGAAGTAAGCAATCATGATGCTAAATACAATAATCAGTCATGTACGTCATCATTTAAAAGATGTTTTCTGAAAGGTATTTCTTTCCAGTATATTAGGAGGAATTGAATCTTCTTTCAGACTGACCTTCCCTGTCTTTTCTTGTTTTAATCCAGGAGCTGTTGAGACTATCATGTCTTTTCTGCTACAGTTTCATTGGCAGTCCTCCTGAGACCTTCAGAGATGTCAGTTAGGATCACTGCTGTCCATTAATTGCAGGATCAACTGTGCTGTTTCATTACCTAAGATGTATTTTCTTACAGCAATATGAATCACATGAAAAATGCCTAGAGAGTTTTAGACAGCCTCAATTAACTCAGTTTCACCCTCTTTGCTACCAGTTATTGCTACTAATCATTGCTTCTACTGGTGTTTGTAGCCTCTTCTGTACAGTGCAAAACTTTGTTAATATGAAAAAGCTAACAATCAGGCAAACTGCCCTACATCTATACAAAAGGCAGAGGATCTCTTTCTTGCTTTAGAAGAAGCAAGAATAGCCAAACATCCAGCGTTTTTTCCCCTTCCACAAATGCATCCAAGCAGCTCAGGTCAACACATTACTTCACAATTTCTGAGAATCATAAAATAATCACAATACCCTTATATTAACAAGTATAAACAGGCATGAGACTCCTAAGGTCTGTCTGAAAAACTTCCTTTCTACCCAGCAGTACATGCCTTTCTCTGCAGAAAGGCCTCTTTGAATCCAGGGATAAGGGGAGGAGATGTCCAGAACATGGCCTGAATTGCTTCCCTGTCTCCTGAGCTGGGGAGAAAATGGCTAGAAGTGAGTATGACGTACCCACTGCCCTGGGATGTGACAATGTCACCTGTCAAGGTAACATTCCAGTCTGCAGCTGTTGAGGCATGCTGGCTAGCATGTTGCCTGACACAGCATGCTTTCTTTGGTTAAACAAAACTAGAAGCAAGCTTGTTAGCCGTGATCTCCTCCTGCAATGGTATTAGAAATTGTTTTGCCTCTGACAAAACAGACTAGTTGAATCTCTTTGTCTCAAGGTGGCATCTAAAATACAGCTGGATAACAATAAGCCTGTTTTAAAATATCTGGTCACACAAAGCAGGAAGCAAGTTGCATAGCCTTCCTTTTGCTTCCAGTTCAGCATCAGAACCACATGCAACCTATTGGCAATGTGGTGAAGCACTCCTCTTCCTTTGCCAGGCGTGAGAGATTCTGGTGACGGGATGCATTTGTGGTGAAACAAGAGATGAATAGCAGCCCTGCCTTGGCTTGGTTGTTTGACTTCTCATTGCCAAGCATGAGCAAGCCTGGGCATGAAAAGCCTGGTGAAGTTGCTGCACATAGGCCTCACATGTTGCATAACCCCCTTCCATACAGCTCTTCAGAGGGCTATGGTGTGTCTTCAGAGTTGTTTTACTGCAGAAAATGGAGTTTTGTTGAACTTCTCTGAGAAAGGAATCAGGCTCAAGGTGAAAGGATGAATAGTTATCACCATCAATTTTACAAGTTGTTATGGAAAGGATTTCTGCTGTGTAGTGGCATAAAAATATCTTCATCCTCCTTACTGGGGCAGTAACACTTTTATTGACGTGTTTGGTGGTTTAGGCTTCAGTAAGAAACATGACATTTCTCTTCTGTAGGCCTATTTATAGTACATAAGGCTGTTACATCTCAAATACTTAACACTGATCAGTGAATTCAAGAGACCATGCTGGGAACACAGATTTGTAAGCATTGTACGTTCCTCAGCTCATCTTTCAGATCATGCCCACAAAACACTGCCATAACAATCTTGCTTCTCTCCAGTTTCCCAACGTTCATGTCCATTGTCTCACTGAACCTAGAAAGAAAAACAGGAGGAATGTATTCACCAACTCCAATTACAGAATCACAGATTCACAGAATCAACCAGGTTGGAAGAGACCTCCAAGATCATTGAATTCAACCAAACACCTAACCCTAACTAATCAACTTGACTGTGGCACTGAGTGCCTCATCCATTCTCTTCTTAAACACCTCCAGAGATGTCGACCCTACCACCTCCCTGGCCAGCCCGTTCCAATGGGCAATCACTCTTTCTGTGAAGAGCTTCTTTCTAAGATCAAGCCTAAACTTCCACCTGCACAGCTTGAGACTGTCCTCTTGTTCTGTCACTGGCTGCCTGGGAGAAGAGACCAACCCCCACCTGTCTACAACCTCCCTTCAGGTAGTTGTAGACAGTAATAAGGTCTTCCCTGAGCCTCCTCTTCTCCAGGCTAAACACCCCCAGCTCCCTCAGCCTCTCCTCATAGGGCTTGGCTCCCGACCCCTCACCAGCAATGTTCAAGCAACTCAACATCTTTCTTGAATTGAGAGGGCCAGAACCGGACACAGTACTCAAGGTGTGGCCTAACCAGTGCTGAGTACAGGGCACAATGACTTCCCTGCTCCTGCTGTCCACACCATTCCTGATAGAGGCCAGGATGCCATTGGCCTTCTTGGCCACCTGGGCACACTGCTGGCTCATGTTCAGGTGGGCTGTCAATCAGTACCCCCAGGTCCCTTTCTGCCTGGCTTCTCTCCAGCCACTCTGACCCCAGCCTGTAGTGCTGCTTGGGATTGTTGTGACCAATATGTTTTTATATGCTTAAGCTCTTTGAAATCGACAGTAGCATTTGTGTAAAAATGTGTTACTTAGTGCAGATAAGAAACAGAACAAGATAAATAAGAGGGGCTGCAGTGTTTGTTGCATATCAGCTGCCATCTGCAACGTCATTCAATCAGAAGTCACTTAAAGAGGCTTTGAAAGTAGTAGTTTGGTCAGAAATGTCAAAGATAACACATTCAACACTTCAAAACAAGTATTATTTACAGGAGAAGTCTAAAAGCTACCCTCAAATGCACAGTAATTAGGATGAGGCAGATCTCTCCCACATCTAGTGTTGCAGAGAGAGTCTCTGTCACTGTTTTTGCACATTATCAAGCCACAAGACCTTACCTGTGCATCACAAAGAGAAACTATCCTAGTGTTTACACAGGTGGGCTAGGCAAGGGAGTGTGAAGGCTGTTGGCAGCTATGTAAAAAGCTGATGTGGAACTGTGAGAATAAGTACATTTTCAGGGTTGAACTACTTAAAATACACATTTTTAAAGTGCAGTGAATTGAATTCTGTGCTTGCAAAAGATAAATATAATGCTAATACAACAAGTCCAAGACTACAGTCTGGTATTCATTGCCTGAACACAGCTCAGGGTGGCTCTTTCAACCTTCCCACTATGGCTGTAGCCACTGTAAGTCCACCCTGGTCTGGAAGGATTACTTGGGTAAGGTGAGAGCTTAGCTTACTTCCTCTGCCCTTTCAGGCCTTAGTCTTTCTGCTGAGGTTGCTGCTTATGTGACAGTCTGAACAGCTGGTGTGTAATGTGAATATTCTGGAGGAATTCAAACCAGGGACTTAGTTATGGAGGGGCTGCATCTCCTGCAGGCATTATCAGAGCTGTAGCAGCAACTCTGTATTTTGGGGAGATCTCCCTGCAAAGAGAAGGAAGAACAGCAGCATGGAGGCATAGAGGGAAGTGTGGCATGTAATGGACACCTCAGATTTCCCTGGATACCTCAGATTTCCCAGGCTGCAAGGCCAATGTGGACATGGTGAATAGCAGCAGAGGCATAGTCATCATGTACTAAGTGGAGCAGAAGTGGAGGCAAGCTGCATGCAGAGTTGGGCATGAGGGCTGTGCTTGGTGAGACTTCCTATTTTCCAAGATCAGAGATGGTCACAAAAAGAGCTCCCATCATCTCCACTTAGGGTATTCTTGAGCTTTTGTATGTCCCCCATTCATGTAGAAAAAAAAAAGCAATAAAGGAGGCAGGCGAGGAAAAAACAGGAAAGGAGAAATAGGTTGAAGAGGAAATTTCCTGTCCAGAACCAGGGTCTAAGTGCATGGACCTTCCTTGAGTTGTGTGTGGTCCAGAGTGACATTTCACCCATGTAATTGTTCTAGTGCACATCATTCTTTGACATAGATGGGCATGCAGTGAGCATTGAGTATTCTGGTGAGGCCCAAGGCTGACTCCCTCTGTACTTCGTACAGCAACAGCCTCTCACAGGTAAAAACTTTGCCATGGACTGGGCCTCTAATGAGACTTTGACTATTGTCATGTGCAAACTACATGTAGACTGCGTGCACATTCACCAAAACTTGCAAGGGCTGAGGAGTGAGAGACTTTTCCTTTTTGCAATGATTGTGCATCCCTGTAGTTCTCATTTCTCCTGCCCAGGTTCAGTCCTGGGGATTCAGAAGAGGGGATCCCTGCTCCCTGATCAGCAGTGATTAATGATGTCATTTGTCACCCTCTACTGCCCAGCTATGGGTTGAATAAATTCTTTCTCCACAAACTGTTCATCTCTGAGCTTGTTGGATGAAACAAACATGCTTAGCAAGGAAGTGTAAGTGAGCTGTTCAAAGCCACAAGAGCAATCCATCTCAGACCCTTGCTTTAGGATTGAGGTTTTCCTGGCTTCTAGTCCTGTGCTTCATCTACAGAGATGCATTTCTCACATGGTTAGTCATACACTATCATACTCCCTTCAAGGTTGGTGTGTGGAATGGCAGCAATTAGAGTTTATGTCGCCACCATTGCCTTTGCTATTAATTTTCTGTATCTGTATAACCTCAGATTCACAAAAAGATGAAACCTCCACCTTCTGAATTTCCTTGATCTGTTGTGGTGAAAAAAGCATCCACTCCTGTGAGAGGATGTTGACGTACTTTTGCTTGTATCCAGCATGAAAAAATTTGCTTTATAGCTGAAGATTCCTAAGAGAAAAACCCAGTTTCTGTCTGGTTTCTGTAATCATTGTCCTGCCTCTGGGATGGGTGAGTAGGTGAGCAGAAGGCATTTGCTGCATCCTGGCACCTGCACTCAGGCCAGCAGTGAAGCTGGATACCCAGGCTGTGTTTGTCTCTGCAGCGTTTGCAGCAGGCACTCATTAACCATGGTTGGGCTGTGTCAGAACAGTGCCAATTCTGCTGCCTTTATAGGCCCTGCTTCTTAAGCTAACAAAAAGTTTGTAAGGGAATAGGATATGAAACACATAAATAAAAGTATCAGGTGTCTCTAAAACGTGCGGATTAGGCTGGTGAAAAGGTGAAATTTCTCTTCCTGTGAGTTAATGTCTACTTCTTTTGGAAACTATACTTTGAGGACTGCCCCCCCTTTTGCCAAAGTGATAAAAGGTAAGTTTTCTTATCTGAATGCAATGACATTTTAAAAGGCTCCCTTTGTTATTTCTAAAACTGTGTGTCAACAGGTATACCTCTTATACAATTTTCTTCATGTTTACTTAATATAAGTCTACATTGTGTTTATATAAAACTAGACAGCATACTTTTAACTTCTCAGTACTTTTGTTGGATGAAAATCTTTACAATGCCAGACTAATCTTTCATGACTGACAGCATACTGGCATGGCATGACCATTTAAATCCACTCTGGAATATGTTAATCCATCACCTGGCATTATGATACTTCTTTTACTTCTGGCTTATAGATGCTGTAACCTTTGTTTCAAGGTGAGTGTTTTTAAAGGTCAGGTGTCTCAGTTCTGACTCTTCTTTGCAAAAGAGCTTTGAAACTGTTTATTCCTAGATATTAGGAAGGTATTCTCAAATGAAATAATTAGGAAAAAAGCTTTCAACATAACTTTTAGTATTCCCAGCCCATGTTAGGTAACTTGCTCTGTTAATAATTTACTCTGTGAGTCCGAACTTAAAGCCTCTATACTGTGGCTGTAGGGATGAAAAACTGAGTTGTTATTTTCTCCTAGACAGAAAAAGGACTATTTTTTCAGGAAAACAAACAAACAAACACCCAAACAACAACCCTCACTGAAATTAGCTAGTGCAGAAGTGAGGGAGACATTCTGATGTGGAAAGAGGAACTAAATAAAAATCCATCCAAAATCATAATTTCACCCTCCCCCCCCGTTGTGGTAATCACCAGCAGAAATGCCATCCAGCGTTCTGTAAAACTGTACCTGGGAATCTTGACCCTAATAGTGAGATCCTTTCCTCATATGCTAGAAGACAGCAAACATATCACCAGTTTTGTTTTATCACTTGTTCAGAAAATATCATGCCTACAGCTCCTCTGTGGCCATTTGAATAAAACCTTTGCTAATTGGATCTGCTCATCAGTTTAATCTTCTTCTGATGATGCTCCACTGCCTTGCACACTTTGTCATGAGCAGTACAATAAACAAACTATGTGGTCAGAAAAGGGTAGTAGATTTAGATTGTGACTAAAATGAAAAAGAAAGAGCAGTTAGAAGTGGTAATGAATATTATATGGCAGAAGCAGGAAGTCCTGTAATGTGCACAGGAGCCAGACTTCATTTTAGGGGAGTCTCATCTGCTTTTCTCCAAGGCTACTTCTCCTGGGTCCTCATTTATCACCTGGAAAAGGAGCAGATACTGAGACCATGTTACATTAGCCTGGAATAGAGAAAAGATAGGAATTCAGTTTTTCCTCTACCTTCATTATGGGGAACAGCTTTGAAGAGACAACTCAGCTAAAAATCATCACTATGCAGGTTTTTCCCCAGAAACTGAAGATTCATGGTCACTCAGAGAAGAAGATGGACTGAAAACACTTGAAAGGGAAAATATTATGCAGCTATCAACAAGATATCAACAAGAGTGAATTCTGAAGGGAAAATGAAAAGGATAATAGAGTCCTCTTTTCCTCAACAACACCAAAAAGGAAGAAAGGAGAAAAAAACATACTGTTCAGGGAAGGTTATTAAGTAAGTTTCCATTCTATGAGCGATTTAAAGATGAAGTCAGAGTGTTATCAGAATTTGTTTTGGCTATAGACAGTATGAACTTTACTCACCAATATAATAACATAAAACGATGTGTGTGTGTAACTTTTGCTCACCCATTTTCATGGATAACGAGCTCTTGCTGGATTAGTCTGCATTACAATTTCTGCTACCACTATTGACTGAAAACAAAGCAGAAAGAAGTTAAAATCATGCTATTTGCAGCCAACCTAGAAAAATGTTACCAAAAGTGGCTAATTCCAGGTTTCAGTGTCCAGATAAAGCCTACATGTGAACACAGTCACAGCTAGGAAAATCTGCCTGAATCTATGCTGCGCTTCAGAGTGGTAGCTTCTAACCATTAAATGGCTGACTTTTATAACTAGGTAATGAACCTGGTACAGCTCAATGGCTTTAATGCCTCAACAGTGGACATTCTTGATTCTTGTTTAAGCTGTTCTAGGTACTAAGCTTGCAAATAGCCCAGGGAACTCAATCAGGCACGTAAACACAAGCTGTGGTTATTTAATGGCTGGTGGCTTAGAGGAAAATGTAAATTATAGTAGGGTGTACAGAAAACATAGAAAAAGTCTCTGTTTTCTCATTGATAATACACTGGAAAAGGAGCAGAAAGGTCTATGTATAGTCAGATAGGAGGAAAAAGCCCAGAGAGGAACGGAAAAGAGAGCAGAGATGATTTCATGTGATTTCAGGTATCATAAAATAAATCCTATGGTAATAAAATCCAAATCAGGGACACACCACCATCACAACAAGAGACTGGAAGGGCCTCTCACATCACAGAGACGAACCCTCTGAAAAGTCAGAGCCACGATTTAGGACATATCAGACTTGAAGCCAGAGGTTAATTAGCAGTGAATAGCTCTCTGCAGCCATACTAAGAAAACACTGTAGTTAATGTCTGTTGAACTTAACAGTGCTCACTGTTGCAAAAGTGACCTGAACAACCTCAGCTTTCTTAGCTTGTCAGTTTTGGAGGGTGTTTAACAGGCCATTCATTCCAGCAGTGGATTACTGGAGGATGAAAAATGTATCATTTCAATTCTTTTCTCCCAGCAGCAAGCAACCGATGCCATGGCATGTTAAACATGTTTATTCAAGCAAGCTCTATTCCTTTTACTTTTGCTGAATAAGTGCAAGTTCACCTTCTCAATATATATAGAAGTTGCCAACATACTGACTGCTGAAAAAGAAATGGGTATGGTTGACTGCAATTAAATGGCTGTTCAGCACAGTGGTGAAAACACACAGAGCTGTGGCAAAGGCAATAGGTTTTCAGTAGCCATTCTTGGGTTCTCTTTTCCAGCTGTTTTACAGGCAGTGACATTTACATTAGCAATCAGCTCAGTGACCACCCACCTAAAACCTTATTTAGCTGGGAGTGTTCAAATAGTGCACCCAGGAGCACAGTGATAATTCAGTGGGACCCTTGACTTGCTGGGAAGTGTTTTTCATTACTCATTTGAAAGAATTTTTGAGAGCAGGAGACTATGTGACTTCTGAGCATGCTGAACAAAAGCAGCCTGGTGGTTAAGTCATTGTTCAGGGTGCAGACCTGAAGCAATTCCCTTCCCCAGCTGAACTCAGTAAAGTACAGGCTCTTCCAGATCTGGGGAAGACAGGTATTTTTACTGTCCTACTCTTACTTTTGCCTGGTATGGGCTATGGTTGCAGATTTGGAGTAGTACAATGCCAGTTTTCAGCCAGTTTTAAACAACAACGTTTACTCACACCTAACTGAGAATTTGCCCCAACAAACATCCCAGAAAGAAAACACATTTTCTCTAAAATGATGTTAATATAATATTATGGACTCTTTAAAAGATCAGTAATACTGAAAGTTCAGGTAATTTAGAGATGAGTTTTGGCCACCACCTCTATTGTATTTTACATTTCCATTTTACATTTTTCTTTTTAGTCAGTGACTTTGAAAAAGTTTCCTACTAACTTCATCTGGAAATGTACAATCTGTAATTCCTTGCCAATGTCTGTTGACTATGTCAGACCCATGTGGATCTCCTGGAGATTAGCCTTCAGGTATGCTAGTTCTGCATAAAGTATCTATATGAATTTTTTTTTTTTATGTTTCCCTAACAGAAAATACAATTTGTACTTCAGAAAACCTCTCCTGAGATAGGGATATTAACTATTGTTTCTGTTACATTTTATAGCAAGGCACGAGTGAAATTATAGAAATGTGGAGAGAGAGAGAATATCCTGTGATGGCTCCTGTGATGGCTCCTGTGATGGCACTGACACGGTAAACACCTCAGATCTGATGGTGTTGCTGAAGGTGTTAAGTGGCAGTGGGGAGATTGAAAGCTGTACTCTTTGTGTGCATTGCCTCTCCTTTGATTTTAAAATGGCCTCCCCCCTCAGCCCCCCTGCTCCCCACCTTACAAAAATAATAAATTCTTGCTAATGAGAAGGAAAGACCATGGCATGGAGGAAATATCTTGTGCATGCCACAATTTGGACTCTCCAGTGCCTGTAAGAATGAAAACCACCTAGAAACAGCAGACCTGTAACCTGGTATGAAATTAAGCATATTTGTGGTAAAAGTCACAAAAGTCAGTGGCATGACAGGAAGGACCTTGCTAATTGTGTATAAAAAAAATTCAGGACTCACTAAACTAATAACCTCCCCAAATATATCCCCTAGAGCTTCCACCAAGCTTTGCCTGAGGTATGCTTATAGCACTGAAAGATTCCTGGCAGAGGGTGTTTGAGATGGTCAATAACTTGAGCACTGGCTCCACAGACATGTGGGGAGATCTGCTGTCAGAGAAAGCCTGCTGTTAGGAGTTGTGGTGGGCAGTCTCAATGGTCACTGCACTTCTCCAGCTGCTGGGCCTGATTTTGTGCTCATCACTCAAGAAAAATAGGAGGGAAGGCAGGGGTGAATGGCAGGAGCAGAAGAAGAATAGGAGATAAGAGCGACTGTAAGAAAGGAAGACAGAGCAAAAAGGAGGGAAGGAAAGGAAGCCTGAGCAAATGTATGACTGACAGAAGGAGTTGTGACAACCTGTATGTGGGTTTGGGGCTGAGTCCTGCCATACACACTCACAATAGGTTGCCCTCTTGCCTTCAAAATGTGGAACAGAAACCAGGCAGTATCTAACAGCAGCAGTCAGGAGCTCTACTTCTTATTCCTTGGTTTCCTCACTGGAAAGAGAAGTAAATGGACCTTTGAGGAAAATGGATGGCTTTCCCACCTTGGCCTCCCACAGATTCCATGTAATACATCTGAAAGCAAATCAAGAGGCAACGCAAACTATGCAGAGGGAGCCAAAACTACGGCCTTAAGATTTTGCTTGGTAAAGGAAGAAGGGTCAGCAGCTTAACGGAGTCCCCAGTGACAACCCCATTGTTACCAGCTGGGTATGGACAGTGAATAGGCAGATTAACGAAGGGCATCAACATAACTCCTGAGGTAAAATGCTATTTGAGTAGGTTACTTCTTTAAAGCAATATTATTTTAATTTTGGTTTTAATGTCTAATTTCTCCATAGTCTAATGTGACTTAGATACCTTTTCCTTTTCAGGTAGACTCCCTTTACTTCTGTCCAAACCCTCCACATCTCAAGAGGGCCTGGTCAAACTTGCCTCTGTAGAAGTCTGACTCATTTCTGCTGGTCTCTTTCCACTTTGGCAAGAGCCTTTGCAACCTTTGTGCACACTGGAGGCATGAAAAGAGTGGGTGAGGTGTTTGATATGGGAGACAGTTCCCTTGCAGGGCATTTGGGACATGAGGATCAGTATGCTTAAGGAAGACCAGAGCAATGGCATTGACATTGAAAAAACTTGTGTGCTGAATTTGTTTCTAAACTAATGTGTTGGGTAACTCTTTTTGTTGTTACTCTTTAAATATTTGAATTGTTCAAGGCTTTTTGATATTCAAAAATGGAGCAGGAACAATAGAGGATAGGGAATAATACTATCAAATTTATTTCTCAGCCTTCAATGCTATGACAGAGAAGCTCACAAATGCTCTGTGGTCCATTGAACTTTTTCCAGTACTGGCTGTAACTTTTAATGACTATGAAGTGTACTTCATGGACTTCAAAATAAAAATTTTGAAAAGGATTTAAAAAAAAAAAATTAAAAGACTTAGTTCCACAGAGAATCTCAATAAACTGAGGTGAGACAATACAGAGAAAAGATTGTGCAACTCGTTGTTTAGCTGGAAGGTGTATTAGTTTTCTCAGAAGTATTGGCTTCTTTCAGTCTGGAATAGTTTTAAGGATATCAGTGTAATTTACGTACGATTTTATACCTTCACTAAAGGTCTCTTTCCCTATAAGATGCCCGAAGAAGAAAAAAAAATTAATTATTAAATTTTAATATTTAACATCCATTTTTCAGAAGTCATGTTCAGATAATCTATCAATATTTTACATGTGGAGTCTCCATGGAAGAAAAGATGATTGAAGTCCATCTTGAGAAAGAGCTTTCTGCAGAAAGTGATTCAGTCATTCCATCAAAAGGGATTCTTGGTCTTGACTCTAGATATGATACCATAAAAAGCTAATCACCTTATCTTCATTTTTACCCCCCTCTAGACTTTCGCTGAAGCAGAACCTTTTCAATGCCTAAATTTACATCATTAGCACAAATGTTTGGTTTTGTAAAACATAACAAAACAGAGTGCTGCTAATGGGAGAACAGGGAATAAGGGGTGAAGGCAAGGGATGGCTTCTGCTTGGTTTTCTGAAACAGAAATGGAAACAAGAAAAGAGCCAGCTTACTCCACGTGGCAAAACCACATGTTTATGCTCCTGCTCAGTCAGCTGGCAATGATGTCTCTCTCTTTATCTGTCCAAGTCAAAATATACTTGATGTGTCACTGAGGGAGAGTGCATGGATTCGGTTTTATAGTATGTCTTTGTCCCTTGTTTAGTTTGCTTTTTGGAATACTAGTATGAGAAAAAAGAATGTCTGCTTCCCGGTATAGTCCATGCTAATGTTCATAAGCTCCTTACTGAAGCGGCCCTCTTAAGGCCGACATTTCTTGCTTGCATAAATCCCCTTCATTCGTCTAAAAGGACATTCATCTCATTAGATATCACTTGAAAATCTGGCCTCTAAAAGTGCTCCTCAGGCCATTATAAGTAGTGCTTTCTTATCTACATGCTGCTGTTTTCCCTGCTATGTCTGTATTTCAGTTTTGGTATTTCAGTGGTGAGAGACTGTGGCAGAATGGAATCCAAGCAAAAGTTCAAGAAGTTACCATTCATCACCTGAGACACTGAAAAATCGGTGGGCATGTTCCCAGCTTCCCCCAGTGGCAATCATCTAATTTGACATAACCTACACTTACTTCATTATTTCTTACTTCTGATTCCACCACAGGCAGCATCCTCCTGAGACCCTTCAGCTCCTTTCACCTCCTCTAGCACTATGGCAGGATGAACTAGAAAGCAAGCACTTTCTATTCTCATCAGTTTCTCTTTACTTTTTGGGGATAGACGGTTACAGTTTCAAATATTAGTTAAAAAGATGGGCTTGTAAAACAGGCAGGCACCATCGTGGATTGGTGCCAGCCAGGTGTGTACATCACACAAATTTCATAAAGGTATACATTATTTTCTTTTTATTGTAGCTGGTTAAACACTCAAAAATCCCTTCTACAATGATACATGCTCAATTGCTAAGTTATTTGGCACTAGCCATGCCAAACATGTTCCTTTCTGTGTGAATTTTTCTTTCCCAGGGATATTCTGCTTATCAAATTTTATTGGCATTTGAGCAAGTGTGGAGAAAGCTATACATGTAAATATTTGCTGAAAATGATTTTTCAATATACAGAGGTACTTATGTGAGTTGTATGTGCTGGATCATTCAGCTTTTCAGTGTCAGAATCTTGGGAGTGTCTGTCTGGCACCCTGTGCGGTTCAAGGGAAGGCAATCTTTGCAAAAGACAATCTTCCAGCTCCTTGGAATTTAGGCTACTAAATGACAATATAATCCAGTTGAGGAAAATTGTCATCAAGTCTACTAGACCCTCAAGTCATATTGTATTTAAATGCTTTCTGCTTTTTTGTTTGAAACAACAACAACAACAAAAAAGGTTAAGGAAAGGCATGAGAGAAGTCTCTGAAATTGTGTTCATTCCTGTGCCACTTGGAAGTGTTTATTTTGCTGTGTGTTCTTTTCTCCCTGAAAGCTTGTCAAGTGGCAAAGTGTTATCCTTGTTTTCCAGGACAATTTTTTTTTTTTTTTTTTTTTAGGGTTAAATATCATCACTCTATTGCTTAGTATTAAGAGCAGTTTTTCAAAAGTAGAATTTTGATGAGAAGATACTTTCTCCATCAGTTAAAACAAAATTACAGATTTTAGAAGCCTGTGATTATCTTTCAAAAACATGTAAAAATGACAGTCCTTCTAAACTAATAAAGCAAAACATAGTGCAAGCATATTTTGTTTTGTGTGGAAAATACTTTGCTCTTTTTTACTTTGAGACCATGGCCTCGTCCTCTTTCATGACCTTTTTTTTTGTTTTGTTTTGGTATTATAAAGGTTCCATATTGCTTCATACTTCATATGTAAAAGTTACTGATACTGTAACTAATATTGAAGGTATTGGCTTGGATTTGCTTTGTCATAATTGATTTACTGCCTCGGGTGAAAAACCACATGTCTGAGCATAATTATGAGCAGTTGCACCTGTACTCCTCAAAGTAAATGCTACTAAAATCTCAACTCAGCATAATTCTACTCTTGGTTGTAGTTGAAAAGAATAAATCACTGAAAAACTCTATGGCAAGAATCTTATTTTTTAGAGGAAGTCAACATTTTTCATACACTGCCTCACAGTGCAGAGAAATATGGGAACCAAGAAACTAAATAGCCCTTGTGAGGTGGTGGGCTTGAGCTATGCTCTTTGATTTGTCTCATTGTGGTCACAGATCACTTACTCAGAAGAGCCTTTGAAAGTGTAACAAGACCCTTCATTGTGGGGTAAAAATTCATTGTTGTAACAATGAAGACATATATAAAGGTAATTACTCTCTCTCTCCTTTTTTTTTTTTTAAAGAAGTGATTTGAATTACAAGGCAACTGTTTTTTTTTTCTCTAGTATAAATTTGTATCTTCATATGCCTTTTGAGACTCTGTGATGGAATAATAGGCATAGTTAAAATTCGTAAGAGACTTTCATTAGATTAAAAATGTAGCTAATTTTTACTTGTATGTAATTTCAAAATTCACTGTGTTAATTTGCAAGGAAATCTGAAGTATAGATTACAGTCAAAAAGTGTTTGTTAAAGATGTCACTGAAAAATTCTGTTGAAATATTTTCTGAGAAAAATACCTTTCCAATGAAACAGAATTTTGTCTCAAAATACTTGTTATCTTGGAGAAACAAAACACATCATCCTCTTCAGTTTTTTTTTTTTTTTTTATTTTTCCCCCTCCATTTTTGGTACCTAGACAAACACGTTTTTGAAAAATATGAAAAGAAATAAATAAAAAGAAGTGGGAGTATTTTTTATAATATTTTTGGATAGAGAAAAAAAAATAATTCCTGCACACATACCATAATCAATCAGTATTTGTCTGTAATCAAAGAAAGAAATCAGATGTCAAACATATTCCAGTTTCAAGCTTCCAAAGAATTATTATAACCAACAGCAAGGAAAAACATTTACCCAAATGTATTAAAATACCTGAGGGCCTGTCTTTAATCAAAAGTAAACCATACTCTTCTTTTTGCAGATTGTGTTTCAGCCAAAGCAAACTCGTGAAAGTGCTGTTTGTCTGATCTGTTTGCATCTTCAGGTATTGTGTCTAGTTCCAGGGCTTCTTAGACCAGGGAGAGCACTTGGGATGTTTTGATGCAAATTCATGCAGAAGCAAAGAGTATGGGATCAACTTAGCTGGGCCTGGGCTGCCCAAGCTTGGTCCAGCCTCTGTGCAGCACTGTACTCACCTGGGTTCAGGGAGACTGTGCCTCAGCAATGTCTGTTTTTCTTACTTAGCCTCTCTACAGACCTGCATTGGCTTTTGTGTGTCCCTACACATTGCAAGCCAGCTCCGCCTTGTACAGTGCTTCACCTGCACTTTGGTCCCAACAGTTGTCTATGTGCCAGTAAACCTGTCTGGAAATGTAATTCCTTTTTTTTTTTTTGCTAGATATTGCCATACAATTCAATTTTTGTTCATAAAATATCAAGATGCTTCTGGGTTTTTCTGATACCTTATTGCACCTTTCTGAGCTAGTCCTATGTTTCCTCTGATGACTTAAATATACAGGTGTTCTATGCTGGCTACACATAATAGAAGACATAAATAAACCAGGGGCACAGTTTTTCCCACATAAATTGTGGTTAAGGGGCTAGCCTACATGATGTAATTGTTCTTCCTCAATTGTTCTTTCTCAGGTAAATGCAAAAGCGGAACCAGTTCAGCCTGAAGTGTTTTGCTTTTTTCTAAATGAAATTTTAACACCATCTTTTAACAGAAAGAATACATTTTTAGTCTGAAGTTTTTCTTATTTTTTTCTAATTAGCTGGGTTTTTGTTGTGGAAAGTTTGGAAAGGAAGCAATTGACAATTCACTGATTTCAACATCGAGTTTTGTATATGAGTGCCTTACATTGTCACTGAAAGCCTGGGCACTGGCTTATACAGACAACTGTGTGTATGTTTTGCTTTTCTGGCTGTGTGAGGGCAGCCAGTCACTTTCTTCCATGAGAAACTCTAGAGAAAGATTTTGTATTTGCTTCCTAACAATATTTCAAGTATGTACCTAATACTGGCTGTATTCAATGTGAGGTCCCAGAAGTTGTTTTGCTGGAGCATTTACAGAATGTAGAAAGAAAAGCAACAAAAGTTATTGTATTTTTTGATTTAAGTGACAACTTGCATGCACATAAGTAAATTGGCTTTTCTTTCACGTTTTCTTCCTCGAAGTGTATAGGACTTAATGTGTAAAGACTTACTCTCTTGTGATAAAGCAGTGTTGTGAATTGCTGTAGGAAGACCATTCAGTGGCCCAGCATTATACTTTCCTCCCACAAGTAAATCTTGTCAGAAGTGTAATAACAAATTGTCAACCTTCTGAGGAAACCATTGCAGGGCCCAATTGGCAGTGGTCTGCTGCACAGCCCAGGAGAACAACCTTCAAGATCATTTCCCATAAACTCTGCTTGAACCTAGTAAAATACAGGCCACTCTGCATGCTGCAGTAGATCAATGTGACCTCCATGTATATTTCATATTGTAAATATTTTCTATGATTTACAGCATTCATTGCTTCCTTTTGCTGTCAAAGAAATGAAGGAAATACCTTTCAGTAGCACTTTATAGAATGTACTTATCTTCAGTCAATGCTGTAAATATGCAGAGATCATATTCTCACTGTGCAAAATAAATCAGAATGTTTTGCCAGCTAGCTCACTCAGGTCTCCACTGAAGTTATGACTCGTGTCAGTTTTTCCTGCATTAATAAGATTCTTAGCTACATCACACTTTAAATGCAGTTGACTATTTCACAGTTATATTTAATAAAGAAGTAATGGAATAAAATCAAGCTCTGCTGAGTATAATTTTGGTGTTTTTAGAACATGGATCCTGTAAATAATAATAGTGGGATTTGCAAATTGCCTAGCTCTCCTAGAGCTTAAAAGTCCTGGACAGAGGAATGAATACAGGATTACAAGTGCCAGTCATTGGCATATAATGACAAATAAACAAATGAAATGTGATTGTATGCAATCTAGGGAAAACAAAAAGTAATAAGGACCACATAATCATCATATGGAAAATAGATTAAAGTCAGATATAACTAAAAAGACATCTTCAAAGGTGGAAAGGGATGAAAAGAGACAAAAGAAAGGCAGGAGATTGCTAAATAGTCTGTTGCAACAGAAGAAAGGCCAGCTATATCTCTCAGATGATGGCGAGGTATGTAGACACAACACAACCCCTCACATACTCCAGGGACTGACTCAAGACCTTTGATGCCCTAATTTGCTAGGATAATGTCAAGAAACAAGCCATTACAATATCAAGGTCTCATTAGGTCTACTTAGCAAACGTATTGGCGTTACCACTATCTGTGACTTTTAAACTGTAAGTTGGTGTCCAAGGTGAAAGATAATATCTCTGGTTTGCTGGCTCTGAGGTTGCTTGCCTACTGTTGAAGAATAACCCTTTAGTTACCCTATAGCATGCCTGATTTGCTGGGATTGCTTGCAAACTTGGGTGGTTTCAGGGACATCTCTGGCTTTGGGCATCTGGCTGATGTAGAGGCTTGCTGAGGCTTCTTGCTTAGCAGTCGTGGTTCATGGGGTTCCTACAACAATGTATGGAAGCTCTCTAGGAGGCTGCTCATCACTCACTAGTAACTAAAATGGATCAAAACAGCAGGAAGTGCTTGGGAGGGCTGGTGCATATGTGTGGCCCTGAGAATTATGTCAGTGGATGGTGCTGTGACAGGACACGGTATGTGGAAAGAGATGAATATAAGAGATGCCTGTGTTTGAGTGTGCTTATATAAACAGGAGGAGAGAGGAGGAGAGTTGTGGAGACAAAGTATCCCACTACCTCTTGAGGTTCCCTGCCTGCGGGTGCTGCACCTCCATGAGGACTTTACATTGGCCATTTCCCCCCCTTCTCTTTCTCTTCTGTATCTTGCAAAGCTTTCCTTCAGCACCCTGCCCTCACTGATCCTTTTTTCAACCACCAGAAAATATTGCCAAACCAAAGCCTTATTCTTGATGTCTCTGGGTAGTGATGTGAAGAGTCCACCTTGCATCACTGCTTGCTCCCACACTGCCCACAGGGCACAGGTGGCACATCTGTCTGCCCTTGTGCTGCCAGCAACACTAGCAATACCTCAGGGAGCCTGGACAGGAGACACCACCCTCTTTTGCTTCCTTGGCTCCTCTGCCACAGTGCAGAAGTACAGAAGCACACAATACCAGCAACTGCTGTGGAGAGGAAGATGTTGGAGAAAAATGACCTGGGAGAAAGCTGCTCCCTTACTTTTTTTTTTTCTGCAATAAAATAGTGAACTAGAACATACGTGGTGAACTGGCTAACTTAAATGCAGCTGGTTTAAGTGGGTTTGGATTTCAACTAAAAATATTCATGCAGCCCTTGCCACAATCCTTTATATTGTGTCTACAGAGTTTATGGAAACATAAAGTTAATTGCTTGGGTGTTTTCAGAACTTCTCTGGTATTTAAGATAACACATGAGGAAGTGTGTTTGCAGTTGAAGGTAAGTTCTTTTTTACATCCTTGGTTTATAGTACACAAATGTTATTTTTATAAAAAATTCTTCCTGGTCACTACAGTAACTGGCAGATCTTATTCAGACTGAATACAGAGGCTCTCCTCTTACCAGAGCAGTCATCTCTCCTAGCTTGCACACTGCTAGGACAGCATTATTAATCACAGCCTTACTGTTCAAAGGGAAAGCTGAAGGCTGTATTGTCTAGGCCTGTTGGTCTGACAGTGCTGGCAGTAAAATGTAGTTGCATTTTAAAGAAAAACAAGGTCATCGAAACAGAGAGATTAGATGGCAGATATCTCTGAGCTGTAAAAAAAAAATGAGATGAAACAAGATAAGCTTAATTCAGTCCAATTATTTGCTGAAATCTGGTCTGAGACTCACAGACTCTAAAAATCCCTTGGAGGATTGAGAAGGACCACCTTAGAAGTGGGGTGAATGCAAAACTTCTCATGTAAATCTTCACCAATAAAAAAACCCTTCTCATTAAAAACAATAACAAACAACCCAAAGCAAAACCAACCAACCAAACCAAACAAAAACAAATAAAACCCCCAAAGAAACAAACAACAACAAAAAAGAGAAAAGCAAAAAGAACCAGAAGCTAATTTCTCTCTTTGTTGTTTCATATGACAGAACAGACCAGACCAGCATTTCCAGGCACTGTAGAAAGGTGCATAGAGACTTGCACACTTTCTCAGTGGGTGTGATGGGATGAGGATGTAACCCTGCTACATCCTTCCTCTGCTCCAGAGCGGAACGAAAGATTCTGGCTGAGTTTTATAGTCTCCTACAAAAATCTGGGATTAAAAGGATGGTAATACTGCAATCCACTAATCTCAGTTCCATTATCTCTTCCTTGTCTTACTTGGGTACACAAAGATTTTATGCCTTAATGGAATCCCCATGTTCCTTGCAAAGCAAAATCAGTAGTTAGTGAGTAGTACCTGGCCCAATTTGCATGAGGAATGGTACAGGTGTATTTATAGGTGTTACTATGATCAGATGGTAGGAATTATTTTTCCTTTAATGAAAGAGAAGATAAAAATATTTTTAGCAGTTCGTATTTTATATTGTGTTTAGCAGCTAGACAAATGCTAAGGATACTTGAGCTTTATAATGAACGAGCATTAAGAAAGGGAATGCTACAATGCTGCTACAGCGAAATGGTGACTATCTGGTTAGAGAAAAAAATCCCTTCATGTCAGCGGTCAAACCCAAGCAAACTCTGGTACCCTAAAGGTCAGCCACCTTCATAAACTTTGGTGTGTTTTGCCACTGCAGTCTCAGGTGACAAAAACAACAGTATTCTCTGGATTTTAAGAGGAGGAAACGTCATCCTGGGACTGGCCAGGGAGATTTTAGACTATGGAAAAAAATACTAAAAAACAGTTTTAAAACCTGTTTTTCTCAGGGATTTCAAGCACTATTCATGCATTCTTGGGTGCATATAGGCCTATGAATATTGGCACTGAAAGCATTGGGCTTTGCTTTGGATGATTTTTTTCCCCGTGTGTTTATTTATTTATTTCAGCTGTGAAAAATGTCAATGGTTGGTTATATCTGGCTTTTATTAATGGTAGAGATTTTGTACTAAAAAAAAAAAATCAAGCATGAATTAACAGGTTTGTAAATTACACAAGAATGCATACATAGAGTTGAAATACACCCCTGCTTACTCATTATTGATCCCTTTATTTTAAAACAGAGTCAGAGGCAAAGAGCATGGATGTATGAAATTATCATCTCTTCCCCTTCCCATTGGTGCAGGGATCAGAAGAACAGAAAAATTCTGGAATTAGTACCTTTGCTCATGCAACGACTTCAAGAATCTTGGAGGAGAATCTTCAGGCAGGAGAGGAAAAGGAGGAATTAGTTTTGGTACTGATACGACCCCCAGAGCTTGCCTTGTCAATCCGTTCCTTTTCTGTGGGACAGAAGATTTGGAAGGCAAATGATCCTTCTCAGAAAGATTTGTAATGGTGCTTAGATAGTTTGTGGGTAGTTTTGCTGATCTGAATTTATTCTTGTTTTTTCAGTTTCTGCTGTGCATCTTCAAAAGGTAAATATTCTTCTGTTTTCTCCCTGCATGTATGCTAAAGGAATCCACGTGCCTCAAGCCATGTGTTTTCCAATTTCCATTAAATGTTGTCCCTGAGGAGTAAGGACCCACTGTGTGATGGAAATTTTAATGTGCCATGAAACTTGGGAGGTTGCTATTTGAATGTTTATTTGAACCTGTTCATCTGCAGTTGCTTCCTAACCTTTAATATGCCTGATAAACATTATTTTGCAGTAATTCTGATTAATCACTCTTTAAGGGACCAAACTCTGCACAGCAGACATGATGTAGCTTTAGAAATATCATATGTAAACCTCCAGGACTGTCTTGAATCTCCTCTGTTTTGTCAACCACCCCCTTCCTGCTACAGTTTGGATCAGAATTACATTGCTTGGGATGGGTGCAGCTCTTATTACAGGCTTTTCACTCCTGGTTTCTCCATTTCCATGTCAAGCTTACGAACATGTGTATTTGCTGCCTGTGGGGTGTTATAAATCCCCTTAGAGCAGAGCCAGAAAGTAGTCCAGCTCTATTGTTTCATAGGAAATTACAAAGATCACATTAAGAGCATGTACTTGTCTTGAAGGGGTCAACGGCAAGTCGTGACTGCTGATGGTATTGGAAACACAGTGGGTAAAACGCATTTCGTGTTATGAAGAAGACAAACAGCAAGTATAATGCGAGTGAAGACAGATAGCTTTTCCTTCACTAAAATATCTATTGCCTCTGGACAAACTACTTTACTTAAGAAAACTCTAAATCTAACCTACGGTCTCACATTACCTTTAAAAGGGAAAATAAACTCCGGAAAGTAACATAAAACATTCTTTAATCAAACCTATTTCATCACAGTCAAACAACTCAAACTGGTTAACAAAAGCTTTTCATTTCACTTACTGATGACAGGCAGTGGAGTTTCAGAAAGTCAGATTTGTTCTTGGAAGAGTAGAAGGTAGCTAACAAAAACCACAGGTGAGAAAAGAAGTTTGTCAAGCCCAAACTGGAAATTGTTTTATGAACTGTTTCAAGCAGAACCTTAATCATCTGACTTGTTGGCTAGTCCTGAGGACTCTGTTTTGCCCAAGCATATTTTCCAATATGTTTTTAAAGTTAGAATTTGGTTTAACTTTTAACCTCAATACAAGTAACCTGCACTATGGCTGTTCCAGTTAAGTACTTGGAGACATCTCTGGTGATTCTGTTGCTCTCAGCGGGAACACCATTCTCCATTTTCTGTCATACGTAATAAAGAAAGAGAAGAAGACAAGAAAACACAACATTGACCCTTTATTCTCTCTCCCACATAGTCTGCCTCATTAAGTACTTCATCTGAGTTTTCAAGTTCCTACATGTATTATCTTCTCCCTCCTCTCTCGGGAAGCTGTCCATCATAGAAGCCTCTTGCCACATTCACTACAGATAGTAAAATTTACTACAACATATGTGGCCTTCTAACCTGGTTAGTATCTGATTGTGCTCCTTGTATCTGATGTCTTCAACCAACCACTGCAGAAAGTTCCAAAGTCATATTTGTCTCTGCCCTCTTCCTCTGCCCCTTGTCTTATTTGTGAGTAGATTTATTTCCCTCTCAGCTGTGCTTCTACCCTTTAAAAAATCTGATGGATTCTTTGCAGGAGGCATGGTTGGTGGAATGGGTGCTAGTGTTTTGATGACAGTAGGTTGTCATCACAAAATATGTTTTCTGGGACTGGTTTCATGAAACCCTGCCCTATGATTTTGGTTATCAGCTTTGGTTTTGCTGACCTCATTTCACAGTGATGGTCATCTCTCTATCCTATATATCCATGGTTAGGTTGTTTGACTGGGGACAGGAAATACATTTGTAATGTCCCATTCATACATAGTGATCCATCACTGCACCACACTTGCATAGATAGTCCTGTATACTAGTAACTGGAAACAAGGAGAGGGTGTTGCCCTCTGTGTCAGGGAACAGTTGGACTATATGGAGCTCTGCCTGGGAAATGATGAGGGACAAGTGATAGCTTATGGATCAGGATTAAAGGGAGAGCAGAGATATTATAATGGGGGCCTGCTACAAGCCACCTGACCAGGAAGACTGAGCCGATCGAGATCTCCTACCTCCCTTCTACTGTTGGAAGGACAACACAGCAGGGCATAAGTAATCCAGGAGGTTCCTGGAATGTGTTGATGATAATTTCCTTCCCCAGGTGACAGAGGAGTCAGTGAGGATGGGTGCAATGCTGGACCTTGTTCTCATGAACAAAGAGGGGCTGGTGAGGTAAGTGAAACTCAAGGGCAGCAGCAGCTGCAGTGACCATGAAATGCTGTCACCTAGGGCAGTGAGGAGGGCACACAGCAAGCCCTGGACTTCAAGAGAGCAGACTTTTGCCTCTTCAGGGTCCTGCTTGGTAGTGTATCATGCATCAAAGCCCTGGAGGGAAGAGGGGCCCAAGAAAGCTGATTAATATTAAAGCATGATCTCCTCCAAGCTTGGAATTGACTTATCCTAACAAAGAGGAAGTCAGACAAAAACACCAGGATGCTGCATGAATGAACAAGTAGCTCCTGGGAAAATTCAAACATAAAAAAGGTAGCCTACAGAAGATGGAAGTAAGGACAGGTAGTCTGGGAGGAATGCAGAGAAACTGTAGGATTAGCCAAGGATCAGGCTAGGAAAGCTAAAGCCCTAGTAGAATTAAACCTAGCCACGGATGTGAAGGGCAACAATAATCACAACATCGCTAAGGTGGGAAAAGACCTTTAAGATCGTTGAGTCCAGCTGTAACCCAGCTACCATGGCCACCAAACTACACCCTGAAGCACCATGTCTATGGGCTTCTTCAACACCTCCAGAGGTGGCAACTCCACCACCTCCCTGGGCAGCCTGTTCCAACACCTCACCACTCTTTCAGTAAAGAAGATTTTCCTAATGCCCAATATCAATCTCCCCTGGAACAACTTAAGCCCATTTTCCTCTTGTCCTATCACAAGTTACTTGGGAGAAGAGACCAACACTGGCCTCACTACAGCCTCCTTTCAGGTAGTTGTAGAGAGCAATAAGATCTCCCCTTAGCCGTCTCTTCTCCAGACTAAACAACCTCAGCTCCCTCAGCCGCTCCTCGTATAAGCTTTGTATAACACTGTCTACAGGTATATTGATGATAAAAGAAAGACAGAGGGAAAAAAAATGTGGGCCCTCTCTGGAAGGAAACAAGAGACCTGTTTACTCAGCATGTGGAGAAGGCTGAGGTATTCAACGATTCTTTTACCTAAGTTTTACCTTGCTTTTGCTTGTGCAAAGCATTTGGCAATGTCGTGCATGACATCCTAGTGTCTAAAGTCGAGAAACATGGATTTGACCGATAGACCACCTGCTGGATAAGGAATTGGCTGTGTGGTCACACTGAAAGAGTTGTGCTCATTGCCTTGATGCTCAAGCAGAAACCATTAATGAGGGGTGTTCCTCAGGGATCTGGCAGTGTTTAATATCCTTGTTGATGACAGGGACTGTGAGATGAGAACACTCAGTAAGTTTGCCAACAGCACCAAGCTGTTTAGTGCAGTTGATACGCTGGAGAGAAGGAATGCTATCCAGAGGGACCCTGACAGGCTTGAGAGATGGGCCTGTGCAAACGTTGCAAAGCTCAACAAGGCCAAGTACTCAGCAGTGGTTAGGCCACATCTTGAGTACTGTGTCCTCTTCTGGGCCCCTCAGTTCAAGAAAGATGTTGAGTTGCTTGAACATGTCCAGAGAAGGGCAATGAAACTGGTGAGGGTTCTGCAGCACAAGCCCTATGAGGACTGGTTGAGGGAGCTGGGGGAGTTTAGCCTGGAGAAGAGGAGGCTCAGGGAAGACCTTGTTACTGTCTACAACTACCTGAAGAAAGGTTGTTGCCAGGTGGGAGTTGGTCTCTTCTCCCAGGCTACCAGCAACAGAACAAGAGGACAGTCTCAAGTTTGATCCTAGAAAGAAACTCTTCACAGAAAGAGTGATTGCCCATTGGAATGGGCTGCCCAGGGAGATGGTGAGATCAGTGTCTCTGGAGGTGTTTAAGAAGAGACTGGATGAGGCACTTAGTGCCATGGTCTAGTTGATTAGTTAGGGTTGGGTGATTGGTTGGGCTTGATGGTCTTGGAGGTCTCTTCCAACCTGGTGGATTCTGTGTGATTCTGTGCTCTTGCACATGAGTAGGGGAAATCCCAAGTGCAAATGCAGGCTGGACAGAGAATGAACTGAAAGGAACCTTACAGAGAATGACTTGGAAGTGCTGGTTGTCAAGATGTTCTATATGACCCAGCAACGTGTCATGAAAGCTGGAAGGACAACCATATCCTGGGCTACATCAAAAGATACACGAGCAGCATGTCAAGGGAGGTGATTCTTCTCTTCTACTCCAATGAAGTATTGTGTCTAGCTATGGGGCCTGCAAGACAATGAGGACACCAACGTGGACCCATTAAAGTGAATCCAGAGGGGGGCCATGAAGATGATCAGAAGGCTTGAGCATGCTAGGGTTGTTCAGCTTGGAGAAGTGAAGTCTATGGGGAGAACATGTAGTGATAAGATGAGGAGTATGATATAAGGAAGAAGTTTTTCACTGTGAGGATGGTGAAGCACTGGAACAGATTGCCCACAGTTCAAAAAAGTTCATTCTTAGTCTATATAGAGAACCTATAGTTGTCTAGTTCGATGCATTCTTGTGGAGGTCTGAATAGAATGAGTTAAGTTACTTTGTCCAGAGTGTTGTGCTTTTCTATACACAGAATGCTGCCCTATACATCTGTAGGTGCGATATAAATATGACTAAGGCAAAAAAATCTTCTAGGGTCTGCCCACTCCAATAAAATGATAGAAATGCACATTTGCAAATCTTTACCTCATTTGGCACAGTAGGTGATGACACAAAATTTGAAGCTTTACTGCATTTTTTGTAACACTTCCATCACTACTCTGAGAAAATCTTGTCAGTTTTTGTCATGGTTAAATTTAATTTCTGCTTAAAAATGAAAAAAAAAAGAAAAAGTCTTTCAAATGTTATCGTTTAGTAAGGTGTATGAATGAATATTTAACTCTTCTCCCCCTGTAATTCCTAAGGATTTAATCAAGAAAAAGTGATTGTTTTTCTCTTGAATGGATTATCCAAACAGGATAACTTTTTTTTTTTAGTTGGTTTTTTTTTTTTTTTTTTTTTTTACAAAATCAGACTAGACTTAGGTCCTTGTAACAGGAATTGATCCTACGTTTTACAGATTATAATTTCTTTGTCAAAATGTGCAATTCGATTGCAAAATTTCCTAAAATTTAAATGCCAAAGTGCTACAAAGACTTCTCAGAGACCTGCTTACCATCTCAGACCACTCTGCTCAAATATTCTTTCTGTTCACTCACAGAAGTGTTAACTCTTTCCACTGGGTGGGGGCCCAAGACATGTGAAGGTGCTGCTGCAAGCCACAATGAGGATTATTTACCTATTACCTGGAGACATCCCTGGATTCTTAATACAAACAAACGGTAAGGAAGAAGGCAGCTGAACTCATTTAAAGAGCAGCTAACTAGATTACAGTATTCCACACTGACTCATCAGAACATTATTTTGTCAAATGAGATGCTGCCTGCATCTTCTTCTGAAGACCTTTGCTTCTGTTGCACGCTATGGGCTGAATTGTTCCCTGTTGCCAGATCGTAGCCAGTTCAGGCTACGATCATGAAACTGAATCAGGGACATGGTTATGACTGACAATTCTGATGCTGCAGTCAGTCTCTGATACTGCTTTGATGTGTCACTAAGAGTCTGTAGTATCCCCTGAACCCACTCCTCCTATCATATAATTTGCATTAATGTAGGGACATGTCAGAGCAATACCCTCCTGAGGGGCTCTCACTGGGGGTGAGAGGTTGACTCATCCTTCCAAAGCTCCTTTTCAGAAATAATTTAATCTAGAAATACATTACATACATCATATGCTAACAAATAATTCAAGAACACTTCAATAATTTCCACCTGTGACTTGAAGGGAGTGACTGATGGTGGAGAGTAGAACAGAGAATAAAAAGGAGATGTGGATTTTGTAAGTGTCCTGTCAGGGATGATGGATGCTGTAAGAATACTTTGCCTTTTATTGCACATACTTATCTGATGGTTCTGCTTTTTGTTGCAGAGTGCGCTGAAAAGTGAAGCCTTGAATGTGACTCTAAAAGCTGCCTTTTTTCCTTAATGTTGCCAAGAGTTGTCTGCAGGCAAAGGTTTACTGCCCAGCAAAAGAGAGACAACTATTTTTTTTCTTCAGAAGAAACTGCATGCATGTACATCAGCAGGGGGACTAATCGCATTACTAGAGTCAAACATTAAAAAAGTGTCTAAGGACTGCTTCGAGGCTGCAAAGATTCTGTGAAAGAAATGCTCTTGCCAGTCTCAGCAGTGACATTGTCCTAGGGGAGGGAAAGCAAGCACCCTGGTAACGAAAAAAAAAACTTTCCCCCCCGCCCAGCAGAAGTGATATTTAGAGGCCGAGATACTCAGACTTATTTTTCAGTTAAATATATGCATACACTAAAAAGTCAATAATCTTTGAAGGGCAAACACCTCCATCAGAGGCAGCAGAAAAGTATATGACACTACTATCTTGTGACAGTGTTAAACTGGACAGCTTCTTGGCATTCTGGAAAACAGGAGTTGAGAAAGAGATATGGTGTGGCATATTGTTCTGTGGGACTGAATCTGATATTCTGAAATGTGAGGTTATAGTCAGTATGGTAATGGGAACCTGGATAAGGAAACCATTCATTCCTCACTGAGATCATATTCTCCTGTTCCTCATATACTTTACAGAGGAGATGTGTGGGCAAATAAATGGCTACTAGTAGATGCGCATTTTTCATTCAAAGTTTTTGTGCTCATGAGTTTGGTCAAAGATTTTTTTATTATAATTACAGCTATAAATAAAACTTTGTTCAAAGAGGATTTACCACAGTTTCTACTCCTCTGTGGTGTCTCTCACAGAGCCTATGTTTTGTACATAGATAAAGATACTTCTTGAAAAAAAGAAAGAAAAATAGAATGATAATTAAAAATAAGGTGGAAAATACTGTTTGGCTATCAAAAAAGCATCAGTTCTGTTGTATTTCATCTGTGGTCAGGATATGACTCCCTTGGTATAACTCCAGGCTTCAAAATACAGTTTTCTTATCCTATTCAAGACATCTTACTAGTTCCTTGTTAAATGGAGAGATTGAATTTCATTGAGATTCCCAGTCTACCATGACCTTTTTAAGTAAACCATAATAAAAAGCACAAGAAGAATCTGATATCGCAGGGACATGCTATATTTGGGCCAGCAGGTGATGCTCTTTGATATTTGTGGCGACCCATCAATCTGTCATTTCTCTGCGTTGTGTGTGCCAATATTAGAGCCATCAGACAAACCAAAACAATCCCAAACTCTCTGAGATATTTGTAAAATTTCATAATCCTTTTCTTTTTTCTTTTTTCTTTCTTTTTTTTTAATTAAAAAAAAAATCTTGAGAAAGAATAATTATTTTCTTTCAAAGATCAAAGACTGATACCCTTTATAGGTCTTGCATAAAAACCTACATCTCCCCAAGCTGTTAAATATTTATTTGCTGCTGTTTGAGTGCCAAACATGATCAGTTTGACATTCTTACAGACTTTGATTGCTGTGGAGGCTGTTTGGGATAATGATAGCTCTTCCAGGTTATGACTGGGTTGTCATATGACGTGATTTCATAGGTTTATTTTGGGTTTTGTCCTGCTTGTGTTGAAGTCTGTTACAGTTTTGGCGTGGATTTTAATAAAAGCGAAGCTGGTCGTTCTTTGTTTTTCATGAGAGGAGAAAAAGAAAAAAAGGCATTTCTGAAAGCAGAGACCAAAGCATTTAATGGTAAATGATAGCAGATTCATCACCAGGTTAGACACTTGAAATATGGCAGTCCACTTTGAAAAAGTTACAAAACCCATTGCCTACCATCATTCTCTGGAAAGTATCTATTGCATTTGCCTGTCAGTTTGTATGTAACTTGAATCTCTTGATGCAAGGAAAAGGTAAAATAAAACGCTGTGTAAAAATCACTGTGGACTTGCAATGTACCTAAATATGATACTCCAGTTCAAAGAATGGTGTTTGAACCAGACTACAGTTACTGACAAACATGTTATTAATGATCAGCCATCAAATGCTTTTGATTAAAGAGAGAAATCTTGTAGCACTAGAGAAAGCTTTTTCTCTTTTTTTCCTTGTACTATAGCGGAGGTACTTAGTGAACTGCTTTTCAAAGAGATTAATTACACCTGCACTGTATTTGTATTCTCCTTGGACATCAAGCAAAAAGAGAAGCTGGCTTGACTTGACACTATTTTATCTATAAATTACACAGAAAGAAATTCCTTATTTATAGGAGCTGAGTGAATAATATATAATGCTGCATGAAGCATTGCACTGAGAATCCCAGCTATGTTCCAGCCATTTTAAGGCCAATTTCAGGGGGAAAAATAAGGAAGAAAAAGTAGCCTGGTTTGTCTTTACCAGAAGCATTTTGAATGCATTCAGCTAAGTACGTAATAAGGCGATGTTCCATATACACCAGACGTAAGTGCCAACTGCTCAAAGATATTTAGACATCTTAGGAGAGAGATGAATCAATGCTTTTGAACTTTTCATACACATCAAGATGAATTAGAAGCTGAAGACCTAAGATAATTTGATACCACACTTTTATCCTGCTTAGGCTTGATTGAAAATCCCAGTGAGTCTGCAGTCAAATGCTTAGATCCCTAGGCACATTTATATGACTGTCCTACTATTGACAGCCCTGGCCCATAGCTCCTGTCAACCTGGATGTTCACAGAGGTATTCACCATTCTGCGTGTGCCCTTGAGCATGTCTGCTTTTGCCCCATGTATTTTAAGTTCAGCTCAGTTTTTGTGCATTGACAGTGGTCTGAGCCTTTTTCAAGTCACCCTATGTCCTCTGGTGTTTTGGGATCATTATGCTGGATCTAGTTCTTGCTAGCTCACTTGTGCTGGATTTTCACTTTCAGTCCTCTTAGCTGGATGTTTCTCCCAGCATATGCCTTGATATGTGAAATTCATTGTCCTCAGGCAGCAGGTGAGGCAGAGCTTGGTGGAGGAGAGTTTAAGGGGAGAGGGTTCAAATTATGCAGACCTGTTGAAGGCAGATCTAGCATTGAATCTGCAGTGCATGTGTGGTTGTTTTGTACATGTTGTTATGGCTGAGGTCTTCCAAAGGTGTAAGGCTGGGATGCATGAGCAGATAAACTGTGCAGGTGCTACAGCCTCTGGACAGAAATTTCCATTATTGTGTCTTGGCAAGCGACTGGATTACCAGTGATACAGCAGACCATGCTCTGAAACTCTTCACACCACTGGGGGTGTTGAGGTAGAGATGAAGGTCATGCCCCTGTTCTCCTTGTGCCTATAATCAGGCAGATAAAGATCAAACAGCATCATACACAATAAAGATGCCAATCATGCATGAAGAACCATAATTACAGGCCTCTGTGCCTGTGCAGAATTCAGTTGCACTTTTACTCTTCAAAAATAATCCTGGCAGAGGATTCATATGTCAGAGAAGAAATGAATGTCACCTTTTCTTGTAGCTGCTGGTTTCAGCAGCAGAATACTAGAGATAAATATATTCAGTGAAGTTTTTTGTTTTTTTTTTCCATATGAAGTAGAGTGTTGTTTCTTGAGTTACACTTCTTTGGCTGAGTCAAGCATTTCCTGTGAGGACTGGATGTATTCATGCTCAGGCCCTGATCCTGCAATCTGATCTAACTGCGGGAGTTATGTCTTGTGCAAAGATGAAAAGCCCTCACAGGATCTTTGCCTAGGTGAAAAGGTCTGCCAGAGTAGAACTGACTGCAGAACTGGAACCAGCAGCTGAAAAGCAAGACTGGGTCAGGATGAAATACATAGCTAGAACCCCACCCAGTCTTTAGATGACCTTAAAACCCCACTGTGCTCACAGAAAAATAATTTTTCAATGGTTTGTCCCAATAAACTCTTTCCAAAGTTTTCTACCTGACAACACTTTTTATTACATTTCCCCTCCCTCCAGATTTTAACTTGGGAAGTATTCCCCAAACTGTAGAAAAAGCTGCAACTTGAGAAGATATTTTTCCTCTGCAAAACGGTTTAAATTTTTCATTGTGTAAGCAGTTGTAGGCAATACTGAGGTAGTTTGTGGAGAATATGATAAATCTGCAAGGCATACTGTACTTAGAGAAAAAAGATGGAAAAAATCCTCCATGCTTATTTCCCCCCTATTTGTAATCATTAAGCTTTAAATGCCCCATACATCTCTGTCATTTAGACAAGAGGCATTGATTGCTTTACTGCTGCACAGACATTTCATACATCTGGTTTTAGATGACATTTCAGGGGTAGAAAGAGAAGGAAGTACTGTAAAAAGTATTCACAGTTTGCAATGTCAAACTTTATTACATAAAGCCATAAACAACCCCAATTAGTAGTAAGTGAGTAGGTTTCATGGTCAGAGTTTTAAACCAGCTCTGGCTTCATTAAATGTTTCCTGCAGTTGAGCAAAGCATTAGAATATATAAAATGAGCCCTGATTTATAATAAAACACAGTAAAGTTTTAGAAAAGCTTAGCCTTTCCTTCTGATTGATTTCTTGTCAAAGTCCTGCAAAGCCTGAGGAAGGGGTTAAGCAGAGGTCTTGAGGGACCACTTGACATCTGCTACAGTTGTGACTTTTTGATCTTGTTTTTTAGCTCACTTTGAGGGATGCTCTACAGTAAAGGCCATGTGTGCTTGTGTGTCTTTCCCAGAGATGGCTGGGGCTGGGAGGAGCGCAACAGACAAGGAAGCAAAGAAAACAGCTCCTGATGACAGATCAAATGAAGCCAAAAAAAAAAAAGAGGAGAAGAGGAATTACATGCTCTGTAATCATGATAATGGGAAGAAAAACACTGGGGGTCTCAAGTGTGAAAGCCTTTGTCCAGAGGAATGTAAGCATCAAGGATGTTTTGATATTATAAACCAAAACTTCACCCGAGTGCTAGGCAGAGCAGTGTTTGCTCACTCCTCCATGTGGAAGTGGCCAGGTCCAGGCCTAATGCCACCATTTCCCTTGCAGGCAGCCAGAGAGAACTCAGGACCCTACCAGGTTCCTGGGATCCCAGCAGAGGTCTGAATACCCCACAAGATACGTTGGGATCTTGGCACACGTGGTGATTGTCCATGTGTCTCACAGACAAAGCCACAGAGCTGACCTTCTCCACCAGTCACTTTGAGGGTGACATCTAACTTTCCTTGTAATTCTGCCTCCCACACTCCCTCACTGGCCCTACCAGTTTGTGGCTAGTTAAAAAACAGTTCTTTATGAGAAAGCAGTTCAGCTACTTGGCATTGTCACAGTGGCTGCCACTGGCATCAAGATGTCTGCCTTGGAAGCACCTCCTTTGCAGCCAGGCACTGTGGTATCTGAGGCCCATGAGGAAGCTTTAGTGTATGGGACAGTGTCCTCCAGACATGGCCTCTGGGCGCCACAATCTTTCCGTGGAGGTCTGCAGGTCCTGCAATGCTGCTGAAGAGTGCTGGTGGTGGCAGCCATTGAGTGTCCATGGCCAGCCACACCAGCTCACTGAGGTTCTCATGTCTTCTCTGGTAGCTATTCAATCTTGCATCCTTCGTGGGCAGAGGAGCGATAACATACTTTTTCAGGCAAATTTTTTGTGACCTTTTGTAAATGAACAGCCTGTTAGTTTTAACTGTTTCTCTTAAAGACTTTTTTTCTCCTTCTTTCTCATATGCCTCCCTTACCTGATTGACTCCACTCCCAAACTGTTGCTCAGTGATGAACTTGGTCAAATGCAAGCCTCTACATTACCACAAAGAGGAGTGTTTGAAGTCGCACTCAGGTTTTAAGTCAACAGCATGGCTCTGTCTCAAGGTCTGACATCAGGATTTACAAAACAAGGGGCAACAAGGCCACGTTCAAGTGAGTAGAAGGGTCAGTTTCCTTCTGCTGATCCCACTTCTTCTTTGAAACAATTATGTTCCAGGAATCAAAGTTTGTTGTGATGTGGAATTTCCCAAGCCCTCATTGCCAGATCTGTGACAGTTGTGCAAGTGCTGCTGGCTGACATGCTGGCAGCTGGAAGTTGCTCAGAGACAAGCGGGAATGAGAAGTTATCTTGCTTTCATGTGCCACGATTTCTGCAAAGCTGGAGTCTCCAGTGAGGACTTAAACCAATCTTGCATAGTTTACGAGTGAAAATCCATTTACAATGAGAATGACCCCCACTGACCAAGAGTTTAAACAAATACCCTCCATACATATTTCCTACAGCGGGGATCAAGTTCTGTTTGTATGATGTGAGCAGGCCTTAGACAAGCCTCTTACCTACACACGGAACAGAAATCATTTGCAAAGAACACCAAAATGACAGCCATATGCACAGGACGTTTTATATACTATGGCCAGGCTTGCAGACCTCAAGTAGGAAGATCTTCTGATCTGAAGATGCAATTGAAAACAGGTGTGTGACATGCCGCACATAAAAAAGTATACAGGCAATTTGGGAGCTCTCAAGAGATTCTTTCAACTTCTGAAAATATGGACACAACTTCCCAGCCCCCAGTCCTGTGCTTCCCCTCTAATTCCCCTGCTCCCACTCCTCCCAGAAACAGAGGAAACTGCCAGACCATGGTGATGCTGCCCTGTTCAGTAAAAGAAAATGTGAAAAAGATTAAGGAGGATCCATCAAAATGTCAGCCTAATCTTGAACTGCTGGAAAAGAAGCTTTTCTAAATTCAGGTGTCTGTCACAAGGACCTGGCTGACCTTGTTCTGCAAGTGAAAACCTTTGACTGTGACCTATGCATGCTTCCTGTGTCCAACTCCTATTTAGCAAATAAACTAAAAGTACTGCCCATGTTTACAGTAAACACCTGATTAGGCTCTACTTAAAAAAAAAATTATGGCTGCATAATACAGGAGCAGATTAGATTTCCTTTTTATTTGTTGTCACAAAATGCTCCCAATCTTTTTGAGCTTTAGGGTTCGTTAAGTGGATGTTTTAAAATGGTGCAACAGACAACGCAGCTGTATTTAATTTGTAGGTAATTGATGCAATGCATGTAATAACCCAACTAGATACGTTGACTTGTGAGCTAATTTAGGTGTAGATGTTACAGCACTTGTATAGCTGGAAATGTTGCCATTACACAGATCAGTTGCAGATTAATGAAGTCAGGTCCTTGTCTGCACTAGGAAGAGGTAAAAGGCTACAGTCAAATATAAAAACGATTTCTGAAGATGATTAGGGGACTTGAGCATCTCCCCTATGAAGAGAGACTGAGATCCCTGGGGCTGTTTAGGCTTGAGAAGAGAAGACTGAGAGGGGATCTGATCAATGTGTATAAATATCTGAGGGGTGGGTGTCAAGTGGAGGGGGCCAAGTTCTTTTCAGTGGTTCACAGTGATAAGACAAGGAACAATGGGTTCAAACTTGAACATAGAAGATTTCACCTCAACATGAGGAAAAACTTCTTTCCAGTGAGGATGACAGAGCACTGGAACAGACTGCCCAGGGGGGTCATGGAGAGTTTCAAAACCCACCTGGATGTGTTCCTGTGTGGACTACCCTAAGTGATCCTGTTCTGGCAGGGGGATTGGACCTGATGATCTCTTGAGGTCCCTTCCAAACTCTGATATACTGTGATATTTGAAAATATTTTCCCAACCACAATGCATGCTGTAATAAGAACCTTGAATTGTTTAACTACAAGGGGATTTAGCAGTTACACATGTAGTGGATTCATAAAGCTGAGAATATGACCAAGCAGAAAGATGTGTGTCATAATGGTTAGAAGGTGAGGCAGTGGTGAGCATTTCCACTCCTACTATTTGCTCTGATGCTGAGTGACAGCAGTAGAACTGCCTGGATATCTGTTTCCCAGTGTGAGTTCCAGGGTGACAGTACTTACTAACTAGCGCTCCCAGGATTTGTTGTCACTTGTTAACACAACCAAATAGTTAGAAGGTAGTACTGGAGCCAGGGGTATCAGGAATCTCTTTTCACCTCTATACATTACTGGAACCTCATGCTTCATTTACCTCATCTGTGAAAGAGAAGCTAAAACGTTTATGCATTTTCTGAATCCTTTTTGTATTCTGTGGTAGAAAACAAATACGCAATTCTGAAGTACTGTTGTGACTATAACTTATCACTAACATCATAGCAACGTTTAAGTACTGTGTACGAGTGTATTCTCAACCTTTACTGGTTCAAGAGCAACAGGAAACACAGGATGGGGCTCCTGGGAATTTATGCCTCAAAGCTGGGTTGTCTAATGCCTTCTGAAGTATAAACACTGCTCAAGGCTTTCCCTGTCTTTGGAATGTCCATGATATCCTCCACCTATGTGGACTCACTGAGGACAAATAAGGCTTGAGTGCAGCCTGTAGCATGTGGTATTGCTTTCTCTTCTCTATTTCACAAAACGCGTCAAAGTATTTTGCACTCTGTCCTCTAGCAATTGGTTAAACCTGACAAACAATGACAGAGTATCTGGACTCAGAGATACAGTCAGATTAATAGATTCATGTACAAATATATCTGCTCAGGAAACGGGCTGAAAGCTCTTTCTTTGACTTGTTTCCACTGATTCAAGTGTCTTTGCTCTATTTTGCTTCTGCCCAGTGGTGCTTGTTTCAGTAACCATTTGGAAGGACTGAACTGGAAATAGAAGTGAGTTAGAGAGCAGATCTCAGGATGTTGTTGCTTTTTTTCTTTTTTGTTGTCTTTTTTAAATGAACCTATTATAGGAAGCAATTTGGGATATCATCAAATGTTATTTGCCAGAAAACAAAGCCAAATCTTTGAAAGTATCAGTTCAGGCTGAGTACTTCCAGATTGGCAAGAAAATTCTAGCCATACATTTTTTTGTGAAATGGAGACATTTCTATGGCTGCTGTCTGATTCAGCAATTTCACAGCAATGGATCTAAACCAATCTATCTATTGGTTTAGGGCATTCAATTTCAGTCACAAAGAGTTGCATCCCATGTTTATTACAGAGATGATAATACTTTCTCTGAGAACACAGAAAATGAAGCTCTTTTTTTCTGGAGAAATGAGAATTAGTATTAAAATCCACAGAATGACACATGTAAATGTATTTACATAAACTTGTATTTAGACTACAGTGTTTACTTTGATACTGTTGGCTTGTGTTTGGATTGCTGGAATCTTGGCTGATATCAATATATGTACTTAATTGCCAATTGCTGGTAGAATGTGCAGAAAAACTTAGTATGGAGTGGAGGCAGGACAATTAGGGTCTAAACACTTCTATAGTGTAAATGGCCTTACATGAGCCATTATATGGTTTGACAATCATCAAATGTGGCTTTATGAGAAGCAACAAGTGGAAAGGACAACAGACAGTAAAAACATCACATTCCATCCACAGGACTATTGTGGAATTGTATCTCCCATCTCTGCAGCCTGAAGAAACCAGGCTTTTCCTTGGGTACCCCATTTTTGTTTAACATGGACATGAGTACATGTTGTCCTTTTTCTTCAGTCTTGTTCTTCCTTTTTAATATAAGCAACACTTTGAAGTATGTTCCCTAGCTCTTATATTTATTGCTGTTTATGTAGTCTGGGCAAAAAAAGCAACATTATCTGAAGTCCAGTTGTATGTACTGAGAATATCTAGCAGACCAGCAACACAAAGTACAAGAGCAGAGGTTTGAAGAAACACTCTAGAGGTCAAAAGGGTGAATAAAGCTGTGTGTTATAGATATGCAGCAACTGGCCTTAACCTGAAACCATGTTAGGATGAGCGGTGTGTGTAGAATCACATCAGTTCCAGAACACGGAGTTCTACTCTGCTATGCTTCAAAGCAATGGTTTCTATTTCAATGCAAATTTGACAATGATAGATGTTAATCACGCTCCTTAACGAAGAACCAGAGGCATAAAAGTGAGTAGTGTGGCATATGAATCCCATAAAACAGAAAAGAACCACGTGCAGTAGATACATGTAACTGCTCAGAAAACCAATCAACAGCTCTCAAATGCGGCTGCATGGCAGCACACAATACTTCAAAGTTAGCACAGTTTGCAATGAAACAAGAAGATCTCAGTTTTATGAAAATCCCAATAGGGGATTTTACAACTGCAGGAAAAATAGTGCAGAATTAGGCTGCGAACTGAGATAGTCTTAATGTTAACAAAAGTGTCAAGAAAAGAAAATAATAGCTTTGAAAAGGAAACCTTTTATTTCCCCACCCCCACCCTAACACTGTTGAGGGGGAAAAAATGTTTCCATTAACCCTGATCCTGAGAGGGTTTAATTTACTTGCCCTGTTTTAGGCATGAGCAGTCTCTCTGACTTCAGACAAAGAGCAATCCTGCTGAGATCAATGGTGGTACTCACATACATAACGTTAAGTACATGCATGCATCTTTTCAGCACCCAAATCTCAAACGCCTACCAGAGAAATATATGCATCTGGAAACAAATACCAAACTGCAAAGAGAATTTTTTCCCAGTCTGGGATGAGTATTCCGGAAATGGACACTGTATCTCACTTGTGATACATTTTATCACTTCAGAAGTGTGTAAGTGGAATCACTTGTGGAAAACATAGGAAGTGTTTTCAGTCAGTGTTACAGTCCAAAGTGGGGGAAATTACAGCCTGTGTCTCCCTCTCTCAACAATCACATTTTATCTGGGATCATCAAAGAACTTCCAAACATCTTTGTGAGTGGGATTGTAGGTGAAGTTGAACATTTATAGGCTCAGAAATTTGTTCAAGGTTCTTATTTTATTTCAGTATGAACACACGTTACATCTGTTGAAAATTCTGCTGACAGTCCCATACATGTAATTTATGACATTTCCTATCAAGATGTTTAGCTGAATTAGAAACACTTGTGAAGAAGCCCGTCTGCAGCTAGTTAAAAAGGATTTTTGCAGTAGAGGTGAGGGATGTTGAGGCAACAAAGATGGGCTCATCTTACTTTTATTCCTATGGCTGTTGATCAAGCAATTGCACCGTAAACTGTTTACAGCTGTGGCTTTTGTTACGGTGACAAAGAACGTGTTTGAGGGTAGACAGAAAACTATGCTATATGCCAGTTCACAGTGACTGCACGGTTTACATACCAAACAACCCAAAATGTATTTCTGCAACATCCAGGCTTCTCAATGAAGTGACACTGATTTGTTCTCTCTTCTTTGTAAGTTGCTTTACTAAGCTGGATAACTGTATGTTTGATCTATTTTCCCATCATCATAAGGACCATGGTGATGATATGACTCCTAACTTACAGGCTTTGTTTCAGGCACAAGATTAAAATTACAGGTGCTTATAAATTTGACAGGCATTATTATTTACCCAGTGCAGGGAATGTATTTGTTCTCTCTGTCACAGCAAACGAGAGAATTCTAATTGCTGAAATTTATCTACCTGAAACATTTTTAAGATCAGACAGCTTATTTAGAAGTGCAGACCAGGGAGTTTGTTCTCTGTTTTTACCTAGTTTTTACTGTACTTGTCTTCAGAGTCAGGATAATTTCACAAGAAAAGAATGAGAACTGGCTTCCTTGGACCGCTGAATCAATGCCAGCCTTCCAGTCATCCTTGCCAGGGTACAGAAGCCAGGGTGTGGACTCTCACACGGAAGCAGCCCTTCTGCCCCTTCTGTGTTACATGGATGCACAATAGGAAGCAGGCCAAATTAATTTCGTGTTTAGCTGTCTAAAACATAGCTATCTGTTGTTAGCTGGTAGTCCACTCTGCCTTCATGGCTAGCAGATAAGCAGCTCCAGAGATTGCTTGTCTTCAGATGAGATTTACTGCCCTCTTGAGGTATTTGTTTTTATCCTCCAAGAACAGAGGGAGCTTAAAAGACCTTGTGCCCTCTGTGTAGGAAGTTTGTATCAACAACAGCCAGCTGACGTGCCTTGTCAAACTAACAAATACAGGCTGCACTCCTTGGGAAAAACCCCACCAAAACCCAAAAACCAAACCAACAACTTTCTCCACCGACACCTTGGAAACTGTAGAAGAAACAGGCAAAACTAACCCAAATCAGCCTGAGTTCTCTTGTTATGATATGACCACATGTCATTCCCTTGCATCACCACGTGACATCTTGTGGTGGGATGCTCTGAATTGGTTCCCAACAAGTGATTCAGATTACACAAAATACTTGCTCATCCTTGTTAGAACACCATTGACCTTCACTACCTTTGCAGACTTCAGGAGCCAGGTCTTCTGGAGAAGGCAGTCAAACACAACGAGCTCAAAATAAATGGGCTCCTGGTCAAATCTGCTTCTAACATTACTAATTTCAATGTTCCTGGAGCTGATAAGACTTGCTTCAGTTCTGCTAGGTTTTTACCTGAGAACATTAGTTGAAATATCTGCTGGTTTGTGTTGCCTGGATTTATTTTGCCTGGGTTTGTTCCACCTGGGTTGTAGAGGCAGCAGCTGGGCTAGATGATGCTTTCCCAGAACTCAGTCATTCAAAGATCCACAACATTACAGATGAAAGTCTGCAAAATGTTTTGAGAATTGTCTGGCCATTGGGATGGTAGTAACCTATCTGAGGTGAAGTAAGTTGTGTCCTTCTGCAGAAGTCTTCATTGTCTCTGAGACTTTGTCTCTTCATTCCCTGCTATTTTCAGAGTTTATTTCAGAGGTCATTTCCAGAAAAAAACCTCATTCTTTGACTCATAAAAGCTTCTTTTTTTCATTTTTTTAGAGGGTTAGTTTAGTTTACATTGTGTTTGCCTAATATTTGGTATCAGCTGAGTTACAGTTTTTATGCAGCAGAGATTCTGCTTATATATTTTTCTGTATTTGATGTTGACATATTAAACTGGAGATATATTTTTGATGAATCAAAATAAGGAAGTAATTGGCTAAAAAGCCCTTTTAGGATACCTAATTAGTACCCCTTAGATTTGAAAGATACTTAAAAGGGGAAAGATACTATGAGATAAAGATATCATGGGAAGCTTACACTAATCAAAATCTTCTGTGACTGCTTTATTAAGGTCCTTGCTTTAAGAAAAAAACATATGGTAGAGGCCTCAAGAACTTAGGCTCTTCAGCTCACCATCAACAGAAGTTTAAAATGCTAGCAATTCCTTCAAGGATTTAAGTAATGATTGCTTAGTGTTTCACTCACTAGCAAACACAGTGATTTGTGAAGCACAACTAATGTGTCCCTGGAAAGTTCCAGCATGAAATAAGACTAGGTGTGAAAGCCTGTCAGGTTCCAAGGAGATATAATGTAAGGGGAAGAGCTCTCTTAAAATGTGAGGATGAGTGTTACTAACTTAATCCATATGATATCTTTTCCCCCTAAAGTGTATGGTAGAATGCAGGGCAGAAATGCATGAAGCAGGCATTAACCATTGTCTACAGGTGATATTTCTTCCGTGAATTTATCAGCAAGTGTTGCCACGCTGCATTTAAACATTTGTACAACAGATCGTTGTGCAAGGATGAAAAGTAAAGAGCTAACTTACATTTGCTTAAAAATACATGCATGCTCAGAAAAATTAAAAGGCACTTGTAATGTTATAAATGCATCTCTGCAGTTTTACAAGTAATAGAAATAACTGAAGCTAAGTAACAAGGTAGATACAGAAGGGTAGGAAGACACATTTGCTAACAACACATAACGTTAACACATTAGAAGATGCATGAGATAATTTCCTGTTGGTTTCAGTTTCTTTTGAAGCCTGAGAATTGCCAGAGGCAGGATGCGTTTTGCCCTGATTTTGCTTGAGTGATACTAGTTTTTCTCTTATCAGCACAAAAAAATACCACGTGTAACACTTATAATTTAACCTAATATTAAGCTTTACAAGATATATCTGTACATAAAAAGGGCATCCTTCATTCAGTGTGCGACCTTGGAAGACAGCTGGAGCTGGGAAGAGCTTTGAAATCATCTAGTTAATTCCAAGGTAAACTGCAAGACCTGATTTTGGTAGTGAAAAGCATATGTGATATTGACTCACAGGACAACTGAAAGAGTATGTCCTGTTTTTCTGAGACATGATATGGGCTGTGATAAGGAAGCTTCTGGCTTGTAAGGGTGTACCTACACCTTGGAGTACATGAAAAACAGACAGAGAAGAGCAAGAGGAGGTCTTGACTCTGCTACCTACATCCTCGTCTGCTCCCTGCTACACTTTGTTCATCCGACAGGAAAAGAGATGACTGTGAAGCAAGTCTAACGTGATTCTGTAAAGGCGGGTGTGACTGGAAAAAGTGAACAAGGAGAAGACATTCACTGCACTGACACGGTGCCCCTAGGATGAGACACTTGAAGATCTACTGCTGTGCATGTCATCTCTTACTCTGGCCAATATAGCTTACCCAAGGCAAAGGTGCACATTGGTTCCTATGAAGAAACACAGACCAGTACTGGGAAATCTTTATGGAAAGTGTGAAGTGATTTGTTCCTGTGCTCTAGATAGTATAGAAAGCTTGAATACAAAAAAAAGAGCCTCTAAATAAATTACAAATGCAATAAAAAAGTGGTTTCTGGTTATAACAAGTCAATGTCTTGCATAGAATCACAGAATCATAGAATCATAGAATCAAGAAGGCTGGAAGAGACCTCAAAGATCATCGAGTCCAACCTGTCACCCTAAACCTCATGACTATCTAAACCATGGCACCAAGTGCCACGTCCAATCCCCTCTTGAACACCTCCAGGGATGGTGACTCCACCACCTCCCTGGGCAGCACATTCCAATGGCCAACCACTCTCTCTGTGAAGAACTTTCTTCTCACCTCCAGCCTAAACCTCCCCTGGTGCAGCTTGAGACTGTGTCCTCTTGTTCTGGTGCTGGTTGCCTGGGAGAAGAGACCAACCCCCTCCTGGCTACAACCTCCCTTCAGGTAGTTGTAGACAGCAATGAGGTCTCCCCTGAGCCTTCTCTTCTCCAGGCTAAACAGTCCCAGCTCCCTCAGCCTCTCCTCATAGGGCTTGTGCTCAAGGCCTCTCACCAGCCTCGTTGCCCTTCTCTGGACATGCTCAAGCAGTTCAACATCTTTCCTAAACTGAGGGACCCAGAACTGGACACAGTACTCAAGGTGTGGCCTAACCAGTGCTGTGTACAGGGGTACAATGACCTCCCTGCTCCTGCTGGCCACACTATTCCTGATGCAGGCCAGGATGCCATTGGCTCTCTTGGCCACCTGGGCACACTGCTGGCTCATGTTCAGGTGGCTGTCAACCAGTACCCCCAGGTCCCTTTCTGTCTGGCTGCTCTCCAGCCACTCTGACCCCAGCCTGTAGCTCTGCATGGGGTTGTTGTGGCCAAAGTGGAGCACCCGGCACTTGGATCTGTTGAATGCCATCCTGTTGGACTCTGCCCATCTGTCCAGCCTGTCAAGGTCCCTCTGCAGAGCCCTTCTACCTTCTAACAGATCAACACCTGCTCCCAGCTTGGTGTCATCTGCAAATTTCCTGATGATGGACTCAAACCCCTCATCCAGATCATCAATAAAGATATTGAACAGGATGGGGCCCAGCACTGATCCCTGGGGCACACCACTAGTGACAGGCTGCCAGCTGGATGTGGCACCATTCACCACCACTCTCTGGGCTCGGCCCTCCAGCCAGTTCCTAACCCAGCACAGAGTGCTGCTGTCCAAGCCACAGGCTGACAGCTTGGCCAGGAGTTTGCTGTGGGGGACAGTGTCAAAGGCCTTGCTGAAGTCCAGGGAGACTACATCCACAGCCTTTCCCACATCCACCAGGCTGGTTACCTGATCATAGAAGGAGATCAGGTTGGTGAGGCAGGACCTGCCCTTCCTAAATCCATGTTGGCTGGGCCTGATCCCTTGGCTATCCTTCAGGTGCGCAGTGATTGCCCCCAAGACAATCTGCTCCATGATTTTCCCTGGCACTGAGGTCAGGCTGACAGGCCTGTAGTTCCCAGGTTCTTCTGTTCGTCCCTTCTTGTGGATGGGTGTCACATTGGCCAGTTTCCAGTCTTCTGGGACCTCTCCAGTGAGCCAGGACTGGTGGAAAATGATGGAGAGAGGCTTGGCCAGCTCATCTGCCAGCTCTTTCAGCACCCTAGGATGAATCCCATCAGGTCCCATGGACTTGTGAATATCCAAGTGACTCAACAAGTCTCGAACTAATTCCACATGGATTTCAGGAGTACAACACTGCTCCTTGACCCCATCAACCAGTTCAGGAGGCCAGTTCTCCTGAAGTCCTCCTGCCTTACTGTTGAAAATGGAGGCAAAGAAGGTATTTAGAATCTCAGCCTTCTCCTCATCCTTAGTTACAATGTTACCCTCCACGTCCAGTAAAGAGTGGAGGCTCCTCTTGCCCCTCTTTTTAGCATTAATATATTTATAAATAGATTTCAGAAAGAAATTAAGTTCCAGTTGGAGCAGATGAACCTCCATAAAGTACACACTGCAAGCATTTTCTATTGTTACCCTTCCTGCAAAATTAAAACTCAAGTACTTAGAGAATGAATAGTGAAAGATGGAATAGCACCTTGGCAGACTTGTTTCTAGCTGTCCTTTGTGTGTTGTTTCTTTTGGCATTGTTCTATTTGTTTTAAAGAACAACTGAAACTATGCAGCACCATCTCATCTGTTTACAGCCTTCTAGATCTCAGTGCAAAGGACAGTGGCTGTGTGCAGTAGCTGTATTTAGGAATGTTTCACAGTGGTAGTATTTTCTTGCTATTTATGCAGTGAAACAGGAAGAGATAGAACACTTCACCCACTTTCATTTCCTTGTTTTAGATAGCTGGAATAATTTAATCTAAAATGATGAGCTGAGCTGCTACATGAATTCAAGCTACAACTGTGTCATATTTTCTAAGTTCATTATTCAGTTTGGGCATATGTATTCTGATATAATGTGGGAGAAAATATGTAATAATTTTTTACTATAGAAAACAAAGCCTCAAGGCTTTAGAGAGCATTAATAATATGCTGAAAGAGGGGAATAAGAGTACATGCTGTCAGGTTAGCTTGACATCTAATATCCTCAAAAGTAGCACATCTTGAAATTTTCTTCTGAATTGAAAAGCTGTAACAAGAAATACACTATTACTTACAAGCAATTGCTAGTTGTTTACCTTATAGTATGATATGACAAATACATAGAAAATAATGGAAAATATTTTATAGACACAAGAAGCTGTAATGAGTTCCTTCTGACATCGGACTATAATGGCTGTGATATTTTGGACATGTTAAATACAACAGAAACATGTCCCAGGGATTTGAAAACAAAGTTTCTCTGCATGAGATATACTTTTGCCTCTGCAAGTTATTAAGAAGCACTGCACAAGTGGAAACATCAGTTGTGGGATTTTAGATTTATTCTTTGTGACCATGATGCTCTGACAGCATTTTCCCAAAAGAAAAGGGTTTGTACTGGTTCACTAAAGTACAAATGTACAGGCATGTTGCTTATCCAACCTTCTACTTTTTAAATGCACTTCTATTCTTCATCTTTACTATATTTTATGACAGTGAGCTCTACAATGCAATTATGTGCTGGCTGAAAAAATAGTTGGCTTTAATTTTGATAGCTTGTTCCTGTGCTATGCTGTAAGAGACTAAATCTTGTCTGTCTTGATATGAATCCACAAAGATAAAATCACCTTTGCTCCCAGACAACAATGAAAGAGCATAACAACTTTCTGGAATGTGCACAGACAAGATCATCTCTACCCATCAGCTACCCCAGAAAGGGAGGATGGTGAAAAGGACAATGGATTCCTCACCTGAACACATACCTAAAAAAACCCTGTGATTGAAAAACTGTGTAAAAGACCTGAGCCATGCCTGCTCAGGAAAAGAAAATACAAGTAGAAGATAAATGGAGAAGAAGATACCATGCAGCCTGGAAGTAGTCCAGGAACCCTCTCACCACCAGCAAAGCCATGCCCTAAATTCTGTCTGCTGTAACTCATGGAGAAGGGAATAGACATCTTTACTGAGGACACCATAAGTTGGAAGGTGCGCAATGAAGGGCTTGGACTTGGACTTTGGGGTCTTTCCCTCCCCTCCTCCAGAGAAGACAGCACAAGCCAACAAGGATGACATCTCCTCCAAGCCAAAGTGACAGCACCCTTCCTGGGACCCAAACCGTCTTGGGGTGGGGTGGGAGGTGTGGTAATATAATGCCTTTCCCTTTTTCTCTTTCTCTCTCCCTTTCTTCTTTCTCTCTCCCCTCTTCTGTTCCGTCCACTTTATTCTGTTGATAAATAACCTCGTTGTTGATATTTTGGCCTTGTTTGTGCCTCTAATTTCTTAACATGTGAATGTTCAAAAATAACCAAGTTTCTTTCCCTCTCCGGACCGAGACATATGCAAAAATCAGTGAGTAACTTATCTCAAATAACTTCTTCAAACCATTCACAATATCTGTTCACAATATCTGCATCAAAAGAAACATGGCCAGAAAATCAAGAGAGGTGATTTTGCCACTTTACTGTGCTCTGGTAAGACCTCACCAGGAGTACTGGGTTCAGCTCTGGAGCCCTCAGCACAGGAAGGACACAGACCTGATGGAGCACGTCTAGAAGAGGGCTGTGAAAATGATCAGGAACATGGAACATCTTTTCCATGAGAACAGGCTGAAGGCACTGAAGTTGTTCAGCCTGGAGAAGAGAAGGTTCTGGGGAGACCTTACAGTGGCCTTCCAGTACCTGTTGGCGGCATTCTATGATTCTATGGTTCTACAATTCTATGATCTATTGTTGGAAATGGGCCATTTCCTCCCTTTCAACATTCCCTCCTTTCCATCAAGGAGTCTGAGCTTATTTAATTTTTCCTCATCTAGAAGCTGTCCTACATCTTTGATCATACTACTGATGTTTTCAGGCTCTGCATCTTGAAACATAAACAGATTCTAAAACAAAAGGAGATCTTCTATGAGTGGCTTCTCTTCTGTCCTGAAGCAGGTGAATAAAGTCAAGTCACAATAAACTGGTAATAGGTTCCACCTTGGCTCTGACTGAACACTGATGGGGTTTGATTTCCTCCCATCTCCATACTGAACCAAATGAACAGTGTTTCTTGTGTGTGGTTAGTGTTTAAGGCCTCATTGTGTACATAGCCTTGAAAGATATATTTTTATAGGTAAGTGCCTCATAAAATATTTTTCTGAAGACATTTATCAAGAGAGACTTTGAAAAACCATAAGGAGAGGGGAAGGAGAAGGTGGGGGGGAAACACAACATATGCTTTTCAGCTGCCACAAAGCCCTGCAGCAGCAGCCTTCGTGTGAGAGGTGATACTTTGCACATTACAACAGGGAATCAAAAGATTTATACTCAACACTCCATATATATGACTCTCTATGGCATCATTTTGAAAGGGTGATTATTGATTTGACATGAGGGAGTATTTTACATTAAACGCTGAAAGTTCTCTATGTACATAGCAATAATCACCTGCTGCTGTTTTTTCTTACTGCATGGTTTTCAATAATAAATAATCACAATAATGATAACAAAGTTCTCCAAAATTATACCATTTGTTTTCCAAGAATCCCCAGGGGCTGATATTTATCATTTGATGTGAATGCTCCCTGCTTCTCTTCTCTTACTCAGGCATATAAAAGAAGCACAGACATATGGGAAGTGCCTCACTTAATTTGATGGCATCTCTGTTTATTATTATCTCTCTGAGCTGTAGTAATTATAGTTCAGTTGTTGAGCTATTATTAAACCAGAAGCTGTAAGTCTCCTATTAGGCTTCCCCTGGGATCTCCCACTTTCTACCCACAAAGGTCCAGTATGTTCAAAGGTAACGGACTGACTGTGGAAAAGATGACAGGCAACACTTCTTAAATTCTTGTGTGAGCCAAGAACTGGAGCATTTGTTGAGTTCAGACAGGACTGATTTGGAAATATATTCTTTATAATTGTGTTTGCATGCAACTTAGGAGGAAGGATGGAAGAACATCTACAACAAGAACAGATAAGGAAATAGAGCAGTCAGAGAGAAAGATCTGATTTGGGGACATACTGCTGCATGGCACCTGCAAAGTGCAGTCTTTATTCACATTTGTTTTCTGCAGAAAAGTTGCCTTATTCAGCTAACCTCAGGTATACACAATAGAACAATTTCTCCTCTCTGCCTCCTTCCCCCTTACTATTCTGAATAAAAAAAAGGGCTGAGCTCAATTAGAGATATTTTGAGACTTAATGGTTTCAGTAGCCATTTTCCCAAAATTTCTGCACTTTACGCTTTTTATTCTTTCACTGTATTGTTCAAAAGAAAAAAGCTGGCAGTTCTGACATACCACCTGAAAGCGGAAATCTAAGTTTGCCAGAAATTGACAACAGTAGATGACAACCTGTCCAGTTTCCTGGAGCTGCTTCTGTAAAAGACCTGGCTGGTAAATTCCAAATTTACATGAGAGCTTACATGTTCCCCAGCTGTGACCAGATTTCCACTGAGTGAAGCTCTTGTTGTGCAAGACTCCTGCTGCTATAGCTGCCATGATTTCCCCATCCATGAAGCCTTCAGTAAGTGATATTTCATGACCCCATCAAGCAGAGCCTTTTAACTTGCTTTCTTCTCATCCAATGCTCTGCTTATTCTAGTTCTTACAGTCTTTTGGCCTTGTCTTGACTAGTCTCACCTGATACCAACTGTTAAAGCATTTTTTCTCCTCTCTGCTTCCTTCAGCAAAACCAGTCTAGTCTGTAAATCAACAGTTCCTCTTGTTCAAAATCCAGAGACAGGTTTTCTGGAAACTCATTGGATGAAGTACAAAGGAGCTATACTTGTTACTGAGGATTTCCTCAGTTCAACAATCAATATTAGGAAAAGAAATAATGATGACACCAAATCTAAAGTGCCTTTTACTGTGTACCCAATGTAATCCAAGCTCTTTCCCACCTTTTCTTCCTTCTGTGCACCTTTAGTTCCTTGGATGCCTTTTCACTTTACATATTTCCTGTCTTATTTTTCTTCTTTTTCCTCTTTTTCCTTTGCATCTCTATTTTTTTCATGATTTCTGTGGTTTTCCTGTCTTGTAAAGTCATTCCTTCAGTTTTTGTCGTCCATTTTAGACTTCCTACTAACATAGACTTCTTGTTCATTTACTTCCTGGCAAGTATGTCCTGTGCTTCCAGGGATGAGAATTCTTCTGATGCAGCTATTCAGAATTTTGTTTTGCCAAATCATCTGGGTGGTGTTGGCACTGATTTCCTGGTTTCAGGATGTTTTGTCTGCCTGCCAGATTTGAGGACAGAGTTGTGAGCCAAGCAGTAGGGACAACTCTAGTTCAGGCCACAGTAGTCCTGTGGTTCTGCAAGTTTTGTTAATTGTCCCATGATTCCACAAGTAAAACTCACTCTGAGGGTAGAGGACAGCAGCATTCTTTACACAAGACATTACACTCTTGACTGGCCAGGTAGTGAGTGAGCTATGAGCAGTGCTGGCCACAGCAAGTACCTTTCAGGGCTAGATGCTAAATACAGCAGTCTCAGCAAATCGTTTTGGATACAAGCTGACATTGCTGAGTTCAGATGATCCAGGAGTCAGTGCAGTAAGGGCCTTCTCACACACAGTTGTAATGCAACTGCACAAGCTTGGAAGTAATTCTGCACCAAACACTGAACCTTGCTGAGTTCCCCTGCTGACTAATTTGTGTAACAGCTTGCAGGTAACAGAGAAACAGATTTTTTTTTTTTCCCCAGATGGATTAGAGATAACCATACTCATAAATGGCAATGAATCTCTCCAGCCATATGCATGTATCCTTACAGATTACTGAGTTGGTTCAGTATTTTATTCCCTGAAAGAACCATGAGCAGACACCTCTCACTGACACCAAAGCACCTTGAATCTCAGACCACTTCACTTTATCCTCAATGTCACAATAGGGGGGTTCCTAAATCCATTGCCTCACACCTGTAGTGCTGACTCTCTTGCAGTTAAGAAAATGCACTGTGTTATGCAAACAAACATGAATTTTACAAACATTTTTTCTTTTTTTTTTTCCTCCCCCCCTCCCGCCTCCCCCCCCCTCCCCCCCCTTAAATTCTGGGTAATTCACAGAAGTTATGAAGTTGAGCTTTCTTTGAATGCAGATGCCTCTGAATATAGAGTCTCATTTGTATTTCTCCTTATGAAGTAGTTGTATTAGTTTGGGGTTAAATTAACAAGGCGGAAATTATTAAAATAGTTATTTTTATTTTCCTGGAAACCCCACCCCAAAATTAAGTACAAAAGTTTTAAAAAATTTATTTACAGGTTCTATTCGGTCGCGAATTCTTCCAGGATGCTTATGGCAATTTTTAATACAATTTGGAGAGTTCAGAGACTGAAAAGGTTAAGCCACAAATAGCTTCACCCCACTTAGAAATCAAAAGGCTGACCAATAACCCTTAGGGAAATATGAGGAGGCTGGTTTTACTCAGGAAAATCGGAGTAGGAATTCGGAGTCGGTCCCCGGCTCGCTCTCTCTGCTGACAGGCTCCAGAAACTGCCGATCTGTGATGCAATTCGAGGCTCACGGCTTTACAGGATCGGTCCCAGGGAGAAGCGAAACGGCAGGCAGGTCCCGGGCAGGCAGGGTCACGGCAGGATCTCTCCGAGCAGGATCGGTCCCAGGCTGCGGTGGGGCAGGCAGGTCCCACAGCTGGGCCGGTCCGGGGAGAAGTGAGCAAGAGCGGCGAGAGACGAGCGCCCAAAATGGCAGAGCCGAAATGAGCTGGCCCAAACCACGGGTGAGCCGTGTGAAAGTGAGAGCGACAGAAAGGGAGAGCGCCGACTGCTCTCTGCTCACCCTTTTATATATTCCTAGACAATCTGTCCAGGCCAAAATGTGAAATATCCCCCGTATCACATTTCCAAATCCCAGCGGGCTTCTCCCCACACCGGTAAATACCTGTGGGTCCTCCACCCGGCAGGGACAATCGGTGGTGATTACTGTCACCAGGGCAGGGGAAGAGCGTTTCACACCTCTGTCTCCCCTGTTCAGACCTCTGCTGACAGACAATGAGGGAAGGTGGGGGGATGTGGAGCACCCTGCAATAGCAGTGTTGGTATTTCTGATGTTGCCACCAACAGTACAGACACAGTTTTCAAAACTATTTTCCTAAAATAGGATCATAATAGAAAAGACCTCTCAACTGCCAATTTGCAGTACTTTTGATGGTTGGATTTGATGGTACTTTGTTTCTGCTCTTACCTGATAACTATAACTATGTTAAAGCCAGGGAAGAAGGAAATCATCTGTACTTTCCCCTCTTCATCTGAGATGCTTTCAATTACTCTGATAATAGCCGTTGCAATGATCATGAACATAACTGTTTACAATGAGGAAACATCTGTTTTGGCCTGTCTGATAGAGGTGAAGTGTGTGTCCTGGGTGAAGTCTTATCTGCAGTAGCCCTAAGCTTTTCAGAAAGCACCTGCTGAACTGAGAACATACAGAATAGTTGATGTGATTCTCCAGGAAGGTAAGAATGCTGCAGCCACATTGATTTTAGTTGCATTGACACAGCTGTTTATTTAAAAGAAGTTTTACATGGAAAGTCATCTGAAAGTATTTCCTGAATAGACTGGAGTACAACCACTCAACATCCCACACTCCTGCTCCAGAAGAAGACACAGCAAGCACTCCTTAAACACATGTGACTGAAATTCCCAAGAGCGAGTGGCAAAGAATGAATTCAAGTCTTGGTGAGTAAAGAAAAGGGGCAGGAAATTCCTAGTGGTTTGCTATATTGTCTGAATTGACATGTATACTCTGATGACCAGTTTCAGGCCATATTTTAGAATCAATATTATTGCTTCTGCTGGAAAAAGAACTTCTGAGACTCACATGATCTATTGCTAGGATTAAGGAAGGTTTCACTTGACGTGTTCAAATGTTTTCATCTACTGTTAAACAGAGCTCTGGGGATAACACAGTAGACCATTTACATTATTTGTATTCTGATTTCTACTGAAATACTAACCTCAGTAAATTTTTCCCTTTTGCAAATTAGAGGCTCAGATTAATATATTTTATAAGATAGTTTTTCCTCCCTGAAGTTTTAGCTTTTTTTCATTACAGAAATGAAAAACATTTTGGCTTTTAACCATATTTCTTTTGTAAACCTTTAGAGCAGCAGCTGTCTTACTACAAGCATGACATGATACAAAACCATATTGTTCTTTACAAAAGAGTGAAGGATTGAAAAAGCTTGAGAAGAAAAGAGAGAGGCCAGGACCTCGTCTCTCTGGTCAGGCACAGACCATCCTAGGACTCCTTCTGAGCCCTGTGGGGGGCTGGCAGAAAAGAATTTGTAGCCACAGGGACATGTTATCCAGAACCAAGAGCTGAACCTAATTGTAAGCAGATTCTATCCACCTTTTTTGGATGAATGATGGCCCACTGGCATGTGACCTGGCTTGGAAATTTCCCTGCAGTGTCCAGGCTGCCATAAGGAGATACGTAATGTCTAGTGTGATAGGAAACTCTTTAGCGCAGATGGTACAGAGCTGCCTCAAAAAGTGACTCATTCTGAATCCTCACAGAAATCTCAGCTATAAAAATTATAATGGAAAAAGCACAAGAAAATGCAAAATGTCTTAAGAACAATTTGTTCCGTCTCACATCTTCCACTTTAGATGTAAAAAGATGTATTCTACATCCAAAACAACTTCTTCCCTTTCGTTGTTTTTCACTGGGCAAAATTAATAGGACAAGATACTGGAGTTGTGGAGGTGTAGGGAGCTCTTGGAGAACACAAAGTGACAGCTTGCAATACTCTGGCCTTAGGGAGGCCTTCTCTTCCTTAGGGAAGAGAACTGACTTCTTAGAAAATGCTGTGTATAGACAAGGTCTTGTCTCCCTTTTCCACTTCCTTTGTCCCTCCACCAGTATGAGGAAAAATTAATTAGTAAAAATTACATCTGTGGTTTTCCCAAGAGAGCCAGTGGGTTTTAGTACAGAAATAGGTTCTGTGGGTGAAATTTTTAGTCTAATCCCTGAAGTGATTGGGATGTATTTTAGCACATGGTGTGCCACTAAAGACAAGTTTTTAATTCTTTCCTTAGAATTCTCACCCATTTTCACTTGCTTTTCTGTATAATTTGTTGATTTTTTTTATGTGTCTATCCCTTATTTAATGCAACATTTCTGCAGCATTCCAGGTTCCCTACGACTTTTATTAACATGATTACATTCAGTAGGGACAGGGAGTAAGAGAAGACCATAAGTAACACAAGAATCTGGGAAGAAGGTTTTGCCCTCTCTCCTCTTTCTACCATGGGAGATGATATCAGAAGTAAGAACATGCAAATCATTTTGAAAAACAAAATGCTGTCTGCTCGCAGGTTGCCTGTGCTAGTGTCATGGTGATAAAGGCACCTTGTATTCTTAGTCTGTGGTTGCTATGCCAGCATTTTAATGTGGTTTGGCAGGAAATCCTTAAATTTCCACCACTTAGGCTAGATTTGCAGAGCAGTTCTTGTAAGAACAAACCAGATTTTAATGTTTAGAAATCAATCCCGAAGTCCAGCTCTCTCCTATTCTTTATAGGTTAAGCCAGGTCAGACCAAACATCTGGTCCTCTGGCCAGCTGCAAATCATACAAGTACTTAGGACACTTGTCCACGAAACCACAACAGATCTAGTCCAATCCAGAACTGCACAGAGCTTCCTGTGGAACTGTGTACAGCTGACCATTTTAAAGGCACTGCTCTCACTCCACTCAGGCAGACAGAAATGAAGGAGAACTAGTACCTGGGAATTTTCTTGACTGTTAATGGCACTGAGCAACCTCCTTGCCATCCAATGCACTCACTGAATGCTTGTGAGTGTAAGTGTCCTTTTGGCCACAAGATCTACTGGGGATGAGGTGGTAAAAATACTGAAATCCATGCAAGGAAAGAATGACCCTCTTCACTCATTGACGCTCCTGTTGTGGTACACAGTGACAGTTTTCAGACAAAACTCTGCCTGCCTGCAGTGAAGCAGATGACACAGGTTGTTTTAGGGAGAAGAGATTCAAACATAGTTACCTATGGGGAAACAGGGTGATGCATAAAGAAGTCTCAGCTGTACCAGCAGGAACTCAGACAAAATGATCTCTCGGTGGTAGCAATTTTTTGAGCTCTCTGGAGCAATATTTGTCTGATACATCCAAACTTAGACTTCATGTTGACTTTCAAAATGGTGATCTGTGCAGGGTAAAGTGATTGTTGTAATCATAGAAAGCATTGGGTTGGAAAGGACCCTTAAAGGTCATCTACTCCAACCTTCACACAGTAGAACAGTTGCAGAGGAGCACAGAGGGACGGCAAAGAGATTCTGCTTTGAAGACACAGATTTTTTTGACAGTACAACACTGATATGTAAGTGTGTCTACTACTTAATCAATGCATGTTTTCCTCTGAAATCCAGATGAGATTTCCTCCAAGTTTTAGACTGAGATTGTGTAATAAAGTGTATATTTTAATGTATTTTACTATTTAATATCCTGGGCGGTGGTATCTTCAAACACCACTGTAACTCATTACACAACATATTTACAGGTTCTATTTGGTTGTGGGTATTACATTCCACATATAAAGACAGTTAAGTGATTTAAACACAGATCTAGAATTTCCAATACAGGGATTCAAACTGGAAATAAATGTGCTGCGATCTGGGGTTTTCCCACAAATGGGTTTATGTGGCAGATTAGCCAAGTACTCATGACTTGCTCCTCTGTCCAGTATCTTCCCAGGTGCTGTGGCTATAATTCGAGCAGTCCTTGGCTCAGAGAGGGCTAGGAGCCTCTCTCCTGTGTACTCCCTTGCCCAGCTGTAGCCTCCTCTGGGAGCTTTTGTCCTTTCTACCTTGGTCCAGGTGCAAGGCCTGGGTGTGGTTGTTGCCTGTCAGGACAGGTTCTTCAGTTGCTACTCAGGCAGCATTTGACTCTTGTCTCTTTGTGGTAAGAACAAGGCCATGGTGTAGTTGGTCTGCTAGTCCAAGGTCTTCAGCTGCTACTACAGCAGCATTTGGCTCTTGTTATTGTCTGGGTGAGGACAAGGCAAGTTGCCTGACTTCTTTGCTGGTTTAAATACTGTCCCAAGACAATTAATGCCCTTTGGTAACTCTGAAAACTGGACCTATAGAATGGGGCATATCCAAACATGGCCAGGGACATACACAGTTCACAGCTGTGTTACAAAGTTACTTACACGTGGTACACGTGTAAGTACCAGGAAGTGTCCAGGTTTGCACATTCATGAGTGCTTACAATGTTAATCACACGTGCTATGCATTTGCCTTGACCATCTGGACCCCAGGAATTGTCCAGGTTTGCACATTCACAGGTGCTTAGCCTGTTGTCTGGGCAAGGGCATGTTTGGGGATTTGACCCTTCAGGACAGATTCACTATAGTAATAAGATACACACTATACAAGGCATCCTTTATCTGTAAAAAGGAAATTAATTCTGTGCTTGTATTCAATATGCAATGTATCTGCTCCTTTGCATTTGCACCACACAGCATAACACTGCATAGACAGGCTGTAAAAAGGTTGACTGAGGGGGATTATGGGAAGAAAAGTAAGAAACACAATCCTGTATCTTTCTCTGCCATGCTAAAAAAAAAACTTTTATTTTTGTCAGTATAAACAGTTTTGTTTTAGAATCAAGCCCCAGGAACGTAGGCCTGTGATGAAAATATATAATTCAATTTGAAGCTGACTATTTGGTGATAAAAGTATTCCCAGGAATAATATTTAAAGAAGGATTACATTCTTCCATACTTTAGTTGCTTGCTTTCTTCTGGCAAGGTAAATAAAGGTACTTGTACATCTGACTCACTACATCAGAAATTATGACTGATGAGGTTTCATAAGTATGTCTTTGTACACACATATAACTTGAACAGTTTAAAGTGGCCATAAGGTTATTTGTAATTGTGTTTCAGATTTATTAAGCTCCAAGATTACTAACTTTCAATGTGAAAAAATCACAGGAGGTGTGAGATCTTGTTACTTCTCTTAGAGTTCTGCAAGATCTTTCAAAACTCTTACATATATGGTTATATATTTATCTGCAATAACAAGTTTGTAACTGAATTATGCAATAAACTTGTGACACTGTCTCATAAGCATTTTCATTTTTTTGCAATTATCTTCATGCCAGAAAACATTTTGTGTTCCATCCCTCTCCTCAGACTGTTTAAAATTGTGATCTTAGAACAACTCAGAGGAAGAAAAGCTCTTCCCCCCCCTTTTTTCTTTTTCCTGTCCTCAGCCAAACAACATATCAAAAAAAAAGAAGCTAATATTTTGCCACAGAAATGGTTTGTAAGCTGCTTTTTCTGTGTGGACGAAAATCACTGAACAAATTACAGTGAATTTCCTGCACCCCAGACTTATAAACCATCTAAGGAAAGCAGTGTGAGTAAAAGCAGTGTGAGTAACAGTGTAGTGCTGTGCTCTTTAAAGCCCTTTATTTCAAGTCCAGACTTCATCTCGTTAGGCATGGATGCAAGCTGCAAAGTTTAGGTTCAGTTTTTTAATGAGCATTTTGAAAGTTCAGAAGTGTGTATAACTAAGTTGTTGCTTTGATTCCCCAGACTGTTACATGGGAAGGCTCCTGCTGTGAGGTTTGGATCAAATCCGTAGTTTTGATTCAGTTCTATTTTTGTTTCTAATGTACTCAAGTTCGCAGCATTCACAGACTGCCATAAACTCCCTCTGTTAAACACGCACATTGTTAAAACATGCAGAAGATTTGGCTCAGGTTGAGCATTGCCTAATGGAAGCCAGCAGAGCCATGGGCTGGAATGAACACCTAGCTGCAATGTACGACCACAGTGAACACCTGGGCTTTCTGGAAATGGCAAAATAAATGACATTTTCATAGGAACCATGTCTGAGAATTGCTTAAATGCTCTGCATCCTAGCTCAGGCAAGAACAGTTCCTCCAAAGTGCTTCTGCTGCTCCAGGAGGGGCTGTCTCAGGGATAGTTTTTCCAGCTGCTTTGTGTGCTCTGGCTGCTGGCACTACAACTGGAGTCAGGAGGGGTTGTTTGCCACAGTTGCTCCCAGGCACAGATGAAGAACTGTGTTTTCTGACCATTTATGTACAGAATCTTGACCAACTCGATTCCCAAGACCACTCCACACAAGCACCTGAGTCCCATTTTGCAAGTAGCTTCTTTCAGGTTATCCCCTCTAGCACCCCCATTCCACTACTCTCCTTTCGGCATGCAATGAGGCATGGGAAGGGAGACATAAACAAGATAGCAAATGATTTGTGGGAAGTTTGTGTCCCAGCTGAGAGTCCTCCTCTCCCTCATGTGCTGCTGTTTTTGTTTTGAAACTGAGATGGCTTTAATAATGATGGTATAAAAGGATGTATGCCTCAGGTAGACCATGACTACTTTATTTTGATACCTCGAGAGAAGATATGCTGTACACCATGCCTGTGTAGGCTAGCTTCCTTATTTGTGTTGCACTGATAAGGCATTGCATGATTAATGCCTAATGCACCACACCAAGAAGGGCTTTATGTGCAGCTATGGGAGGCTGGCTTAGGAGAGATTGTGTTGAGGAAAGTTAGAAACAAAATCTCAGTTTTCTTTCCCTGACATGTCATAAAATCAACAATTTTTCTGTCTGTATAAACAATTTCAATTTAGAACCAAGTCCCAGGAATGTGGACCTGTGACGGAAATGTATAACTCAATTTGAAGCTGAATATTTGTTTATAAAAGAATCCCCAGGAATAATATTTAAAGAAGTATTACATTCTTTGTTTCTTTCTTTCTTTGGCATAATAAATTAAGGCTCGGTATACATTTCACCTCAAACACCTCAGCTGATACTTGATGAAGTTTCCTTGAGATTTTTGTACTGGCTTCTGAAATGGCTGCCACATTATTTGCTTTCACGTGAAAGAAATGCAAAATTTCGAGACTTTAACCTGTCATGCAGGATCCAGAAAACTGTGGGCTTTGACAGGATGGTACATCTGAACTGATTAAGGAGACAGCTATTGACCACTGTGAAGTCTAATTTGTCTGAATAACAACACAGAGAAATATCTTTGATTTTCTTCATGGAAGTAAGAAAAGAATCTCACTCATGCCATAAATACTTTTCAAGTAAGGTTCATGTGAATGACAGTTTGAGATGATTGTCTCAGCTACAGGTATTTAAGTAGACTGCTGAGGGTATCAACAGTCCAAAGTGCAAGCCACTTGATGAAACGGAAAGGAGTCTCCACTTGTCACCAACATAAATCAGTGATGTTCTGGCATGATGGTGGACATAGAAATGGGACCTTGCTTGTGCACCTACCTTCATGCCCTCACTGTCAGCCTGCACTCACCAACACCCAAATAGGAGAAAGGTGCTTCAGAGCTGTGGTAGCCCCAGCAAACTAGACCTGTCTACATCTCCTCCAGTCTCTGGGGAGGATATGGTCTGAAGCCTTAGGGTCTCCTGAATGTTGACTACCTCAGCTTTGTCAAGGCTTCTGACACTGTCTCTCATAACATTCTTGTAGGTAAACTTAGGATTAAATGCATGGATAGAGAGGTAGATTCAGAACTGGGTGAATGATAGAGCACAGAGGATTGTGATAAATGGAGAAGGCTCCAGTTGGAAACCTGTGGCAAGTGGTGTTTCCCAGGGATCAATACTGGGTCAAGTCTTGTAGAACAGGTTCTTCAATGACCTAAATGAAGGAGCAAAGAATGTTCTCAGCAAGTTTGATGATGATACAAGACTGGAAGGAATGGAGTGTCTGATGCACAAGAAGGCCATGCTGCAATCCAGCAGACAACAGATTCACCAGGAGCCAGCAATATGTCCTTGTGTCCAAGAAGACCAGTGGTATTCTGGGCTGCATTAAGAACAGTGTCACCAGCATGTTGCAGAAGGTTCCCTTCCCCTCTACTCTGCCCTGGAAAGACTGCACTTGAAGTAATGTGTCCACTTCTGGGCTCACCAGTTCTACAGGAACAGGAAACTACCAGAAAGAGTCTGATGGAAGGCCAGAAAGATGATTATGGGGCTGGAGCATTCTGTCTTAGGAGGAGAGGCTGAGAGACCTGGGTCGTTTTGGCCTGGAGAAGAGGAGACTGAGAATGTATCTGCTCAATGTATGTAAATCTCTACAGGGTGGAGGTTGTGAGGGTGGGGCCAGGCTCTTTTCAGTGGTGCCCAGTGACAGGAGAAAGGGTAACAGGTAGACAGAAGGTTTCTTTTGAGCTTAAGGAGAAACTGCTTTACTGTGAGGGAGACAGAGCACTGGAAGAGGCTGTCCAGGGATGTTGTGGAGTCTTCTTCTCTAGAGAGTTTCAAAACCTTCCTGGACATGTTCCTGCACAATCTGATGTAGGTGTACCTGTGTTAGCAGTGGGGTTGGACTAGATGATTTCTGGAGGTCCTTTCCAACCCCTGTCATTGTGTAATTATATAATGCTATGAGTATTGAGGGAGCCTGGGGGCAGGCTTATATCCTCACCTCTCCTGAACAGCCCAGGGTATCTTGGCAGAGACTGAAACGCTAGGTAAACACACTCAGCAAAATCCCTTCATAGACTAACCTTTCACATGATTATAAATCTGTCAAAGGTTTATGGAAAATCATTCTGGCCTCCTCTGTCTTCTTGTTGTGATGATTGAGAAAAAATAGCTCTAAGAACTCGATATGCTTGCTTATAGTAAAAGGCACATCTTTACAGTACTACCAGAATGCTAAACTAGGACTCTTCTGATATTTGGAGCTTCCTGATATAGAGTCTTTTGGATTTACAATATATTCATCCCAAAGCTTAAGTAAACCTCTAAGATTTTTAACTTGAACACATAGCAAACATAACTCAAAGTGGTGAAAAAATGTTTTGTCAGAGTCATTTCAGCTCTGAATGGTGCAATGTCTATTTCTCTGACAAAAAGGCTTGGTAATATCAAAGAACTTTATATATTTTTATAACTTCAGTTATAAAAGAAAATTAAGTTTGATACATGACTACTCAGAGGCCTTTTGAAAATATCATGGCAGAATAACCTTCAAAGAGTCAGTCTCAATAAACGCTCAGCACAGCTGTCATACCAACCCTCTTTCCTGGGATCCTGAAGCACTGCAAAAGCTTTCAGGAGCAGGAGGTATTTGCTTTTCAGCCCAGCTTGAATTATTTCTATATTAGGTTTTATTGGATCTATATGTGGCTATTTTATGCCTCTTTAATGTTTATGATGTATTTATTATCATTCCTACATTTTCCCTGCAGCTCTACTGAAGAGGGACTATCTAAAGATCGTGAAGCTATTTGTTATTGTACCTTTAATTTACAGCTGCTCCATATTTTTTGTTTGAAGAGTTTGGCTGTGTGACTGACATTAACTAAGTCTCACAATGTCCATCTGAATACATGGTCCCACACAAAATGCATTTTAGGTCAGGGTAAAATGAGTCCAGGAGCAATTTGGGCAACAAAGCAAATTTACCAAGGGCCTGGGAAGGAACCTGCAGATGGAGATCCCTATTGCCAATGCCAAGCTACAAACTAGGCAGACCAAAAGCCTTGATCTGCTGAATAAAATTTTGCTGATCAAAATTAGAGGAATAATAGTAAAGCTTACCTCATTTCCTAATGAGAAGTGTTGGCTGGCAGCAAAGGGAGGTAAGTTTGGTTTGGCTTTAGAAGAAGGTACAGGCCTAGCCTAATTAACAAGGCAGTGTTGGAGTCATATGAAGGAGGAGTTTGTGTGTTGTGCCCAGCAGCTCTAGTATTCCCTCAGCTGCCCAGTACATTTCAGCATCCATAGTTGCTCACGTGAAGATATCCATGCCATGACTAGTAGAATCATTGTCAACCCAACACCACCATGCCCTCTAAACCATGTTCTGAAGAACATTCTGTGCTTTGAATACCTTCAGGAATGACTCTACCACTTCCCTGGGCAGCCTATTGCAGTGTTTGACCACTATTTGAAGAGCAAAGAAATTGTTCCTAATATCCAACATCTGGTGCAACTTGAAGGCATTTCCTTTCATCCTGTTGCTAGTTACTTGGGAGCGGAGACCAACACCCACCTCACTGCATTCTCCTTTCAGGTAGCTGTAGAGAGCAAGAAGATCTCCCCTCAGCCTCCTCTTCTCCAGATTAAACAACACTAGTTCACTCAGCTGCTCCTCGTAAGACTTGTTTTCCAGATACTTCACCAGCTTTGTTGCCTTTCTCAGGACCTGCTCCAGCACATTGATGACTTTCTTGTAGTGAGGACCCCAAAGCCAAACACAATAATCAAGGTGTGGCCTCAGCAGTGCTGAGTATAGGGGGACAATTACTTCCCTGGTCCTGATGGCCATACTATTGCTAATACAGGCCAGGATGATATCAGTCCCCTTGGCCACCTGGACACACTGCTGTCTCATGTTCAGCTGGCTGTTAATTAACACCCTCCAGGGCTTTCTCTGCTGAGCAGCTTTCCAGCCACTCTGCCCCAAGCTTGAAGCATTGAATGGAGTTATCATGAAGGGGATTATTAAGTAATTACAATAATAAACGTTATGGCAAATGGGTATTAATAAAAGTATTAGTAAGCCTTTATTAATATGAAAATTGCCAAAACTCGTTAAATAGGATCGTTGTATGGTTGGAATATATATTTACAATGGGAATATACAGTCTTAGGGCAAAATACAAACAACTATGTGTAAATTAGGAGGCAATAACTTGGAAAGAGAAGGTCCCCAAGAGCAGATAGCATTCGATTACAGTGGGGGGAAGACTCGGTAAGAACCTTTAAACCCAAAGGGCAATGAATTAATTACTCACAGCCAGTTCTACCCACACAGGGATGCTACTGCTGCTGTTGTGTTAGCTTTGGGGCGCTCTTGTGTGGTGCTGGCATGGCAGATTACTGGCAAGAAAGGTTTGCTGCGTGGTCCCAGGCAGTTAATGATGCTTCTCGTGACAGGAGCTTGCTTGGTTCCTGGGTAAACTGAGGCACAGCATGATTCTAGTAGCAAGGGGAAGCAGGCTAGGTAGACCTGGCTTCTAGGCTTGTGGCTTCTCTGGCTTGCTGTGTGTGGCTGGTGGCTTTATTTCAGGCTCTGGACCAGACACTCAAGGTAGGGCAGGGCAGCTTGAGGCAGCTTCACACAAGACGGGTCCAAGTAGGCTTGAAAGCAAGGTTTAAAGCAAGACTTAAGGCAAGGTTTGAAGCAAGGCTTGAGCAAGGTTTGAAGCAAGGCTTGAGCAAGGTTTAAAACAAGGCAAAGGCGACTACTCAGTCAACCTGTATATATATATGGCCAGAGATCATTGGTCCAGTGGGGCACTGAAGCTAACGTGTAGCTGCCCAATGGACAAGTATTCTGCCAGGCTACAACCATAAAAGGCAGAAACAAAGACCTTGTATCTGGGGGAGCAGTGGTCAGCTTAGTGCTTTTATCACAGGTAAACAACTTGTTTACCAGACAGGCAGGAGTCCTGTCCCCTTTGTTCTTTTTCCTACTTTGCCCTGTCTTTCTGCAGGAAGGAGGGGAGAGAAAGGGATCTTGTCTATACATCTTAAGGCCTGTCTGGGTGCACAAAAGTGCAGGACCATGCACTTGGTACCACTGAACCTGATAAAATTATCCTTGCCCCATCAATCCAGCCTGTCCATATCCCTCTGCAGAGCATTCCTACCTTTGAGCATATCAACACTCAACCCCCTCATCCAGATCTTTGGTGAAGATATTAAGGAGACCTGGCTCCAGTATTGAGCTCTGCTTGTGCTGGCCCCCAACTGGATTTAAGTCCATTCACTACTTTTTTGGGCCTGGCCATTCAGCCAGTTTTTAACCCAGTCCACCAAGCTATGAGCAGCCAGTTTCTCCAGGAGGATGCTGCGTGAGATAGTGTCAAATGCTTTAGTCCAGATAAACAACATTCACAGCCTTTTCCTCATCTGCTAAATGGGTCAGCTTGTCATAGAAGAATATCAGGACTTGCCCTTCATGAACACATGCTGTCTGGGCCTGATCACCTGGTTGCCCCGCATGTTCTGACTAATGGTACTCAAGATGATCTAATCTATGAGTTTCCCTTCCACTGAGGTGAGACTGGCAGCTCTGTAGTTCTCTGAGTCTTCCTCCAGGCCCTTCTTGTATACAGGCATTATGTTTTTCAATCTCCAGTCAGCTGGGACCTCCCTGGTTAGCCAGGAATGCTGGTAATTGATGGATAGTGGCTTGGTGAGCTTCTGCCAGCTCTTTCAGTACCCTTGAATCTATGACTTCAGCCCTGGAGAGTGCCCCTGATCAGAGTCCTTCCTGTGTTTGCCACTTGCCATCTTCTTTTCTGTTTGCCAACTATGACCTCTGACCTCAGCTCTTCCTGGAGATATTGGAGGTGAGGCTCGATGGGGCTCTGAGCATAGTTAAAGATGTCCTTGCTCACTGCACGACATGTCATGACGAGATGTCATTTGGGTGTCCCTTAGAACCCAGTGTATTCTATGATTCTATGCAGCAGAGCTTCATGGCATTGGGATACTTCATGGCACTGGGATGCTTCAAAGCAGAGGGAAGCATGACCGAAGTTAAAAGGTTTTGCCCAGAAATAATTTGTTTTTGGCACCCCAAAGAGAAGTTAGCTGGCTCTTGTGAGGAGGAGAAATGTGATTTTTGCATTGGAAACACACAGTTCTGAATTGCTGGGTTCAAGTGCTCTCATCCAACCATACTGCTGGGAAAGAAAACCATGTCCTGTCTTCAATGCCTTAGCAGCCTGAAAATGAGAGTCCAAAATTTCAGAATGGAGGCAGAGTTTGAAACAGCTTAAGTCTGAATCATGATAGGAGTGCGTCTGGCTTAAAATAAAAGCAGTATTTTAAAACCCCAAGCCCACCAGCCTCGAAGGCAGCAACTTCTCCAAGTTTTCTCATCCTGGGACAGTTTCCACAGCCAGAGCACAGCCCTCCCTGGCACATCTTGGCAGCTGTGGGGACAGCAGGACACAGCACCAGCCCAGCCCAGGTCTTCCCAATGTTCTCACTGTGTTCTTCAAACCCTTTTTTTCCCTACATCAGTGCCAAGAGCACAGGTTTCCTCTATGCACAGGGAACTGCTCGCTCACTCTTTAGCTCTGCTGCAGCCAGTTCAAGCCTGTTTTCAGAGCGCTGGTTTGGAGCCCTGGTCTGTGGTGGTAATAATTTGGTATTTCTGCATTTGAGGGCTTTAAAACAGGTTCAAAACAAGGACTTGGTGACGATCTCACCATGCTGCAGCATTAGCTCCCAGGTGTGCTTATAGCACTGGGCTTAAGGGACGGAGAAGTGGTGTGTAATGACAGCATATGGATTTGACAAAGAGCTTGCTAAAAACAAGGTAGGAATTTATGGTACTTTGGGAAGTTCACAAGAAAGAACTGTCTGTGAGGCCTTTGCATAACAAGCACCCATTGCCCTTTGCAGATGAAAATTCTCATGTAGATGAAGAGTTAGATAATGGTTGGACTTGATCTCAACAGTCTTTTCCAATCTTAATGATTCTGTGATTCTACCTCCTCTAGGAGTCCTGTTGCCCTATAATATTTAATGTTAGCTTGCTGTTTTCTTAAGTCTTTTGTATTTGTCTAATAATGTTAAGTGGCCTCAGACTGCAGATTTGCTTAGGTTCACATTTTAATGATTGCTTTTGTTGTTGTTTGTTTGTTTGTTTTTACCAGTGTTTGGGAGGAAATTTGGTGAAAATATTTCTAAGCTACCTATCTTGTTAACCTTCTGCACCAATATATTCCTAATCTTTGTGCCCTGTTGTGAACTGGATCTCAAACTCACAAAAGACTTTTTCCCCTCCACGTCAGCTGTGTAGAGACTATGCCTGATTGTAACAAGAAGATTTGTTGATTTTCAGTGACCCATCCACAGAAACTGGGAAAATTGGCAGAGTGAGTGTGATGTGAAGCCTGAACCTGACACAATGAAGAGAGAAGACTTTCCTATCTGAGCTATACTACTTCCAGGGTGGTAGATCTCTTGGCTGACTCTGCATACTCCAGTGTGACAGAGAGAGGGTCGCTTGTTTGTCTTCCTTTTCTGTTCCAAATTCTTCTAGAATGATGTCCTCCTACACTGAAGAACTGTTTTTTTTTTTTCCCTGCAATAGTTTTGCTACACAGATGAATGACTCACAGTTGCATCTGCAGGTCACAGTGTCATACCTGGTGCTTGGTTGCTACTTTCATATGTAAGGGAGAGTTTGATTTCTTGGTGATAAAGCAAACTAGAATGCTTTGTGGTTAAAAGTAAAATACAAAGGACATTATAGTTTATGCTGACTATAATATTTTTTTGTGAAATATATCTGTATTTGAACTATCTTCCGTCTACCATTTCCCCTCTCTTCCAACATCTCCCAAATCATTCTAACACATAGGTCCTAAATTAGACTGTGTTCCAAGTTTAGCCTCCTCTGGTTTGCTGGGTTGCAGCCTGTCAGTAGTTTGTAGGCTAAAGCACTGTAAACAGTGCTGTTTTTAGAAATGCTACAGCTTGATAAAACATACAGTTTCAAAACCACTCAACAAAATATTAATCAGGAGAAATCTCATACAATTGCTCCCCATGTGTAGTCAATATATCACTTTAACTACAGTGCGTTTACCCTCTGTTTATCATCCCTTCTGAAGCCATGTGGAATACTCATCTTCTCTAATCCTTGTCTATAGTATTTCCAAAGTACTTTACAAGCTCGGAGCAATGGACTTTAATGCCTTGCAGCAGCTGAGCTGGTAGCATATATGATACCTTAAATGTAACAATCAAAGGAGCATGAAAGATTTTGGTATTTCCGCTGGCTTGCAGATGTGCGTTATCCAGGTCCAAAAACTGTAACATCAAGTTTAGAGTAAAAATGTTTAAAATAAACTAATGTCTTACTACCCTGTGTCAACACCCCTATAAGGTGAAAGGGTATTTTCTGATAGAGAGAGCAATAGTATTAAATAGCAGTTATATGAACCTAACAGTAATTTCTTTTTTGTATGTGTGTCCATGAATAACTTTGCTCAAGATCTATGTAACGGAATGTATTGTTTTATTAATCCAGAGCATGTGGTGTTCTCCAGGTGTTAAGCTTTGATCTCCTTGCCCTTCTATGTATTGAGTTTTCTGGTTCTTATTGACACTGATGCTCTTGATTTAAGGTAATCCTCTTATTGTTGGAGACAGAAAAAAAACGCAAAGTGAACTCTGCAGTGAACCTGGAAGCTTTTTCATTTGTTTCGTCTCAGTTCTGATTGAATCTGTGCTAAATTCAGTTCAGCAGAATCCAGCCACTGCATTTAGGAGTAAAAGTGTATCTTTCTGCAACATTTTATAGCATTCAATGTCATTTATGGCACATTCTATTACAATTTGGAATGCTAGCATTCACCAACTTGAGAAGCTGTGGGTTTATATTAAAATGAGTGGTGCAAAAAAAAAAAAAATCCCAACAACTAGAAGGCAGTTTTCTGTGTCCCTTGGTTGGTAAGAGAGGGAAAGTGTACCAGTGTGGGTGTGGGTGGAGTGGAAGGCACAGGACAGGGAAAGGAGAAATGAGGCACCATTTAATGAGCAACTGCTTATGTTCATGTTTTCTGTTGCAGCTGGCACTGCCTCCCCAGCTCTCAGCTTTGCTTTAACATTTTTCTTTTCTACCTTGAGAATTTATTTTGCAGGCATATGCTGGTTTGAGGCTGCTTGGTTCTGGGAATGGGTGCTTTTGGGCTGGGGTTGGTGAGATGTGCTGGTGCAGGTCAAAGCAGATGTAGAGCCAGGTCTACACTCCTGCTCAGCCTGCTGGATGCTTGACATGATGCCAGGGACTTCTGCATGGGCCTGCCTTCAGGACCAGAGAGGAGCTTGAGGAGGAATACTCTGTGTTCTGAAATAAAGGATTGTGAGGTGGGCAAGGGAGGATGTCCACTAGACATCTACATCACTAGAGCTGACACTGGGAATGGAACATTGATTCAATACAGAACAGCAGGACAGTAGACTGGAAAGGGATTATCTTGTCTGCCTCCATGCCCCAGCTCAGCATAAACAATGCCAGCATACTGGTTTTGGCATGTGTTCTTAGCGAGCTCCCCTGTGGGAGATAATGCATTTTCTCCAGGCAAGACCTCACTGAATTTCTCTTCCATTGCCTTACTTTTTTCTTACTGATAATTAAATTAATTTACTTTTTTCCTTATCTTTTGTGGACATGGGGAAGAACATATTTCTTTTATGTTTGGTGACACTCTCAGTCTGGCTGCAGACTGTTACTACTGTCTCTCCTTCATCTTCCCTTCTCCAGTCTTAACATCAAAGTACTTCAGTGTTTCCCTGATGATATTTCCTCAGTCATTCTCATGAATCCTTGATGCACAGCCAAATCTTTTGTGAGCCGAAGAGTTACCAGAGCCAAGTGGAACAGAGAACTAATTTATGTGTCTAGTAGATTGCACGCTTGTTTAGACATTTTGGTAGGGCAATTCAATTTTATTTTTGCAGCAACTATTTCTTTTAAATTTCTGTGCAGCTTCTGCACTGGTGCAGCCTTCAGATCTTTTCTGCAGTATTGCATCTCTGACAGGGCCTCCTCATCGTCTTTTGATGCAAATGATTATTCTTCCCTGAGAACCTTGCATATCTTCTGGTTGAACTGTATCTTACTTACTTCAGACCTGTCCGACTTCTCAAGATCTCTTTGTTTTGTCATCTTGGCCTTTGATGAACTGTCTTGCTCAACTTTTCATTGTTTATGGATTTAATGAGAATGTTACATGCTCCAAATAGTCAATGAAAATATTAAACAGTGCCAGACCTGATATAGTTGCTATGGGTGTATTCAGCTGAAAGGAGAAAATGGGTGACAATGACTCAAATGAACCTCTGATGTGTGAGAAAGAGTTAATCTTCCATCTTACAGTGAAATACCTAATATGGCCACCTCCAGAGAGAGGACATGGGGTTAGATTTCCAGTGAGTTGGAACCACTTGGGCAGCTCCTTTTTACTGGCCTAAAATCAAGAAGAATTCAGAGGAGTATTTATCACAGGTATTGCTCTGAAAAGAATAGTCAAGTTTAATCAGTGTTTAGATTTGACTCTGCCCAATACTTTGAACATAATGCTGTTCTCTGGGCCTGTTTGTTTTTTGTGGGCAAAATAAGAGTTTCTTTCCACTATGCAAAACCACTAAGGGGTTGTAAACAGCCACACACATGGATGTCTCTATTGCCACAGTAGCTGGAATTGTCACAGCCACAGAATCAGAGAATGGTAGGGGTTGGAAGGGACCTCTGGTGATCATCTAGTCCAATGTCCCTGCCAAGGCAGATTCATCTAGAGAAGGTAACACAGGATTATGTCCAGGTGGGTTTTGAATGTCTCTAGAGATGGAGACTCCACCACCTCTCTGGGCAACCTGTTCCAGTGATCCATCACCCTTAAATTAAAGAAGTTCCTCCTCATGTTTAGATGGATCTTTCTGTGTTCAAAGCCTGTTACCCCTTGATACCAAGTCTGCAAGGTGTTAATGACTATAACAGTTGTCGAACCAGGAATGATGGGACACTTTTTCCCCATGCTGCATGCAAGTATTGTGGGCAGGGGAAAGGGAGAAATTGAATAGTCCTTGCCAGGAAATCTGCTACTATCAGGGGGTGCACTGACTCCCAAAACAGACACTGAAAGCACTTGGGGTAATTCACCCTGTAAAGGTGTGTCTTTTCCCATTGACTGCTGAAGAAGCTGAGGTGACTGGACCAGAGAGTTGAGACACTTATTGAAGTTTTTGCTTGAACCTGCTTCACGAGCTGGCAATTGCACAGAAATGCCTCCTGCCTCAGGCCAGATCTCGTGTTCTGATGCTTCATCAGATATCAGCCCCATTCTGTAAAAGTGCATGCTAAAATTAAGGGAAGCAGAATGATTTGAGCACTTCTCAGTGCTTGCAAACATCAGTTCTTTTGTGTCTCCCTTGTCTGGACACTTGTGTTCATGTAGTGAGTATTGGCCTACGTAGAGAGGTTTGAGATACACTCTGAGAAGTAGCTCCTGCCAGAGGGAGCTGGGAGTAAAGAATTCAGCTTGAGGATTCTGGAGGCAGTTGAGATAATTTAGGGACAGAGAAGACAGGAGAACATACAGCTTCAAAAATGTTGTTAGTTTGTCTTATATGCAAGGAGAACAGCGTAATGGAGTGTGTGTACATGGAAATAGTACAAATATTTTGCCTAAGTCCTTAGGGTATTGGGGAAAGATTTCCGTTCTACTAGTTGAACTGTCATGAGGGATTTTCAAGGGTCAAGTTCCATATTGCAAGGAGGATATGAAACTTTTAGGACACTTATTGCATGGACATATGAAGCAAAGACTGTGCATGCTTGGAGGTTGTAAAAACAACTGGCTCTTTTATGTTTGAAAAGAGGCTTTGTGTCATGGGTTGTATTGCATCACTGAATCTTAATCTCTTGAAAGGCATGATTGAGAAGACAGTGCTGTGCATGCTGAAGGAGTATGGCAGGCTCATTAGAGGATCTACAATGAACCCTCACAACAAGTGGCATAGTAGAAGCTGCACATCACGTGATATGTGCAGACTGCAAAATATGAAACTCAGCAGAGAATATGATATAGCTTTTCAAAGGGGCCCAGTAAAGTGGAAAAAACCCCAAAACATTCCTGAATAGAAAATACTTTCTCTCCATGGCATATACTTGCAACGCTTTTCCATTACTTGCTGTAAACTTTGATTCACTTCAGCTTTGTTGTGAGGCAATAGAACAGCATACAGTCCTCCCCTACTTCAGACGCAGATTGGAAGGGAATCTCTGGAGACTTGGGAGCACCTAAACAAGCTTTTAGACACTATAAAACTTTAGGGATTTTTTGGGCATGCAGTGTTAGTTCAGACATTTGAATAGGACATTGACACACACAGAAATGAGAAAAGAGAGTAAAACCAGTGATGGATGATTGAAGTGTTTTATAGTTCTTCTGATTTTTACCAATATGCAGAAAATCACAAGCCAGATTTTTTTGGTGCTTTTTAATAGGTCCCACTCTTTACAAAGTGCTACAAAGATCTTTTATTTTATCACAAAATCCTTGTGGATATCTCAGAAAAAGATACTTCTAGAACTTTTTGTAGTTCATCTTTAAGTAGTAGAAATCTCAAGTACAGTTTTGCTGTTCCCTGTTTAGTTTATTGTTATATTTTTTCTACCTGTTACAGCTCGGTCATATAATACAGAACACGACCTAAAGCTTCCTTGCATGCATAAACTAGTAAATTGTTATTTTATTTTACAGACAGACAACTGAAATAATCTCAGAAAAAGTTTTCCAATGGTTGATATGGTAGCCAGCAATAAATTATATTTTATATGTAACAGGAAGACATGAGTATAAGAAAATCAATAGCAATTAACAATCTACATGGTACTGTACATGATTAAAAAGATATAAACTAACAATATCCAGATGAGAATCTACATAGAATATTTCAACATTTTCCTCTAACTTTGTGTTCTACAGAAGCAATGAAGGAAACTTCATCTTTTCTTTCATTCTTTTAATGAAATATTTCTTTAAAATTGCACATGCCACAGGGCAAACCAGCAGGTAGCAACACTTTGGGAAGCAGGTGGCCTTTTGGTTTTTCTGCTCAATGGCTGTCAGTGCATTTTTCAGTCAGGAAAAGGGCTGGTTTGGAGACATATAGTGAGATTCCTCTGTTAAAGACTGTTAATGCAATGAGGAGAAAAGTGCCTAAGTACAAATAGTTAACTCATGTGTCCTGTCCTTCTGCTAGTGTATAAAGTAGTCTTGTATTTATTTCATTACTCTTTCTGAAGCTTAAGCTATGCTGACATCTCTTTTTTTTTTTTTTCTCCTACTGCATCAAAGCCTTATCCAGAGTGTATACTCTGCCCTTGCCTGTGGAAGACCTGCTCTGTATCAAAGATTTGTCTAGCCTACATACATTCTATTTCGTGAAGCATTTTACTATGTTTTCTTTTCAAACGACAGCAGAGGCTGAGATGCTTTATTGCTATCAGTAATGACTTGTTCTCAAAGCTAGTAAGAAGGGGAGAAATCAGAAAAGGAAGAGGAAGAGTATCAAATCTTACCTTTGGCCAGCTTGCCTTGGTGTAGCATGTTTCTTTAGGTCCTGGACAGTTGTTTTCCCTTATGCATAATGAGTAATGTTGCAGGGTCCTTTATTAGATCCCTAGGCGTTTCCCAAAGGCTGACATTATAAAGAAGTTCAAACAGTCAACAATTTAGAATAAGATCATTTTACAGTGTGGTTCTACTCAGAAAAAGGGGCTGTAAAACTAGCAGCTTTTAACTCAACAGACTTTACTCATATTAAGTTGTATGAACTTCTTTTATTGACAAAAATAAGTTTTTACTGTTTTTAACACCTAGTCAGTAGAACAATGCTTGAGTAAATTTAAATGTATTCATCAGCAGAATCATATACTTGTTAACTTCTCCATAATTATTTGAAGCAATGACACTTCACTCATTTTACTGCAGGGATGTTTGACTTCAATTTGTTATTGCTTTGGTAGACTTGGTAGATTTGTTAGCTAGGTCTACAACACACTCAGAAAGATGTGGGTGAGTCTCAGGTAGAAAGGACACAGTTCAACTGCCAAAGCTCACAGTGAAAGTGCAGATCAGTGAAAACTCAACCTGAAAATAAGGTGTTTGAAGCAGAAATTGATAAGAACTGACAGTATTGGAGCCCTGTCATTCAGAAAGTCACTGAAGCAAAGCCATAGCAAATGCCTATTTCGCCCATGTTTTGGTAAAGCATTCTCAAGGCTACTTGCAGGTTTCAGTGTTGCAGGTTTCAACATGAAGAGTAGAGAGCCATTTCTTAGGAAAATCTGCTGTCTCCCTGGGGCCCAGGTTAATGACATAAAGAGAAGCTTCCTTTCCTAGTATGACCCTCATACTACTCTCCACTATTGACCTTTAGGTAGGCAGCAATGTAGTAGCAACAAGAATTCCAAGAACAGTGAAGAGAGACTTCAAGGCCTTGGGATGATGGGTTAAGGCCTTGGGATGATGGGTTAAGGAGCACAATTAGTTGTCTCCTCTCTCCTTCCAGTTGTGGAAGGGATGTGAGACTAAGCAGAAAGAGAGAGCAGATGAATGCCTGGCTCTGAGCTTCATGTCACTGCCAGGACTTTCGATTCTTTAATCATGGGTTGATTTACACAACACATGGCCTACTGGCAACAGAGAGGATACACCTGTTGCAAAAGGGGAAAAGGATCAAGGAGCTAGGAGGGCTTCTTGAAAGAGCTTTAGATTAAATTTGTTGGGGGAAGCGCAGAAAACAGGACTTGCTAGGAGTAAGCCCAAGGGCATGCCAACAGTTGAAGGATGGTGTGCTGGTGAGGTCTTTGTGTCTGCTGTTATCAGTGGAGGCAGAAAATGGAGATCAACACAACAGCAAAGACACCAGGGCTATTGATGTGTTAGCAATTATAGGAGCACTTGACAACAATTAGGTAGGAATTAGGACTTCTTCCTGCAAGAAAGTGGCAGGACCATTAAACTAACTGAAGTGCATTTATGCTAACATACACAGCATGGAAAACAAGCAGGAAGAGCTGGAAGCCATTGTGTTATCAGAAAAACTGTGATATAATGGTCATCACAGAAATGTGGTGGCATATCTCATGACTGGAGTGCTGCAATCCATGGCTACAAGCTCTTCAGAAGGGATGTAGCAGCTCATTCTAAAGGTCATCTCTAAACATGTGGAGGGAAAGAAGATTATCAGAAAGAGTCAGAATAGGCATGGAGTCACAAAGAGAAAAACATGCTTGACCAATCTGATAGCCTTCTATGATGGTATGACCAGTTGTGTAGATGAGGGAAGAGCAGCGGAAGTTGTCTACCTTGACCTCAGCAAGGCTTCTGACACTGTCTCCTCTAACATCCTTGTAGGTAATCTTAGGAAGTGCAAATTAGAAGACTGAACACTGAGGTGTTGAGAACTGGCCAAATGACAGATCTCAGAGGATTGTGATTAATGGTGCAGGGCCTAGTTGGAGACCTGTAGCTAGTGGTGTTCCCCAAGGTGTCAGTACCAGGTCCAGTCTTGTCCAGCATATTCATTAGTGACCTGTGTGAAGGAACAGAGTGTATTCTCAGTAAGTTTGGTGATGGAACAAAAATGGGAGAAGTGGCTGGCACACCAGAAGGTTGTGCTGCTGTTCAACAGGACCTGGACAGGCTCTAGAGTTGGGCAGATGGGAACATCATGAGGTTCAGAAAGGTCAAACGACAACTCCTGCACCTGAGGAGGAATAACCCCATGCATCAGTAGGGGTTGACTTGCTGGAGCTCTGAGGGTAAGGCCCTGGGAGTGCTGGTAGACAACAAATTCACGATGAACCAGCAATATGTCCTTCTGGCCAAGAAGACCAATGCTATTCTGGGCTGCATTAAGAACAGTGTCACCAGCATGTTGCAGAAGGTTCCCTTCCCCTCTACTCTGCCCTGGAAAGACTGCACTTGAAGTAATGTGTCCACTTCTGGGCTCACCAGTTCTACAGGAACAGGAAACTACCAGAAAGAGTCTGATGGAAGGCCAGAAAGATGATTATGGGGCTGGAGCATTCTGTCTTAGGAGGAGAGGCTGAGAGACCTGGGTCGTTTTGGCCTGGAGAAGAGGAGACTGAGAGTGTATCTGCTCAATGTATGTAAATCTTTACAGGGTGGAGGTTGTGAGGGTGGGGCCAGGCTCTTTTCAGTGGTGCCCAGTGACAGGAGAAAGGGTAACAGGTAGACAGAAGGTTTCTTTTGAGCTTAAGGAGAAACTGCTTTACTGTGAGGGAGACAGAGCACTGGAAGAGGCTGTCCAGGGATGTTGTGGAGTCTTCTTCTCTAGAGAGTTTCAAAACCTTCCTGGACATGTTCCTGCACAATCTGATGTAGGTGTACCTGTGTTAGCAGTGGGGTTGGACTAGATGATCTCTGGAGGTCCTTTCCAACCCCTGCCATTTTGTGATTCTGTGGTAGACAAAGAAGGAGAAGTGGTGGGGTGGCTCTGTATGTCAGGGAGGGTTTTAAATGGTGACAATATGGTTGAGTGCTTAAGGGTAAAATTCAGGGGGAAGGTCAGAAAAGCAAATATTGTTGTGGAAGTCCATCCAGCCAGGTTGAAAAGACAGGTAAAATATTCTTTAGACATCTAGAAGAAGTCTTACTATTGCTAGCTAGTTCTTACAGGGCACTTCAACTTCCCTGATGTCTGCTGCAAATACAACACAGCAGAGAGGAAGCAGTCCAGGTGGTCAATAACTTCAGTTTTGGGGCCCTCACTACAAGAAATATATAGAGGTGCTGGAGTGGATCCAGAGAAGGGCAATGAAACCTTTGGATGGTTTGGAGAACATATCTTATGAGGAGCAGCTGAGTGAACTGATGTTTAGTGTGGAGAAGAGGAGGCTAAGGAGAGACCTTTGTGCTCTCTACAACTATCTAAAAGGAAGTTGTAAGGAAGTTGTAGTGAGGTGGGTGTTGGTTTCTTCTGCCTAGTAACAAGTGGTGGGATGAGAGGAAATGGCCTCTCATCCCATCACTTAGAAAAAACTTCTAAGTTTAGAACTGAGAAGAGGCTTCTTCACTGAAAGGGGTATCAAACATTGGAATAGGCTTTCCAGGGAGGTAGTTGAATCACCATCCGTGGAGGTAATTAAAAGGTGCATAGATGTGGTGCTCAGGGATGTGGTTTAGCACCAGACTTGGTAGAGTTAGATAATAGATAGATTTGAAGATCTTAAAGGTATTTTGTAACCAAAATGATTCTGCAATTCTATGATATAATTTCTAATAGAGATATTTGAAGCTGTTCTGTAGGAAATTCAGACCTTCATAAAACATTCTTAATCTGAGCTAAGGTGCAAACTTCTTTTGAAATGTGTCTCAAGACAAAAAAAGTGTCAAACAAAGCAGTTTATTTCTGAGTCTCATGGGGTTTCCTGAAATAGAGGAACCACTCACTCTGGATGAGGTATGGGCAAACTCTGGAGTAGGTAATATGTGTAGTCACTTCCTGGCTTGCTATCTGCTTAGTGGACATAAACCACAGCTTTTTCAGGATTTCTCACCTGGCCATAGAGGTCTAAGTTAGATGATCGTGTAAAAATTGGGTTGCTGGAGGTTGTCATCCTCCTGGCTTGGTACAGAAGGTTTGGGAGCCCCAAACTTTGTGGTTGAATGATGGCAGGATGGTGAGGATATTCCTGTCAATGGGTCATAGAAGCTGTAGCATCAAGTGCTCGATGCTTGTCAGATATCTGGTTACCATCTCCCATACACCTCCTCCCTTATTCAACATCTGAGTTGCTCTTTCTCACTGCCATCCAATTGATTCTGTTAGTAAAAGGGATTTCTTTTCACCCCTTCCTCTCTTTCCTGATATGAGAAAGGAAGGTGGCAGCTGCCATCACGCTTCTCTGTGCTGAAACTATACACTGCATGCTATAGCTGTGTACATCATGCAACAGAATGAAAAACTTGATCCATTTCCACAAGTTTTTATGAAAGAATAAGTAGTGGCTTCCACCAATAAAGTGGGACTGCGATGATGACAAGCTTGGTGGTGACACTAAGATATGTGCTGTGGTCACCATGCTGGAGGGAAGGGATTGCTGTCCCTTGACAGGCTGGGGGAATGGGCCCATGTGCCTTGTGAAGTTCAGCAAGGCAAAATGCAACATCCTGCACCTGGGCTGGGGGAATCCCAAGCACAAATACAAGCTGGTTGCTGAGTGTGTTGAGAGCAGTCCTGCAGAGAAGGACTTGGGGGTGCTGATTGATGAGGCACTTGCTGTGAGCCAGCAATGTGTACTGGCAGCCCAAAAAGCCAGCAGTATCCTGGGCTGCATCAAAAGGTGTGTGGCCAGCAGGTCAAGGGAAGTGTTTCTGCCTATCTGCTCTGCTTTTTTACTCATCTGGAGTACTGCGTCCAGCTCTGGAGCCCTCAACACAAGAAGGATATGGATCTGTTGGACAGTGTCCTCAGGAGAGCCATGGGGATCATCAGGCAGCTGGAGCACCTCTCCCATGAGGACAGGCTGAAAGAGCTGGGGCTGTTCAGCTTGGAGAAGAGAAGGCTTCAGGGTGACCTTATAGTGGCCTTCGAGTAACTAAAGGGGGCCTACAGGAAAGAGGGAGAAGGACTTTTTATAGGGGCATGTGGTGATAAGACAAAGTTAAATTTAGATTAAATATTAGGAAGAAGTTCCTTACTATGAGAGTGGTGAGACACTGGAATGGGTTGCCCCAAGAAGTTGTGGATGTCTTATTCCTGGAAGTATTTAAGACCAGGCTGGATGAGGCTTTCAACAATGTAGTCTAGTGGGATGTGTCTCAACCCATGGCAGGGGTCTTAGAATGAGGTGATCTTTAAGGTCTGTTCTAACTCAAGCTGTTCTATGATTCTATGATATCACTTCGACAGTGCCTTGAGTTATCTTCCTTTCTAGAGTATCAGATATTTCTGTCCTAATTTACTTTAGCGCATCAGAACAGAAACAGAAGAAATGGAGTCGTTGCTTTCCTGGCACTGAGACCCTTGGTACGATCACTGCCACATCTGGACTTCCTGTTTCTTCAGCTTTTATTTTACATAAGGAAAGGAGAGTCACAGTACTACCCTGCTATAAACTAGTTCTGCTGTAAAGTAACCAAGTAGATGTCATCCAGTGCCTCTAGTTTCATCTCTAAATTGAATGTTGACCTCCACAGCAGGCTAAGTCCTTTCACAAGAGGCCAGAGGGGTGGGAAAAGAAGAAACTCCTACAGGCTTGTTTTCTTTATTAAAATGAATCGATCACCATATGAATAGACAGTTCACAATTCATCAGGGAAAAATCAAGACAGAGGAGTTTTTTTCATACAGTTTATTGGACAGAAAGCCTTACATGCTTAAACACCATGAGGACATAGGAAGCCAGGTACACCTTCAAATATTTCAAATAAAAGCAGAATTTTCTAAGCATTGGCAGTGATTTTCTTTGTAAATAGGTTTAACCTTGGACCTTCTGTCATCTTGTATTTTTACACAGGAAATTAATTTTCTATATCCTCTGTGTGCACAGAGTAGACAGAAAGTTAAAAAACTCCAAGGGATTTCCAAAAAAGCCTCCATATAAATTTTAAAATTAAACAGATGTTATATGATTACCATTAAATCTGAGCCATGGGTTCCTAGATTATAAACTATGCATGATGTTCTGAAGCAAGAGATGAAATAGATTTTTTTCAATTACTGAAGGTTTTCCAGATCAAAAAGATCAGGATTTAGATGAATCCACACAGACCTTATGTTCCAACAAGAGTTTATAAGTATCCAAAATAAGTAAATGCTCTCACAATTGCTAATAAATGTCCACGGGTGGAGACGCTCTGTGAATGTCCAGCTCTGCTGGGAGTGCAGTTATGCACTGCCAAGAGCCTCTTTACTGACACTGCTGTCCTCAGTGGGCACTGGACTGGATCCCAGGTGAGCTAAGGGTAAGCCAGTCTGCTTGCCTGATCACTTTCTGCAATCCTTGCTCAGCGTCTGTAATTCCAGCAAAAAAAATCCCCATCTCTTGTGTTTTCAAGTTCAAAATTGCTACAGAAGAAGTAAGTTGAGAACTGCTTCAACCTGCTTGTGCCATGGGGCTGGCTTCCTGCTTCTCTCTCCGCATTGCCCGTTGTTACCATCTGCTACTTCAGAGCTACCCTCACTATACAGGACAGATTTTTGAGGCAAGCAAAAAGATCATTTCCTCTCCACCAGTCCCAGCCTGTGTTCAGTGCTGCTCAGCTGCCAAAAAGGCCCTATGCCACATCCAGCTGTGGATGCAGAGTCGTCACCTTGCAATCATTGATTTTAATTGTTATGCTATCTTCATCTTCACTTGGACTGTTGAAGGTTTTGACAAGCTGTCATATATAGTCACTATTATTGTAGTTACGCTTGTTCTCACAGAATCACAGCATCACCTGGTTGAAAAGGAAAATCCTTGAGTCCAACTGTAACCTAACATAACTGTGTCCCTGTACACGACTGTTAGACCATGTTCATAAGCTCCTCATCCAAGAGTCTTTTAAACATCTTCAGGGATGGGGATTCCACCACTTTGCTGGGCTGTCAGTTCCAGTGCTTGGAGAGCCTCTCAGTGGAGATTTTTTTTTCCTAATAACCAACCTAAACCTTCCCCCACTGCAACTTGAGGCCACTTCCTATTTCTTGTTATCTGGGAGAAGAGACCAGTCCCCATGTTGCTGTACCCTCCTTTCAGGTAGTTGTAGAGAACAATGAGGTCTCCCCTCAGCTTCCTCTTCTCCAGGCTGAACAACCCAAGCTACCTCAGCTGCTCCTCATGAGTCTTGTGCTCAAGACTCCTCATCAGCCTCACTACTCTTCTCTGAGCATGCTCCAGAACCTCAACGTCCTTCTTGAGGTGGGGGTGCAAAACTGAACACACTACTCAAGGTGCAGCCTCCCAGTGCCAAATACAGGGGGAAAATAATTTCCCTGCTGGTGACACTATTCCTGATACAGGCCAGGATGCTGCTGGCCTTCTTAGCTACCTGTGCACACTGCTGGCTCATATTCAGTCAACTGTCCACCAGTACCCACAGATTCCTCTCTGTCAAGGTAATTTCAGCCACTCTTCTCCAAGTCTGTAGCGTTGCAGTTTTTTGGGGTTTTTTTGTGACCTAAGTGCAGGACCTGGCACCTGACCTTGTTGAATCTCGTACCATTGCCCTCAGCTCATTGATCCAACCTGTCCAGATCCCTCTGCAGACACTTTCTTGCCTCCAGCATATTGACATAGCTTGGTGTTATCTGCAGACTTACTGAGGCTGCACTCAATTCCCTTGTCAAGCTTATCAACGAAGATGTTAAATAAAACTGGCCTCAACAGCAAGCCCTGAGGAAACCACTTGTCATTGGCTGTCAACTGGAATTAACTCCTTTCACCACCACTCTTTGGGCTTGTTTTTGACCCAGCAAAGAGTGTGTCTGTCCAGATCATGGGCAGCCAGTTTGTGCAAGAGAATGCTGTGAGGAACCATGTCAAAGGCTTTATCAAGCAGGATTTGCCTTTCATAAACCCATGCTGACCAGCCCTGATCCCCTGGTTGTCCTAGATGTGCCACATGATGGCCCTCAGTCTGTTTCAACTCTTTCTTCAGAACATCATGTATAGTTTGTCATCTGGGAACCCATGGCTCAGATTTAATGGTAATCACGTAACATCTGTTAAATTTTAAAATTTATATGGAGACTTTTTGGGCAATTCCTTGGAGTTTCTTAGCTTTGTCTTCTCTGTGCATGCAGAGGATGTAAAAAAGTTAATTTCCTAAATGATCTTTCCTCAGGTCTTCCCTCGACTCTAAGTATTAAGGATGTTTCCTGAAGCTAAGATGGAGTAATTACCCATTATGGTTCCCTGAACATTTTATGTGAATATCATCATGATTGCTGTTACCACTTTTTGTAAAGGATGGTCTCTACCCTGGAAGGTAGATTCACTTCACACAGTGTTTGTCATCTAAAAGCTAGACCTCTTGTCTAAACCAACATCTTTTTATACGGCACAGAGAACAAAAGAGGATCTCTCATCACACTCTAAGACAGATTTCTGATCTGAGTGTAGACCAAATGGCTAACAATAGATGAGATAAAATCAGTCTAGGCCACATATTCTTCTACTATAGGACTAACTTTACCTCATGTACATGATGACTGAGGATTTACTGTGCACAATTTTCCTTTCAGTAGTCCTAGGGGGCCAATCATGGAATCATGGGAGTTATCTGACAGTAAGCATTAAGTTCTGCAGAGACAGGAGTCATGCTGAAAAGTGAGGTGCTAGTGCACTTGCAGAGGACTGTGTGTCTTGGAGCCTAAGAATAGAGGAGGAAGCAATCCATGTGCTTTCCATGGGGCACTTCACTTTGACTTCACTCTTGGAGATATGTTTTGGGTCTAGAGGCATGATGATGGTGAAGTAGCATAGGAGATACGGCAAGGAAGCCCAAAGACAGGAGTAAAAATGCTTGCAATGTGCAAGAGGCAGAAGTAGCAGGTCTGAGCTTCTCCAGAAAAACATCAGAGCTGGGATACAAAACATGGGTAGGAGAAGATCTCCAATGTGCAAGGGAAAAAAGAAGAAAAACCATTTCAAACCAATAGAAAATAAATCAATATTTTGATTCTTAGTGAACCACTTAAATGCCATGGGAATAACAACAATCTTCACACTGTCACCTAATTTTCTATGCCAGACACACATTTCTATTCATCACAGAGGAATCCCAAAATGTTGTCTCCATTCTCCTTCAGTGGAGACAAGGCTCAGTGGAGACAGGCTCAGTGGACAGAAAACCAGATCCTTTTCATCCTGTTGGTCTTAGATCATACCTACAAGTCATGTAGTATTTTGTCACTTCAATGCTGCAGGCTTTCTGTACTTCAGTTAAAGATGACTTTCCGTGCTATCTTTTATCATTCAAAATATGTCACTGTTCATCCTTATTTTCCCCTTGATGTCTTTCATCTGGGTTTCATCTGACCCTAAGCAGCTGTCCAAGGTGTGTGTATCTGTGTATCTATGTATCTATGTATCTATGTATCTATGTATCTATGTATCTATCTATCTATCTATCTATCTATCTATCTATCTATCTATCTATCTATCTATCTATCTATCTATCTATCTATCATCTATCTATATCTATCTATCTATCTATCTATCTATCTATCTATCTATCTATCTATCTATCTATCTATCTATCTATCTGTATATATCTATCTCCTTTTGCTTGATTCATCTTTGCTGAGATGCCTTTCTGGTGAATATCTGCTTAACCTGATTTTTATTTGGATCTGTTTAATTTTTAAACTTACTCTTGGCCCTCATGACAGACCCTCCTCCTTGAACTTCCTATTGTTTAGGAGCTTCAAGCATGCACAGAAAAATTCAGTCACTCTTAAAAAACCAAACCAAATCAAACCAAACTGGTCCAAAACACTCCATATTGCATACAGCATTGAATCATTAATCCCATAATGGTTATGGCTTTCCCTCCTGGATGTAGTTCAGTTAAAGACCTTGCCTAATTCAGTGTGGCCATATGTGGGAAAGTAGGAGGGGCATTTCTCCTGCATCTTCCTTTCCTCAATAGGTGTCACGTTGTGGGATTTCTGCTTTTGGCCTGGGAAGTGAAAACATCAGCAGCTTTAAGGAGTTGTGAAAATAGCCATATTGCCCAAAAGCCCAGATGAGAAAATAAAAGATTCTGCAGAAACCTGTGAGGCTGCCCTCTGAATGCTCTGAAAACCATGAAGCACTTCCCATTTTGGAGGGACTGCAGAAGTACTAATGGGACAGTCCAAACCAGACTTCAGGCCACAAATTATTGAATGGATTCTGTTCATACTCCCTAACTTCATGCTATGTCTTCCCTGATTTGCCTTGATCTCTATTATATCGGCATACAGGAATCACAGGTATAACATTTGTTTTGATGGCTGTATTTTTCTTTCTGGAAAACCAATGTTTAATAAGTTTTCTTTTATGTAATTGTAAGGAAAAGGGAAGTCTGTAATAATAGTTTTGAAATACCCTACACACAGTGTGTATTTTCTGTTTTTCACTCCAAACTTACAAGTTTGCTGTTGCTTCCCTCACACAAAGAGCACTAGCTTTCAAGAAAAAATTGCAGCACTTGGCACAAAACTCATAGTTGATTGTGACTTGCTAGACTGACTACTGTGTTGGATGTGCTACAGATGGATATAGAATGCATTTTCAGGCAGATCCATCACAGAAAGAATCGATGCTTTAAGGATCAAATTGACTCCACAGAGGTGTTGAGATATCAGGAATATATTGCTGAAATACAATAGGATTTTTTTTTAAAGAACAATAGAATATATAGATAGGAATGCAGTAGAACAGAAACATGAGCTTTCAGAGTTAGTGGGATGGAAAAACTGAAATAACAATGGAAAAAAAAGGAAAAATAACAAGGAAAGGATTCACTCACCTAGTCATCTAGAGGTTTCTTTTATAGTGGTTTTGTGCTCATGTATATACTTTGATGTGTACTGTGCATACTTTGATTAGTCTTTCAAAAAGATAAATCAGATACATTCTGGACTTACCTGATGTAATTTTTGTGGGTTTGGTTTTTTTTTTTTTTTTAAAGCTTCAAGAGAATTTATCTTCATTCAAAAGGATATAAGTTTAACTTTTCCCCTATTTTTTAAAAAAATCACCTGATACCAATTACAATTCCTTTACCACTGGGCTGATTTATAGCACTGTAATACAGCACTGAAAATATGAAAGCAGAGAAGCAATATTTCAAAATGCAACATAAAATCAACAATAAAAATGTATATTTATAACCTCAAAAGTATGATTTCATCTTGGAGAATTACCAAGCTAATAGCAGTAATAAGCATTATTTTAGTTGTACCATATTGTACTTATTAAACACTTCAAGGGACTTGTGAATAAATCAAATCAGAAAATAATTTCTGGGTATTTGAACATATTTTTAGGTATTATAAAAATGTGGAAAACTCTTACAACTGGTTATGATTTGTTCATGTTTTCTAAAAAAGGTTTTAATCATAAACTTCATTGTTACATCTTTCAAGATACTAGGCTGATGCCTGAGGGGGGAAAAGTAGCTCCATTTAATAAATATAGATTTAATATCTTTTGGAGATAAAGTAGAAAAAGTATGTGCAATAATGTGAATTACCCTCACTATCCCAGGAAATCTTGTTTGTTGTAGAGAGGATGTTTCAGATGATGGCAGAGAAATGTTTTAGTAATAAAGATGGGCCATAAGCAAAACCCTGGAGCCAAGCTCATGAGCTACAGTATGGGAAGTTTGGACTCAAACTCATACTTTGTAGATTTTTTATGGGCAGAACTCCAGCCCTGAGGGACTAGATTTTTCTCATGGAAGTGAATGAGTGAAGGAACAGAATTTTTTATTATTCATTACTACTGTTATTACCTGTAGTACAGCAAAGTCCAGAGGACTCAGGTAGAACTGACACTCCATTGTGCTAGGTGCTGTACAGTCAGTTAAAAGAATTATTCTGCTTCGAGAATGGTATAGGATAGACTTCAATATTTGGAATGGAAAGTAAGAATACACCACTGAGCTGCAAAGAAGTTAATAGAAACTGAAATTTAGAGTTGACAAGAGTTTAGACACACAATCAAAAGGCATTTCCCAGTGTTTTGACTGTGCCTGCAAGACAGCAAATGAACAGCTGATTTCTTTAGGAGCTAGACCGTTTAAGTAACCTGGTGTTGATTGAGCTCCATAGAAGCCATTTTTTATACCAATTTACAATTACTAATTCATGTCACGTAAGAACTTGGTCCCATGTCTTCTGCTTTAGTGCTTGTGGGACAGCATTGGAAATCCACTGATGCAGAAGATGCAAGTCTGAAGTCCATCAGGTGGAAACACATTTTCCATGTGGACTTGTCGCGGGTTGGAGATCTTATTTTGTAATAGTAATTTAAAAAGGTATTTTAGTTCCTTCATATTTTTCCTTATGCCTGATAGTTGCTTTAAAACAACACAAAAGAAAATCTTTCTTCGATTTTTTTTTTAGTAGATTAAAGCAGTAGGAATATATGGGACCACTGCTTACTACCAGTCTCCTTTGCAACTTCTGAATATCTTGTGCTACTGTTTTTCAGAGTTTATGGTGAAACAAATTCCTTCATGGTATGAACACCATGAAATGACATCTTTCAGCCCATAGTGATACATTCTATCCGAGTTTAAAATCCTTGAAAATAAAGATTGTAACAGAAATACTAGTGGCAGCCTTTATGATAGTAGCATGAGCTCTGCTGTAATGTTTTCCGGAAACACAGCCATAATAATTTGTTCAGAAATCTGTTCTGATCTCATCATAAAGAGAAAATTATTCCTGTCAAGTTTAATCCCAGATCTCCTATAACCCACTGCATATTTTCAACAGACACTATTAGCAGACAAGCAGTATTTAGAAAATAATTTTTGTTCTACACTACCCCTAGTGAAGAATAAATAATAAAAAAAAGGAAAAAAAGTGAAAAGAAAATAAAGACACTCTTCAGAAATAGTACCATAAGTAGCATCAATTGTTGGACTGTGAATTGCAGATGGAAATAAATCCATTATTGTTATTACTGCTAGGACTTGTGCTGGACTCATGCTTTGAAATGCTCTTCTTGAGTGAAAAAACTGACTAGCTTGATGAGCCCCCATTATGTTTTCATTAGAGACACAGATATATTTATATATGTTACTGTGTAGAATATATGAGCTTGCTTTCCTCAGCTGCATATCATGGTCAATAAGTAGTCTGATAAATGACCTAGTGAAAGCAACTAACCTAAGATCTTACATGACACAACAGTCTATGGTGAAGAAACATGGTAGATAGCTCTGGACCTCAAACAAGAGGAGAGTGAAAGGGATGCACTGCGAAGTGTGAAAATAACAATTTACTTGGGTTTAACATCTGTATCTCTCTCTTCACAGTCTGAACTACACAGTGCTGGCATGTCCTGGCAGACCAAGTTAAGACCATGTGATCCAAAGAGAGTCTTATGAGGTGCCTCATAGGAGGGTGAATTTAAAAACAAAAGTAAATTTGTAAACCACATCTAAAAATATGGTTGTGGGGGAGTGTTTTGCCAAGGGAGCCTGCAAACCTTGGTGTGGCTCCCCGGCAAGCTGAGGAAAATGAAAAGATATCTAAAACTGTCGCACTCCATGACAGGAAAGTGTTATACAAGGACCACAGGCTACGAATGCATGGAAGACAACATGGTGTAACAATATGCAGGGGCTAAATTTACAAAATAAATGTAAACATTCATCTAATTTTCAAAACTGTCACCTATCTTAATGTTGTTATTTCTCTCCCTCTTTTTCTCTCCTTATTTACTTATATGTTTCTGGTCACCAGTTTAAAGAGCGGACAGATATAATTTTATTCCCCTTTCTGTGTCTATGGTTAAGACTTCCAGTGTTTAACCCCACAACAATGTACTAGAGGGGAGCTCTACTCCAAGAGAATGAATCATTATGATTTTTTTTTTTAACCCAGGCAGGGCTGGTCAGGACAGCTACTGTACAAGTGAAATATAGGTGGGAGACATGTCTGTTTTGTGTCTGCTGTTCCTGTGTAGCCTAAAAGGGTCATCTATGCTCATTAAGTGAGTCCAACACTTCTCTGCAGCCTTCCCCTGCTGGAAGAAGGAAATGTGTAAAGCAAAATTATTCACCAATGTTTGGCTCTTAAACATTGACCTTTATGACTCATGACAAGGTAGGCTTACAACTGGAGTTTTGTGTATTATCTTGCTATAAAAAAGTTCTGAAATATATATGTATTTTTGTAATGGACTTGAGGAAGAATCAATGTTAAACATGCTGTCCAACAAGAAATGGAAATGCTGGTTTTCGGAATAACAGGTAGTACAATATTCTGATAAAGACCACAACATATCATGTAAAGAGATGAGGCTCTTCTGGACAGTGCTAGCTGACCAGCTATATGAACCAAACTAAAACAGATAGAAACCTACACCATGTATTTCCATAGCCACTGCAAGATTGTACAAGGATCATCTCAATTAATTTTTCAGAAATGCAGATTGCTTGCAGTTCTATGGCAGGGATAGCATTTCACTGAGCATTATTTGTCTTCTCTCATTTTTCCCTCCAAGCAGTTAAATGACAGCAAAACTCTGGGACACACCCCTAAGGAAGGGCACAATACCTTTATCCCAGAAGCCTCTTCTGTTGTCCATTTTTTCTGGCCAATAAATAAGAGAGAAAATCTAAAGAGGTGCATGTGTTCTGAGAAATATGTGCCTGCCTCAGCTCCTGAGTTTTTTTAGTGTTAATCTGGAGGCAAATATCTCTTTCATGAGAGGTCCTTAAGGTTGGTGAACTCTCCATATATTACGGTTTGTGATTGCTTTTTGGGAAAGTGTAAGCAGAACACACGAAGCCTGAGTCTTAGAAAATGCGAATTACTTTTGGACAAAGAATTTTTCACCTACTCCCTCAGAAAGCTCATATTATTTTCCTGCTCAGGGGGATAGGCCCTTAAAATATTAACTAAACCTATCTGAAGTGATGAAGATCATAAAAATGTCTCTTGTACCTTTTTTTTTTTTTCTTACCTTTATTGATGCTGACGTGGAAAAGAAAGGAGGAAGAAGAGAGAAATAAACATCGAGGTAACATGACTCACAATATGGTTTATGCTCAAAGGAGAGACCACCAGTAAAGTTCTTGCTCTTGTGAAATATTTTCCTCCTCTTCTTGCTACCTAGGTAACTGCTGCTTTTCAGACAAATTAAAGTGTCTTTTCACACATCTATAGGTTTGACATCAAGTAGTTCCCAAGTGTGTTGAGAGACAGATAAAGGAAGAGTAAGACTAGCCATGAAGGGAAAAGGAAGACCATATTCACTTTTAAAGTGAGCCTGTTAGAGGAAGAAAGACTGATCATGAGAAAATCAGTCTACTGAGGTTCCTCAGAAAGGCATAAGAAGAAGAAGAAATGATGAAGTTCTGGGGTAGATCAGAGCCAAATTTGGACGTTGGACAGGGGTTGTGTGAGAAGAAATGCACTGAATATTAATGTTCACCCTTCTGCCGGAGACCTAATCTGAGATGTGACTACACCTGAGGGATTTACCAAAATGGGAGACTATAAATAGTGGGCACTCTAATGGAGATGGAAAATGACCTAGTCCTTAAAACTATGCTTCTTGCTTTTTCTTTGTCTCTCTGAACTTCTGTACTGCATTGGAAAAATTATAAAAGACCGTTTTTTAAGCAAAGGTGTGAAAGTTAACTCCATTTTGAGGTAGAGTTCTAGAACTTGGCTTTTGTCATGTTTTTATGGACAACTCTCATTTTCTTTTTTACAACTGTTCTCTGTTGTTATCAAAACTGTTTACTATCTACCATTGGAGTGGAAGGTTTTGTACTTTTGCAAAGGAAGCTACTGAAAACGCAACCTACAAGGGTCGGGTAGTCAAGCACTGCAATTTACTGGCTTGATATGCTGGAAATCCCTCACCCACTGCTCTCATTTCTGGTACACTTTTTTTTTGAAAATAGTAATGAGTCCTACACTCCTATGTTATTCCTTAATAGTGACTTCATGTGTCACAGACACTTCGCAAAGACTCCTCTATAGAACTGAGGAGTATACTTTGTTTGTTTTATAACATGAGTACTCTAATTTTTGTCCTTGGTATCATGGTGTTTTTTTAAGATCTTTGGTGGCTATTAGTCCAGAAAATAATATGGCTCATTAATTTACTATATAGTATTTTATGCTAGCACCTACTCTCTAAAATCTTCCCTGCTCTGCCTTAATATACAACCTATGCAGTCATATCCCTATAATGATAGTGTGATTTGTTTAAAAAAAAAGTTTCCATAGCTGGAAAGCTGAGGCACAGCTTGATGAAGTGACCTGACAGAGGTAATATGGAAATTTCAAGAACCAAACAGTTACAAGATAGGAGTTTTTGGCTTTCCTCCGGCTAGCTGAAGTTGGCCATGCAGCTCCCTGTCCAGAGCACAGCAGCATCTGGCACAGGGAACTGAATGCAAGCCTTGCATCACAGTCCATTACTCTTCTCTCTAAAGATTTTCGGTTGTGTAGCACTGGACAAGGCTTGATCCTTGGAGATAAGTAATTGTGCTAGACTCAGCTATGTGTATGTGTATGAAAACCTCAAATGTGTCAGTTTAACAAAACATGTGCATGAACGTACTACTTTTTCTGAGCTGGTTGCATAACTTTTGGGGCCTCAACACACACCTTCTGAGTGTTTAGGATTGGCAGTACCACAAGCTGCAAGACCATCCATTCCCTAAGCCCCTTCTACCTCACTTGTGAGAATTGAAACAATTTTAGTTTTCAAGGAGTTTAAAGAACAAAAGGGAAAGGTGCCTTGTCTGAAGTCTTCTTGTGTAATCCCTTTTTGGAAGTGTTTCCCTTACACCATTTCCATGAAGGTCTTTCCTTAGAAAGGACATCTGCAGCATGTTTGGGCCTCCTGCTGTTTGCCCTAGCTACTACTGCTACTACTCCTCTTTGGACATTTTCTGGTAGGGTCTGAAACATAATGGAGTTTCTACCACAAACAGCATGAAATGTCTGCTCCATTTGTGCTAGAAGACTCCTGTTAATCTTTAACCCTACCAAATCTTTCTCGAAACAACCTGAGACGATGTATTTTTACATTCTTCCCTGTTGTTTGATACTGGTTAATATCATAAACAAGTTTTGCACAACTTGAGAAGCAATCAGAGCCTCTTAGCTCAGGGAGTGCACGAAGGTCACTGTCTCCAATTTGCTGTACTTTTCCAGCTTTTGAAACTGGTGAATCCGAGTGGGATGAGTAACTTCTGAGAAGGAGAAGGCAAACATCTTGTTACAATGAAAGCCATAGGTTTGCCACATGCCATCCTAGGTGATGTCCCTCTCCAGCCTGGTAGCACTTCATGAGGTGAAAAGATGCAAACCCTCCGAGTGCCCCTCCCACACCGACCCTGACCCCATTAGGGGCTGACAGCTGTGAAAGACATAGGAAGCAATTAATGCACACAAAAGCCAACGGGCCCTGCTCTCCAAAAGGTGCAGGTCTGCAAAACAGATAAAACTGGGATCTCGGAGGCTTTGTGCAAGTCTATCCTCCTGGATCCACTTGGGGTTATTTATTTACTTAAAGCCTGTTTGAAAACTGAAAGTTTCAGGCTACTTAGCCAATTAACTTTAGCACCTGTTTGACTGGAAACGCTTCGGAGCAGTGTGAACAAGCCTTGGCAAGTATTTTCTTTCCTTTTTTTTTCTTTTCTGTTTTTTTTTCCTTTTTTTTTTTTTTTTAAGTGGAGGGAGCAGACAAAATATATTCCTGACACATGTTATTCTAGTCTGCACTCAGACTTTCTGGTGCTGGGGTTTGTTCCCAGTAATGATCTAAGTGGAAGCTCCTGCTAGCATCCACAACTGCTATAGCAGGGACAATCATGATATCTAAATCAGCAGATTGTAGTGAATGGCTGTTGTTTTAACTTTTGCCTGCTTCTGTTTTATTGCCTGATGGATTTTGGCTCTCAGTTTTCCTCTTCAGAGGCCTACAATCTGCACCAAATGTTTCACATTACTCAGTGTGAAAAACCTCCTATTCTTTCAGATTTTTTACAAGTTCATACATCCGTGGAAACCTGATATTTCATATTTCATTCTGCTTTGTGAATGTCATTGTGAGGGATGTTGGTTCACATGCAACAGGCCTCTTCTGTCTTTGATCAGCCTGACCGCAACTAATTGTAAATGGAGAACAAATGAAAGAAATATTTATAAATTTCATGGGAATTCAGGCAGAGCCTAAGCCTTTCCTAATGCCTCCATTCACAGTAAATGTTTATTGAATACTCTTAGTCTACTGTGTACTTCAATATTTATATACTGTTAGGTTTTAGCTTTTTCTGAGTAGATCCAGTAAAAGACGTCTCCTGTGTCTTGCTTGTTTGCTTGCTTTCTTGCTTTCTTGTCTCACTTCTTTTTTCCTCCCAAATGCCCTGCTTTCTTTTGTCATTACCTTGTAAAACAGGCTGCTGGCAGAGAAGAACATCACAGTTGTCGGGTTCCAGAGCCTACAGCTGTAAGAAGGGTAAGAAAGAGGGGAAAAAAAGACCATAAAATTTAAAACAAATTTTGAGGCACAAAGCTGAGTTGGGAAAAATCAAATGAAAACTTTAAAGATTTGTCCAAAATAAAGTAATAAATGCCCTGAGCCAAGTGAAACAGCTGCTGGGTCACGCAGGCTAAGTCTGAAAAGGCAACACAACAAAAAATTCAATATTATGATGCTAATCCTAAATTGCCAGGATAAAACCCCCATGCATTCCAGTTTTGACTTTTTCAGTCTTTTGCTCTTGTTACACAGTTGTGCTCTTACAACGTTTTCTGGCTTTAGCATAGGTCACTTTTACAATGGGAAAGTTAATGCATCCAAAATATTTTGGGGGAGTCCCTGGTGTGTCCAATTTTGTAGATATTTGACTGAATCAAGGATATTGCAGGGTAGAAGCTATCTCCTTTGGCTGGGAACTGGGAAATGTACAGCTTGCGGAGCCTTATATGCTGTTTGTCACAGATGCCATGCGTGTTGCTGATCCCATTTGTGTGTGCTGCTGGCAGGCAAGCATCCTGGCTGCTGGCATGGAACAGGACAGGTGCTGCGCTGGTGTGAATCAGCCCTGCTCCACTGAGGCTAATGGAAGCTCTGGAGTGAAATGTGAGATGTGCCAAGCAACGAAGCTGCTCGTTTGAGCCTCTCATGAGTGCCCATGTCTTCTCCTTGTCTGTCAACACCTTTTTTAACTGCTTCATTCACATGGAAGTTAAGGAAGGAGCAGAAAGCTCCATAAGGATGGGCAAGGAAGGGCATGGATGTGCAAGTGTGAATCTTGACATTGGTCTGAGGAAAGAAGGAGGGCTAATTTTTGTGGGTAGTGTAGAAAGGTAAGGAAGAAATTTGTCCTTTTTAAATATGACATGAAAAATACAACTCCCCCCAAAACAAACAAACCAAACCAAACCAAACCCCACCCACAAAAACAAACAAGAAACTCCCCCAACAAACCACAAAAAACCTCTCAAACCAAGGCTCAGAATTAATAACCACTATCTCACTTCATTCCTAGAATGCATTCCTTCTCTCCTACAGATTTTATTTTATTAAAAAAAAATTAGTTTGTTTTTTTGTTTATATTTCTCATCTGTAAGCTCACTTGGGCCAAGAAAATTACTCTTTTGTCTTTGGGGAGGATGTAACATTTGTGGGGAGATGGTGAAGAGGCTTAGAGCTTATACAGTGGTAAGAGCTTGAGCTTGAAATAATCAGAGGCAATGGATTTCTGGAAAAAAGAAAAGATTCCTTAATGTTGTTCCTTTCCAGTACCCCCACGTGGAGAAGCAAAATAGGGTGAGAACTTGTGAGGAGATGAAACCCAGATAATATGATACTGAATTTTCCTTGTATTTAAAGCCTTCCAGCCACAGTTTTCCTCTTTGAAAAGGCAATAATATCTTAAAAGCAGCTTTATGCTGTGATATGCAATCCAGTATGCTAGGTTTGCCTAATTCCTGAATACCTAGCAATGAATACAGATTTCTGGCAGCCAAACACCATATGAATTGTTAAAAATAAAACACTTGATAATCTGTAGTAAATTAAATCACAGAGCAGAGATGAATGATGATTATGATCAGGGCTTTAAGTATTATTTCCCTTCCTACAAAGAGCTTGTCTGGTCTTTCAAAAACAGGGTATATAAAACACTTACTTAGCATGTAACTTGAGCTATGAAAATTGTATTACAGTTAAGTGTTCTTAAAGCCACAGGCTTTTTATCACAATTAGGAGAGCAGGGAAGAAGGTGGGGGAGGAAAATGAAAATAGCTCAAGGAGTACACTGCCTTCAAGCAGAGGCTGCAGAAGCTCCACCAACATGGAGTGTCAGAGCCACTTTATGCAATGCTCAACAAGCATCCTGCTGGGGCAGTGCCTCATAGTTACTCACTGGTCTGCTGCACCATGCATCCCTGCTCTGCTTAATTAGAGGTCTAGGTTACACAAATTTAACAGCTCTGTTGCTTATCTAAGGAGAGATGATATGCAGATCTACAGGAAGAGAAAGGAAAGGATGCAATTTATAAAGCAGGCATATTTGTCTTTCTCACATTGTTATCATGGCTTTTCCTGAACTGCTTCATTAAGTGGTTTAGGAAAACATGGACATAAGTAAGTCTGTTGTTGTAGATTTTACTTGACAGTGCATTCCCTACCTGGTCTTCTAGATGTCAAGGCAAGAAAAAAAACCTTCTTAGTACTGATGTGAAGGCAGGGAATAAACCTGGACTCAAGAGAAACTGAATTAAGTACTTGAAATATACTCCTTGAATGCTCATGCTGTTCTAAGTATCTTATGTGTGTTTTGAACAGATTAGGGGCATGTGCATGCAACATCAGCCCATATGTTGTCAGAAACATGGTACACCAGACTTACAGAGAAACAACTGCTTAAGCCATCTTCTCTTAATTGCTTGAGATTGCCTGTCCATATCCTTCAGGGCTGAACACTCTTTTTTCTGAACACACCTTCTTATTCCAAAGTCCTTAGACCTAAAAAGCTTTATAGAAGCTTGTGCAAGATAAAAGTAACATTGCTAACACTTCAGCAAAGCAAATCTCAACCAACTTCAAAGTTGTCTAAAGGGGATCACACAGCAGGCAGCATCTGAAATGAACTGATCCCCAGGTGGACACGTTTTTGGTGGAGAATTTTTGTTCAGAATTGATCCACACTGAGGGAGGTTTGAACTTTGGGGCACTTGGGAGACACTTCTTTCTTCTCATGTGTGTTTTGAATATAGTTTACATTTTTCTGTTGCAAAAATGGACACTGGTAATACAGTGCAATTATTTTAACTTTTCAAGAGTATATGATGATTAGAAATTAAAAGTGTTTAAGAGTTCTTATTTAGCAGTGCATAAACTAGTAATCCTATTCCCTTCTCAGCTCGGAAGTTATGTTCTGCTTATTATTTATCCCTCTCCAGATTTGACTTTCGTTTTCCCAACAAAACCTTATCTGTCTTTTGATTCAGCAAAAATCTTTCATCATATTAAACAGTGCAGGGTGAACATCATCTACAACTGACAAAAATGACTGTATTAAGCTGAAGTCTAGCAACTGACAACTGACAGACTGGCGTGAACAAGATCAGCACCCGGATTTCTTACCAGACAGGCAGCTTAGTGAATTCTCTCATCTGCTTGACCACAAGTTTCTATAACAAACACAATAGCTGGCATGCACTTGATATTGAGCAAGTGCTGTTTGCTGTTGATATTCTCTTTAATTTCCATATGTTGGCAGAAACAGATGGAACTGGATTTCTTACAATTACTATGAGTCTAGGATAACAACTCTTAAATCTGCCTCAGAGTGGAAAGGTACAGTACAAATATTAAAACACAAGGCAATGGCCTAGACACTAAAATACACAGAAATATTACTTAACATACAGAATAACTGAAATTGCTTCATGTTTTCTTGATAGGCTGCATCATAGGAAGGGATTTTAAGAAATTTAAAGTAATTTGTACAGATATGTGAAATCAGGTAGGAGTGGAGCTTCAGTGCCCTGGCATCTTGCTGCTAAGACTTTAAAATGAAAACTAGTAGTTAAGTCAAGTGAGTGGGACTTTAATGTTAAAATCAAATTATTTTGTTTTCCAAGAAAGCTCTTTTATGGAAATTGCAACATCTGCTCCTATTTCTTTGGTTCTGACCCAAACTTGTTCTTTTGAGACCACAGTACTGAAAACATCCACAAAGTAGAAAATGTGTTTTGATGTTGGTTTTATTTTTTTTTTTAAGATTCTTGACTCTTTGGCTCAGACTTTCAAAAGAGAGTTATGTCGACTTAAACCTAAAAGCCTTATTTATTGGAATGGGAATTTAAGCAGAAAAATAAAGGTTTCTGTATCAAATTGGTCAGCCAAAATGTTACTAAACTGAAGCTTAAGGGACAAGAAAACCCAGCAAGGGAACCTGGGATGATTAGTTTTAGCTACAAAAGGGTTAGTACACAAACTGGAAAATTATATGGTTTTAAGAATACGTGAAAGCAGACAAGGAACACATGTTGAGTCTTTAAGGCCCTGATGCAGCAAATTCTTTTTACCTGCTTAAGAACCACCAAAGAAAAACAAAACAACAACAAAAACAAACAAAAAACCCCAAACCAAAACCACAAAAAAACCAAACCAAACCAACCAACCAACCAAAACCACAAACCCAAAAACCCCCCAAGCAAAACCCCACAACCAAACGCCAAAACAAATCAACAAAAAAAAAAAAAACAACAAAACAACAAACCAAGCCTCTCAAAAATCCCAGTTGAATGCATAAAGGGGATGAAGAGATGTGCTTTCAGGTGTAGCTAGAACAGTGCATGAAGGTCTTGCCTTTCCTCTTACTGTTGTCTGTGGCTCACTGTTAACAGCAAACTGCCCACATAGATCACTTGCATGAGCAGGCAGTGGACCTGTTTCTAGATCATGTCAGCATTAGATCGGCCAGTTTAACTGAAGTCACCTCCACTGCTTCCAGAAGAGCTGCCTAAGAGCTAACCATGAGGAATAGGGAAGGATTTTGGAAAGACTAAATAGAGTCTGGGCTCACAAAGCTGCATGTCCTCAAAAAAAACATTATTTTTTGTAATAGAAGCTCAACTAGTTCCTAAAATGAGTAACAGTTTGGGAGATTAATTTACTATAGGATTTAAATAAAACAGGAGAAATACTAAAAAAGAAGATCTAAACAACAAACCACATGTACAAGACTTTTTACCCATACTTGCTGAAATTTTCCCAGTTGTCACAATCATTTATGAAGATGGATGCTTTGTTTAAATAGAGAATGATTTGGTTGTAAAGTACACTATTTTTTTTTCTTTAAGTAAATTGATGGAAAACTGTAGCTGAAGTTTTAACACCCTTTATGATTTAAAGAAGTGAAAAACAAAGACGTTTCTTGCATGTAGAGGAATTTTATTTATGGTAAGTAAAATATTATGGTGATTTATTACTCAGAAAAAAGGGTGAAGGAAGGAAGCATGCATTTGGCACAAACTTTTGCAGCTACATTTCAGTAATGATAGACCAAAGCTACAAAATTCAGAACCAAAATTGAGACCAGAATTGAGAATTTTTTTCTGAAAAAAAAAAATCAAACCCTGAAACTCTTTAAAAGAAGCAGTTGAAAACTAAGAACCACCAGATTTCACCAGCTGTTGGAGGTTGCCATCTATATATTTGATTTGGTTTTCCTGGGACTCCATGTGGGTTAGATTATGTGGTTGCTGCTAGGAAACTGCATTTTGTATTACTCTTCCACTCCCTCTCTAATTGCAATCCTGGATTTATCCACAATATTCTTTAATTATTAACTATTTTGATTGCTTAGTAGCTGACAGATGTACCATTGACTATATAGTACATTGTTGTTGAATGAATATAACCCAGTGCAGTAGTTACATTAAACAAACTTGCAGACTAATACTAGGAGACACATAATACTGCAATAAAAGATACTTTTCAGGCAAAGAAAATAACTCAGCCTTATGCCTGTAAATAAAGAAAACATCAATAACCTTGACAAAATCAGTTTCTTATTTCCATATCTGCTAGTTTTAAAATTCCTAATCACCCATAATGTTATTGTATCCTCTTTTAGAATTTTGCATTGCTTCAGTTTTGTAAGAATATAACACGCCCTGTCCATTAGTGGAAAGCCTGCCTTGGGAACAGAAGCTAACAGGTCTTTGTGAAGCTCTGTTATGTAAATGCCTTCACATTAACAGAGTGCACTGGATGTGCTAGGGCATCCTTGAAAGAAGATCAGGAAAGAAGATCAAGAAATTTTGCTTAATGGGAAGAATAATCATTATGAAAACCTTGTCTTGGATTTCATGGGTGGGGAAAAGTAAAGCTACATTTAGGCACATGATGGTTTCACTAAACCAGTTCTCTCTGCTTCCAAACAGAGTATATCCTGACGCTGAAAAATTTCTTGCAGTGTGAGATCTGTTTTGGAAAGCATTCTTATTTAAAGAATATATAGTATCACAGTTTCTGCTTTCACATTTATGCTTCTGCTTAAATTCTGTTCCAGCCAACAGGATTGGGGTTAAGAAGCCTTTTAACATTGGTTTATTTAAAAAAAAAAAAATTCTGAGAAGGAAAATCCTACCTCTCCAGGAACAACTTAAATGTATCCCCTGTAGGAGAATTCCACATCAGTTTGAAACAAGATGCATTGTGCTTATACAAATGCATAGCTAGTGTTAGAATCCTAAACATGATACTCTTTCAAAGTAATAGTAATTCAGGCATGCTTCAAATCTGATCTGTTCATTTTTTTTTTTAAACTTCTTAACCTTAAAGCTATTATTAAATCCCCTTTCATTTAATGGAAAGCTGTTAACTTTTCCAATAATTATTACTTTTAAAATTCTTCAATCAAAGTTCTGTAAAAGGTGACGATATTATTGTAAATAATTGAAGATTGACTCATCAGCTTTTGCATTTTCACAGAGCAAAAGAATAAAGAAGGATAAAAATAATAAGAGCTCAAAACGGTTTCAATACTGTGGAAACTACTAGCTTTCATTTAAAATTCTTGGGGATGCTTCAATTCTAGATTGTTCAAGGAAAGATGTATCTGAATGCACATAATCTCTCTTGAAAGTTTGTATTTTCATTGTCTCCTTGTACTCATCCACATGTTTGCTCTAAATTTAGTAATTGCATACTTAAAGAAATAGTTTAAAGCTCTCAGCTGATTTCTGTAGGAATGTAAATCCATCTAAAAGCCATCAGAGTTTTATCAACTTTATTGATATATTTTGGTGGTCTTTCTGATGAGAGACAATTCATAAGTTAAGTGACTGAGTGAAGGAAAATAAATAAGGGAAAACATACTTATTATCGTAATAGCCTAGTGTAAAGTCTGGTAGTAGGGTGTTTTATTGCAGCAAGGTTTAGACAGCTAAACATCAATGTGTTCCTGAGGTATACAACACATTGTATGCATTATTCACAGTAACTTTATTGCTTTTGCATCAAGGGCTAGACCATTACTATTTTTTTAGCTTATAGCCCAGGGCCTTCATTTAACAGTCTATCCTTGTTTCCTTTTTAGCAATCATTAGAATGACAGAAGAGACAGAGTAGCCTCCCAAATTCTCTCCCACGCTTGACTTTTGGACTGAATACCTGAAATCTTGGCTACCTGTGTCTCTCAATTAGATCATTTGGTCTCATAGAGGACATTATTGCCCTCCCAGCACAGCTTGCCTTGTAACACTCCTACTCAAGTTAAAACACACATCGTGTGCAGCTGGCCTGCATCTCTTTTCAGAAGGCTTTCTCCCTCTTGGTGCCACCTTTATTTACCCCCTGTACTTCCTGGTTCTGCTCTTTGATCCCTAAGAAGAAAAATAGCAACCCTGCCAGTTACTGAGCGAAGATCCCTAGAGTGTGTGAGCCAGCAGGGCCAAGTTCACCACAAAATGAAAAAGCAGGCAGACAATACCTTTCAGCATCAGGAATGTGCTGTATTTTGTTCCCTATATGGCAAGATTATAGGACTTCCAATCACTGATGCACAGGACCATGCTGTTATTCAAGGTGCTTCTACACATCTGCAGCCACTTGTAGTGTACAGCTACTTGGACCTCAGGCTTTAAGTAAGCTCAGACTCAAGAATCTCAGCTGTCCTCACCCCTTCTGTGATGATTTGGCCAGAGGTGTAGAAAGCCTACGGTGGATCAGTGTTTTCCTGGACAAGAGGAGGATGAAATGGTACTGCTTAAAGCTCTATCCATCAGTGCTCTCTTTAATGCAGCCCTATCTGCATTAGCAATCCTCTTGTTGAGGCCTTCTGTGTAATACAGATATATGTGTATGTGTTAATACTACGGATAAAGAAGCCTGCTCTATGTACCTCTTTTACAGCAATTTGATTAAGATTTACAAATGTTTGTGCTTCAGAAATTGAACTTAACCTGCAAAATGGAAATTAATTATACTACTCTTGAAGCAGGTAATATTTAGTCAGATTTGTGAACAGATTTAGATATTTGTGGGTATAGGTATCCCAGAGGCAAAGCCTAGATTTTGCTTTTATTCAAAAGAGTTTATACTGGAGGTATTGAAGAGCTGCTTTTGAAAGCAGCTCTGCTGGTGCACTTGCAATGCAGACAAATGTGGAAGTTATTATGCAGTCAGAAGATATGTTCCTGTGTAAGTATCACAAGCTAGAAGATGCTTTAATCTGAAGAGAAATTATACATAGATACATACATACATATATATACACATATATATAAATACATGTGCACACATAAAAAAGGGGAAACAAACAAACAAACAAACAAACATATAATTATCTAGTGATCTTTAATTTCCACCTGAAAACATGCTACTTTCCTGGGGAGATTGTTCTAGTGCTTAACTACCCTCTAGGTGAAGAACTTTAAAAAAATGTCTCATCTGATCTTCCCCTCATGCATCTTTAAGTTGTTCCTCTATATCACTGGACACCAGAAAGCAAAAGATCAACATCTCTGACTCTTTTCACTTTCATAAGGATGCTGTAGACAGCAACAAAGTGAAAGTTCATCAAAGGACAAGTGAAAGGTTCTGCACCTAGGCTGGAACAATCCTCACTCTCAATACAGGCTGGGGGATGAGGTGTTAGAAAGCGACCCTGTGGAGAAAAATTTGGGGGTGCTGATGGATGAGAAGCTGGACATGAGCAGACAGTGTGTGCTTGCAGAACAGAAGGCCAAGCACATCCTAGGCTGCATCAGAAGATGTGTTGCCAGCAGATCCAGAGAGGTGATTCTATCACTTTGCTCTGGTGAGACCTCACCTGGAGTACTGTGCCCAGGTCTGGAGCTCTCAATACAGGAAGGACATGGACCTCATGGAGCAGGTCCAGAGGAGGGCCATGGAAATAATTAAGAGGTTGGAGCACCTCTGCTACGAGGACAGGATGAGGGAGCTGGGGTTGTTCAGCCTGGAGAAGAGAAGGCTCTGGGGAGACCTAATAGCAGCCTTCCAATATCTGAAGGGGGCCAACAAGAAGGATGGAGAGAGACTCTTTACAAAGGCCTGCAGTGGCAGGATGAGGGGCAATGGCTTCAAACTAGAGAAGGGCAGATTTAGATTGGATATCAGGAAGAAGTTCTTCACTACGAGGGGAGTGGAACACTGGAACAGGCTGCCCAGGGAGGTATTATCAGGCCCCTTCCCTGGAGATATTCAAGGTAAAAGTCAATGAGGTCCTGGGCAGCCTGGTTTAGTTGGGGATGTCCCTGCTGACTGCGGGGAGGTCAAACTGGACGACCTTTGGAGGTGCCTTCCAGCCTGGATCATTCTATGATTCTATGATTCTGTGATTCTCAGTCTCCTCTTTTCTAAGCTGAACAAACCAAACATCTTCAGCCATTTCCTGTAAGTTATGCTCTCTATTAATTTCACA